>NC_134022.1:5826505-6472894 GCF_040712315.1 Castanea sativa
TACTTTCCACTATGCATAATTATTATCATCAAACATATGAGCCACAATCAAAGAGTGTTCACGGTCCATGTCAGGAAGGGGCCACAAATCAACTCACGACAAGTAGTTGAACAAGGAGTTAACTTGCTTTGATACTAATTGTTTGGGGTTTAGGCACTAGTTGTCACAAAATTAACCAATTCTTAACCAAATAATTAATGAATTAATTATGCTCTAGATTGAATAGAATAATATTTCACACAAGCATGAGTCAAATACAACACCAAAATGATGACCCAAGAAAATTTATGAAACAAATTGTTTTTTCTTAGTAAAAACCAAGGAATGATTTAACCTATCAATCCTTAAGGAAAAAAAAATTCATTAGAATAGAATGGAAGTTTGTAATATAGGCTTAACCCTAAATCAACTACTACCTCATGTAAGGTTTTCAGACCCGGACCGGACCGGGAGGTCGGACTATGAAAATTGGGAACTGAATGAAAATTTGGTTTTTTAAGCATAGAGAACCGGGCATATGTGGCAATTCCGTGAACCCCTGGTCCAACCCCTTAGCAATTATTATTATTATTATTTTTTATAAAAACAACTTAACACAATTTTATTCTGCTTAATTAAATTATCTATCTCTTACAAGGAATAAAAAAAATTATAATTAAAATCCTTCAAAGATATTCAACTTTACTTCAAAAATTAATCATAAATTTTAATGTTTTCATGATTATTATTTTATTTTATTAACTTTCTTATTTAATTATTAAATATATGCTTGAAAATCATTAAATTTCCCTCACATATATAGATATATTAGTCAATTTTGCTAGTTTTATAAATTTATTATCTATATTTAAGTTTTAATTAATTATTAAATTAATTATGACGTCATCACGGTTTGACCTCGATTCGACCTCTGTTCGATCTCAAAAACCTTGAACCTCTCATTTTTACGGTTCAATGAACGGTCCAGGTCTAAAAACCTTGACCTCATGTAGTACTTAGTCACGTGACTATATGTAGCTCCAAGATCTACAGACTCTTCTACTCTAAAATGTTGCACATGAACTCCTACACACTCTCAATGATTTAGTCAGTAACTATAGTCATCTGGTTGCAGCAACTTCACTTAAGCACAAGATCTTTTATATACACATAGGCTGCAATTGATGCTTTAAGAGAACTTGGAAAATTCCAGATCTATGTACAAAAACACTGCCTCTTGTGTATGTAAAAATGTGCTCTAGGGTTTGTATTTGTACTGTACTTGAGTTGCACCAAAAACATAGATCCAACGCTTGAGAAAATAAGTTGCTTGCCAAATCTGACTAAGACTTGATTAGTCAAGACATGCAGTTTGACCAGGCAAGATTAGTGACTCTTGACCTGTCGAATTGCAGTAATAATGCAACAAACAACCATCCATTTTCTGTATTCTTGAGTCTTCCACTATTTTAAACTTGATTTATCTTGAACAAATATAATATGATGTAAATCTATCTAGAAAGACTAAGTTCTAAACTGTTACATTTTTTCAAGATTGTCAATCTAAAAAATGAGGTTGTTAATTTCCACACTAGTATTGGGGAAATGCCTGATGAAATTTCTACTATCCTCTCAAGTGAGACATGGTTGTTGATTCCTTCATCACTAATATTTAATGTTATTGAATGCAAATGAGTGTTTCTCGTTAAGCACTAGTCTGATGGAACCATTAAAAGGTACAAAGCATGGCTACTTGCCAAGGGCTTTCATTAGAAGCCAAGCATTTACTACTCTAAAATGTTAAGTATTGTGATCAACCCTATCATTTTCTACATTACCCAATCTCTTGGCTTCACTAATTTCGCATATGGGTGCAAACTTCAAAGATCTCTCTATGGTTTCAAACATGCCCCACAAACATGGTTTAGCTCTCTCTCCAACTTTCTCATTTGTCAAGGCTTCTATGCAACTAGAGCTGTTCCCAGGTGTGCTAATAAGTCTTTGCCACCTGGTCATATTTTTTTATTTTTATGTAAAATAATTTAATTCAAGTAAGATACAACATCAATACTCCATTAGATCACATAAGACATAAACTAATAGACACAGATGGAGGGATGAAAATTAGAACATTTTGCAAAGTTTAGGAAAGAAAAGTGAATTTTTGAAAGTTCAGTGACAAAAGGTAAACTTTTGTGATATGTTAGGGACAAAGATATGATATTTTACCCTTAATTTTATGTGTTTTTTTCAAAGAAATATTTTTATGTTATTAAATGTTGATAAGGACTCACTTATATCACATAATATTACAAGATATTATAAACCATAGTTAAAAAATAATTACAAAACAAGAAATGGAAAAAAAAAAAAAAAAAAAAAAAAAGAGGCCACGGAAAAAAATTAAACTGATTGCTGTGAGATTTTGAGTCAAACCCAATTAATGGACAAAAACTGTGTTCTCTTTTTGGGATACCCAACACATCTTTCTCCTTTTGTGCAATAGTCTAGACACCTAAACTCGTGCATCCCCTATAATTATTTTTATCCCTTCTTTTTTCTTATTTTACGTCTTTTATAAAACTATGATCACTTCAGTGTTCAAAATATAAAATAAATAAATAAGAGATTGATGTTAAAGACAATCAAGTATTTTACAATATCTAGTGAAGATTACTGAGATCTAATAGTTCTTGTTGAAATTTAATTGCTTATTTATAAAGATAAGCATCATCCTTCATTTTCATTTTGATAAATATTTCATGAATCCACTTTTTGTAAACCTGTAGCATAGTTTAATAGTTGACCTGTAAATCTTAATTTTAATCCATAAGTTCTTTTTGTCAATCAACATATAAAACTAATGAGACTGTTCTTAACGTGGATTGCATGTAATTATTTATATTATAGTAATATTCTGTTCTAATGGAAAAGAGAACTACTATAATAAATGTCAATCATATTTGAAATAACTTGAATAAGAAAAAGAAAATATGTTACTTTGTTAATAGACAGTTTAAAATAGGACTCCAGTTTTCCTTTTATTATTATATTAGGAAAATGGATTCTTATGTCTACAGAATTAAGGAAGTGCTCATCATATAATGATTGGTCCAAAAACAATTATCCTAGGATTATGTATTTCTATTATTTAAATCTTTCATAGTCAATATAGAAAAGACATAAAATATAATAGAAAGTACTTATTTTTAATTCTTCAACATAACTACTAACCTAAACCAATGAAAAAAGTCTTCATGCTATTATATAATTTCTGTATATTTAAAAGAAAGGATGAAACATTATATATTTTCTTTCCGATAACTTTGTAACTCAATAATATTTAAATGAAGGTAGTCAAATTTTGAAATCAGTGAATAAAAATATTATCACTAGCTTGTGCCAACAAAGCAATCTTTCCTATTGGTTTGAAGCATAGGGTCTAATGACCTTTTTTTTTAATGACCTGACAGTTCAAGGTTATTATACAAAATAAAAATAAAAAAGTGTATGGTTTATTTTGTGTTTATAAATTAATCCAAAATCCAATCTTTGGTAGCAATCATGCTAAGTGCTATAAATTAGTAAATAAGTTATTTTGAGGGAAAAAAAAAAGCTTGTGGGGACCTCGGATTTAAGTATAAATTAGAGTAAGATAATTAACTCTTTGGTGTCCGAAGATGCGTTTATGTGGTATTATTGGTCGTAGTGATGGTATCATCAAGATTATCTGAAAGATTTTTTGTTAATATTTTATATCGAAAGAAGACAAGTTAGCGCATGCGTTTTGGCTCCATGGGAGCACTTACTTGGAAGACTCTTAAGGACCCTAGTGCTCTCAATTATTTGATGGTCAATTGATCATGAGAAAGAAGATTACTAATTAGATGAATCTTGTTTCAAAGATATCAATTTACACCAAAGTGTTCATCTTCATGTTAATGCACATAAATTATACATGTATTAAAGCTTCTAACATGGGACATTGCCACATTAAATGTCCTAGGTAAGAATCTAGCAGTGCTCCTTAACCTTTTTCAATAACATGCATGCTACATGATATTCTTATAATTAGGAGAGGTTTAAAGAAAATTGCATAGCCAATATTATATAATCTAGTTCGTGTTGAATTGGCTTGATGCATTAAGAAATGCAACCACAGTCCAACGTGCACTTAAAATATTTTTTAGGGGGGGTGATTATGGGGAAAAAAAAGGCTCTTAATTAGTAGAAAAGTGCTACATCTATAATATTTTCATAATACTTTCACTACATATTATAAGCGGAAAGTTGTTATTAGTTCTAATTTGAATTCTTACAACTTAAATTACTTTTTTACCTACCCATAACAATCAATAATTACCTGTCATTTAAAATTTATTATAAAAATGTTGTGAATATAACATTTTTCTAATTTGTATGTTATCCAAATTTTTTTTCTTTCCATAATTTCTCTTTAAAAACCAAAAGATTTGTTGAAAAGTTAATTTACTTTTCCAAATGGAGTAGCACTCTTGGCAATCATAATCAAGATACAGTTTCCAACCTAGTTTTTTTTTTTTTTTTCTTGTTCCAAATGGCAAACCCTTATATGATAATTGTTAGGTTCTAAGACTTTAATGACTAATGTATTAGAACTTCAATATGTATTATGTTGGCAAACCATGATCAAAACATAGAGTCTAGGTTTAGGCTTACTCAAAGTGTGTTTAATTGTAAAATTGGAATAAAATGATTGCAGAATTTATTGGACAAAATCTGCAAGACTCAATCGATTGAAAATTAGGTTCGATCGATCGAACCACATGCAGATTTAATTTTCTGCAGAAATTCCAATTTAGATCAAGCTTGTTTGACGTGTATGGTTTTATGTTTTACTCCAAGTATAAAAGGAAAGCCCTAGCTACATTTTAGAAGTCTTTTGGAGTGTTGTGTGTTGAATATTTTGTGAGATCCAGAGGTGTTTACCTTCATACACATATAGAGTTATCAAGATCAAGATTTACATCAAGAACTTGATAGTTGCTTCAGTCACTGCTTACAAAACTTAAAAAAGATTTAAAACCTTTGAGTGGAGTCTCAAAGTTACAAGTAGGAGAACTTGTGATTGTAGTAGATCAAGGAAAGAAGTAGTCTGTGAACTCGGAACTATCACGTGGTCGTGGTAGTAAGTTTTCTACTCGAGGTAGCAATAGGATGTTAGTGGTTTAAGTTCTATTGTAAAAATTTCAATTCTTTCATATTGGATCTGTTTCATATTGAAGATAGCTAGGTTAAATTCTCCCCTGATTTTTTACCGGTTAAGTTTTTCTAGGTTATCATATCTTGTGTTCTTTATTTTTTCGCATTATTTACATGATATGATTTAAATGTGTTAATTTAGAACTGAATAATTTATCTAAGTAATCACTTGGTTAAATAACTAGGTTAAACAACTTGTGTTTAAGGAGTCTAAAAACGTACAATAATTAAGCTCCTTTTTTTCATTATGAATTTATGTTTGTTGATGTTTGTAGCAATTTTATCTCTCTCTCTCTCTCTCTCTCTCTCTAAGTTACGCTCACAACGTTTTGCATTATAGAACTAATTTTACAACACATTACAATAGAAGCTAGTTTAATAAAAATGTGCATATTCCATGCAAAATTTCAGTCATTATATTTATACCACAAGCATTTAATACTGAAAACAGCAATTGTAAATTTTTTGGTGTACTCAACCTTTCCTTAAAACTTAAAAGTTTAAATTACCATTATCATGCCAAATTATGAAATAATGAAGGGAGATTTTGGATTTTGTTCCTAAAAGACATGGTAAATTGGTAATACATTTTAAGCTCATAATTTTATTTGTTTAGTATTTAACAAAAAGAAAAACCCTAGAAAACTTAAATAAAACATTATTTTTTCTCTCATGTATTAATGAAGGATGAATGCACACATGGCGCATACCTAGATACCAATTTAGTTTACTATTTAGTTCAGAAATTGTACAGTAAGTGACTTGAAACAAGAAAGACCTAGAGTTAGGGAAATATATGAGACATGAGCCCCATGCATGAGTAGCTCACGGCATCTCCTACGGGCTAATCCAGCCCGTGAATAAGGGAAAGTGTCCTAACTCCTAACATGTTTGCCAAAAGCCTAGCCTGTGTGTGTCAGTCAAAAACTCACAATTAAGTGCATGCCCATGTTATAAGGAAGTAATGAAAAGAAACTCCCCCAGAAGGGTCAGAACTCAGAACCAAACCCTTTTGAAATTTGACATTTGACATTTGAGAGCGAGAGAGATTGTGTTGGCGTGTGATATAGACATGAGGATATGGTGGGGGAGAAGAGTTGGTAGATCTTCCAAGGACAAAACTGGGTCTAATCAGCAAGTCAAATTAAGGGATTGGCTACCTGTCTTCTATCTTAGACTTGGTTTGTTTCTTTGCCTCTTTCTTTGTTTTGAAGGTTATACTTATCCCTCCCTCGTGGGTTTGTCTTTTATGACATCAAAGCGATCTTGTAAGGGAGAGAGAGAGAGAGACTAGTAGGTTAGGTTGTTTGATTTTGAGGGAGTGAGAGCCTCTAGGAGTAGTGAAAGTGTGTTGAGACTTGAGAGACAGAGAAAGAGAGAGAGAGAGAGACACTGAACTAAACCTCTCTTGAGTTTCTGGTGGCCTTAAATTCTGGGGGGACTTTTCTAGGATTAGGAAGGACAAAGGTTTATTAGAAGCTTTACCTCTGCCCCAAGCAAAACCCAAAAAGGCCTTATTTACCTGCTCAAGACAGGAATATCAAATTGACAATGACATTATCCCCCTCCCCACATACTCATAAAGCATGTGGGATTTACTTACACCCTCACACTTCCATGGTGCTTTTGTTCTAAGAGTGTTTACTAGACAAAATTGATGTGTCAGATTGTAATAATAGATTAAAAAAAAAAAAAAACTAATATTAGCGATATATTTAATGAGTAATGGTAAGAGTTTTTCAATTCATTTATTACGAAAAATGTTGTAAAAGTTCGTGGGTATGTTATTACCATATTGTCTATTGGCACGTTTAAGGCTTGAAAAACACCTAAAAAATGCATGTGTATAGTCGGAGTATGGAAGCCACGCGCCTCCAGAACGAGTGAGTGGAGAAGAATGAGGGCAGGTAAGAGTAAGATAGATATTAAAGGACTCCCGGGATTTAAGGGGTTGAAATGTGTGTGAGAGAGAAAGAGAGATAAGAGAGAGAGAGAGAGAGAGAGAGCAATTCCCAATGAAAAATGACAGAGCTGCCTCGTGGCCGACAGCTATACGGAGCCATTTAACCCCAAACTCCTGCGTTTTTGACCTGGGGCCTCACGTGGTCTCTCTCTCTCTCTCTCGCTCTCGCTCTCTTACCCACCCACTTGTCTCTCCCACCGGCAAACTTGTGTATTCTTATGCTTTATAGAATTTTGCTAAGGTGTATTTTAAGGTATATAATAATTAATTATTTTAAAAAATATTTTTTTGAGAATTAAAAAAATATTGACAGTTTTTTTAATTCTTGAAAAAATATTTTTAAAAATAGATAGCTCACATATTAACTGGACTCTTCTTTATATTATAGGAGAGAGAGAGAGAGAACTGGTGTCGATTTTGTTGAAATTTTTATGGTAAAAACTATTAAAGTATACTTGTATTTTTTAAGTGGAAAAAAAAATATTTTAAAAAATTGTACATAAAAACTAAAAATTAAAACCATAAGCTAATGCCAAAAAACATAGATATAATATTTTTTACAGTAATTAAAAGATAAAATTTAGATATAAAATTAGTTGTAGTCTAAGGCTACAACTTTACTCAATATGTTTTTTTATTGAAAGTAAATTTTGACAAATTCATCATTTGATTGCATTTTTTTTCTTATATCCTTCATATTTGCAAAATTTCTAGAAAATTAAAGATTAATAGATATATTATCAATAAATTATTTAAATAAAAAAATTTTGTAGTTTAAAATCATGCATAAAATATAAGCGTGCTTATAGATCATATAGTAAATAATATCCAATTGACATAAAATTTAACAAGTATATTAAGAGCATAAAAGATATGCAATCCATTGGCTAAAATTTCAAAATATATAATAATGTTAATGAAATTGAATAAAATTTTTAAATTAATTTTGTAACTATGCTTTATCTGTAATTAAATTAGCAAATTTTTAATGATTTTTATCTGCATGACTTCTTAAATTACATTTTTATTTTGTAATAACAATTTTTCCAGTCATTAAATTTGACTTGTTCCACTTAATTGCATTGGGTTAGGGTGTGGACTTAGCCAAGTCCAGCTAGGAACAGCCGGCTGGATGTTTGCAAGTGGTGCATATTAGTTGAGAAATATGATAATAATTAATTTGGTGATGAATAACCCCCCCAACCCCAACTACTGGATATGCATAGACTGTGTCTTAAAGTGGAACCAATTGTCAAAGTACCATTGGATCAAACGCAGTAATACCCAGATTGAAACTTTTAAAGTATAAGGGCTAAAAACATTAACAAACCTATGTTGAGCTCAGAAGAGTCAGAACCTCGTACTTGTGCATTGGAACTGATCTTTTACTAAATAAAGCCTGTGGTTCGTACCACAACATCTTTTTCCTTCTCCTCGCATCATTCAGGTTTTGCTTATATGTTATGGAACAGTGCGATAGTTGAAAGTTATTGCTAAAATTACATTGGGTTTACCTTAGAAACACACAATAGTATATTATTTTTTAAAAAAAATTTAATTTTTAATACAATTTTATTAAAAATAAATTGCTTAATGTGTGGGCATACATTAACCGAATCAATATTATATTATGGGTTTGGTTAATATATGCTCTTAGGATACACATTAATTCTCTATTTTTATAAAATTTTTATAAGAAATTGAAAAAACTGTCAAAATATTTAATTATTTTTTTGTTTTTCATAAAAAATTTTCTAAAATGGTTTACTAATGTATGCCCTGAGGGCACACGTTAGTAAATCCCTTATGGTCATGCTAACGAATGCCCTTAGGGCATTGGTTAACAATCTATTTTAGGAAAGTTTTGACACTATTTTTATGGAAAATGAAAAAAACTGTCAAAATATTAATTGGTTATTTTTCTTTTCCCATAAAAACTTTCTTTAAATAGATTACTAACCAATACTCTAAGAATATTCGTTAACATTTCCCTATCATATACACAGAGAAGTACTAAATAACTGACTACTTACAAGTCTTTAATTCTTAGGTATACTCAGAAGATGGAGAATGATACTTCTTTTTCATATATTCGTGGTGTAGTTTACTTATTAAGTTCATAGTAGGGCCATTATGAAAATAAGAAGAGGGAATATCATTTCTTTATATTCCGAGAGTACTTAAGAATTTTCTCTTACTTTCAATATAAAGTCTTCCATTTTCATAAACTTTAGTCTTATATAAAGTAAACAATTCATGATAGAGATTTTTTGTGGGGCAAAAATTCTTTTCTGTAGGTTGACAAGCTTTGGTGTTAATTTATAAGAGATTAAATTTTAAATTTAACCCTTAATGTTTGGGAACATTTTAATTTTTCTTCCTTAAAACTTCAAAATTTTGATATACTCTTGTATCAATAGATACTCTTTGGAAAATTGACTTTTTTCCATTAAAAAAAAAAAATTCTTCCTTAAAATTTCAAAATTTTGATCTACTCTCCTATTATTCGATACTCTTTAGAAAGGAAACCCTTTCATCTATGTTCAGCTCCTATGTGGTTGTTTAATGCCACTTAAAAGTGTTACATGCGTGCGAAAAATTCTTAAGTACTTCTTGAGTAAGAGTAAGGAGAAAAGATATTTTTTCTTTTCACATTCATGGTAGACCCCATCATGAATTTAATGATGAATATGAAAGAATAGAGCATCATTCTTCGTGTTTTAGGAGTACCTAAGAATTACTTTGTGCATGCTAGTTTGCACAATAAAATCATGCCACGTTAATTTAATTATTCCATATATTAAAACAACCTAAAATTTTTTTTAAAATAAATTTCTAAAATTAATAAAATAAAATAATTGATTTAATTTCTCTTTTTTAAAATTTTTTATGGAATGGACACTTATTGTTATGCCACATAATATTTTTACACTCCATTACATTGCATACAAAATAATCAATCCACCAAAATGGTTCCAAAGAATTGGAACCTAAAGATGGAAATTTACATCTCATATACTAAGAGTTAAATCAAGAATTAGACAAAAAAAAATTAAATAAATAATAAAAATAAATAAATCCAACAAAGCTTCACTAATCAATCCACTACGGAACCCAAGATGAAGACCCAAGATCTGTTGAAGAAAAGAAATTTTATAGAATCTCAACTCTTGCTCATCCAATCGGGATATAATCTCAAATTCTTCTAAATTCCTTCTCAATAGATTAAGAATCGCAGAATGAAATTTTTATCTAACACATTTTCATTACATTGGATGTACATGGCGGGTTTTGTAACCCTGATAGATAGCCTATATAAAGGCACTATTATGAAATATCTTTAGCTAGGTTGGAAAGGCAAAAACCCTAGCCTGTTCAGAGAGAAGGTGTTAGCCTCCCTCTTGTGTAACTATGAGTTCAAAAGAGAAATTTTTTCTAGTCGTTTCTTGTTGGTGAGAATGAAAGATGAAGCCATATAGTTATCATCCCAATGCTATTGTTGTGGAGTAAATCTTCAAGAGATTCTTCGAGTCAATCGAAGGTTTTAGTTTGTGAAACGTGGGTGCATCGTCTATGTAGCGTTCATATAGTAGAAGAGTTTAGAGATTCTATAAATATAAAGATTTCTATGGTAAACTCATCTAGTGGGATTGTAGAGGTATAGGGACAAATTTTTTGTTCTAAAACTATAAAATTCTCTTTACTATAGTGGATTGTTTATTTGGGAAAGGTTTCCCTCCTAGTAGTTTTTCCCTTTGATAGTTTTTCTTGGGTTTTTCACTTTGTCACCATATCATTGTCTCTCATTGTGATTGATCTTGTACTATTGGTGGCATCTACTTAACATGCCTTATGTGTTGGAGAAAAAATACATGTTTGTATCGCATACAAAACATACGCAGCGGAAAATTAACAGATCTACTTCATTCGTAATTAAAAACATGTGCTACGTAAGTTTTAGAATTTGAGAACAAGAAAGTGTATCTCGGTATGGTGAAATTCAAAATAATCTGAATAGAAGTACTTGGGAAGACTCTCAATCTTCACTCCAATTCCACTTGATGCCCAAGATGTGTGGTCTCTCAATCAGTTTCTAAGGAGAGAATAGGAGAGTGTCTAACACTCACATACAAACTATTTCATTCCTTGTATGTTCTTAATGAAAAACACTCATGAAAAGACTTGTGAAAACCTTAATGAAATTCTGTATGTTTCTCTCCTTATATATATAACTGATTATCTAATTGGGATAGCCTTTTGGGCCATTCCAATTGAGCTCTTGTGTGTGGCTTGGAGTGGGACCAAAAAGGACCAACAAGATACTAGCTCCAATAGGCCTTGGGCTTTTCTGTCAACTTTTGACAAGTCCAAAGTTACCATTAACTATATTTAATACCACTATATAAATATAGTTGCACTCTAGGCCTTATCTATAAATTATATCCCAAGACTTTATTATACATGCAACTCCTTCATTAAAATATTTGTAGTAATATAAAGTCATGAAAGTAGACTATCACTTTGAAGATTACTACATCTTACTTCTTGAGTACCCGGTTTAATCCTTTATGTTATTCATCATATATTTATGAAATCTAATGCCATAAATATATACTTTAATAACTCCTTACTAAAGTGGTTGGGCCCAACACTCTGAATAACCAAACCTATTAAATTTATCTCAATGGAATATTTTATATTTCCGTTAAAAGATTATGAATTTCATCTTGAGAATATATGTTCCATCAACACTAAATGCGGTTGCCCAACATACTGAGGTTTTGATTGTAACTAATAGATCTCACTCCCAATATATCAAAGCAACCTACATCTCATGATCAGGTCTATTATTCTCTCAAGATTAAGAGTTCATGTAAATAGAAGTCGTGAGTTTATTATTCATTTGACAATCATTAGGAGAATAATAAATCTCACAGCAGTCCAGTTCAATATACCTTAACTCTTAAAACATATCAACATACCAACTAGAAATCTCCATTTCCATGATCAAGACAAATCATTTTAGTTGATATGTTATAGTCTTCGCAGATGAAACGCCCAATTTCATCACCGACTACGAACTACATTTTGAGTTTACAAGGAACTTGTGATTTACATATTCTGTGACTAAATCACATAAATCACATACAATGCATCTCATGGACTAAAATAATGTCCCATTAGTTCATTTATAAATAGTCTCATATAATTAAACAATTTAATTATTTATGACATGTCAATAAATTGGATTTTAGGGCATAAACCCCAATATTATATGCTTTAATTGTTTACCCATCTATAACTATGCATATTCTGACTTTAATATAATGGGTTGCTCATTTGGGAAATGTTTCCCCCATAAAGATTTTTCCTTGTATAGTATTCCACTTCGTCACCATATCATTTTCTCTCATTTTGATTGATCTTGTGCGATTGGTAATATCTATTGAATATGCCTTGTATGCTTTATTTGTAATTGTGCATATTTGGTATTTTTTTTTATTGAACTTAAAGGTTAAAAAAAAATCCAAAACCAATGGAATTTGACTTTACTATAGTGGATTTCTCATTTAGATAAGGTTTCCTCTGTAGTGATTTTTCCCTAAGGATAGTTTTCCTTGAGTCTTCTACTTCATTACCATATCATTGTTTCTTATTGTGATTGATCTTGTATCATTGGAGACGTCTAATTAATTTACATATTTGGAATAGAATGGCGACAAAGACACTAGTTCAACTTAGATGGTGCTAAATGTGCCTCTCCTCCTCCTCCTCCTAATCATCATCATGATCATTCGTATGAGGCCATTTCAAGAAAGTGATAAGGGACATTTTGTGAAAGTGATTGAGGGTGGGAATGTAGGACTGGCATTGGTAATGACATTAAGATTCATTGACACATCATTTGAGAGAGAGAGAGAGAGAGAGAGGAATACGTAATGTTGAATTATAATGGTTTTGAGAGGCAGAGAGAGTGAAATGTGATAGAGATTTAAGAGCGGGAGATAGAAAAAGAAATTGAAAAAATAGAAGATAAGTATAAAATAAAATAAAGTGATAAAAATATTTCTTTATAACGTGGACAAAACTACATAGTTTTAATACATTAAAACTACATTGTTTTGTAATTAGGTGGCACTTAATGATCACTTAAATAGTGGAAATGAATAGATAAACATTTTTCTAAATGATATCTAACATTTGGAAAGGAGAGGTGCTACGTCCACAACATTTTTACAACAATTTTACAACAAATCATAGATGGTTAGTTGTTATAGATTCAAATTTGAATCTAACACTAAGATTACTTTTTTGTCCAAACAATAACAACCAGTAACAATTTGCCACTTAGGATTTGTTGTAAAAATGTTGTGGACATATCATTTCTCTTTGGAAAATATCTCAAAATTTTTAAAAAAATATGAGGACAAACTAAACTATTCTAAACTTTAAGAATGTAATTTATAATTTAATTAGTCTATCAAAATTAATGTCTTGCATTAACATATAAATTATAGTGGATTTGAGTTAACTCAATCTATAAAGGTTTTTATCATCAAATAAGGATAGATAGTTAGAATCCTAGCCTGATGACAAAAACATTTAGTCTATCAAAATGCAATATATATTTTTTACTTGATCTCTAATCCTCAATTTTATTTTATCAAAAATAGGTTCTATTAACATTTTTTTTTTACTTTATCTCTAAGGCACTTTTCACTTTCAAAAGAAAGCAATATTCTATTATGAATTCACTTTTGTTCCAGACTATATATATCTATTAACCTATATGCATTTATACTAAAAGTTATGATTGAATTCGAGTGAATAACTGTTAAATATATATATATATATATTAAAAAATTAAAAATCCGAAGTCCATTAAATTTAAGGTTTCATACTTATTGAAATGTCATTGACCTACTAGACCTACAACGAGTTATTGCCCAATCGGTAGGAGTTGTTTCCTTTCATAACCTTTAGGCAAATCATATATATGTAACCTATTAGTATTAGCTTAGTTATTACTACGTTTTCGAAAAATGTAGGCAGTACATAGAAAGTACCCTGTTATATATGTACCTGTCTTTTATGGTGGGTAAGATATCATATTCATATCATAGATTTTATTAACGTGTGTTTTTAAAGGTACACAATAATATATTATTATTAAAAAAATATTTATTAAAAATTAAAAAAAAATTTTCATCCTTTTAATTTTTTATAAATTTTATTAAAAAATAAATAGTTAATATATGTCCTATATATATATATATTTGTCCTTTCAGATACTCAAAGAGATTTATACTTTAATGAGTACGATTGGTATTTTTAATTTAGTCTGCGTTGAGGTTACGTGGATCCAAGAATTGGATTTGACATTTATGATTCGTTTTCTTTTGAAAATCTTCTTCGGGTCCTCTCAAGTACAACATCCCTGAGAGAGCAAGAAATCCTTAGCACGTGCCTTCGCTCACCTGAACGTATGTTCACGCGCCGCCCAAGTCTGATTGACTCACTTCACCAACCTTGTTCACAATTAATGGTATTACCTTTTCTTTTTCTTTTTTTAATAAGGAAAAATGGTATTATCGTTTTTATAAATATTTTGTAATTAGCCTTAGATACATACTAGGGTTAGGAAAATTCAGTGTAGGCTCTACGATTTTTATTAGGGGGCTAATAATGGTGGACCTAGGAATTTGGTAGGCTTTTTTTTTTTTTTTTTTTTTTTCCTTAATACACACTCACAATAATCTAACATAGTATTCTAGATACAATTCGATATACAATACACCTATTGTACAATAGTTTTAAGAAGTATTAATAGTTTGAATAGTGGCAAGAAAAACAACCATTGAATACATTTTTGTCAAATTAATAATAATTTATTATTATATTTATATGTAATATCAATCAAATAAAAATATATGATAAAGAAGAGTATTAAAGTACCTAGGAGTAGGACTAGAAGTAAACGTGAAACTAAGAAAAAAATAGTAATTGATATAAGTTTTTGCTTTTGAAGTTTATGACATTTTAATAATACAAGTGGCCACTCTCTTAGAATTAGAGTAAGCAATAAAAAACTTCTTGAACTTGAAAATCTGTAAAGCACACCAACTTCTTAAAATAGTGGATTAGTTAAAAAATTTGGTGGTTTCAATTTTTTGGATTGGGCAGGTTGGATTAACCTTAGCTATGTATAGTATGAGTTGAGAATTTAATAATGCATACTCCAGAAGTATGCTCCCTCTCTCTCATAGAGGGGTGGGTCCCATGGAGTATAGTACTGGAGCATACAATAATTTTCCATAAATTATGTTAGCTTTATGAATATATTTATGTAGTTGTATTTCCTTTAAAACCTACACACCATTAAAGAAAATCACACTATCCACTTTCCTATCTATTTCTATACATATATTTAAAGCCAAAATTGAGAGACCAATCCCCATCTACACTAAAAATCGATTGGTGCATTGGTCTGATGATAAAGAGCTTGAATTATTATTAGGAGCGGACGCCATAATTTGAAAATCTCTTAAATTTTTTTTAAGAGACCAATTAGATTTCAAATTGGATTTTAATTAGAGTCTAATTTTGTGCCACATATCCCATTTAAGTTTTTAGATTTTTGTGTCAGGTGAGTTAATTTAATATAGAAAACAATGAATCTAATATAAATAAATTTTCAAAAATCTAATCATATATCTAACTCTATATATAAAATTAGAAGAAGAGAGAGTTTGAATGATTTTACTTTTATGAGCTAAATTTTTGTGTAACTAAAAATAATTTAAATTTATAAGTCATTTATGTAAAACTATGAATATGTATTGTACATTATGTACTAACTAAGTAGAAACATACATATTATATGTCTGTGTGTTAACTGCGATTGTTTTTAAATATATCCATGCATATGCACTGGGTTATAAACTAGTATAAATATAAAACCAAAACTGAGGGAAAATGCAATTAAATTCTAAATTGGATTCCAACTATTGTCTAATTTTGTGCCATGTGTCATATTTAAGTTATTTTAATATTTTTTCTAGATGAATTAAAGTTGTGCAAAAGATGAAAAATCTAATATAAATAAACCATCAAAAACTCAATTAAAAAAGAAGAAGAAGAGTAGAATCATGTGTATATCTAAAAACAAAAAAAAAAAAAAAACAAAAAAGAGAGAGTAAAACTCATGTATATATTTATGACTTAAAAAATGTGTAACTCTTACACTATGTATAATTTGAACCCATATATATGTGTAATTGTAATTTTTTCTATTATACCGTGCATACACATGGGTTATACACTAGTAGATCATAGTACACGTCTTAAATTATGAGTGCTTTCAAAAAATTTCTCAACCAAAAAGAAAAAGAAACTATCTTATCCATGTCACACTGTGTGCTAATGAATATATTGAGAGAGTATGATTTATTTTTCATGTATAAGTCATAAAATTAATTTAAAAAAAAACTTAAATTTGATATGAGATGAAGAAGGGAGAAGTCAATTGATTTTTCCGAAGAACTGGAAGCAAAGTGCTATGCTAGGGCGGAGGGACAGGAAAAAAACAACTTCAAAGAAAGAAATTGGGGTTCCCTATGCTTCATGCCCAATGAGATAAAAAATCTAAAATAGATGATTATAAATATATGATCTTGCCATCGTTGGCGCCACCGCCATTGTAAAAAGTCCCAGATCCGAACAATAAGGCCCGTGAAGCCAGGAGAGCGTGAGGGCGTGAGAGGAATAGGGTTGATGAACGGAATGTGTTACGAAATGCAACGACTGTGAGAAAAACATGATAATTGAGTGTTATAACTAAGATAGATATTGATAGATGTGGAGATCCGACTCCTCTGTTAGCTCTAGGACTGGTTGTCCTCCTGATATTGTGAATGAAGAAGACCTCACTGTTGGAGAAAGTGAGTACCCAGATTTTAGAAAATGGAATATTCATAAGATTTCTACTAAATCTGTTTATGATCTTAACTGGACTGAAAAAAAGTATTTTCTCTGAATATAGAGCTAGAACTGTTGAACAAACCTTTTCTATTTCTAAAACTCATGAAAAATGTTGTTTATTATCCAAGAAAAATCTTAAATATTTACACATTGGTTTGGTTCAAGTTGCTATTAAACCTTTAATAAGAAAAGGAATTGATACTTCTGTGCTTATGTGTTTACGTGATGCTAGATTTAAGAAATTTAATGATAGCATTCTTGGCATGATTACTGCTTCTTTGTATGATGGTCCTGTTTACTTTGATTGTTATCCTAATCTTACTCTTGCTCTTGATGATCCTAATATTATTAAAGTCTTAACTTTGAATATATTGACTTCTGGTTATGATATGGATGATGGTAGTAGACCTTTTACTCTTATTTACCGAATTTTTTATAGATTGCTTGATTCCCAGCTAACTCCTCGGTCTAGAGGACGTGATCCTACTGGAAAAACTATATTGATTCAATGTTCCACCCCTGATGCTAAAATCCAAGTCCTTAAAATGATTCAATGGCAAGATATTACTCTTCCCAGAGAATGGACTTTGGAACAAGTGGCACCTCTTGTTAAACCTGTTTTTGATGAACTTAATCTTACTAAAATTGCACAATATACTGATGGAACTGTTAAAATATTTTTTGATGATACCAAATGTTTTCCTACTAACAAACCTTTGAGAATCAATGAAGAAAGAAAGTTCTTTGCTGGATCTGAAAGCTTTGTTAAAAGAAATACTGATGTTGATGAGTTTTTTTAAAAAAATTTTGAACCACTTGATTTAAAGTTAAAAGGAGTTGCTAGAAACAATTCCCAGGTTAGCAATACTTATTATTCAACTAAACCTGAGTTTCTCTCAAAAGATGATCAAGAAGAAGAAGAAGATGCAAAATCTGAGGCTCCTTCTGGATCTGATTTTTCACCTATTGAACCTCCTCCTCCTCCTTTTAAACATCTTCGTGTGATAAATTTGATGGATATGGATTGTGAAACTCCTGCTTTTCAAATTGATATGGTTTCTTTAAGTAATGAATTCTTTTCTAAAGCAAACCATGATAAAAGAAGGTATTACCAAAGTACTTTTGCTCAGTCTGAAAAAGACAGAATCAAAAGGAAATTGAGAGAAAAAATGAATTTGTTAAAACAACATATTTTGTTTTTTAACTATCTTGAGAATTATTATGTTTCAAGAAATGAGGTTCATACCAATTACTTGAACATAATAAAAAATTATGTTTTTGTTAAACATGATAAAACTGTTGTTAAATCCAGTCATCCACCCCTTGAAACAGTTTTGATTACCTGCAAAAATGATAAAGAAAGCACTGAGGTGAAAGTCTCCCCTTTCAAAATTGCTGATGATAAAACTCCTGTTTTTGCCATTATTGAACATAACAATTTTACTAATGAATCTTTGCATATTATTGGTCAACAACTTGACCGTATTGAAGAAAAAATTGTTGAAAAACCTGTTGTTTCAAAGCCTGAAAAGCCTTTGATTGATTTACCCAGTCAAAGAAAAAATATTGATTTTAAAACTTCTCAGAGTAAGACTTTTGATTTAGTTAATTCCCAAGGATCAACTGTTGAAAAGATTGAAAAAATGCTTGCTGATTTAAAAGTTAAAACCGAGCAAACTTCTACTTCTAGAAGCGCTGCTTGTGCTATTTCAAGAAATGAGAAAGAAATTGTTTCTGATGAAGACACAAATTCTGACTCATTACCTTCTGATTCTTTAAAAAATGCTTTTGATCATGGTTTAAGTTTACCTGAAATTAAAAGATTTGTTGGAAAACCCAATCCTACTTCTTTTACAAAAAACTGGTATTCTAAACCTACTCCTCCTGATTTATAGTTTGAAGAAAGATCTTCTCAAACTTAATTTTCTGTTTCTGCTGATAAATTTTATGAATGGAATATTGATGATTTGTCTGAACAAGAAATTATTAACAAAATGGCTCACATGTCTATGGTTGGCATTGCATACATAAACAATCATGACAATCTTGATCATCCTGATATTGTTGATTTGCTTGCTTCTGGTTTTACTGGTTCCCTTCGAGACTGGTGGGATTCACATTTCACAGAAGAATCCAGGGACTCTATTAAACATGCTATTAAAAGAGATACTGATGGTATGTCCATTTTTGATGAAAATATTAACCGTGGTGTTCCTGATGGTGTCAATACTTTGGTTTACACCATTCTTAAACATTTTGTTGGTACTCCATCTAATATTTCGTCTCGAATTTCTGACTATTTGAATAATTTGAGATGTCCTACTATGTCTGATTACAGATGGTACCAAGATGTATTTACTTCCAGAGTCATGCTCAGAAAAGACTCTACGAAGCCTTATTGGAAAGAGAGGTTTATTGACGGACTTCCTCCTATCTTTGCTCATAAGGTAAAAAATGAATTAATTGGTAAAAATGATTCTATTGATTTTGATAATTTAACTTATGGTGATATTTTCAGCACTATTAAAAAACTTGGAATTAATATGTGCAATGATGAAAAATGGTTAAAACAACAGTTAAAAGATAAAAATAAAGCTAAATATGAAATGGGTAATTTCTGTGAACAATATGGTTTACCTCCTATTGCCCCTTCTAGGCAAAAAGGAAAAAGTAAACATGATAAGGTTTACAAAAGTTATTCCCATAAAAAGCATAAAAGATACAGAACCCACTTTGTTAAACCCAATGATTTTTATACTAAAAACAAATCTGCTTTTTGAAAACATGATAAACAGAGATCAGGTAAAGGTAAATGCTTTAACTGTGGCAAATTTGGTCATTTCAGTAAAGACTGTAGCCAAAAGCCTGGTAAGTTAAAAAATAAGTTGAACATGTTAAACATTAATAATAATGAACAAAATGAACTATTTCAAATCCTTGAATCTGTTGCTTCAACTGATTCCTTCGAAGAGGATTTTTCCTCCTCATCTGATTCTGATTATCACTCCCGTAGTGATGTTTCTAAATCTCCTAATATTAAACTTGGTTGTAGAGATTCTTGTTGTAACGTGATTAAATCTGTTAAAATGTTAACCAAAAGTAAAGAGAATGATGATCTATTATTAACAATGATAAGTAAAATTGAAAACCCTAATTTACAGAAAGATTATCTTGACAAGTTTTTGAAAAACTTAACAAAAGAAGATAAGGTTAAAAGACCTAATTCTACAATAAGTTTTGAAGAAACTCTGAAAAGATTTAATAAA
This sequence comes from Castanea sativa, assembly GCF_040712315.1. Taxonomy (NCBI): domain Eukaryota; kingdom Viridiplantae; phylum Streptophyta; class Magnoliopsida; order Fagales; family Fagaceae; genus Castanea; species Castanea sativa. Next base: position 5,846,936 of record NC_134022.1, read on the forward strand.
AATAAATCAAAAGATGTAACTGTTAATGATCTTCAACATGAAATAAAAACTGTTAAACAAGAGATAATTCAATTAAAAAATGATGTTAAAACTATTAAACATGATAATGATCATCTTAAACAAGAATTGTTAATTCTAAAAATTGATAAAACTATGGATAAACACCAATCTGATGATGATGAGCAAAAAGATGGAGATGAATATAATCAACAAGCTTTTCCTTTTGGTAATATTTCTGATCCTACCTTGATTAATTTGATTGATAATCAATTGTCTCTTGTTAAACATATATTGCCCAAATGGTACACTAAAGTCAAAATTGTTGCTGCTCATGATTATACTTTTGATGTTGTTGCTATGATTGTTTCTGGTGCCGATGTTAATTGTATTCAAGAAGGATTGATCCCTTCTAAATATTTTGAAAAATCTACTGAGAGGTTAGTCTCTGCTAATGGAACTAAAATGAAAATCAAGTATGAATTAAACAATGCTCATGTTTGCCATGATAATGTTTGCTTTAAGATCCCCTCTGTACTTGTTGAAAACATGACTGATAAAGTGATTCTTGGTTTGCCCTTTATTAATTCTTTGTATCCTTTCCTTATTGAAGATGATGGAATTACTACTGATCCTTTTGAACAGAAAGTAAAATTCAAATTTTGTCCAAAGCATGAAACTCGTGATGCTTTTAATCTGAACTATGCTAAAGTTAAACACCTTAACTTCCTTCAACAAGAAGTTAGGTACAAGAAAATTGTTGAACAACTTTCTGATAAACTACTTCAATCCAAAATTATTAATTTCCAGAAAATATTAATGAGTGATGTTTGTTCTGAAATTCCTATTGCTTTTTGGCACAGAAAGAAACATATTGTTAATTTACCTTATGCTAAAGATTTTAATGAAAAGAATATTCTTACTAAAGCTCGTCCTATTCAAATGAATGCTGAAACTGTTGAATTTTATAAGAGTGAGATCAATGATTTGCTCAAGAAAAAACTTATTAGAAACAGCAAGTCTCCTTGGTCTTGTGCTGCTTTCTATGTTCAGAAAAATGCTGAGCTTGAGAGAGGTACCCCTCGCCTTGTGATTAACTACAAACTTTTGAACAAAGTCTTAGAGTGGATCAGGTACCCTATCCCCAATAAAAATGATCTTGTTCATAGGCTGAGTGATGCTGTCATATTCTCCAAATTTGATATGAAATCTGGATTTTGGCAAGTGCAGATTAGCGAGAAGGATAGGTATAAAACTGCTTTCACCACACCTTTTGGCCACTATGAGTGGAATGTTATGCCCTTTGGTCTAAAAAATGCTCCTAGCGAATTCCAAAACATTATGAATGATATCTTCAATTCTTTTAGCCATTTCACTATTGTCTACATTGATGATGTTTTGATCTTCTCCAAATTCATTAGTGAACACTGGAAACATTTGTACTCGTTTCTGGACACTATCAAAAGAAATGGTCTTGTTGTCACTGCTAAGAAAATCAAACTATTTCAAACCAGAGTCAGATTTCTCGGATATGATATTTTCGAAGGACAGATCCGTCCTATTGATAGAGCCATTCAATTTGTTGATAAATTTCCTGATGAAATTATTGATAAAACTCAACTTCAAATATTTCTTGGGTCCTTTAATTATATTGCTAATTTTTACAAAAATCTGAGAAAACAATGTAAACCACTCTTTGATCGGTTACAAAGTAATCCTCCTCCTTGGTCTGATATTCATACTTCTCTTGTTAAACAGATCAAATCCCATGTTAAAACTTTGCCCGTATCCCAACTGTTAATGCCTTCAAAATTATTGAAACTGACGCCTCAGACATTGGTTATGTAGGCATTCTAAAACAAAGAGTTTCACCTGATTCTTCTGAGCAAATCGTTCGCTCCTACTCTAGTGTTTGGAATGCGGCACAATTAAACTATAGCACTATAAAGAAAGAAATTTTATCTATAGTACCATGCATTTCAAAATTTCAAAGTGATTTGCTAAGCCAAAAATTTTTATTAAGAATTGATTGTAAAAGTGCTAAATACGTTACTGAAAAAGATGTTGAAAATATTGCTTCCAAACATATTTTTGCAAGATGGCAAACTATTTTAAGTGTTTTCGATTTTGATATTGAATATATTAAAGGTTCTCAAAACTCTATTCCTGATTTCTTACCCGTGAATTCCTACAATACCACAATGGCAAGTAGAGGATCCAAAGATAAAAGTCCTGCGACCACACACGACTAAATTGTTAAACGAGAACCCGTCTCCCCAGGAGACATTGCTAACCGTTTTACCACATTAGGATCAATCCCTAAGCCTAATTATTCCTCTGTGTTGGTTTTTGCCTATGCCCCTTATGCTTTAACCCCTGTTAACCAGCCTGTCCGAATTGTTTACCCAAGAAAACCCAATGCCTCCTAATAAGTTAAAAAACAATACTCCCAAAACCTGTTTTTTGTTGAACCAAACCGGGCAGCAATTAAGAACCCTCTTCAGATTGCAAAAAGCTATTTCCCTCCTCTATGTCACTGGGTTCCCAAACATGGTGCTAAAAAGTTAGAATTTTATTCTGACATTTTACGCCAAGAAGATGCTACTGTTATTAAAACTATTTTTGATTTAGATGATAAATCCAAAATCATTTACCACAGTGTTTACCTAAAAAATATTGCTACTGAAGCCAGTTGGGGACATTCCCCTACCTCTACTAAAAAACTCCCTACGCACTCTGTTCCATATTCATACCATGATTATATTGACACTTGGTTCAAATTTATGCTTCACCAAAATGAAACAATGACTCATTCATGGTTTATTAACTTTGATAAAGAGTTTGACAACAATGCTGATTTGCCTCTTTGGTTCATCCGTTGGTGGAATCAATTTGGTTCTGATATTGAGATCTTTCCCAAACCTCTTATTGACTGTTACAATTTTTGGAAGCAGGGTTTTAAGGTAAATGCTCATAATGCCAAATTTCCTGCCCTTCTCCACTTTGTTAAACGTTTCAGGGTCCCCTGGATTCTAAAGTGGCAATATGAGAAAGAATGTGATATTCATACTAGACATTGGTATGTTAAATGATGGGACAAGTTTGGATATGTTTCACAAATATTGGACAATGTTTACCGGAGACCACCTCCCAAGCATCTAATCTCTAGTGCCCAGTCTACTTCCAAGGCTCCCTCTACTTCACAGGTCTCGGATATTGATAATTTGAGTAAAGATGATTTATATGCCCTTCTCAAGAAAAAGATTGAAGAAGAGAAGGAGGCTAAGAACAAAAATTTTGTAGAAGAAGGATTTGTTGCCGAAAGCCCTATTGCTGAAATCCCTTGCTACCCTTACCCTCAACCTTATCCGAAAGATTGGTTTGGACATGATGAAGAATATGATGAAAATTCTCCTGACCTAGGAGCCTGATTTGTCTGGCCTACACAAAGGCTACTGATGTTACAATATTCACTCGAGAGTAAAAGTATTTACTGAAGCTACCATGATTATATTGTTGACCACTTTTGGCACTACCAGCCAGACTACTTTCGGTCTCAAAAGCCGACTTGATTCCTTCCGGATATTACGCTCTTAATGCCCCTCATGGGTCCTGATATGAATAGTAAAATGTCACTATTCACTTTGTATTATTCACTACTTTATTTACCTATATATATAAAAGTGGATTGGATCAAGTCTTGAGGGTTTTAAAATACTCAACTTGTCAACCAACCCCTACCGTTGTTTTGATAGTGACCCTCCTAACCTGTTTAAAAGTTAATATGTGCAATTTTATTGCAATTTTAATATATTTGTTTTCAAATTAAAAAGTTGTCTAATATATTGTAAATAAAACTTTATAGTTTAAAGTTATAGGGGAAAAAAAATAACACAACAAAGATTCTTATGTTGTCCTACTTCTTTAGCTTTCAAATAGCATGTCCACTCCATTCTCAAAAAAAATAAAAGAAGAAGAAGAAGAAGAAGCATGTCCACTCCGACCAAAAAATTAAAAAAAATAAAAAATAAAAAAACAAGAAAACCAATCCCACAGTAAATAAAACCTTGTTGATGATAATGCATTCTTCCTGACCCCAATCCTAGATACAATGACTATTCCAATGGAAAAAAGCAATTGGGCATTTTTTTTTTTTTATAAAAAAAAAGGCAAAAAAAGCAATTAGTTGATAATTGAACAATTTAACCTTTTCTTAAGCAGGTTTGAATCAACAACATTCAGACATCGACTTCTTTCCTAAGAAAGATTAGATAGTAAAATAGTACGTACGAGGATCTTTCAGCTAACTATTTTTGGCAGCAACACTAAAATAAAGTATGCATGCATCTTTCCCTAGGTTTTGATTACATTTGGACTATAACGTCCCAAATAATGCGTAAGTAATTTTTATAATATGTGCTACAGTTAATCCTTAATACTTAATTCACCAAATAATTAGTACATAGTATGTTGGGATCACATAAAGTATTAATTCCCTTAATTTAAAAACAGAAGTTGGGATTGAACTTTTTGAGACTAGGGAATTTCTCAGAAAAGTATATAAGCTGTAGCCACATAGTTTAATATAAGCACACTTGGCATGTAGAGCTATCTAAGCTGTTGGCGCATACCTTAAACCCACTTATAGCCATTCCCAACCCAATATTTTAGAAGACATGACCTCTTCCAATTTGTAGATGGATTAAAGTTTTCTTATCATGGAGATTTTGAGTAGACTATTTGACGACAATGTTAAATAAAAAATTTTAAAAAAGGATTGCTCATGTGGTTCCTAGCACCCAACTTTAATATAGGTACCTTCTCAAAAAAAAAAAAAAAAAAAAAAACTTTAATATAGGTAAAGCTCAACATGTGAGATTTTAAATGAGAGGTATAATGGAGAAGTTACAGATCAAATTTAAGATCTCCTACTCTAATACCACATTAAATTACAAATTGTCCTAAATTCTTAAAAAATTTAATCATTTAACCATATATTTTTAACATGTTCGATTCTCTTCTAAATAAATATGGCAATTTAGAGAGAGTGAAGGTATAAGACTACATAGGGTTTTGCTCTAATAGTGTGGGTAGCTCTCTCACTCATCAAATTTTGGGCGAAGTTCTCTAACCAGCGCTTTTTTTTTTTTTTTTTTTTTTAAATTGCGTAGTTCGCTTGACATCCCTAGCTCACTCGAGCAAAAATCTTGAAGTGGCAGCTCTTTCAGCATATAATCATCTTAAGTGCAATACAACTCAATATTTTACAAAAATATATGAAACTGAATTGCAAAAAATACAAAATAAATTTAACACAAAATATGGCAACACTAGAAATCCTAATTCCTAAGTCCTAACACCTCCAATGAGAAGGGAATAACAACGGGACCTGATCCAATAAAAAACTTTCATGTTTCAAATAATGGGTTTACAACAATCTTCTCTAGAACAAATTATAGAGCTACCAAAAACATCAAGAAAACACACCATTGTTGGTTCACAACAAATATTCATCACACAAAGGTGTCAACAATAATAACAAGAAAAAAAAAAAATCTCACCAAGTGCGTCTTATCATCCAAGTAAACAGAGTTAAATTTCAAGCACCAATACTAGTCAATAGTAAGCTATTTTTGTCAAAAACAAAATACTAATATTTCATCAAAATCGAAGTTAAAATGACCTTTCAATTTTACTTTGAAAATAATTGGCTTACACAAAAAAAAAAAACTTTATGAGAAATTATTCAGTACGCTAAGTGGATCATGTCATCGTTGCAAATGGTCCACCAATCCAGCAAGTGAATGCCGTATGTTCTCCAACTTGGCAATGTTTTTACTAACATGACAATTTTAATGGAGCAATAATATATTACTTTTTCTTCCTTCTATTTGCATAGAAGCCAATCAAGAAGAAGTAAAATAACATATTACAGCAAAATCTTGAAATTTTATCACAATGAATTCTAGCTAGAATTTTAAAAAATAATTCAATTCACAAAAAAATAACAAGCTTACAACAAATAATATAAATTGCCACTTATTATTCTAGTAAATTCATATGAAATATAATATATTTAAGAAATAGATATTACTAATTGGATTGATTGAGGTACGAATATCTTGTCCTTGTTAATGCACTTGCATGATTGCATCACCTAAGGATAAAATTCAATATACCCTCAACCGATGTAACTAGCACGATATTGTCTTGAATACAACAGTCTAACCACGTATGTTATAAAAGTCTATGGGTATGCGCAACTATATAGACTCCAAGCTGCACCAAAGAAACTAGCCTTTCAGTGAGCTTTTTTATTTTTTGGATAAGAGTTAATTTAGAGTATTTATTATAATTTAGAATTACTAAATTTTTCAATCACAAAAAAAATTTAATATGTGATAATTCATAATCTATTTTTATTTTATTTTTAAAAAAAAATGTATAGTTGCTATTTTTTTTAAAAAATGTATAGTTGTTTTGAAGAAGTGGGTTAGTGAAAAAGTGTTCTTATTTTGTAGGCAATATTTTAGTGCAAGTTAGATGTGTATTTTTATCGGATTATCCTTTAATTTTGTCTCTACTTGAACCTAAGAGTGTAGAGGTATTTTAGAATAAAAAAAATTGGTCCAAACAAGAGAAATTCCTTAAATAGTAGTATAAATACCATTTATTTGTCCGTTTGTACACAAAATAACAATTAAAAATTGTCCACTCTATTCATGCATCTCACTATTTCTCATTTATTATTTTCAATTTTTTTACTGTATCTATCTAAACAAAATTTTTTTTTTTTTTTCAAGAGCGACAAGGCTCTTTTATATAGTGCTAAAATACATGTAATATTAAAGTGAATTTAATAAGTGAATAATGAAGAATAAATTAAAAGATTGTAAGATCGGTGGGGTAGAAATGTTTTTGTAGCAACATTTTGTTTTAATGGGTTGTAATATATTTCCTAATAAATTTTGTAACTATAATATTATGAACATAAATTAAAATACACCAACAAATCCTATCATAACAAATTAAAAATTAAAACAAATAAAATTATATCTTCATTCATCAAGCTGGGTCAGTTTGTGAGGGCAAGCGAAGTTACATAAATTGTGATAGGAAAATCATGAAAATTCAAATAGTCGTGGAAAACCAAAGAACCCACAAAATTAATATATATAATTTTTGTGCAGAATAAAAAGTGCACCTAGTGCTATCTAGTTCTTCTCACTGTGGGCTGTGCGTGTGTGTCTCTTTGCCATTTTGTTCATTAATATTGACCCTTTAACCTAATTCAATAAACTGTTTGTTTAGGAAGAAGGGTTGTTGCAGCAATAGAGCTCAATGGGTCAGGTATGGAAAATAATATGGTATCAAGGACTGAGAAAGAGACCGTGGGGATAGATTTGCGGCACAAGATCAGTGGTTTTTTGGAAAGAATACATAGGTGTTGCTTGGCGCGTTGAACTTAGCCGAAGATGCTGTATAACACTATAACAGCGATTACACGATCATTTTGGTAAACCAAATAATTTCTCCAATGTGTGAATGCACTCTCTAAAAAAGCATGGGATAAATGTGCCACATAATTGGACACAAATGTAGTGAAAAAAATAGTAATTTTCACTGGGAAAAAGTATGGAACACCAAATAATTTATCCAATGTGTGAATGCACTCTCTAAAAAAACATGGGATAAACGTGCCACATAATTCAACACAAATTAATGTAGTGAAAAAAATAGTTATTTTCACTGGAACAAAGTATGGAGTCATTTTGCTTCAATTCATTATCTGGTGAACGTCTAGATTATCTATGAATAGTTTTAGTTACATTCTTTTTTTAATGAATCATGTGAATTATTCAAACAATACACATTATTATAAATTGCCACTTAATTAATTAGAACTTTAAAAAGATAGCTCTAAACATGATTAAAACCAAACTTTGTCAATTTTCTCTGGTGACAAATGTTATCATGATTTAACTGTAACATACATGAAAGAACATGCATGTCACTTTTTGACATCATCATTAATTACTAAAAAAAAAAAAAGCAACAACAACAACCCAACAGGTTGTTGGGAAGCTCTCCAGATTGGATTAAGTGCCTCAGGAAGTGTTGGCCCAAACTTTGCTAGCTCCTTTGAACCTTTAACGTGCTAAGAATTAATGAAATATCCAAACAAAACTAAGAGAGTCAATTTTGTACTAGAGGCCATTTTAATTTAGCTAAGGGGGAACGAAATATTTTGGAACCAGTTAATACTGGTATACCAATTCAAGATTACTGTTATTTATATATTTCTATACATATACGTATTTATTTATGTAAGTATGAATGCATTAATTTTTATGTTTATCAACATAATATTTTAAATTCACACATTTTATAAGCCTAAATATTAGCCTAAGTACATTTACTCAATATATTCACTTAAATAGCAATTTTTTATTTTTATTTTTGCTAAAAAAAGCATGTTTTTTAACCCTTTTTTTTTTCAATTTTTTAACATTAATTTTTTTTATTGTATTGGCCGAAACACCTTAAATATACAAGGTATAGTCGATACAACCCGATATTTTATCCGGTACATTTTGAAGGAGTAACAGTATCAATTTAATGGTCGGTACTATTTATTTTTTCGGTACGACTGTTATAGAGTTCCTTGAACAAAGCCTTGGGTGCACTGCAAAAAGAAATCCTCTCTAACTTCAAATGGAGAGAATTCATTTCGTAGTTAATTTTTTTTTTGTTGAATTTACGGTTAAGATTTTATATATTAGATTTGACAATATCCATAGTGTTATATCATTTAAAATTATAAATAACATAGTATTGGATATACTTTTATATTTATAATATTTAATCTGAAAAATGAAATTGATCAATTTCAAGTGCAAAAGATTCTAATAATACTGATACACATTATTATTATGCTAAAGTTCACTTTTCATTCCTATATTTAAGGGAAATTTCATTTTAGCACTTGATTTTATTAAGAGGAGTTTCAATTTCATCCTTACCATCATTTTAGCCTTATTATCATGTTTCGTATATAATATGTTAATGTTGAAACAGAGAGAAAATTCAATTAGAATCAAAATTAAATTCAATTGAAGTCTAATTTTATATCACGTGTCCTTTTTTAATTTTTGTGTTAAGTGAGTTAATTCAATGTAAAAGACAATGAATGCAATATAAATGAATCATAAAGAAAATCCAATCTTATATTTCGAATTCTATATATAAAATTAGAAAAAAAAAATTAGAGTTTGAATAATTTTGCTTTCATGTGCCATTTGGTTGTCTAACTAAGAATAATTCAAATTTATTAGCATTTAAATAATATTATGAATGTGTACAATTCGTTACTTACTATGTAGAAAATTATACACACACACACACACACACATACACACACACACGCACATATATATATATATATATATATGTATGTATATGCGCGTGCGTGCACAATTATGATTATTTTTAATTATACATGTATATATGCATAGGTTATAAACTATTATCATATTAAAATTGAAGCACAATCAAATTACAAATTACCTTTTAATTATGGTCTAATTTTTCACAAAGTGTCTATTTGTATCTCTTAATTTTGGGACCAAGTAATCCATTTATAATACTCACTATGGAAGTCGAAAAGACCATCTTATTTACGAGAAATTATAAGGTCCTCACAATGGACAAGTCATGTGGTCTACAATTTCACTGAAAGACTTCCACATGTTTGAAATTACTAAGTTAGAACATTTTTTAAAAATAGAAACTGATTACTGACTCAGCAATTTTAAACAAGTGAAAGTTTTTTAGTGAAATGGTGGACAAGTGACATAGTCCACCAGAGGACTCGATTATTTCTCCTTATTTACCCAGGTAAAACCATTGTATATTTATTGTTATTGATTATTTTTGTGCATAAACACGAATTATAGCTAAACATCCCAAAATTTGCTATTTTCTTTTCCAAATACTTTTTCCTAAATCACGTTAAGATACATATGTCAACGCCTACAGGAAGCATAGAATTGAGGAGTTTAAACGTTTTAAGTCGTGACTCGTGATCACTTTTGCAATATTTCATCTTGGCTAACAATTTGAAGGTTCCTATTGGTGACTTTAGGTCTTGGTGAATTTTTGTCACAGCTTATAGACTAGTCTTTGATTAATTGTTTGTGAGTTAGGTGAACAACGGTCAAGTATATGCTAGCATATCCGTAAAAAATAAAACCTTTTTACTTAGAGCTTTGAATTTCAAGGCCCGGGCACTATGTGTATGACTTTGAAAGCCTCTCTCTTTTTTTCATTCACATACTTAAAATATACATATATTTGTCCAGGTCTATTCTAATTCCTCCTAAGCCCTACGTAGTTATATTTTGCGTTGCTTCGTAATGGGCGAAGTGAATTGGATGGCCTCTTCTTAAAGACAAGGTCCTTGTCTAAGCTCAACATTTTTGGAAAGAGTCTTGGGAATATCATGAAAGCAAAACCTCTTCGGTATCTCCTTAACACATTGTGTGAAAAACTTCTATTTTGGGTGGGAAAACTACAGGGATGCCATGAGTTTCATGAGTCTTTATTTAAAAAAAAAAACACACACACACACACACACAAATTAAGGGTGCGTTTGGATATCGCTTATTTTGTTGAAAACTAAAAACACTGTAGCAAAATAATTTTTAAATGTATGAATAATGCCATGAGACCCATTTTTAATTAAAGTTTTGGTGAAAAAAGATGTTTGTGAGTCCCGTAAATAGTGAACGAGACCCACAAACAGTGCCATTCTAGTGAAATATGTGGACGTTCAAAGTGGTAGCGGGTCCCGTGTGCACGGGACCCATTGGTAGGTCTGTGTCCCACGTGAAATGCACTTCTGGTATAAAAAAAAAAGGAGGAAAACGCAGACGCTGGAGATTTCATTGCTATCCAAACATTCACTAAGTTACAACAAGTGGGTAGGGGATTCAAACATTTTTTTTTTTTTGTCATATAGAAAACCAAACAATGTCATTGAGTTATAAGGCTCTTAATTTATAATTCATTTTTTTTCATTTCCTTTAATTTATTGTACACTCCCATTTTGCAACCTTTTTTTTCATTGTTTTAGTACTAGGGGTTTGGGGCAGCTTGATGTGTTTGGTGGTCTTAGGCGAAAATTGAATTGAGGTATTTTATATATTTAAATGACAAAATTTAGCTACAAAATTAGTTGTAGCCCTAGGTTACAACCTTACTCAATATATATATATATATTATTTAGAGTGAATTTTGACAAATCCACCATTAAAGTACATCTTATTCTTATATCCTCGGTGCTTGCAAAATTTCTAAAAAATTTAAAATCAATAGCTATGTCATCAGTAAATTGTTTAAATTGAGAGTTTTTGTAGTTTAAAATTATGCATAAAATATAAGCTTATAGATCATGTAGTAAATAATATCCGATTGACATAAAATTTAACATGTGTATTAGGAGCGTAAAGAATTTAGAATTCAACGATTAAATTTTCAAAATATGCAGTAATGTTTATTTTATTGAGTAAGGTTGTAACCTTAGGTTACAACCAATTTTATAACTAAACTTTGTCCATATTTAAATATGATTTTTTATAAATATTTAAATATTATTACTTAAACTCTATTTTCTTATTTTAGATGCAAAATTACTAATTAATTACATAGAGCCGACCCTGCTAGGGAAAAACAATAATTTTATGTGTTTGCAAATTCTAAAAATGACCTTTGACCCTAAATATTCTAAGTGGTGGTAGAGCAATTAGGAGTAAATTGGTCTCTTTTTTGGTTCAAAACAATACCTAGATCATTGTTTCATAAATGCTTGATTAGTTGATTTATGAACTTACCATAAACATGCATGCATATGATTATCTTAATTTAATTCTGATTCCCCTCAAAACAAAAATTTAATTTTGATTGATCCTAAAAAGATTAATTGAAAGATAAAATCTTATTGGCTGATATTTTAATTATGGTAGACATGCAAGTGCAAGATAATTGCATGTATTAAATAATGTCATATCTTTATTTATTTTAAGATAATTATATCAATTAATGCATATATTGATCTTAATTTATTAACTAGAATTCTAATAATTGAATAACACAATCAAGTATAAGTACTTGTGGGGTATAGGGAGGCAAGGAATGAGATTCAAGTCTCTAAAAGAGAGTTTTACACACATATACATTTAAATTAGGTTAGAGTATAATTTCTATTTTATATATATATATATATATATATATATATATATATATATATATATATATATATATATATATATATATAAATATATAAAAGAGAATAGAACATAGCTAAGAAAGAACTCGATTTTAAATGGGAGTCATTCTTTCAAAGAAACTAATCCGAATTGGACTTAATCATGTACTTTGATCAAAATTTCTCTTTTTTTTTCATGATTTTTTAGGGAATGTATTAGAACTATTTTTTGTTTTTGTTTTTTTGGGTGTGGACAAAAACACCTCATATGTTCATCATATAAACATGTAGATCAATATGCCTATAGGATTATTATGTGATTTAGATTTATCATAGTTATGAATGTTGACTAGGTCTTTCTATGTATTTTCTTTTTACTTCCTCTTAGATTGTAATTAGAAAATAAAGATTGATACTTTTCTTTCATAGATTGTATTTAGGACCAAAACCTTTTAATTTTTCAAGCATATGATGTACATTTTTCATATGTTAATAAAAGTATTTTTTTTAAATGTTTTTTTAGTTTTTCCTTTTAATAAAATTAAGTGACAACTAGATTGTAAATTCTTCAATTTAGGAGGATTACATCCATGGTTGAATCTCCAAAGTGAGATCCCTTACCTTAGCGGTGGCAATTATTTTCTTATCCCCATTCCTTATATTGAACTTTGCTAGTATCCGCTTAATTTGGGTTGTAGTTCTCACGTCTATAATCGATAAAAATTTGGATCTTATATGCCATACTTATGTCATGTGATTCAACATAAGCATTATATGTTAAATGATTTTCTTTTATCATGTAATTCACCATATATGCATTAAAATTTTGGATCTTGAAATTCCTAATTTTCTCTTATCTTGATACTTCAATTTTACTATGGACTAGTTGTTAACTTGTACAATGTATGGAAAAAAGAGAGTATAGAGTTCTAACATGAATATGTTATAAGGGTTTCTTTATTAAAACTAATATATTGTTTAATTGGCTCAAAAATTTAACATATAATCACATAAAAAATAATTACAACATTCCCATTACTAGAAATTGACACAGAAGAATAATATAAAATGATATAATAATGTAATCGTACCTAAAAAAGTTCGTGTAATATGAAAGAATAAAAAAGAATATTAATGGGAAATATACATAGAAACAAATAGTTTTCTTTTTCTATAAATTTTTTTTAAAAAAATTTGGTAAGGTACAGAAACAAGTAGTATTTAGTAAACAAAAGGATTACATTGAAAATAATCTCATTTTGATGGACTTTTGTAATTTATAATTTAATAGAAAAATATTTTACCTTGAATAAACTGAACCTAAATAAATGAAACCTTAATCTTAATCATGACTTGATGCACTTATGCGTTTGACATACTTATTTTTTATTTATGTTTTTGATAGATAGATTCTGAGAGAAGAGAAATGTGGAGTTCAAACTACAGAGACATGACACATCGCAAATAATGCATCTACCATTAGGCTATTATTTAATTCTTTACTTATGAATACAAATCTTTTGTCCTATCTTTTTGTTCTCTACTAATTACAATTTTTAATGTATTCATTTGACTTTCTTTATAAAATAACAAAATGGAAAAAAAAAATCAACCATATAACATACTATGATTAATGAAATATATAACAAAAAATAATACCGAGAATTTGTATTCCTCTACAAAATTTTTTTGACAAAAAAAAAATGACGAAAGACACTAATTATAATTATAAGATTGTATGAAATAATAATAGAAGTTACGCATGATAGTGGAGCCAGTCAAGCAAAGTTGGGAGCGGCTAAAGGAAGATGGAGAGGGCCGTCCAGGGTGGGAGAAGAAGACAAGCCGGGGTGGGACCCATCCGCCGCAGCACCATCTCCCACTTGCCTCCATTCCACCCTCGTTTTTGTAATTTAGAAATCACTTTTGTCCCCTCTTCACGTTTCTAACTTAACCCAACCTGGTCAACTTCTTCCTTTCTAACCATGGTTGTAGTTTCCTACCCACATATTGTCCAAACTTCAAACCTCCATGACCTTTAACCCCACCCACACACTGCCCCATCTAGGGTTCATTTGCTCAAATGTTTTTGTCATTAGATCACACTAAACCCCACGCGCCATTCTCATTTCTTTTTTATTTTTTTCTTAATAAATATGATCTGCATTTTTCACACATCTATAACTTATTATTAGATTAAATACGTCTATTATTTTTTTTTAATATAAAGAAGTGAATTCCTAATTTTTTACTAGATTAATTCATTTCTTATAAGGAAAACACCCCAAAGTTCATGAACTAATAATGTAATAAATTAAATCTATTAAACATTTTCTGTTCAAGTGTTTTCAAAGACTTAATGCATCTATGATCACATACTAATATTGAAAAATATTTCAAGTTCATGAATATGTTACCATAAAAGTAAGTGTTTTTTAGTCTCATATATATATATATATATATAATTTCTTATGAGAATAAAAGGAAAACAAGTTTCCAAACCCATCCCATGTTATTTTAAGGCTTTTAATGTAAAGATCATCACTTTAAAATACTGTTGCTTTTCTTTAATAATACATTGTTGAAAAGTTATTAAGAGAGTCAAACTTTACATTGGTAACTATTTTTTCCCCCTATATTTTGTTTTTAAAATAACAACCTCCAATTATGATTGAAAATTTTAGTGAAACATTAAGATAATTAACCATGAATCAAACTTTTAGTACCTTAAAAAGAAAAAAACTCCAAATTGATGGGAGGAAACAAAGTATAACAGAGAAATAGAAATATTGGAGATAATCTAAGAAATGATATTAATAATAAAAAAAAAAATCAATTCATCACTTCCCGAGTTATATATTTCACAGTTCCATTCTCAAAAACACCACTCCTGACAGTGCCATATATATTCTCATCATATATATATAGCGTTCACTCCACGGTCTGAAACTGCGACTGAGACATGAATCTAAGACCTTTCCCTCACAATACAAGAAAGCAATAAAAAAAAATATATTTCAACAAATTAGTATAATATGCATATATATATTTAAACTTTTGGTGGTGTGAGAGAAATGACTGCGTTTTGAGTCTCTGTCCTCTTCACCCATTCCCTTCTCCTCTTTCTTCTTCCTCTCCTTCCCTTTCTCTGCACTCGATCTCGCTGTTCTTGTCGTTGGTTTTTTATTTTTATTTTCTTTAAAAAAAAAAAAGGAAGAAAATCACTTTTCAAATCTAAGCTTCGAGTTCCGGAGCTCCTTGTCTTTCTCTTTCTTTATCTTTCTTCTTTTTTTATTTTTATTTTTCTCTATCCTCTCTTTTTTCTTAATATTTTCCCACTTCCCTTAAAATAAACAAAAGCTTAGAAATTTAATTATTTTTATTTTTAATTCAGGGTTTTATTTTTAATATTTTCCTTGTTTTCTGTTGTGGCTTTTTATTTTTGCCCTTTGATGTGTCTATGGCTGGTTTGGATTTAGGCCCTGCTTCTCGCTACGTTCACCAGCTTCACAGGTCGGAATTCAACCTTCAATTACAACAACATCATCATCAACAACAACAACAGCAACAGCAACAAGATTCTGAAGACGATGGAGGACAGTACTCTGGGGATCACCACCAAGACGATGGTCCACACCAAGGTCTCGAGCTTGTCACCAACAACTCAGGCGGAGCAGGAGACATCGTGGGTCGGCGTCCACGTGGCAGACCACCTGGTTCCAAGAACAAGCCCAAACCACCAGTCATAATCACCCGAGAGAGTGCGAACACTCTCAGAGCCCATATTCTGGAAGTGGGAAACGGATGCGATGTGTTCGACTGCGTCGCCACCTATGCTCGGCGTCGACAGCGTGGGATCTGTATTCTCAGTGGCAGTGGTACCGTCACAAATGTAAGTCTCAGGCAACCCGCCGCGGCGGGAGCTATTGTAACGCTTCACGGAAGGTTTGAAATATTATCACTCTCGGGATCTTTCTTGCCGCCGCCTGCTCCACCGGGCGCCACCAGCTTGACCATATTTCTGGCTGGCGGACAAGGCCAAGTGGTGGGAGGGAGTGTGGTTGGGGAGTTAACCGCAGCTGGACCGGTTATCGTGATTGCGGCTTCTTTCACAAACGTGGCTTATGAGAGATTGCCTCTGGATGAAGAGGAGCAGCTGCAGATACAGACGCCTACTGGGCAGCAGGGTTCGGGTGGCGGTGGTGGAAGTGGTGGTGGTGGTGGTGGTGTGGGTGGCAGTAACCCTTTTTCAGACCCGTCAGCAGGGTTTCCTTTCTTGAATTTGCCGCTTAATATGCCGCCTAATGTCCAGTTACCGGTCGATGGATGGGCCGGAAACTCAGGCGGCGCAGCGCGTGGCGGTCCCTTTTGAAAGACGATGATTTGATTGTAATGTGAGATGGAAGAGGGCTTGCTTTCTGACAGATGTTATAAAAAAAAAGGTCAGGACATTATTCATGGACCGTCATGTTTCTTCTTTTTTTTTCTAATTCTTCTTCCTCTTTCTTCTTCTTTTGTTGATGTTGTAGTAATTAACTCTTTCTTCTTCTTCTACTACTGCTTTCTTTTTGGTTCTTGAAAAAAAAAAAGGTACTATTTTGTAATGGTGACTCTATTAGTTCTTCATATGAAATGGTTTGAGGATTCGGCTAATTTCTAAAACGACGTTTGCTTTGTTTTTCTATGTGTATCACTGTATATGTTTGAAAACTGGCAGTACACACAGTGTGGCTAGTAGATTGAGTAGGTTTTCCTTTTGTGATGTGGACTAGGTTTTCTATTTTTAGATTACCTTATAGATTTTCCATTGGTTTTCTGTGGTTAAATCATAGAAGTGTTTTCGTTGCGTAGGTACATCATGTTTGTGATATTTAGGAACATGGGTTTCTGTTTTTTTTTTTTTTTTTGCCTTGTTTTCACAAAATAATAAATACAACAGTGAAAAGATTAATTATGAGCAAGGGTTTTTCAAAGGGTTAGCATTCTTCTAGTCTGTTCGGATGGACTTTGTTAATACTACTTTAATGTTCAAGCTGACTTTCTTAATCTACTCCTTTTGGAAATGATTTTTTTTTAGTTTTCTACTGAATTTCAAATCACTCTTATCATCCGTATCTCTTGAAAATATAAAAAGAAACTTCCAGCACACCCACGCAACATGTCTTTAATTTTGGCTATTTTTTGAGTGCTAAAACTACTCGTCTCTCACACATCAAGTCCATAATTACGGTTACTAGTGGATGATTTCTCATGCATTATTTACTCTAATCAATTAAATTTTTTGAGATAGAAAAATTAAAGTAACAGAAGTTTTTTCTTAAGCAACGAGTTTGGATGGTGTTTATTTCTGATTTCCGATTCTCATGGCCTAGATATGGCATTATATAGCCTACTCAAATGAAGATTTAGTTTTGCTCACTTAACTGTGTGCATGTCCACTTGATCTTGTTAAGCAAAGAGTCTTCTATGCATATATTTAGCTAGAAATCTTGATTTTATGGTGATCTACTCAGAGTCCAAACCATCTATTTTAATATTTCTTGACATCATTTGGGGCTGGAATCAAACAGCTAGGCACTGTTAAGATAGATGCCTTTACAAAATCTGAAAACCTTCCATGGTTTCCCTAAGGTACTTTACCACTTGCAGGGAAGTAAATAAATATATGTAGCCATAGACAGCAGAGATTAGTTATGATGGGGCACCAACCCCATCATCACTTATAGGGCCTCGCTCATTTTCGTATGTATTGATTTAATTAGTGGTACGTAGATAGCATATCCGTACGAATAAATCTATAATAAAAACTATATAAATATATATCTTTTAAATTTGGTTTAAATGATTAGAGGTAGTTTTTCTTTTTTTGTTTGAATTTGAATGTAGGATAACAGTAAACAGTGCATACATATGGGAAGAAATGGAGAAAATATTCTAAAATACAGAATTTAAATTACTTGTTTTTAAATTACTCGTTTTCACTTTGTTATCTATTGTAGAAGAACTTTTAAATTATATATTATTACATGTTTTCATAATATATTACAAAGCTTCACCAATATAAGTGAAAATGGGTGAGAGATGCTATTGAGATTGGTAGCAAGGAACTCTATTGAAATGTATTAAATTTTATCTTTATTAAGAGCAATATTATATATACTTTGGGGAGTAGCTTAAATAAAATTCATGAATATAGTTCTAAAAGTGGATAAGTCAAGAAGCATTTTCCTCATGCCATATGTAAATATATATTTTTTGGTTATTTAACTGTTGAAATGATCTGTTTTATACACTTCATTGGGGAAATACCTAACTATTAAAGTTTTCTGTTTGGTATACTTATATATATATATACTTATTTGGGAAATTGATTTAATTATTTAAGTGCTTCAACAAGATAGAAAATGAATATCTAAGTCAGTTTCTTCTCCTCGCATCCCCTCCATCCCTTCACACCACATTTCAGCTCATCTTTCAATTAAAGGGGTAGACAAAATTGAATAATTTTTGCTACTACTTTGAATTAGCTTATTAACATCTAGTATTAAGTCAAGTGATCACCAAAAATTTTGGGTTCTCAAGGTATAGAGACAGTGGTCTGATGACAATACTTCTAACCTAGCTATTGAAAGCCCATCACCTCAGTCTTCCACTAGGAAACGTGGTTATGACTGTCAACATTGTTTCCTAGTCAGTTAAGTTTGCAGCAGAGTTAAATATTGTCAAAATCTAGTGTGAACCGACTTTAAATATTCTCCACTTGATATGCTTATGCAAGGTGCCATTGATGAAACGAATTCTTATAGATAGGTGTTGTCTTTGGACAGTTTGCATTTGATTCCTTAAAGCACCCTAGTTAAGGAATATGCTTTACAATATCTTCTAATGAATTTTCAGGCCAACCAATTAGGTTACAATATGAATGATGCGAATTGTGAGCTTGCATGAATTGATATATAGTATTATGTGATTGTACTCAAAAAAAGAATGATGATTGAGGGACTGCCTAAAAAGTTTTTGTCAAGAATTTAATTGTAGAAAAGGGTCACCTTTATATTCTGAAGTAACAACCATATTCAGTTTTATAACTTTGTATTTGTTAGCATTTTTATATATATTTCATCAGGAAAACATCCAAGAATTTTGTGTGTTGCATCATAATAACTCCTGCAAAGCATGGATACCTCCAGGTCCCAGCCTCAACTGCACTGATGGCATATGAAAGAAAGAACAAATGCTACAACTTAATGTGTTCATTTAATCTCTCAAGGATACTGACTTTTCATTTTCTTTTCCAAAGTAGATTTATATGTGCATACAACCAGGTTTTTTTTTCAGTTCAATTCTTGAATCGTTCAGGAAAAGTACAAAAAAAAGTAACCCAAAACGGTGTAAACAGATAGGCTTGTGCTTCTTTTTCTTCCAAACTCTCTTTTCAGTGATTGATTTTGTTTCCAGTGAAAGAACTTAATGATAAAGAGAATGTTCCTCCATGAAAATCGAAGAAGGCACTGAAAGTGATAATGAAATTGGGGCCTTAATTTTCAATAATCAACTTTTTCTCCTACTTAATTAGGCGCCATAGCAATGTTTTGGTTGCTCCAACAACCATTTTATTATAAAAACCTATCAAAATAGCTCTAGTTTGGAGCTCAACCGAGCCATATGTATGTGTTAAAGTGATCTTTTTAACCCTCTCAAGCGTTTCTTTAATGAAGAGGCCTTTAATGGTGAGATCCTACTTTTCTCTTGACGCTGGATATAAAAACTGTAAATTAAGTTGTTGATCATGGTTACATGCCAATGAAGTATGTGTATTAAACCACAAAACATGTGTACAATTACTGACCTCAATCTTAACGTCCACAAGATGAAACTTTCCATCAAATTGAAGCATGGATATTCATCCCAATTTCATGAAAATTTTTATACTAGATATAGTTCCTTTTTCTGTCTTGAAAATATATGAATACTAAAATCTTTAAGAAGATAGAAATTCTTCTTATAATTATTGGGAAAAGCCTCAACTCTTTAGGTATATAAGCCATATCTGATCAGTTCATGCCCTCAGTTGCCTTTGTACGTTCAATCTTAATCATGGGCCTAATAAGATTTCCTCTCTTTAAACTTATGAAGTGACAAAAGTGTGAGATTTTATTCCTATCCTAATTTTGACATAACGATTATGATGAGAGAGAGTAAGAGGAGACGAAGAAGAAGATGAAGAAAAAAGGAAGAAGAAATGCTTTTAGAAACTTGAAAGGAAGTAAGGACTTTGGAGATAAAGATCTTAGTTTACCAAAAATTAAAGTAGTGCAAGTGCTGTAGAAATTTTATTAATTTATCCAAAAGAAAGTGAAATGGAAAAATGAGCTGATCGTGTCGTATGTGCAATATAATATCACATTGTGTCTATTCTTACAGCATTGATTTTAAGCTGTCACCTTTATAAATAATATTCAAGAGTAACTGAATTTTATATTTCAACCAGAAACCATAGTTTCTTTTTTTTGTTTATTTTAAGGAATGCTTCCTGTAAACAATTATCATGTGTAACCACATTTCTGGGGACTACTTTCTGGTTAATTGTGTATTGTGACCATTGAGTAGGTGACAATAATGATTGCAAAGTACTACGGATTCTGTTCTAGTGCTCCTCTCATGGAGTTTGTTTAATAAATAGTCAGGATAGTATTCAAATGATCCAAATCATGATGAACATTAAACTATACATTTAGCTGTCGACATCCTAGACACAGCAAGAAAATACATGATTCTATGGCAGATGTATTAAGAAATGATGTTGTCTTAGATGTTATAATAAACAGTACTTAAAAGATGCAAAATATGCCATGATGAATATGGACTGAAAGTTATGTAGTAATTATATAGAGTTATAGACCACGGGATTTAAATATATACAACAATCGAAGCAAAGTTGATGTGGATATGGAGGGAAATATGGCTACAGTGAGAGGGCAATTGGTACGAGCAAGATGAACAGTCATTGTTTGATGAACTTCCAGGTACACAGTAGAGGGACGATATGTATGATGGTGAAATATTGTTCACATTGATGCAAGATTGATACAATTACGTTTAGAATATATTTGGGTTAGCATTCTGGAGTATCTTGGAGGCTTTGTAGGTAGGCCTAGGGTTCTATGGAATGTGGTTAAGAAAATAAAAATGTGACTCACATTACCTTCCAGAAAGAAAACATCTATGATAATGGTACGTGGCTGTCATTTAAGACCCATATAAGTGCTAGGTTTTCATGTTAATTAGAACAATTCATTGAGAATTAAAAATTTGTGCGTGTACAGTTAGATTCTGCTCTAGTTATTTAGCCTAAACTCCAGCTCAATAGATTTTTTTGATCAAAGGCTAGCTTACTGCTAACGCTATAATGTTCATCTAGCCAATAGATTAATATGGCCGGTATGTGATTTAAGTTGACAAAATTGTCTCAAAAGAAAATCCTTCATCAATGTAGCTTGAAGATTGATTATCGATGTGTATGAACCATTCTGCCTATTTGATACTTTGGCTATGGTACTGACATCATTTGGCTATTGGTAGTTACACCCAAAAACATGTTTAAAATCTCCAAACATATCGAATCCCCATTACTTGCCTTGATTTTCCCTCAAAATCAGACATTGTCTAGTCTCAAACTAAACTCTAGTACTAGTTCTCCAAGGAAAACAGAAAAAGGGAAAAGTTTAAGGGCTTGCATAGATAAGGGAAAAGTTTAAGGGCTTGCATAGATAATTTGACTCTAACCATAATGGTTTTTGCAAGAATAAAACAGACACGGGTATGACTTCTGTCCAGTGTCCTGTGATACTGGACCCCCTACGATCATGACACATGTCCATTTTCAGACACATGTCATGATTGCAGCGGGTCCAGTGCACTGGAAGCACTGGACAGAAGCCACGCCCAACAGACACTGATAATAATCCAACATTGTTTTTTCAAAGCTATTAAGCATCATTCAATGTTAATTAAAACTGATGTTTTTCTATTTGTATTTTAATAAAAGACAAGGCTTAAGTACAATACTTAAGTGCTGTTTTTTAAATTCTCATTTTAAGATTTTACCATGTGGATTTTTCCTTATAGGATGAAAGTGTATTTTTTAATTAAGTAGCCACATTGTTGAATCTTAAGAGGAGAACTTATAGAACAACACCTAAGGTATTGTACCTAAGTTTTGTCCTTCAATAAATATAGTTTTCAACCTTTGTTTCAAGGATAATAATGAAGCACATATACTACAAGATTAATTTAATGCTTCCCTATCTTTTGTTATTAATTAATTTTGGTATGTTTCCTGTGCAAGCCACAGACTTATGCAAGAAAAGAGATACCAACATTTGGGGTCTCAAGTGTTGCCTTTAAAAATCATGTTGAATACCACTCCTAATAAAAAAACAATTAAACCTTAGACTTTGGACGGTGGTGTCCATGGTAGGGAAACTCAGCCAACCAAACTTGAAAATCTTGAGGCTACAGTCTTTGGGAAAATATAGAAGTGATAGAACCAGTTCAGCTCTAAGCCAATCAAAGCAAAATCCTAAAGTTAGAGTTTTACTTAGAGTCACCACTTATTACACTTCAAAAAACGCGCTTTTTAGCTGCGTATTTTTAAGCTGCATTTACAAAAACGCAGCTACAGGTTGGCTTTGAACCGCATTTGAGAAAATTAAT
This sequence comes from Castanea sativa, assembly GCF_040712315.1. Classification (NCBI taxonomy): domain Eukaryota; kingdom Viridiplantae; phylum Streptophyta; class Magnoliopsida; order Fagales; family Fagaceae; genus Castanea; species Castanea sativa. The sequence continues at coordinate 5,869,914 of NC_134022.1, forward strand.
TAATTTACTTTCATTATGGACAAAAAAATATACTTACATAAAATAGAAAAATGCAAGACCATATGTCTAAACTACAATCTATGGAATCAAAGAACAGCATCTTATTTTATAATTACAATCTAAAAAAAATGAAAAAGTACATCGATAATCACTAGTTTATATCCCTTAATCTAAACACCACCTTACCGGATACAAAAAGAGATCTTTTAAAATATAATGGCCAATGACAATTTACCCCATATATACAGTTATTCCACATGATTACAAAAACAAAACAAATGAAAAATAAATATATTGATGTTCATCATACATCGTGACTCACAAAAAATAACATAAATGATAAAGAAAGAAAAGATTTGACTAGAGTATTTATCAAATTAAGTTATGAAATTATGAACACACTCAAAGTTAGATCAACAAAAAATTGCATAACCTCTTCTATCCCCACAAACAAAGATGCATTTCTAATTTCAACAATGCATGAACATAATTTTAATGTATGAGGATCTAACTTGATGACTTGACCCGAGTTTACATGATTAAACCCTAATTTCTTACGTGCGTTGCATCTCATGTGTCACGTCTCAAAATTCACAACGCTATATCGAATCTCTTAATTGGATGATTCATCCGCATGTTATAATGACTATTCACATAAAATTTAAATCTAAAAAAACCCTAAAAAATGCATGACTTTATTGATGAAAAAATGGCATTAATAGAGAAATCAAAGATCAACTTGTAGAATGACCATTTAATACCACCGCACACCCTTGGTGCGATGGTCACTCCACAGGTATAAATACTTGTAGAATGTGGGAGGTAAGGGCCGGGGTTCAAGTCTCTAGGAGGGAGTTTCACACACATATACACTTAGATTAGGCTAGAGTAGAAATTCTATCTTCTAATAAATAAAAAAAAAAAAAAGACCATTTAATGACTAACACCAAGTGAGTGATTATTTGGACCTGTGACGTATCATGATCTAAAGATGGGAAAATATTTTATTTTATTTTTATCAACCAAATTTCATGTTTTTTCGAAAATATAATTTAACCAAAAAGATTTGTAGCATTTAAAAGAAATATGAGTGAAGAATACTTATTTGAGTACAAATCAATTTTTAGTCTACTTGAAGTGATTAAACACCATTTGAAGCAGGAAGCTCACTTCCCATAAAGAGGAACAATTTTGGTACCACCTAACTTAATAGGATTTTTTATGAAATACACAAGTTAGCAGTAAGAACAAGGAAATTAAAAGATATTTTATTGACAAGAGTAACAAGATTACAATACCTAAGTTACATGCAAATAGATTAAGTTACAATGCCTAATTCAAGTGAGATGCACTTACAAACATGAAGTGATAACCTTCGGATTTTAGGTACATGAAAGAATCAATAATCTAATTTTGATAGATGATTTAGTGTGCCTTATGTGAGAAAGTGTTTTTCTATTTATATATGAGGCTTTGACAATTAATGTTGATCCTTTTCATGTGTTGTGTTGTGATTGCTCATTTTCCCACAAATTCTTACTAATAGTCATCTAGAAACTATCTCAAATTAACTACTCTTGCTCATGGAAAGAAAAAAGGTCAAAAGATGGAGGGAAAGAGAGCAATTTAATTGGTGTGGGTTTTCCCCTCTTTAATTATTTATTTTTGAGTTCTAGAAACTTGGTAAAGCTTATATTTAATTGATAGAATGATATATTTATTTTTTTAAAAAGTTAGAAAAAATTTCCACAAAAAAATTCAAACAAATAAATAAGTTTGGGAGAAAGTAAGATAGAGTATCAATCTTGCCTCATCGAGTGCCAATCAAGAAATAGAAGGGATAGATCTATTATGGCTGAATGGACTCTTCTTTGGATGAACATATTTCAGAGTGGTATTAAGTTATTAAAGTTATCAATTTAATTAATTATTTTAAAATATATATTAATTATTTTGATAATTAAAACTTTTATAATTATCTTGTAGGATTTTACAATGCATGCATGACCATGATAATCTTTTAATTGAGCCAGTTAAAATAACGGCCTAAATGATTTTTACTACTTCTTTCAATGACCAATCAAATTAATTTAATTTTAATTCTATGCATACTAGCTTGCATACTTTCGGTTACTTTGAAATCATTTTTCAACCAATAGAAATAATTATTTCTTGTGACTTATCAAAAACTCAAACTTTTACTTCTAAGTTGACCATCTTGACATTGAATTCCATAATGACCGACTATGATGTTCTTGTTTACCTAGGTCAAGTTTGGAATATTATGAACATGTAAAATGAAACATTTACACTTGGATGTGTAAAATGAATATCTTAACCTTCCACCAATTTTATTATAAATGATATTTCTAAGTTTGTAAATAAGTTGTCAATTTGGAATCCCACAAACCCTTATATTTTGTGAGAATGTGAATTTCTTCTTAAACGTGAGATATCCTTATTCCTAAGATATGAGATTTTTTAATATTTTTTCTAAACAAGAAAAATATAGGGAGTTTAACTAAGAAGCAAACCTTAAATTATTATAACAAAATGATCAATTTTTTATAAGTAAAACCTATTAAATTGATTTAATCCAAAGAAAAAAAGAAAAAGAAAACTCAAATCACATAAGTAATTGCTATAAGATTCCTTTACATGTAAGGACATGAATATATTACAAGGTGTTTTACATTATTAATGATGTTTTAAAGCAATATCAAAGTATTGGTTCCAAAATTTTCTAGGTAGCTGGAAATCATCAATAAACTAATTGGGATCAATCAAATATATATTGCTGTCATTTTATCTTATCCAACATTATATTCTCCCATGTTCTTAATTAACATTTTAGAATTATGTCTACAATTTTAGTTTTAGAATTCCTCTAGTTCCTTTATTCCTCATCTTAAATCAAATAACTCTCTCTTATTTTTGTATTTATTGATGATTTAAATCATCATTAAAATATGAGATATTTGAAGTATCCTTGTACATAAATACATTGGAATGATTTCTAGACATAAACTAAAAAATAATAATTCCATATTCATTGTTTTTGGGATTTCTAATCAAACCAAATGTAGGCATAAGTGCATAACTACATTTCCTAGTATTTAGATTAAGGTGTGAGATGGTTCATCATCAAAAACATCCACCGTGTTACAAACGTAGGCATGACCCTTCTGTTAGACTTTTGTCACTTTTATTAGATGAAAAATTACCACATGGGCATCACATAAACCAAAACAAGTGCACAAATAATTGACTCTAACCTATCACATATGTCCATGTGGTCATTACCCCTCCATTGAAAATGACAAAAATAAACAGAGGGATCAATTATGATATTTTAAATACCACAAGGGTTTAAAACGTAAATTTTATGGTAGAAAGGGTGCTTTTGATAATGACCCATACCACAAGGGATGTCTTTACATTTAACCCTTAGATTATAAAGCATCACATTTCTATGGAAGGGCTATATTAAATTCCCAAATTAACCAAATTCTATGTTAAGGTTAAGTCGGGCGACATATGCCTGGCAAGATTACATTTTAATCTATACTCGGGCAAGATCCTTGATGGACTGATTCATTAAACCTTAGCAGCTATAATGGTGACTAATGTTTTGAACTTTTTATTTACTTATTTAATGGGTAATTTATAGATTCCATCTATATCCTTAAATCATAGAGTTAATTACTTGTGGTTGATTTTGTGACACTTACCTCTTATGTAGTTTGCTTTATAAGATATTTGTGCTAATTTTAATTGAATTTAATGAAGTGACAAGTGCCAACGTTACATACTGAAAAAAAAAAAATCAAGACAAAATCATTTTACCCTCATATTTCTAATTCTCTCACTAAATGTTTTCTCCAATCATCATTGGAGTTTGTGTTTCTTCGCCTTAAAAAAAAAAATTAACAGTAAAGATTTAATTTCTTTTTTTGGTGAAAACAATAAATAAATCTAGGAAAAGGCACGCTAAGCTGGCACATTACTTTCCCTTTAGGTACTTGTCCATCATGTCCCCATATTCAAGACAATTACAAAGTACCCTATTACAGCCCAACTCGTGCAATTCTTTATTAACTAAATGATTGGCCCAACTAGTGCAAGTTGGGCCTATCAGAGCACAACCGAAAGCTAAACGAAGTATGAGTTTAGCCCATTAAATAGATAGAGTTTTAGATGAGTTTCAACTGCAAACAAAAAATTGCACAAGAAAAAGGATGGAACCAATAACATTTCTCTACTATATTAAAACTTCCCTCCTCAATTAGGTTTCTAAGATGAAGTTCATGATCTGATGCCATTTAAACTAACTATACACTCATATTTCATATACACAAACATAAACACACACAAATCCATTCAAGAAGAGGCCCAAGGCCCGAAACTTACTAAACATATCGCAAGCTCAGCGAGAAGTCTGTTCTAAAAAAAAGGGTCCCAACTCTAAGCCCAAGCAATGGCCTTCCCAAAATTTCCAGGCTAATCTAGACCAAGACGCTTCCTTCGCTTAGCCCCCCACATATGCAAGATATGAAGGGTTGTTTGCACTCATGATCCTTTATCAATGTCTCCTTTAAAAATTATACTAGCTTAGACCATCTCCAGCAAATTCTCTAAATTTTTTTACTGTTTGGAGAATCAACCGTGACTTTTACCTTTTAGTTACCCACTTTTTCAAATACACTTTCTAACAAATTTTTTATCCCATTCTTTATCTCATATAAATATTATTTCTTCATTCATTCTTTATTTTTTTTATCATTATTTATTGGCGAAACTACACTATTAGTCGCTGAAGTTTACCCTATGTGCGCAATTGGTCCCTCAAGTTTGAAGCAAACACAATTAGTCCCTTAAGTTTTAAAACTGGGTTGTATTAGTTCTTTTACTAACTGCTGTTAACGGTGTTACTTATGTGGCTAATGGAACAATGACTTGACATTTTTTTTAATGACGTGACATTTTTTAATTAAAAAAATTACAAACTAAATTTAAAATATATTCACTGATAAATTAAAAAAAATAGTTTATGCTGTGGGTCCGGTCTATCTTGAACTTCCCAGATGTTGATAGGAACAATTCTTCCTCTAAAGAAGGCATTTTGGGTTTCGAACAATACGTTTTCTTTTCTGTTGCTTTTTAAAGAATAAAAAGGAAAAAGAAAGTGAAATTTGGGTATTGGTTTTGGAAAAAGATGCAGAGAAAGAAAAGTGGGATAAGCGTCAAACTTTTTTTTTTATTTCTGCACCTAAAGAAAAGAGAAGTTCAGATGGGTTTATATATAGGGGATAACCCACAAATGAAGCGACAAGTACTACGCGTGAATGCGTTAAGGCGTCGGCCAAATTGAGAGAAGAGATGTCTTTAAGAGCCGGCCGGAGCTCCTTACTGCAGAACTGGTTGTATTCCAAGGTATCACCATAGTTTTTCTTCACCTCCACCACTAGAAACGACGGCGTCACGGTGAAAATCTCCGCCTCAATAGCCAGTTTCCTTTACGTCCACACTCGTTTCCCTCAATAGCCAGTCTCTCAGAAAATATTGATGGTGCTATTGGTAGAGATCCGAATTCCAAATCTTGAGTGTGGGCGCCTCTGCAAGTCAGAAAAGCTTTTGTGAAATAACATCGAGCTTTACTATCTTTTGCCAAAAAAAAAGCCTTTTCTTTTATTTATCTATTGTTATTATTGTTGTTGTTGTTGTTGTTGTATGGAGGTAATTAAACGAAAATCTCTCACCTTCTCTCTCGTTGTCGTTGTGGGTTCTAAGTTCTTACAATAGATAGAAACTATTTTTTTTTTAATTTATCGTGAATATTTTTTTCCACATGTAAATTTAACTTGTAATTTTTTTAATTAAAAAATGCTACATTATTAAAAAAAAAATGTCAGGTCATTGTTCTGTTAGCCACATAAGTAACACCGTTAACAGCAATTAGTAAAAGGACCAATACAACTCAGTTTTAAAACTTAAGGGACTAATTGTGCTCGCTTCAAACTTGAGGGACTAATTGCGCACACATGGTAAACTTCAGGGACCAATAGTGTAGTTTCGCCTTATTTATTCTTCCTATATTTATTCCCAATAATTATATTTTTCAATGAAAAGTGTTATGTTCACAACATTTTTCGCAATACTTTCACAAGAATCACATCAAAATCTTATATGGAAAGTTGTTATTAGTTCTAATTTGAACCCACCACTAAAATTATTTTTTTACTCACCAATATTAACTAATAGCAATCTATTACTTAAAATTTATTGTGAAAATATTGTGATAGCATTTCTCAATTAAGATTTTTTATTTTTTATATTATTTTTCATTCCTTTCAATTCATTCTCATCCATATGTTTTCATTTCTTTTTTTCTTGTTTTTCTCCTCCACACACGTGTCCAACCTATCTCTATCCCCCCGCCCCTTCTTTTATTTTCTTTTTCTCCCTCACATTCAAGAACATTCCCGACTCTCTCTTTCATTCTCTAGCTCTCTCTTTCTTTTTCTTTTATTTATTTATTTTTACTTTTTCTATTTCTACTTGATTCTAGAACACTCTCTAGCATGATCTTTTGACTTTTATTTTCTTTCCTCTTCAGCTCACTTCACACACACACAACCGACATGGCCTTGGTCTATCTTTTTTTTTTTTTTTTCTTGTTCTGATTCACTTTGTTGTTACAATGGAGCTTAGATAAGCTCTCATGCTCTTGATCTGTTGTTTTTGTTTTGATTTTAGATTTGTTGTTCTAATTAAATTTGTACTTTTCTCTGTTCTTGATTTGTTGTTTCTATTCTGATTTTAGATTGTGTTTGTGTTTTGATTGTGTTACCGTTTGAGAGAGAGATAGATGAACAAAGAAGAGAGGAGGAAAGAGAAAGAATTTTTTTTTTTTTTTAATTCAGCCGGGTATTTTTTTAAGATAAAATAATGGTTTGGAGGTGCTACAATATTCTCTAGATTAAGAGAATTATTGTAGCACTTCAAAAAAAATTTGGAAAAGTTTTGGGTTTGGAGATGCTGTTAGAGCGTGAATAGTGAGCTTTTTTCTCCAAAAAGTAGAGATAGAACATCTATTGTAGATGCTCTTATAAGCAGGAACAGACCTAGGTGGAGGCCCAAGGGGGCCTGGCTCCTTGTCCAAAAATTTTTTTAGTTATTATATATTTCATTTTTGTAGTTGGGTCTCCTTCCAATCCAAATAACAACTATCCAATCCAAAATTTTTTAAAAAAATAATAAAAACATCCACAATGACGATTATATTTTAGTGTAAAAAAAAAAAAAAAACTATTTTTCCACTAAAGAACCAAAGAATCATGTGTTATTGAGGAAATTAAAGCTAATTTTTTTGTAACTACTGTAAACTGGTATAAATACTAGTTGATTGTAGCAAGTTGTTAAAAATAAAATACAATATTTTATTAATATTATATCTCTTTTTTCAATTAAAAAACTCAAATTCTCTCTCTTCCTATATTATTTTAATGAGTTGTTTATATTATTTTAAATGAAGTGATTAAAAAAAATATAAAAATATTTGATATTGGGTGTATTGTAAAGTGAGATGGTAATATAGATAAAGTAGTTTTTTGAGGTGCTAAAAGCTAAAATTTTTAGCACCACCATTATGAATGCTCTAAACTAAAAAATCCTTAGCAGCCTAGTATTAAAAAAAAAACATTATTTTGTTTTTGTTTTTGTCTTTGTTTGTAAATGTTTGCATTTTAATGTATTTAGAAACAAAAATTTTAGAGTATTTATAATTTTTTAATATTGTGTGGATGCCTATTTGGAGTTTTATTTTCTTTATACTCCAGCCCTAGCTACCTTAAAATCCTGGGCCCGTTTCTGCGTATAACGAACAAAATTTCTCTCCAAACTATTTTGAAGAGAAACTCTTCAAAATTCTTATATATCTCTTTCTTAGGTAAGAATTTTGAAAATTTCACTGTTAAATTTCATGTTCTTTATGTTCTTAACATACATATCAAGTTTCGTTCAAATCAGATTTTATTTGCTATTTGATCAATAAACTTTGTTTTTATATACAATTTTAGATCACAAAAACTTGAAATTCTTACACTTGTTTGAAGACATAGCAATTGATCTTTGATCTTCTTAAAATTTTGCAAGCATAAAGAATATAATAAGAACATGCAATCCAACGGTTAGATTTTTAAAATTCATACCCAATATAAAAATATATAAGGAGTTTGAAGAGTTTCTCTCCAAGTTAGTTTGGAGAGAATCTTTGTTCAGCGTATAAGCCCTTACCAACCCCTCATTAAATGAAATTCCATTATATAATTCTCCACATACTGTCATATAAATCCCTTTCCTCCATTCTAATTATAAGACACATACATATCCTCTCTTCTCCCCCCTTTTGAGTTTTAGTGAAATAAAGTTAATTTTGTCATACTGTAAACACCCCCAATATTTTGGTCTTCCTGAGACTCAAGATATTGAGCGAGTCTCACTCTTCATTTCTTAGGTCTTCTTATCTACCATACCTTTTGTACCTTCACCAAAAGCCTCCTCCTCCACCATGTGGATCTTGCATGCAGATATAATTCATTTTCCTAACTTGTATTTCATTTTGCTATAATTTTAATTTAAGATTAAATCATGCTAGTTGATTATTTAAATTCCATGAACATACTTGAATGTTCTTGATATACTTAAATATTATTTATATGTGTCCTTTGAATGTTCTTGGTTGTTTATCACATGTTCATGTATAGCATCAACTTTGATCTTAAATTCATATCCAAAATATGAAAAACATGTTAATTTCACAATTCTCTCAAATGCTTGAATCTAGGATATCACCATTCACACAAATTCACTATAATTTTATTTTTCAATCCAAATGAGATGATGAATAAATGGAATTAGGGTTTATCACATGCACACTCGTTTAAATTCAAGCAAGTGGCATGCCATTTAAATTAAAGCAATAAATATACAATTGATTGATAATATGTCGATTGATTAGATGATGTGCCATGAACATTGGCCACCATATATAGTTTAGAAGACCGGTATCACTAGGCAAAGTAGGTGCCTAACATCTTCTCTATCTTATGATAGCCTCTAAGCTTAGATCAGGGGTTAGTAATTAAATACTTATCCATGTAATTTTCAATTTTAGATTGTAGGCTTGTAGCTAAGAAACAAAGTCATGTACTTTATCTAGGGATGGCAATGGGGCGGGGTGGGGCGGAAGGATGGGATCTTCGTCCCCGCCCCGCATGGTTTTGTTTTGCCCCATTCCCGCCCTGTCCCGCATGACGGGAAAAACTTTCTCACTCCATCACCACCCCTTGGGGCCCCGCGAAGCCCCACCCCACCCCATAAAAACTCTACTTTTTTGTTTATTTGCCCTACAATTAATACAATTTTTTTAATAAAACCTATTTCATTAATAAAAATATGCTTGAAATTACAACTAAATTTATCCCATCAAATCAAATCAATTTTTAGAAAAAATTGAATAATATATCCAAGCGTTATATTCAAGCGTTTAACAAGACAATCACAAAAAAAAAAAAAAAAAAAAAAAAAAAAAAAAAAAAAAAACCCTCATAGTATAACACATAACAAAATAAAGGCAGAGAACCACATTGGGTAGAATAAAATGCTAATATTGATATGTTATTTAAATAGTATGGTTTTAGGGTATGAAAAATTTACAATTATAATCCTTAGCAACTCGGGCAGGGCAGGGCGGGGGCGGGGTGGGTCTAAAAAGTCTAAACCCATCCCCGCCCTGCCTCGTGATGTGAGACTAAAATCTTGCCCCATCCCCGCCCCATCACCTTTGCGAGGCGGGGAAAACCCAAACGGGGCAAAGCGGGGGAGGGGCGGGTTAAGCGGGACGGGACAAAATTGTCATCCCTAACTTTATCGTAGATTGTATCTAGGATCAAAGTTGTGTAATTTCTTATGATCATTGTACATTCATTCTCAAATCAATAAAATGATAAATTTTTCAGTTGTGGTTTTTTTTAATTTTTTTTTCCAGTAATTAAATAAGTGGCAACTATATTGTAAAACTCTTATTTTAGGAGAAAAATGTGTTAGGTTCTTAGTACTTAGGAACTAATGTATTAGAACTCTAATGTGTATTGTTGGCAAACTATGATCAAAACAGGTGTTTAGTTTTGTTTTAGTCTTGCTCAAAGTATGTCATTCATGTAAAGTTAGAATCGAGTTAACTGCAGAAGTTATTGTGCAATTCTGCCTGACTCGATCGATCGAGAATTAGACTCAACCGATCGAAAGTCGTATAGATTGTTTTTTCTGCAGAATTTCCAACTCAGCCCTAAGCTCATATGACGTGTAGGGTTTTATGTTTTGCCCTAGGTATAAAAGGCAAACCCTAATCACGTTTTTGAGCTTGATCATATTGCTGTTTGTGTGAATCTCTTGTGAGATCTAAGAGGTGCTTGCCTTCACACAAGCTTAGGATTATCAAGAAGGAGATTTCCTCAAGAGCTTGATGATCATTCAGTTGCTGCCGTAAAAGCTTAAATATACACAAGCGGGAGTGCTTGTACTTGCTGGAGAATCCAAGAAAGAAGGAGTCCGTGGTCTCGAAGCTTGCACGTGGTTGTGTCAGTAAGTTTTCTACTGGTGGGTAGCAATAGGATGTTAGTGGTCTAAGTTGTTATTGTACAAACTTTGATTCTTTCATAGTGGATTCAGTTTTACCTTGAGGATAGCTAAGTTAAATCCTCCCCAGGTTTTTTACCGGTTTGGTTTTCCTGGGTCATCATATCTTTGTATTTTTATATTCCGCACTTTACATTGATATGATTATATGATTATGTTAACCTAGATCTAGAATTTGGACTAAGTAATAACTTGGCTTGTGAACTAGGTTAATCCAATTGTGCTTTAAGGGGTTTAAAATACGTACAAAATGTAATCAATTTAACCACCATTTTGAAAGACACCAACGTGAACCCACCCATTCACAAGGGTTTGGCCCAAATAATCAATTCAAATGAGCTAGGAGCACTGTTTCTCATGCATTCATATTTACTTGATCTTATTGTACTTGTTTCTTATTTCATACATATTTCTTCTTGTGTTACACTGCAGGGTCTAACCTATCTTGTGCAATTGTTTTAGGTTATTGGTTTTAAGTTCAAGTTTTCATGTCAATCTTTAGAGTTAATTGTGAGTCCTTTGTTGGTCTTAAGTTTCCAACTCACAATTAAGTCTAGATTCTGTATAGGTGTGTTTTGTCACAAAATAGCCAAATGGGAAGATTGAAAAGTCCATGTTTAATTGGTTTTATTTAGTAAAACATTCATATGTATGTTTTAGTATTTTTAATATATCTTTCTAGGAGTTAATTGTATTTGAGCCTCTCTACACTTACAAAGGCTACATTTAGAGACAACTCGTGATCTTAGGCGACTTGCTTAACTCGCAAGTGACACGTGGCAAAAGAAATAGATTAAAGTGCTTTTTGGTGGTTTTTCATTGGTGCTTCAATGGAGGTGTCTCCGGTAAGCTAGGAGGGGAAAGTAGTCAGAGAAGTTACTTGCTAACTAGAACTTAGAGGGCTCAAGTACAGTAGGGTTATGGGCTTGGATGGTCCATATATAGTATTCATTTGTACTGTAACTATCTTACCTAGTGGAGATTTCCAATTGTGTGGTTGTGGGAGACGTTTATCCGCTTGAGTTTCGGGATTTCCTCTTCCAAATCACTTCCTTGTTTTTAGTGTTGGTTTGATTTCTTGTACTGTACTTCCAAATTGCTATTTATATGCTTCAATTATAGTAGCTTTACATTTGTTATATGGAAATTGGTTAGATCACTACATTGGATACATTAGTTGTTTTATACTAAAAGTGATTAAGCCGAAAAATTGTGTTTTAGGGTTCTAAATACATGCTAGGGTAATATTAGCGTTTTTTTAATAACAAAATCAAATATCCACAAACCGTAACAGAAAAACCTAAAACATCAAAACAAAAGCAAATGTAACCCAAATACCTAAATCTATACCAATCAAACTAAAATACCAAAAAACTAAGTCATATTTCATACCTAGATCTAAGAAAGGGAAAACAATTATCAAAGGAAATTTAGACGATATGAATGGTGGTAAGTAAATGGCCTAATCAATGGAGTTAATGGCACTTAGATTTCTCTTCCTCAATTCTTGTGTGTGTGTGTGTGTCTCTCTCTCTCTCTCTCTCTCTCATTTGTATTTAGACTAGTTAGTTTTTTTAATTTAAGAAAGAAACTTTTAAATGGTGTTTTAATGTTTCATAACTCTTCACTTTTAACATGTAAACATGGTAGAAGACAGATAAATTTTGATGAATCCTCAACGATGGATCGATTGGGCTTTTTTGACTTTAAACTGTCTTCATGACAGAAGTTTAAGTAGGTTTTTTTTTTTCCCTTAGGGCCAAACAGACTTAATTTTAGGACTTTACTCTCTCTCAATTTTTGTTTTTATTTATAGTATTATATTAGACAGGTATTTAAGATTTTATTCAATTTTTTTTTTCATAGTTACAATGTGAAGGAAAAATTCAAATTCTAAATATATCTCGTTGGAAATACCACAGGTGTCAAAAGGACTATCAACGATTAAGGTTTTTGGCATGGGGCAATATCTTTTAATTCAGAAGTCTATCTGAAGGCACACGGCACACATAACCCTTTATCAAAAACTAGTACAAGAATGACAGGTTCTTCGTCACATTTGATATGATATTCAAGCAATAAAGATTAAAAACTAGCTGCTGTCAGCCCTAGACGGAAAGTGCAAGATTCCTAAGAAAAATTCCAATTTTTTAATTAAAAAAAAAAAAAGGAATTATAGACTCCTCTGGTTTCCCTTGAGAGGCATATTCGATTTGTCACGCCAATTAGTTTTAGTTTCATTGACCACATGCATGTTGATGTGGTGGTTTTCTCAAGTTGTTTGGTTGTGTTGAGAGGGACCAGAGGATTAGCAAAATTCGGCAACTTTACGCTAATAAAAGTTGGTTACATCAACATATATAGATGCAGTGAAGTAATTGCAAGAAAGCTCAAAGATAGGAGATTGATGTGCTTAATCCCAACAACTTTAGGTAGGAAATTAGTAATTTAGTTCCATACCCACCTTATGCCAAATTAGACTATTTCATTGTGAATGACATATATTGGACTTCACCAATCTAGAAAGTGACTGGCAATGGACGTACGTATTTCATCAACATATGTTAAGGGCCTTTATTTAATTATTAAAATGAAAACGTTATGGGCTTTTACAAATATTAATTTTAGATATAGATGTGGGTATCAATTTGGTCTAAGAACTTCTGATTTACACATTCAATCCTAGAAAAATTAACCATTCAACTAAATTTTTTTGTCTAAACCTAATCACATGATGTACAGTTTTTTTTTTTTTTTTAAAAAAAAATCATATCATCAATAATTTTTTTTATGACATTGTTAACCTCAAAAGATTACACAATTAATTAGAAATCACATTTCATGAAGTGTAGCTCACTAGTTTGAATCTTTCATTTCCCCTTTCCCCAATTATGCAAAATACTGAAAATTCAGGTGAGGATATTGGAAAATTTTCTCTACCAACATTGGTTCCTTGAGGATCCACTCTGTTTGTTATTCTAGGTTGAATGACAAATTTGGTTGTAAATTGTAATCTTTACAAAAGTTACATTGTAATTTTTATTTAAATTCATTGAGAATATTTCAACCTCTCCAATTGCCATATATATGTACTTGAGAGGAGTTTACCACCTAACACAAGATCACCAACAATGTTGTTGGAGTATTCTGAAACCATTGAGACATTGCACAATCTTCAAGTGACCTTGAAGTAACCAAGAGATTGGTTTGGCAATTGATGATCAACTTTCGGCACAAAATCACTGTGAAGACTAAAATCTAGTTCAACAGTATAAGTAGAAGCAGAGAGTTTGGATACTCTGTCTATTACTTCTATTGTGGGTTTTTCTTGATTGCATTTATATATGTTACACTTGATTAATTAACTATTCAATTGAATAACTAATAAAATTAATTGTAAGTTAGACTAGGGTCTAAACAACAATTTTTTCTCACTTGGATATCTGGTTCTCAACTTCTGATAGGAGTCCGAGGACAGAAGCACTCATAAATATTTGAGCCTCGAGAAATTTTAGATTGATATCATTTTAAAGTTATGAGTAATATAACATAAATTATATGAATAATATATATCACTAAAAATAAGAAAATTTAATAGAAAATATAATAGATGGATTATTTTATTATTAATCTTATGTTTAAAGGGTGAATTGTTCAAATTAAATTTCTAATACAAAATTGATATCTGGGTTAAAATTCAACGTCAATACTTTTTTTTTTTGTTGATAAACTTCAACGTCAATACTTAATGCTTATATATCCTGGTAAAAATTGTCAATGTTTAGCTGCCGTCCCTACCGATTAACCAAAAAGAAATTTACTTTTTCAACAACATGTATTCGCTTTGAGGAAGAAACAAAAAAAATAAAAAATAAAAAATAACAATAACAACAACTACATACATTCGTAAAGAACTAGGGACAGCATGTTGAATTGGTCCTGTAACCAAATGAACATTTGCTGTTGAATTGGTACAGTTACCAAGTTTTACGGTGGTTAATTATATGCAATATATAGTGAAAAATAAAAATAAAAAAAAGCCCACTTAACTTAACACCTGCTTTGTTTGTTTCAATAATAATGTTTTCTAAAAAATGAATCATTTTCCAAAAAGCATTTTCTATAAAACTATCTCATTTTTCTATATTTTGTAGTAACCTTAAATAAGTTGAAAAACAATTTCATAACTTCCATTATTTAACGTGCTATGAAATAAAGTTGTTTTCCAAATAAAGTTAGTGGAAATTTTTTTAAAAAAATAAGCTATGTTTTTATGTTGACTAAAAATAATTTTCCTTTGACTCATTTTTTCTTATGTTACCAAACACCGAAAAAAACGAAAAATCATCTTTACACAAGATTTTCTATTGAAACAAATAGAGCGTTACTACTGAATTATAAGAAGAACACGTATTGTCACTTAGTTGTAAGCCATGATAATAGGGAACCCAGTGTGCTTGAACAGTAAAGAATTGAAATCATAAAAAATCAAAAGTGATGAAAAAAATATTGGAAAATCAAAGAGAGAAAATAAATAACGTAATAATCTATGTTATTCATGAACATGTGTATTAACGCCTGCTTTATTTGTTTCAGTAATAATGTTTTCTAAAAAATGAGTCATTTTTTAAAAAGTATTTTCTATAAAACTATCTTATTTTTTTATATTTTGTAGTAACCTTAAATGAGTTAACAAAATAATCTCATAATTTCCATTATTTATGGTGCTGTGGAATAAAGTTGTTTTCCAAATAAAGTTTATGGGAAACAACCTTTAAAAATAAGCTATACTTTTATGTTAATTAAATATAGTTTTTCTTTGATTCATTTTTTATTATGCTATCAAATACCAAAAAATACGAAAGACTATTGTAAGCCATGATAATACGAAAGACTATTCCATTATTTATTATGTACTGTCACTTAGTTGTAAGCCATGATAATAGGGAACCCAGTGTGCTTGAACAGTAAAGAATTAAAATCATAAAAAAAATCAAAAGTGATGGAAAAAATTATTGGAAAATCAAAGAGAGAGAAAATAAATAACGCAATAATCTATGTTATTCATGGACACGTGTATTATTGCGAGTTTAGGATATATAGTATAAAAATTTCCTTTACAGAGGGACACCGACAAACTCAAAGTTAGTACAGTACCTCTACATATATGTATGTTTTTGTGCGTTCCTCCTGATCTAGCTAGTAATCTTGAGAATAGAAATCAATTATCTCCTTGAGGTTGAGCTTAAACAAAGAAGAACAATCATTATACAACAACCACAACATGTGCTCGAACAAAATCGCATCCACATCCACGAAAATCACCCTCTTCTTGCTCCTATGATCCACAACGCAATTCTTCTCCTGATCATTCTTCTTCATCATCTCAATCAAAACCCGAAAGGGGTTTTCTTCTAGCACAAATGGATCCACCAAGAACTCTCTCTTCTCCTTCCCGACCACCACGGTCACTTGATGCCCCGACTCCTCGAACCCCTCTTTGGTTAAAGGCCGGTAGCGTAACCGGGACCCCGTGTAGCGCCTCTTCAAGATAGTCACCGGCAAGACCAAGCAATCCATTAAAAAACTAGAGAAAAACCAAGACTAAAACTATGGGGGAAATGGTCATAAAATGTGTATCAAGAATAGGTGAGTGAGAGGATATATATATGTAGGCTTATAAATATATTACGTATGTGTGTGTATTTGTGGGTTTCTTTGGTGTTGGGCTATGTTGGTGTTTTATATATATAAGTTGGCTTGTTAGGAAGTGGAAGCGAAGGAAAGTGATTAGGAAGAGAGATTGAAAGTGAGGAATTGAATTGAACAGGAGTATAGGACAAAGGCAACGGCTAGAGAGAAAAAGAAATAATTAAGAAAGAGTAATTTTATATATATATATAACCAATGAAAGAAGCATGTATTGGGTGTAATGGTATATATGTGGCTATGTGGGATTTGATGTTTCAGGCTTTGCTGGCAATTAATAGAGAGCCGTTGGTGTGCTACACTGCTACGTAGTAGTAGTGAGGAAGAATCTTTGGGGAGTTAGGAATTGGAATACGACTGCCGACTTAAGAGGACCACAGCTGGTTTAATTGCGCGTGTAACGCGTATCATATAATTAGAGCTCCCACGACTTAATTGGTTTTTGTTTTTGTTTCATTTTTGGGTGATTGTGTGCCCGCTCCATTTGTAGTGGAACCCATATGAGACCCACTATATGTGATGATAATCAGGCGTCAATCATACTTAATTTCATAATTTGTCAAGTGTTTGACAAAAATTAGTGAGCCGGTAATGGACAAAAATGTCAACCACTCACCATCGCACAAATCAAAAAGTTATAAAATTAAGTGTGCAATTGGGTATTTCTAGAATTATTCTATAATCACCATCTCATAAACTGATAAATTATATGTTTGCACAATTCAATCCAGCCCTACATGATAAGGTAGTTATATATGCTCAATATACATAACAAATTTACTCACGTTTGAGAATAATGTTAGAGATACAAGTTATTTTACAAAAAATTTTACAAAATGCTGATGTGATGAGTAATTATTGGTAAATGAAAAAGTGATATTAATGGTGGACTTAGATGAAAACCAATACGAGGTTGGCTGCATCAATATTTTGTAAAAGAAAAATGATATGTTCACAATATTTTTATAATATTTTTACAACAAATTCTAAGTAACATGTTATTACTAGTTGTTATTGTTAGAACAAAAAAGTAATCTTAGTATTAGGTTCAAATTTAAATCAATAACAACTAACCATCTATTTGTTGTGAAAATGTTGTAGATGTAACACTTATCTTTTGTAAAAATGTTATAAAATAGTTTATGACTGTAACATTTTAAATAAATTATGAGTTTTAATTAGTTTAAAAATAATTTTGTTGGTGTTTTTATTTGAAGATAAAAATTTGCTGGCCTGACGCGTGAGACAATAAGATTAGATTTGGTCCCATACAATGCTTCCATGTCCGCTCCACTTTGAGTCTTTGACGTTACTTTGAAATGTTTTTTTTTTTTTTTATATAAATTTTATTCAGCTAAAAAGAAAAGTATTTTTATTTTTGATCAACAAATTCATTTGTATTAAACATGTAATCAGTAAACCACCTACTACCGATCTACTACTCTTCACTAGCCCAGAAGATAATCAAGCTAGCAATACTATTATGTAAAAAGAATTCAAAAACCATATTCAAGACTGGAAAGGTCAAGTTTCATCTCATCACAAACAGCCAGAGGATGCCTCATAAGGTCTGTAGCTTCTTCTACTGTCATCCCCTTCCCCACAAACCCCTTTGGTCTCGGATTTCATTTAACCAGGCCTACTTTTGACAAATGGAATAAGGAGCTCATTAAGTTGGTCTACCTTTGACACTGAGACAACAACCAACACCCTCTAAATCCACCACTCACAAAGTCCTCGGCCTGATAGACTCTGTACACCAAACTCTAAAGGGATCCTCTCCTCAAAATCAGCTTTTAAATTCGACCAACTTTTTCCTTTTGATGACACTAGACCTTTGTTCAATTTTGATTGGACAAAACCCTTGGATAAGGAAGATGAGCGACTGAGTGAGTGACTAAAAATTCTAATTTAGAAAATAGCTAGCATAGAATTCCCTCCTCAAAAAAGCAATTTATGCTAAAGCTCTAGAGTAGCTATCCTAAATCAATCTTTTTTATTGTGTACACACCATCTAGAAACAATGAATTACTTATTAATAAAGCATTAAATACATCTAAACATTGATTCTAAGGTATTTGTTAACAAAATCCTTAAATGTATTAACTTAATCACATATAATATTACTTCCCTGTTACATTTAGTAATAACTTCATTATTTTCTATTATTTTTTATGTTATTTTTTAAACTTAAAAATTTTAGAGGGCCACAGAAGATATTGTATATATAGGTTAACTCTAATGGTAGACTTGGCCACATCATGTACAAACAAAAGGAGTTTTTTTTTTTTTTTTTTTTTTCATTTTATTTTATTTATGCTTTAGTCAGTCACTAATAGGGTCACTTATGATTGTAAGTTTCTCACATCCGCTAGTAATTCACGTCACATAAGTTAGATTGTGATCATGTCACAAAAGATGGTGCCTAAATCAAATATGAGATAGGCTCAATCAAGTCACATGGTAAATCTAGTTTTTTATAGTTCATTATTATTATTATTATTATTATTATTGTAAAGTTGATTAGTGGTAACAAGGTCACTAAAGACTGCAACTTTGTCACATCCATCAGTAATTCACATCCCGCTCAACAAGAACAAAGTTTCTCTCCAAACTAGTTTGGAGAGAAACCCTTCAAACTTATCATATATCTTTTTTTTAGGTATGAATTTTGAAAATCTAACCGTTGAATTTCACGTTCCTTATGTTCTTAACATGAATATCAAATTTCGTTCAAATCGGATTTTATTTACTATTTGATCAATGAACTTATTTTTTATACACAATTTTAGATTACAAAAACTTGAAATTTTAACATTTGTTTGATGACATAGCAATTGATTTTTGATTTTCTTGAAATTTTGCAAGCATGAATAATATAATAAGAACATCCAATCCAACGGTTAGATTTTCAAATTTCACACTAAATATAAAAAATATTTGATAAGTTTGAAGGGTTTCTCTCCAAACTAGTTTGGAGAGAAACTTTTTCCGCTCAACAATAACTTGACAGTTTTCCAACATTGCTTATTTATTATTATTATTAACTTTAAATTCTCTTTTTTTTGAAAAATAAATAAAATAATTTGACTTTAAACTATAACATGATCAGAAAAGATTTTGTATACACCAAGTACAAATGTACAATGGCAAGCTTTTCACCACATCAGATGCTAACAAAGATTTTTTTTTATTGATAGTTACAACTTACACTCTTGAAAATGGAGTGTGAGTTCTCTCAGGCTGTAAAGTCCAAAGAAGAAGAAGCTGAGCTCCAATGGAGCATTAAGAAGGCAAAAGATGCAAAGGGAGCCTCAGAGTTTGGCTCACCCCCTTCCTACAAGAAGAAGCTGGCTCACCCCCTTCCTACAAGATGCTTTGATCGTAAAGGTGTTTGGACGAACTATGGGTTTTCACTACCTACACTCAAAGGTATTGAATTTATGGAAGCCAGCGGGGTAGCTCGACTGTGTCGACTTGGGTCAGGACTTTTTCCTCATGAGGTTTGGGCTGGTTAAGGATTATGAGAATGTTATAAAGGGAGGTCCATGGTTTATCGAAGGACACTTCTTGACGATGAGAGCGTGAGAGCCTAACTTTAAACCAACTAATGTAGTGTGTAACATGGTGGCTGTCTGGATTAGGCTACCCGAGCTTCCTTTTGAATATTACGATCCTGGGGTGCTTAAGGAAATTGGCAATGCCATTGGACCAGTCTTGAGGGTGGATTCTAATACGGTGTCAGAGGTGAGGGGTCGTTTTGCAAGAATTTGCATCCAAGTTAACTTGGACAAACTGCTGACCACGTCCATTCTCCTTGAAGGGGCTGTCCAAGAAGTCCTCTATGAGGGCATTAGCACCCTGTGTTTCTCCTGTGGTAGGGTGGGACACCGACGAGAAGGATACCCATTTACAATTAAGGAAAGGACGCCAGCCACGGAGGTGTAGGAGTCTACTGCCACTGCCGATCAGTTTGAATCTAGTGGGGAGGATGGTGTTTCTTCCCAAGAGGCAGGAAAGGTGGGATCTGATTTGAAAGGTGATGGGAAGGAAACGTATGGCCCTTGGTTACTTGTGAAGAGGATAAAAGTAGTCGGTAAGACTGAGTATCGAATACCCAATCAAGGAGAGGGCATGGGCCTAGGTAAAGGGTATTCTAGGAATTTTGAGACTCCTAATAGGCAGGCTTACAAGTCACGAGTTAAGCCAACGCATGGGCCTGACAGAGAAAGTAAGAAGACCGGTCATAGTGAATCGCCAAGCCCATCAACAGTCAGAGAAAGGATAAAGCAATCTCCTTTTCCAACAAATCAGAAGCTCTAGTCATCTCAAGAAGCACCTTTTCATAAAACTGACAGCCCTCATATTTTCGCATTTGGTGCGGAGTTCAACCCCAAGCACGTTAGTCCGCCGAGTACATCTGTGGCTATTGATTTAGGCAATAGAAGTGGTTTAGGTTCAAGCTTCCTTCTAGGCTCGGTGAGAAGTGAGAAGGGAGGTGGCAGGGGCGGAAGACTGGAGCAAGCAAGAATGGGCAATTTTTCAAAAGGGAAAAATAATGGTGGTATCTCCGAGCATGCTGGCACAAATAAAAGCAAGTCCTATCATGATCTGGGGATGGTACGAACTAGAAGAGATGCAAGCATGGCAACGCATCTTCCCTCCAACACCCGAAAGCAAAAAGAAGGGGTGGCTTCCACTATCAAACCCAGCGTGGATGGAATGGGCTTGCCCCTGGTGGATATTTCTGTCAGATAGTCCGACAAAAGGGGAAGCACTGGTTTTCGGGTGGAGAGCGCTGTCACCACAATCTCTGGATCAAAGCATGAAAGAATTGGAACTGGAGAAAGAGGACATGGTAAGGAAAATTTGGATGTCCAAGATGGGGATAGCGAGGTGTTGGGGAAACGCAATTTCCAAGAGCCTGGTTCAGGCCGAAGTAACTGTGGAGGGGTCAAATCTGCTAATTTCATCAAGGGAGACACAGATGGGAGTACTAGAGCACTTGGTTCTTCTTGCACAGGGAGTGAACTTATCTAGGAGGTCTTTGAGGGTGTTGGGATGGAGATTGTTGAGCAAGATGAAAGCTCAGAATCTACATAAAGGTGCGCTGGTTACTCCCAATTCTATCCTAGTGAATATTATTCTATGGAATTGTAGGGGGCCTTAAACCCTTGTTTTCACGTCACTTTGAAGAATCTGATTGATGCCCACACTCCCTCAATTGTGATTATTACGAAAACATGCGTTGGTGGAGAAAGGGCAAAAGATATTACGGATAAGCTCCCTTTTGATGGAGCTTTACATGCTGACATTATTGGATACTCGGGTGGTATCTGGATTCTTTGGAAGTTTGATGTTGTTGAGATTACGCAATTAGCAAAAAAACTGAGCAGGAAATTCACGTGGTGGTTAAGGTACATGCTCTTAACTCATCTTGGTTACTTTCTTCAATCAATGCTAGTCCTAGATTAGAGGAAAGGAAATTGTTGTGGAAAAATTTAGCTTCTATTGCCCCCATGCATGATTTACCCTAGCTTATGTTGAGAGATTATAATGAATTGTTATCTAGTAGGGACAAGCTGGGAGTGAACCCTTTAATTCCTAGAAGAGTTCAGTTGTTTAAGGAGTGTCTAGACACATGTGGTATGGTGGATTTGGGCTTTCATGGGCCTCAGTTCACTTGGGTTGATAAAAGGGAGGTGGGTCATTTCATTCAAGAGAGGTTGGATAGAGGTTTTGCTAATGCTGATTGGAGAGGTCTGTACCCAGAGGCGGAAATACACCATTTGGCCTGCACACATTCTAACCATTGCCTAGTTTTGCTTAAGATGGATGATCATGGCCCGTCAAATTTATGCAGGCCTTTTCATTTTCAACCCATGTGGATGTCTCACCCCCTTTTCCCGAAGGTTGTTTTTGACTCTTGGACTGAGGAGGGACCCTTTAAACTGAATATTGAGAAGTTCACAGTTGATGTCAAGGTTTGGAATAAAGAGGTGTTTGGTGATATTTTTCAGAGGAAAAAAAGAATTGAGGCTAGACTTAGAGGAATTCAAACAAAAATTGTTGATGGGTCAAATAACTATCTCCTAAACCTGGAAATTCAACTTAGAAAGGAGTATTTTGAAGTTCTCCAATCTGAGGAGGAATTTTGGTCTGTCAAATCTAGGTATAACTGGCTTATACAGGGAGATAGAAACACTAGCTTCTTCCACACCTCAGCCATGATTCGAAGAAGAAGGAACAGAATTCTGTGCCTTAAGGATAGCTTAGGGAATTGGGTGCAAGGCAAGAGTGAAATTGCTGATTTGATTAGAAGCGGATTTATTAAACTGTTCTCCTCTAGTGTTTCTAGTGTCCCTAGAATGAGGTGGAGTCTGAGTAGTTTGCCTAGCTTCCTAGGGAATAAGGAGGCTAGCTTTTTGTGTGCAACTCTGACTAGGTTAGAAGTGAAGGAGGGGTTGTGGAGTCTCAAGCTGCTTAAATCTTTAGGGCCTGATGGAATCCATGTGGGTTTCTTTCAAGCTTACAGGCAGCAAGTTGGTACTTCGGTGGTAAATGAAGTGTTGAAGGTGTTTCAAAGTTCCACTATGCCTTCCCACCTTAACGAGACCCTTATAAATCTCATCCCAAAGTTTCCAAGGGCTGATTTTTTGGCTTCCTTTAGGCCAATAAGCCTATGTAACATAGTGTATAAAGTGGTCACAAAAATCATAGTCAAGAGGCTTCGCCCTTTACTGCCTAAACTCATCTCTCCTCTCCAAGCAGCTTTTGTTCCGAGGAGAATGGGATTGGATAATATGATCATTGCTCAAGAAATCATTCATACTATGTCGCTCAAAAAGGGGAAGACAGCCTTTATGGCCATCAAAATAGATTTGGAGAAAGCTTATGATAGACTTGAGTGGCATTTTATTAGGGATGTTCTTGAGCTATACAGGCTGCCCCCTCTCTAATTAAACTCATTTTGAGTTGTGTGTCCAGCTCATCAATTTCAATTCTGCTCAATGGTGGTAAACTTGAGCCTTTCCAACCTTCAAGAGGTATTAGACAAGGGGACCCCCTCTCCCCTTATTTGTTCATTATGTGTATGGAAGTGCTTGGGTTCCTTATTTCGAGGAGATATGAGGAAATTTTGTGGAATCCAGTCTAGGCTTCAAGAGGTGGGCAAGCTTTCTCCCATCTTTTCTTTGCCAATGACCTTGTCCTTTTTGCAAAGGCTGACCGGATGAATTGTATTAGTGTGAGAGAGACTTTGGATACTTTTGTGATTTGTCGGGTCAGAAAGTCAATCTGGATAAGTCAAAAGTGTATTTCTCCCCAAACACTAGTCCTGATACTAGAGAGGAGCTGTGTGAGGTACTTTGCATTCACTCAACCCCAAATCTTGGTAAGTACTTGGGCTTCCCGATCAAGCATCCGGGCTCAACCTCCCAAGATTTTAATTTCATGGTGGAAAGGATGCAAAACAAACTGCAAGGCTGGAAAGCAAATTTACTATCGATGGCAAGAAGGGTAGTGATTGCCCAATCAGTCCTCTCGGCAATCCCTGCCTATGTGATGCAGGGGTGCATTCTACCCACCCGAATTTTAAATAATCTTGATAAGGTTAACAGAAATTTTGTGTGGGGATCGACGGAAGATAACAAAAAAAATGCATATGGTTTGCTAGAAAAAAGTTACTAAACCAAAGTGTCGTGGTGGTTTGGGTATCCAAGAAGCTAGAGGAAGAAACTTAACATTAGCTGCTAAGTTATGTTGGCGGATGGAGAATTCCAAAAATGGTGGTTGGGCTGACGTTCTGAGGAAAAAATACATGGTTGGGTCAGCTAGAAAATCCAAGGCTCATACGAGAGCTTGGAATGCAGTTTAGGTTGGAAGTAACATATGTGTGAAGGGCTCAAAGTGGACAGTGGGCTGTAACAGCCCACTAAGCTTCTGGAATGATAAGTGGTTGAACCTTGGCACTTTGAGGTCCCTTATTGAAGGTTCGCTAAACCAAGGAGAGAGTGAGGTGTGCATTAAGGATGTGATAGTGAACATTGGCTGGGATTTAGCAAACCTCTCATTTGTCTTCCCTACCTCTATTCTGTGGGTAGTGATAGCCACCCCACTGCGTAGATATGCTATTAGGGAGAATCATAGAAGCTGGATATCCAGCTTAAGTGGGGATTTTGACCCAAGAAATGCTTATTTATTGGCAATTGATGAGAATTTTGAGGAACCAGAGTTTCATTGCAAATGGCTTTGGAAGCTCCAAACCTTGCCCAAAATATTATTAAAAAAAAAAATTGTGGAAGTGCTTACACTTGAGCTTACCAGTGAAATCTATTTTGGCTCATTGGGGTATTGGAGGATTGGGTGGCTGTGATAGTTGCACAGATCCGGAGGAGAGCACTATCCATGTTCTAAGGGATTGTCCGATAGCTAAGGCCTTTTGGGAGTGCTCAAGCTACCCTGATAGTCTCAAGTCTTCCTTCTCTAATGGCCTTGAGTCCTGGATTAAAAAAAATGTCGTGGGATCCACGAAGGCGGCTGGTAAGGATTATGAATGGAAAATTTTTTTCTTGCTTGGGCTGTGGAATTTGTGGCTCCAACGGAACAAAAGGGCTTTCAAACAACAACCCGCCAACCCTTATTTGGTGAAGGATGTGGAAATGCAAACGCGAGAAATTATGTATTGTGTTCTGGAGCCTCACGTGGGGAAGGATAGGCAAGTTATATAGGTTCAATGGCTAAAACCTGCAGAGGGGTGGCAGAAATTGAATACTAATGATTCTTTTGTCAGCACTAGTGGGCAGGCAGGGTGTGGTGGCTTGCTCAGAGATAGCGTAGGGCAGTGGGTTGTGGGATTCGCAAAATCCATTTGTGTTAGCTCAAGTATTGCCACGGAGCCGTGGGCTTTAAGGGAAGGTTTGGGGCTGTGTTTAGAAAGGGGAGCTACTACTGTGGAAATTGAGCTTGATGCCTCCATAGCAATTTCTTTAGTTGTTAGCAATGTCAATACTAATGGAAACTTGTCTGGTCTTGTTGATGATTGCAGGGAATTGTTGTTGTGTCTGCCTCAAGTTAAATTATCACATTGCTTCAAGGAAGCAAACTTTTGTGGCGATGCTCTAGCAAATTTGGGATCGGCTTCCTTTGCTATGTCTTTAGTTTTTGCACTCCCCCCCCCCCCCCCCCCCCGGCTTTAGCTAAGCTTTTTGTATGATGTCGATGATATTATGGGTGTTTATCGCCCTAGACTCTGTTCTGTTTTGGCTACTGACCGTGTTTCTTAGTTAATGATATCTCCATGTTTACCCAAGAAAAAGATTTTTTTAAATTTGGTGTTGTAATTTTACTTTAAAAAAAAAAAAATTTGTTGTTAGGCAGATTTAAGATTACTTATGATTGTAACTTTGTCACATCCAATAGTAACTCATGTCACATAATGTAATGACTCCATGAATTGGATTTTGATTTTGATTTTTTTTTTTTTTTAACATTTAGGTCAGACTATGATCGTGTAACATAATACAGTGAATACATCAAATTTGACCACTAGGACTAGGCCCTAGCATGTCACATGGTAGAGCTTTAATTTTTTTTAATTGAGTAAATTACATCAATCGCCTTGAGGTTTGGCAAGAAAAATACTCTCCTTCAAATGTTTCAACAAATAACACTAGCTTAAAGTTTATACAAATGCAATATAGAAGTCAATAATACACATACAATCAAACTAACAGAGAGGAGGCAGCATAAGTCCATGTGCCCTCTCATTAATAAGAGGAAACTAGCTGTAGATTCTTTCTCATGAACTATGAATTGGCTTCCTAACGTTTCTCATAAACAATAAATTCTAACAAACACGTAAGTAGGCGTGATTAGTTTGAGTGGAAAACTTTGTTTTATAATTTATTAGCTACTTCTGTCATCAAACAGCTTGTCGGTGACAGTCATTTATTTTAAGTTGGCTTTGGTGTTTGTGTGGCATCACTGGCATGCATGCATGCTTTACGCGTTCTTTAATCTCTCTTTCGTTTCAGCGTCATCCATTTTTCTTCTTCTTTTTATTTTTTATAATTATTTTTAAGACTGTAGTTTATTTTGTTTGAAATTCAATAACACCGATCACTTTGCTGCATTTAATTCAATTATTTCAGTTCCAATTGAGTCTATTTCTATTTCTAATTGCGCCACATAATTTTATCAACTGGTAGTGTTCCTAATTCCTATAAATACAATCCCATCTTTTTACTATTATATTAAACTAGCTGGAGCGTCCATTTGGCATTTCCTTGCAAACTTTCAGCCTGATTGATCCAACATTTGTCTTTTGAATTGGAACATTGCAACATCATTGTGATTTGACACTATAAAAGCAACTGTATCAGTGCTTGCAAAATGTAAAAATATATTAATTTTACACGTTTTAATAAAAAAAACACTCATATCAGTGTTTGCAAAATTATGCATACATACAAAAATACTACAGTAACCGTGTATATATACACAACTAATATAGCTTTGCATTTAATATTTTACTATTTTTTTCTCTCTCCTTCACCTCACTCTCTCTTTTTCTCTCTGGTGCCTCTCACTCTCACCTCTCTCTCTCTTTTTATCTCTAGTCCTCTCACTCTCACCTCACTGATCTCTGAAGCAAGCTCACTCTCGCTGTGCCACTGCCGATCGCCACCGAAGCTCACTCGCCGAAACTCACTTACCGAAGCGATCTCCGAAGCTAACTCGTCGAAGCTCTCACCATGCCACCGCCGAAGCTCTGTTTGATCAATGGGTTTTAAGGTTTTGATCCTTTTTTATTCTTTGTTTGATCAGTTTTGGGATTCTCTGTTTGATAAGTGGGTTTTAGAGTTTTGATCATTTATTATTCTTTGTTTGATCAGTGGGTGATGGTGGTTGATGATGGTGGGTGTGGATTGATCGTTGATGGTGACTTGGGATGTGTTGGGTCTGTGAGAGGGTTCCAGAGAGAAGTGTGAAAATGAATATTTTATTGAATACATGTGTAGGATAGACAGACTGATATTGATGTTTTGCAAAAGTAGGTGTGTAAAATAGAATTTTTTTTTTTTTTTTGGTGCAAAATTTACAAAAAATTTACATCCACTGATGCGAATGCTCTAAAACACATATATAACTTTCTATAATTTCCTCTCAATTTTTTTTACCTGCGCTTTTCTACTTTGAATAGCATTGAAATGGTAGTTAACTGCAAGCATGGAACCAGGATTCAAACTTAGGAGGCTGAAGTTCTTTGTTCAAAAATTTTGAAAAATTGGAATATCAATATTAGAAGTTGACAACAATGCATTATTAGCATTAATTTTTAAGGCGAAAATGCATTTTTGGTCCCTACATTGTGGGTCAATTCTCATTTTGGTCCCAAAATTGATTTCGTTACTAATGTCATCCCTAAAAAAAGAAAATTGTTTTTAAAATGGTCATTGTCGTTAGCCAACCAACGGAAAAATCCTACGTGTCTAATGGAATGCCCTGCTTACTGACATGGTGCTGACGTGGCCATTAAAATATTATTAAAAAAAATTATTTGGGATTTTTTAAATACCACGTCAGCATTTTAGTTTGAGGTTTAATTAAGATATGAGTTCTTGTGAGGACATTTAATTATGTCTTACATATTCAGATCGAAATATGGTCCATGAAAGGATCTGAGCAT
Source organism: Castanea sativa (assembly GCF_040712315.1). NCBI lineage: Eukaryota > Viridiplantae > Streptophyta > Magnoliopsida > Fagales > Fagaceae > Castanea > Castanea sativa. Next base: position 5,898,010 of record NC_134022.1, read on the forward strand.
CTATAATTAATCTAATTTTAAAGTAAAATTCTCATATAATGAAGTAAGTTTAGTTTACAGTGGCGACACTCAATATTAGTTACATTTACAGTAAGGAGTTGATTACGCTAATAACAACCCCTAACAAATTATAGCTAGCAAATGCGTAAAAACAATTGATCATATGTATTAAAAACATAATAAATTAGCTTTCAATAAATATATATATACACACACACGCACACACATACACATACACACACATTTAAAACAATTGATTATATGCTTAAAACTAGCTAGGTTAAATCTTTTTACACTTATTGTTGTACACTCTATACACACTCATTTAAATCTTATAAATGTGTTGGAGAATATGGTGTAAGCAGTTTTGGACAAGCTTATCTATGAGTCTTATAATCAAGGTTGTCAAAATTGGAATCCTATGTAAAATCATGGGAGATAGGTGGGATCGTGAGTCTTAAGATCTTACATTATTTGAGAAAAAAAAATTGGTATGTTAAATAATCACATAAATTATACATTCATAAAAAACCAAAAATTTGCATTCATTTGATGTAATTACCATACATCATTACATCTATTTGTAAGCATCATATTAAGAGGCCAAAAATCTCAAAACGTGACACTCTAGTAAGATGTTATTTTTCGTTTGGTTCAACTAACACTCTATCTATCTACATTAGAATAGCAAAACTTGGTCTATTGGGATGTTATTTTTCATTTGAGTCCAACTGAGTCTTCTGTCAAATTAAAGAAGATTACAAAAAACCAGGTTTGTTTGGAATCGTCAAAATCGTACGATCTTGAACAATCGCTAAGATCCTTCAAAGATCCGAATCGTTTTGGGTAGATGGGATCGTAAAATCGTAGGATTCAGATTGAGATTTTGACGACCATGCTTAGAATGCATTTGTAGGTAGGCAAATTTTAAATTTAGCTCTTATTGAAAATAAATATGTGGATGGTAGAATTAGAAGTATAACTCCTGGACTTAGTTGCAAGTTGGATTTGAAAAGCCTAGGACCATGTTAATTGCAAGGCACTCTTGTATTTGTTGGAGAGAATGAGATTTGGGGGTAAATCGAGAGGGCCGTGGATTTGTACTTGCATTTATATAGTCCAATTCTTGGTATTAGTGTGGTTCTCCTAGTGGCTTTTTTTGGTAATTTGAGGAATTGCAACAAGGAGATTGATGGGAAATTTAGACCCCGGTTGATAGAATTAATAAGTTTTAAACCCAAGATATTAATTAGATTTATTATGAATAAAACTTGTTAAAACAAACAAACAAACAAACATCAATATCATGCACAATGGAAAAGTAAATAAGACAAGATATGATGACCCATGAAAACTAATGAATTAAACTAGTTCCACAATAAAAAAAAACTAGGGGAAAACCTTCCCGAAAAGCAATTCACTATAGTAAAGAGAAGTTTCAGATATAGTACAAAATATTTGTCCCTAGAATTTACAAGCCCCGTAGATGAACTTACAATTGAAACCTTCTACTGCTTCAGAACCTCTGAACTTTTCAATATATGAATGTCACCCTTTGATGCACGGATCCCAGTATGTGACTAACTCCTTTGCACGAATCCCAGTACGTAACTCACTCACCAACTTGAGGAAGAAGAATGTTGGCTGAAAAGTTCTTCACTTCATCAACAATGAAAATCAAGAAGCACTTGGTCACAAAACCCTAAGGCGCAAAGATGCAATAGCTTCTTTCAGAGAGAATAAGGCATCGGTCACCTTTTACATGTATTCTCCTTGTATTCTCTTATGTGACGGCCTTTAAAATAAGCCTTATATATGTTTAGGGTTGTGAAAAAAGAAACCCTACACAAATACATAAGCATGGGCCAAAAATTAGACCTGAAAATTCTGATTTTGTAATTCTCGATAGATACTATCTGTCAAGCAGCTGTCGAGCCTCAATAGATAGCTATCTGTTGAAAGTTGTCGAAAATCTGTCCAGTTTTAATGAACAATCCTTCTTCACTTGTTTCTTGGTCCAATCTTCATGGCTTTAATACTTGTCTTGAACAACATGTTTCTTGAAGTATTAAACACATCCTAGATCTACCCAATTACAAGTAAAGTGTGTTTTGTCAAAGGATTAGCCAATTACATAAAATATATCCTTAACAGAGATCCTTTATCATCGTTACTTTTCAACTTGGTTATAGAGGTTATGGGTAAGATGCTAAGAAGATTGGAGGATGTTAGCCTTATTAGGGTTATCACTAAGAAAATGATGGTTCATGTTTCTTGCACCTATTATTTGTTGATGATACAATCTTGTTTTGTATTGTTAGTCCAAACAAATTCTCTACATTTAATTGTAATGATTTATTTTGAGGCAGTGATTGGCCTAAAGATTGATTTGAGTGAGAGGATATGGTCCAAGTAGTAGTGGTTGAAAGCATGTCTATTCTTGCTAATATTTTGGATTGTAAGGTAGGGTGTCTACCACTGACTTATATTGAGATGCTACTAGGGGCTTCATTTAAGTCTACATAAATTTGAAACACCATATTGGTGAAATATAACTTTGGTTAGTGAGTTGGAAAAAGTTTTACCTATCAAAACATGGACAACTAACCTTTTAAAAGAAGACACTTTCGAGTTTACGTACACACTTCTTATATTTATTTAATTACCATCTCCATGGGTAATAAGATTGAGAAGTTACAAAGAGATTTCTTGTGGGGTGGTCTAGGGGATGAAAACATCACTTCACAACAAGGGTGGTGCTAGAGGTCATCCAAAGAGGTTCAAGTGAACCCCTCGACTTGAAAAAAAAATTATATATGTGTGTGTGTGTGTGTGTGTAATATTTCATTATCAGTTTAATTCACCATTAAAAATATTTTTGCACACCATAATCACACATCAACTAAGCTCAAAATCAAACAACACTGATAAACCAATCCCAAAATCAAATAATACAAATCTCTCTCTCTCTCTCCCTCTCTCTCTCTCTCTCTCTCACACACACACACACCTAAGTCACACCTCATTTGTCTTCAATATCTAATTATCTCAATATCTCCAAATCTTTTATAAAAAAAAAAAGTGTATGTGAGTTGAGTGTCTCCCTCTTTATTAAAAATTTTATATTATATATGTGTGTGTCTAATATGTGCTTTGTTGTTATTATTATTATTATTATTGTTATAATGTTATTTGTGTGAATTATGATGTTTGTGAATGTGTGCATGTATAGTATAAATATAATATAATTTTATAATTAAGAAATACAAAGGGTGAGTTACATGTGTGTATATTGTTATCATGTTATAATAATTTTTCTTAATATAAAGTTTGTGATTGTTCAAGTATTTGATTGGTTAATAGACACTTAGTATATTATTTTTATTTATGTATTGACGAGTGAGATTGTGTGGGTCAATAAATAATATAGGGCAAGTGAGTTGAGTTTTGTTATTTAGTTAAAATTCTTTTTATAAAAACAATTGCATAAAATAAAAATGTTAAACAAACTTAAAAAAATAAAACGGTCACACCTACCCACATGATATCAATAGATAATAACAACTAAATTGAACTTAGTAGCTAAAGTTAGTAGTTGCTTAGATTCTATTGGAATTTTCATGAATGACAATTGGACTTAGTAGTTGTTTTTCTCCATCTTCTAGAATCCCATGTTCATGGAGATCGGATTCAATCTTTTTCTTCCAATTATAAGAAAGATAAATCCCAAAAAATCCATCAATAAATGACGAACCCTATTCACAAAGAGAAATGATTGGAGGACAAAGAAAATTATTAAATACTTTGGAAGTACCATAAATGCGTACTCTCCCCTCTCACATATATTGTGAGTTCTACTATAAATTTAATTAATGGAACCCACAATTATGTGAAAGAGAGAAGTACACATTTGTGGTACTCCGAGGGTATCCAATAATTACCCAATGTACAGAGCTAAGGCATTAATAAGAATAATGAAGAGTTTGATATCCGTTTTTTCTATAACTAATGCTTTGAAGGGGTCAACTTCTATTATTTTTCTCTTGGAAAGGAATCTATACTGTTAAGGCCTCCACAGTGAGTTTCCCTTTTTGTTTGGACAACAGTCTGGAGGAAGATTCTCACATGAGAAAATCTTAGGAACAGAGATTACACTATCTATAATGGACTGCGCCACATTTTACTTCATTGCAAGGAAAGGAAAGGAAAGGAAAGGACGCCTATCAGTTGTGAAGATAGGTATTCTGCTGTGTTCTTCCGAGGAGTGAATGATCTCTTATATTTGGTAGAAGGAAATGGGTGTAGATAAATATCCTCTAGACATTTGGAACATTGTTCCTTTATTATGTTTTGATATAGAGTCTAACGCGAACATAATAATTACGTTTAAGGATCAATCTCTACGACCTTCGAAAGCTCTTTGCTTGATTCCGTGGTTTTTAAAGTTTCCATCCTCTTTGAACATAATTCCCTTTTTTTTTTTTTTAACTTTTAGTCAACTTTGTGACCATTGTAGATGAAGTAGTCTCCATTTAATAAAATTATTCTTACTTGTGGAATAAACAAAAGAAAGAAAGAAAATGAGACTCAACTCTACTGAAAAAACTGCTATAAATCTCATTAAAAGTCCATAAACTGCTAACAGGAAAGAAATATATAGATCTAAAATACTTAGAAAGCAATTTGAAGTGACATCCTAAAAATCAGGTGGCATTCCCTCAGCTATGAACAATAGCCATCTTTTCTTTCTTTTTTTTGATTATGTTGTAGGGGAAATGAACGAAGACTAACTTCAAATAAATAAAAAAAAGCAAGTGACCCGACCTAGAGAACTTGAAATAGACACCTCTCCAGCTGCTTCAAATAATGCATTTTGTTAGCTTTTGGAATTCAGCTCTACCCACTACGCAGAAGAATATCTGAGTCAATAACCCAGCGCACTGAACTGTTAAAGGGGGAAGCATCCTCACTGTTGAGTTTGGCCAGCCCAGAGTTGGTACATCTGCATGCTATGGAGGGATTGACCTGGATTACTATAGAGTCCAGGGCCTCTATTAATTGGACTACCACCACCATTCTCATCCGATGAGTCACTTGAGCCCCCTTGAGAGGGAGGGCTGGCTGCGACCACAGGGGCACCAAAGTTTAACATCTGGGATGTCGGTGCTGAAGAAGGCCCAGATTTCGGGTTATTAGGGTTTGATTTTTTCCCATCCGCAATAAAGCTACCTACGATGACCTGGTAGCCATTGAGACAGTTAAAATAAAAAGGCAAAATGTATTTGTATCTTTGTCAATTCCTCAGATGTTTGGACGTTTATTGGTGCGCCCACATCAGTACATAGGATCCACTTCATACACTTACTAAATGTGCAGGAAGAGAATATTTCATCATAAATTCATAAATGAAGCACAAATTAGAAAATAAAGTAGAGTAATACCTGAACAGGCGTTGCTGCAGTTAGCATTCCAGCAACTCCCCCACCTAATACTCGACCATCTGACCCTGCCAAGGACACACTCAAACCACCTGTTCTGCTGCGACTACCATTGTTTTCAGAAAGCAAAAAGGAACCTGATAGAGAAATAATCTCAAACCGACCCTGCATAAAACAATAACACCATAAAAAAGAAAATTTATGCATATGGAAGAAAAATTAAATCTCAAAACCAATGAGCTCTAGCTCAAATAGCATGTCACCAGTTCAAAACCCACCAAATGCATGTGTAAGTACCAATAAAAAAAATTAGAAATGAACCTTGAAAGACATAAGGTCAGATGAGTATCTCGTCATTCAATATGGTATCACAGTTCATGGTTATTCAAGCCACGACCGCAATATACCTACAGTTAGTCTACCATATAAAGGGTAAGATGCATAGAGCACAAACATTGATAATGTCAGTAATCGAGGAAGAAAAAACTCAAAAAGTCATAACATTAATATTGTTTACAGCTTTCAATTCTGCAATGAACCTATTCACAATTTACATAACTGAAATTTCATGACACGTACAACAAACCCTTCGTCGTCTGTGATACTTTATAAATCAAGGAAACTACTTAGAGATAAGCTTCATCTAAAATAACCAACACCATATAACAGATATTTTCTATTATAACCACTCTCCAGCCATGGATTTCAACAGTTAAGGGTCATATCCAAATCCCATTATATCCATCCTGACCTTATTTGGTACTTTCAACTAGCACTAGCATTTTCTTACAGCAAAATATCATTGGTCTACATTGAGCAATCCCACTTTCTTTTTTCAATAACGCGGGAATCCTTTTTAAAGAAGAGCCCCTTAGACTCACCTCTAGCCAGCAAAACCTACAGGCAACTAACCCCACCCATCCAAAATTAGTTGCCAGGCAATCTAGGGACCTTCACTTTTGATGGGCTAAGTAGTTTATGCTCATGCACAGAAGCAACCATTACCTACATTACTTCTCTTCTTACAAGTATTATCTGCATTATAATAACTAATCTAACTCAACATTTTCCAGGAAACATTATAGTAAATTATATTTATCATAAATCCTGTTGTCCAGCATTCTACTATATAAAGCACATCGTAACTTTAGTTTGTGATAAGTAAAGCACATCCTAACTTTATTATCAAACACACCATCAAAAAAGTAAAAAGCAAAACATGCTACAAAGCAAGAAGAGTGCCTGGGTTGGAAAATCATGCCATACATTTTTTGACTAAATGGAAAACTACTAATAACTTTTCCTTTTTTGGTTGGAATCTCATTTCCTTCTGTGGTAAACAAGAAACTAAAATAACTGCAATGCATCTTTTTTTCTTTTTTTTTGAAGACGTGGAACCTCACCTAGGTCTACATCCCAAGGCTCCAACCACTAGGCAGCACTTGGCAGGTAACTGCAGTGCATCATCTTACGCAGAAGGCATGCCAGAGAAAGCTTTAATGCATTTCTTGTGTATATAAATGAAAAGGAGAAACAATCACACTCTTAATAACCAGACTACTCACACCTAATATAGAAAACTTGGCATAGATTGCCATCTTGATGTATCGAATGTTAAATCACTTGAAAGAAGTCAGATATTTAACAGGATTAATCTTTATTGCATAAACAATAGTTTCTATTTATGAACCACATTATCAGATCTGGCACTCTTATTTATTGTGCATAGCACTCATCAAGTTCCATTCCAATCTCCTCTCCCTAGCCAATATGACAAACATAGGTTCCTAAAGGTAATTCATTTTGTTCCCCTTCACTCCATAATTTTCCAATAAAAGGAAAACAAAGACAAAAGACAATTAGTAAGAAAGAATAGTGTTAGCTCCATTAAATCATTCTTGGGACTTATGGTCTCAAAGCCATCAATGTGGAAAGATCCATCACATGTTGCAAGGCTCTCTCTCTCTCTCTCTCTCTCTCTCTCTCTCTATATATATATATATATATATATATATATATATATATTAACACACTACAAAAGATCACTGCAAGTCCCAGTTTCAAATCAATCAACGACCTTGTCATATAACAGTCATCCTCAATTACCATTGCACCACAAACATTGCTTCTTTGGTCAAAAATCAACCTCTATAAACAGGGTCCTACATAGCCAAGAAACAACACCAGTCCTTAACATGATCATGCTAGTAAAACCGCACAGCACAGCAACAGCTGTCCTCCATATATTAAAAACAGATAAGCTGTCATGGTGCCTCCATGAACTTTTACTTGGAGAATTAAAATTACAATTTTTAAACCTGATATAGTTCATTTAATTGTGTCTGTGCTTAGTTGTCAAATATTTTTGTTCACAGCAGATTCCAAGCCCAATAAAGGAGGGTTGCGATAGGTTGAAAGCCAACCTAAAATTTAGCCACTCTATTCTAAAAAATTTCCTTTATTAGATTCGGAAATAAATTCATATACTAGAAAAAACATTAGCACTTTAACATGCCTCGCCAATTTTTTGTTTTCCTCTTATAACTCCTGCATCTCATCTCAAAAATAACTCAAAAACACTCAATTTTTTGTATATATCTTTTTGCTACTTCATTCTTCTTGCATGAAGTAGCATTTTTCTAATAAAGTTTTTATTACTTTATAAAATAAATAAATAAAAAGATTTTGAGCATATTTCTCTATTTCTGTTTCTGATATTAGCATATCTATTTTAATAAACAGAGAAAGGTATCATGAAAATTTCATCTGTATTCATTGTTAATTCACTTTAGGAAACTGAATATTTGTATTGAAATTGCAGGGTGCAGTCTTTCATATACCTTGAACGCTTGAATTTTGGTAAGTACGTCATTAAAATGAAAAGCACCCTTGAAAGCTTGAATTTACAAGAAATCTTAGAAATATTTCAGGAAATAAGAGTCAGTAATAGTTTTAAAATTGTTTACCCTTAATTTTTCAAACCATTAAGGTATCCTCCAAAAGATCCACATTTCCACTGGCTTTGAATTGCAAGGCCATTCATAGATAGGCTAAGCCACAGATTATAACTATTTCATTCAAACCATGGTATTTAAAATTCAACAAGAACGTTTTAAGTGACAAAAGGTACCACCACTGTCAATTTTGATTGCCTTTAGTTGTTACCAATAATGTTTCAACAGAAATATTATGTTTTAGTATTGAACATGACTGTTTTGTTATGATATTGAAAAAGTATGAAGAATGTGAGTATAATAAGTTTTCAGGTCAATGCAAGGATGTGATATGTACACAGATAGTTATGGCTGTATGTATGGTATTTATGTATGTATTTTGATTTTGTCATCAGATTGCATATCATTCTTTGGCACTTTCCAAATCAGTTTAACCTATTCTATCACAAACAAGTCCCCATATTGCTGTATATGTAAAATAACATGAAGAATACTTAATTCGTATCTGATGGATCTAAGACCAAATAAGTTACCTCATATGACACAGTACCACCCGACATTGCTGGTTGGCGAAGGGTAACATTGCAGATGGCACCATTAGCAGAGAGAATACAAACTGTGCGAGGCCCCTGCTGTGAAAAGGCCATAATCTTTGACGCTATATCCTGCAAACACAATAGTTAGCTAATTAGAAAGATACTACATTTGAACACACAGCTCCCTTCTAAAATCCAACTCAGAATTTCAACCAATAATACAACATCATTATATACAAGACGTTAGGAGTTAAAGAAAGCTACAATTATATCACCAAGACTGCACTCACAAGCTTTAATGATTTACAAAAACCTCTCTAAACACTAACCACAAATCATATCAAGAGTTTGTTTTCAACCCATTGCTTTGCTATAGCATAATAATTGCATGACTTCACCATCTTAATTATTATTTTTTATTGGTAAGTTACACATGCACCGTTGATAAGAACACAATACTGGTTTGGTTGTTTTTATTCTTGAATAGAGAAGATGAGAAAAGTAGAATTTATGAGGGTTTAGGGTTCAGGAATGTATGAAGGTGTAAGAGCAGAAGCAGATTCTTGTTGATGTGAGGGCTTGGATGAGATGTTTAGGCACGGGTAGGCTCAACCGTGGCCAGGGAAGCAACTATGGAGATGGTTTGAGGTGGTTTGAGATTAGTTCTTGAAGGGGAAAATGGTGCAGGGATGATGGGATGCAATTAGGGTTTGGAATGGAGAGGACAAATGGATGGATAATGAGATTGAATGATGTTGGTGGAAGATAGATGGACAAATGCTTGTGATTTCTACAAGAGAATCTCCTTATCCAATTTAGGTAGATTGATGGGAATCTCTACCTCCAAGCAAGACTACAATAGTCTAAGATACCTAATGCAACATTATTGTCAACATTATTCAATGAGTAGAAATGAGAGTACAACCATGTATTTATACTAATACTTCCCTAATCTACATGGTCCACATGGATCCATCTCATTGGTACTAATCTACCATGTGCAACTATTATTTTTAACATAAGATTATATGAATTACACACGATAACTGATAAATGTTATAACCAAGTTAGACTTCTAACTAACTAACTCTAGCTTATCTAAGAGTAACTACTAACTAATTTTGACTATTTGACTTTTATTACATGAGTTCACCCTAAGCTAAGCCTCCCACTCGAACCATTAACTGCCAATACTTGTCTTTAATCCTCAAGAAGTTGCTCTACGAAAATCGGAACTTGATGTGCCAAGCTAACTGCTGTTTGGCCACCCTCAAATCAGCTTGGGTTCCTATCACCTCAACCCATGACCTCACTCTCCATTTAGGAGGTATAAGGGGAGAAGGTACCAGTTAAAATAGAGCTCATTGCCCATCATCATATTAAAAATCACACATACATAATCAATAAAATGAGGTATTAATTCTTAAATAAAAGTCACAGCAACTATTTAAATCTTTTAACTGCATATAATAATCAATTGAATTTTCAACCTTCTGATACAGGTTAGACAACACCAAAGTTATCTCTCTGCGCCTCAATCTATGTCCTCATGCCTTACAACAACTGACCCAAACAAATGTAATGCACACTCAACAAAATTAACATATTAATAACTTTTCGACTCACCTGAAACTAAATGTGGTTCATTGTTAAAGCGTCATTCAAGTGAAAATGCAAAAGACCAAAAGCAAAGACTGATTCAAAATCTTGTTGGAGAGAAATCCAAATATACACAATAAATCTTAAGTACCAATCATTGGACTAAAAAAAAATTAAAAATTAATTTGATTCAAACATTTGTGCAGGGAAGGCAATACACAGTTGTCTAACATAGGCATCTTAGAAATATGCAGTTGCTCCCCTGTAAATAGAAGTTAATACAGAGATAAATTTGATCACTTGAAAGTCATCAATTAGCTTAGTTGAACAATTGAATGTTAAAAAAGTTACATTGCATGAACGCATCTAAACTGGGTAGTCCCATTGTTTGAGACTGCTAAGTTATTTCTTTATTCAGACATGATAAATTATTTCCTTATAGAGTATGCAACTTGCTACTTACCTTCTCTGAGGCAGAAGAAATAAAGCACACATTCTATCACATATAAACAGGTAAACTTTTGTGCTTATATTACTCTATCTTTCCAGGAATTTGTGTGCGCACATGCAGAAATTGGCTCAAGGTAATAAGCCACAATCTCTACGCATTGGCTTAACATAACCAATGTCCTTTGGTCATTTGTCTTTGTTATTATGAACCATCCCCTCTAAAAATTAACATGAGAACAAGCTCTCTCTCTCTCTACAGCCAAGGCGTTTGGAAGCTACCAGCATCTCTCCAACCACTGGCACTTGCGACAGTATCAGGTGAAATCTACGTTATAGATTACATGCATGCATCAATTTAGGCAACAACTGTTTAAACTCTAGATGCAGGGTCATACATCAGCTGATAAATTGTTAATGACTTAAGTTATGAGTAAGTCAGCAAATCACCACCTCAGGTTTTATCTCAAATGTATTATGCCGTGATTATCACCAATACACTGTTCTAGCATTGTAAAGGACATAGAAGTCATGAAATTAATATTCTGGGAAAATGATACAGCTCCTGCCATAAGAACAGTCAAACAAAATACTTCCAATGTAGTCCCAAATCAAAATGAATCAAGCTACCATGAATGTTAGAGTAGAATTTGATGCAACTTTGCATAAAAACAAAAGTTTAATGACATTCATATATACTACTGTAACTTTTTTTTTAAGGGGAAAAAAACAAAAAACAAAAACAAAAACAAAAACAAAACAAAAAGGAAAGAAAGAAATTGAATGCATTAGATAAACCATTTTGCACATTAAAATCGCATACAAACAAACCAACTCTGATGTGCATTTTGAGTAGGATCGCATACAAACAAACCAACTCTGATATGCATTTTGAGTAGGATTTGAAATGAGTCGCCTTTCTTTTGGTGACTCAATTTTTGTATATCATCTTTTATGATGAGTCCATATCAAGCTACAAAGACTTGGAAGAAAAAAATTGTATCTTGAAAAGCTAAGAAAGATTATCAAACTTCAGTATTTTAAGTTTTACGCTCACCACCTTCTTTATTTGATGAATTAGGGCAATCTTTGATCCCTTTTTCTTTCATTAGCATAATAATTACACTTTCCTTCCAAACAATTACAAGAATTAACTAAAAGATCATTCTTTTAGCTACCAAGTGGCTACATTTTCCAAATTATAACGAACAAAACTACCACATATTCAACTAGATTCTCACCAACTAAATTTAATAACTAACGCTCACCACTTTCTTTATTTGATGAATTAGGGAAATCTTTGATCCTTTTTTCTTTCATTAGCATAATAATTACACGTTCCTTCCAAACAATTACAAGAATTAACTAAAAGATCATTCTTTTATAACTGACGCTCACCAAGTGGCTACATTTTCCAAATTATAACGAACAAAACTACCACATATTCAACTACATTCTCACCAACTAAATTTAATAACTAACGCTCACCACTTTCTTTAATTGATGAATTAGGGCAATCTTTGATCCTTTTTTCTTTCATTAGCATAATAATTACACGTTCCTTCCAAACAATTACAAGAATTAACTAAAAGATCATTCTTTTAGCTCACTAAGTGGCGACATTTTCCAAATTATAACGAACAAAACTACCGCATATTCAACTACATTCTCACCAACTAAATTTAATAACTAACGCTCACCACTTTCTTTATTTAATGAAGTAAGGCAATCTTTGATCCTTTTTTCTTTCATTTGCATAATAATTACACTTTCCTTCCAAACAATTACAAGAATCAACTAAAAGATCATTCTTTTAGCTCACCAAGTGGCTACATTTTCCAAATTATAACGAACAAAACTACCACATATTCAACTACATTCTCACCAACTAAATTTGATAACTAACACTCACCACTTTCTTTATTTGATGAATTAGGGCAATCTGTCATCCTTTTTTCTTTCATTAGCATAATAATTACACTTTCCTTCCAAACAATTACAAGAATTAACTAAAAGATAATTCTTTTAGCTCACTAAGTGGCTACATTTTCCAAATTATAACGAACAAAACTACCACATATTCAACTACATTCTCATCAAATAAATTTAACTAACATTCAATAACATACCTGGCCAGCTTTCACCATAATAACATGAGCAGTAAAACCATTTTGCTACGTACGATTTAAAATGAGTCGCCTTTGTTTCGGTGACTCAATTTTTGAATATCAACTCTTATGATGAGTCCATATTCATGTCATAAAGACTCCAAAAAAAAAATAAGAAAAGATCGTGTCTTGAAAAGATTATTAGACTTCTATATTTTGAATTTAAGCTCGCCACTTTATTTAATTGATAAATTAGGGCAATCTTTGATCCTCTTTCTTCCATTAGTATAATAATTACATTTTCCTTCCAAACAACAACAAGAATTAACTAAAAGATCTTTCTTTCTTTTTTTTAACTCACCAGATTTTCCAAATTAAAAAAACTAGGGCAATCTTTAATCCTTTTTCTATCATTAGCATAATAATTACACTTTTCCTTCCAAACAATTCCATGAATTAACTAAGGATCATTCTTTTAACTCACAATTCCAAGAATTAACTAAAGATCATTCTTTTAACTTACGAAGTAGCCACATTTTCCAAATTTTAACTAAATAAGTGCAATTACACTTCCAAACAATCACAAGAATTAACTAAAGATCATTCTTTTAACTCACCCCGGTAACTACATATTCTCAACTATAAGCAATCTTCATCCTTTTTTTCTTTTATTAGCATAATAACTACACTTTTCCTTCCAAACAACCACAATAATTAACTAAAGATCATTCTTTTAACTCACCAAGAAACTACATTTTCCGAATCATAACTATATAAACTAGCACTCAATAGCATACCTCGCCTGCTTTCACCATAATAACATGAGGAGTAAACCCGACACCGCCGGTTCCTGCACACCGAAATTAACTGTCAAGCTAAGAAATTTATTCAATATTACAATCAAAGTTAACAAATTTAAACAGACCCAAAGCGTCCAACTGCTTTTTCCCGGAACCGGGTGGGCGGCCACGGTGCTTCTTATGCGAGGGCTCAGACGAGGGGGCCGTCCCGCTGGAGTCGGCACCGGCGCCGTGATTGGCGGCGGCGGCGGCAGAAGAGGAGATAGGGGTAGGGGTAGGGGTCAAGCCGAGAGCAATGTTGCCATCGGGAGAGTACTTCCTGGGTCTCCCTCGCTTCTTCTTGGTGGCGGAGGCGGAAGAGGCGTCAATGCTAAACCCTCCTCCTCCGCCGCCGCCTCCGGCGGGCGACGATCCGTGATCGTACGGACTAGCGGAAGCGTTGGTGGTGGTGGTGGTGGTGTTAGTGTTATTGTTGTGATGCTGCTGGTGCTGGTGCTGGTGCTGGTGCTGATGCTGGTGATGTGGCGAATCAAACGGCTTGGACGAAGAGTTGAAAGGGAATCGTGCGGCGGAGGAAGGAGGAGGGATCATGTGAGAAGAATTGGGAGCGCTGTTGTTGTTGTTGTTGTTGGTGTTGTTGTTGTTGTTGTTAGAATTGTTGTTGGTGTTTGGCAATGGGTATGAAGAGTGGAGGTGGCCAACCATGATGTTATGATGTGGAGGTGTAGCGGAAGAAGGAGGAGCTTCTCGTGAATCCATATCTCAAAAGAGAGAGAGAGAGAGATTTTCTTTAGGGATTTGGATTTCTGGGAAAATAATGCAGAGTGGGTGGGGGAGGAATTTATTTGCGGTGAGAGTTAAGGAGTTTGAGTTTATCTACTACACATCATTCGTCACAAAAGAAACCTACTTTGATGAGAGTGAGAGAATATAGAGAGAGAGGGGAGAGTAGAGATGGAAGGGAATTAAATGTTACTGGGGAAATTGAAAAACCGTGGAGCCGAAAAGTGGGTTTGGTTTGTTTGTTTTGTTTTAAAAGGCAGGGTTTAGATTTTTAGGGTTTTGTAAATTTGCGCCTTTTTGTTTTCTTTGTTACTTTATAAGGATTTCCGCCCTCTACTAATTTGTAATTTCACTCCTTTTTGCTACAGAGTAGGTTTAGGGGGATGAAAAGTTTAAAGAAAAAAAAAAAGTAGGTGTTTATTACGTACGTGGTAGGTAACCATTGAATTAAGTAATGGGCTTTTGCAAGTACTGCGGGAAATGAGAGCCTATAATGTGAACAGCTCTCAACCCAGGTGGAGAAAAAAGTTGTTCAGGTTTGTTTATTATCAAAGAGAATTTCTAGGGAATATAACAAATTTTACAACGGATAATATGACTGATTATTAGTAGTAGGTATAAATATGATTTTTTTTTTATCTATAGTATTGTTCTTATGTCATCTATCAAATAAGTTAACCCAACATTAAATTTGACCAGGAAAAAAAAAAGATTAAATTTGGGCTCAATTATTTACCAGTCCAAAATGAGTTTTTACCTCATCACTAAGTCTAAGTGTTTGGGGGTGCGAGCAACGCACATAAACACATATAGGAAAAACTTAAGTATAATACTTTATGTACTGCTATTTGATTCTCCTTATATTTTTTAGTCATCTATCTAATTAAATACTTCAACAAACAGCATTAAAAAGATTCTCTTTCTCTGTTTTCTCTTTCTTTTTCATCTTCCCTTATCCCATGGTAAAACATCAGATACGTCTTCAAATCTCAGACTTCAAGTTGAAACTTTTCTTTATGCTAAGAATAACTTGAGAGATCTAGTTCAATTTTCCCAAAAAGTTTTTTATTTCAATTTTTTATCAATATCATATAGTAAATCTATATCATTCTCATCAACAAAAGCCATAAAAAAATATATAAAAAAAAATAAAAAAACTCTCCTTTTCTCTCTCTCATGGTTTCCTTTGCAAATCCAAATCTCCAAAACCAAAAATCCAAATCCACCTATCAAGCCTCAAGACTGCATTGAGCACTAGTCTGCAATAACACTACCCAAATCAAGTTTGGTTCAAATTGGTCTTTTTTGTTTTTGTTTTAGTAGCTTGTGGATTGTGGGGTTTCAGTCTTAATCGCTAGGTACTAGTGGCTTGGGGTTTTGAGTGAAGGCTAAAAGCAAGTGGTGGTTGTGGGCTTTAGTGATGACTAGGTCAATGGTGGGAGGTTTCTATGGAGGCAATCCTCATCCCTTGCCTCCTCCTCCTTTTTCTTCTTCTTCTTCTTCTTACTTAGTGGCAGAGTCATATGCATGCTTGGGGGCCTTGGCCACTCCAAAATTTTTAATTTTTTTTTAAATATAAGTATATTTTATAAATATTTAAAGGTTATATGAAAAAATAGGAGTTGGCCTCCCCAAAAAAAGAAAGCATTAATCAATTAATCTAGTAATCCTTCTTAGAGAGAGAGAGAGAGAGAGAGAGAGAGAGTTTAGAGTGAAGTTGATATACAATTGCCATAAAATGAAATAATTAGGTAGTAAGTTTTTTGAGTAAATAGTGGAACCCCTAATTTTTAGCCTAATTTTAAATTCTATTAATGCATTCAAATCATTCAACATTGATAATATATGCAATTTGGTTGAAATTTTCTATTCTCGAGATTTTATCAAGCAAAAAAAAAACAAAACAAAACTCATATGAGACTACAATTGTAACATTATGATTTTGATTTGAGTTTATCTTGACACAATAGTTTGGCCCCCACAACTCAAAATTTCTAGCTCCGTCACTGTATCTTACTCTCCACTATCTGGCCCTTCTTGCCTTTTGTTGAAGCCAAATTGGTTGTTTTGAGTTCTAACTTCAAAGGTTAAGAAAGTTATAGAGACATGAAGCAAATGTTTTATTGTGGGCCCAGGAAAAAAAGAAAAGAAAACAAAAGGCTTAATTTGTCTTTTTTAATGCCATTTGTTGAAGTATTTTAATTGGACAAATGGCTGAAAATTAAAAGAGGAATTTAAGGAACAATACATAAAGTACTGTATCTAAATTTTGTCATATATATATATATATGTATTAAAATATTTCTAACCATTGCAATTAAAAAAAAGTTTAATGCGTACTTTTTCCTCTCACATTATTATTGGTGGATCCTATCATAAATTTAATTCAACCCTACAATTTAATGCCTTAAAGGACAATTAAGTGAGATCTTTTTATATTGAAATATTATTTAATCAATATTTAGCTAAATTTATATATTATTCTTCTTACTCTCTGTGATGCAAAGTTAACAATTAAGTTTTTTCGTTTAGGTTTTGCTACCATAATAACATATCATTTTCAATTATTATAACTAATCCATTTAATTTACTTGGTTTTCTTTGAGTAGCTCAGATAGAAGTGTAGTAAGTCTATATATGTGAGTTGTTGCTAATTGATCTAGGTGTTGCATGAAAATATAATATAACAAATGCTCTAAGGATATTGATTTAGTAAGTATATTTAGAAATTTTTTATAAAAAGAGAAAAAAGTAGGGTAAATAAATACAATATTATTTTCATGCCACAAAAACTACCATGTGTACTTCCACATCAACATGAACTTAAAATAAATAAACTACCGAAACTTTTTTTTTCAACCCCTATCCCTCTCAATCCCGCTTCCTCTCTCTTTAGTGTCTATGTAGTTTCCACCTAGTAGTAGGGCTGGTACAAAAACAATGCCCACCCAACTGAATATCTCTCTCTCTCTCTCTCTCTCTCTCTCTCTCTCTCTCTCTCTCTCTCTCTCTCTCTCTCTCTCTCCATGCTATTCTCACTCTTCAAGAGGCTGTGGAGGCATATCTTGTGGGTCTTTGAATCTTGTGAGGCTGAAGAGAGAGAATTAAAAATATATATTCCATTTTTCTTCTTTTTTAAGTTTAGTGTAAATTTTTTTTTAATAAAAAAAATGCTAATGTGAAAGTATGTGTGGGCATGAAAATAATTTTTTTTTATTTATATTTTAGCTATTAGTCACATTATCATTTCCATCCATTAAGGCATTACTTGCATGAACCATTTTGACACATTTTAAAAACTAATATATTTGAAATGTTAGAGAACAAATTGGACTAAATTCATAATTTACCTTAAAAAGTAACTAATTTTTTGACAACTTTTTTATATATTCTATGAAAATGGTATCAAAAGTTTTTTTAAATGATCTATTAACAAATGTCTTAAGGGTACTCATTAACCAGACCCTATTATTATTACAATCAAAGAAGGGACATTCTAGGCTTTTGCCCCTATTGAGCAAAAGATTAAGCAATATGTCCATGTTTCAAAACTATATAAGGGCATACCCCTGTTTCGATACTTGACTATCATATAGTCGAGTTCCATAAGTAACTCGACTATTAGGAAGTCGAGTTTTGAGCAGGTTTTCGCCACATTGGATCGCCATCGTGGCTTTTTCGCATTAAAATATTCCAACTGTACTATTCAAAACTCGGCACTGACAACATCAAGTTACAAAAGAACTCGATCCTATAGAAATCGAATTACCGAGAGAATTTAAATTACCTGTTTGCACGTGAAGTGTTTTTGTTGTGTGTTTAACTCAATGAATGCAAAATCGAGTTTGATAACCCATACTCGATTCTGGAATCATCGAGTTATGCTGGTATTTAACAGAATTTCCTCATTTTCAGATCAGCTTCTCCTCGATAAGAACCACAGCTATACCTTCTCGGAAGTTGGTGTTATCTCTTTCTTAATCTCAGGTGAGAAACTCATTTTCTTCTTTGAAGTACATAGAGAATTTTATGGTGTAGGTAAAGAGTCGTTTTAGATATTACAAAAGTTTATCATCCATAATGTATGTTTTTGTGCTTTGGTATTTTCTTGAATGAGTGTTATGTGAGTACATTGGGGTTATATTAGTTGTTTGGTGTTGTAAACTTTAATTACTAAAAATGACAATCTTTACATTTGCTACAAGAAATGTACAGTAAATCTAATTTGGGTGATGAGTGTTATGTGTGTACATTGGGTTATATTGGGTCTTTGGTGGTGCAAATTTTATTGACAAAAAATGAAAATATTTAGATTTGCTAAAACTAATGAACAATTAGTCTTTAGATTTGCAAAAGTTGAACATACATAATCATCATTTGTCAGACATTAATAACAAGATTTTGTATTGCACACAACGTGTAGACATTAACAACAACGTATAATGTTTATGGTCAAATGTGAGTGTTAACATTTCATTTTTAGCACATAATAGTACACAAATTTATGAATATATTTGTCGTGTACCATCTTGTGCAGCTATACATTATTTACCAACAGTTGATGCACACTGTTAACTCAATCATTTGATGTTATTGTATTCAGCGTCAATGTCTGGTTCTAGCAACCCTTTCATCTATAGGCCTTGCAATGTGTTCACTGCAATGGGTCGTTGCTGGGTATTAGAAGATGAGTTCAACTATCTAATTAATCCGAATCTACGAAATAGTGCAAGGATTCACAATACCATGAGATAGGAGTGGGCTTGGTAACTCCATGAACAGGAAATGTTCTATGATGAGTTGGTCAGTTATAAGTTGCTGGTGCCTTGGCGACTCACATCGCAGATGCCAAGAGACACAATCGATGAACTTCGTAGAGCATTGAACCGCATAAGAAAAGAAAATAATTGAATGAAGATATGTCTTAATCAATATCAGACCCAAGTTGAGATTCGAGAGTTAGTGGAGTGTAAGTTGTACGAACAAGCATGATACATGCAATCACTTCTTGCTGCTCCTTCTTATCAGTTAGACATGGAGGTGCCAAATGAAGAGTAATCTTGTCGTGCTGTAATTAGATTTTGTTGGAGAACTATTTTCCTTAACTATGTTTTAGATGTATGTGTGTCACTGTTGTTGTCACGCCTATTTGTTCCAGTTGTCTTATGTGTAGCCGTGCCTATTTGTGTGTGCACATTTGGAAAAATAATGGCAGCAGATTCATTTTAATTGATTACTATAACTTTTAAATGAGATCTAGTGACTTTGAATATACATTTTCATTAGCCACTACTGATGTTTAATATTTTTTTGTAGCATTAATTCACGGTTATTTCTACTTCATACCGTTTTCTCTTTGGATTAAAAAAAAATCCTGCCTAAACCAAAAGAGAAATGATACCATTTCCAACATCTATTTATAAATAATCAAAGAACCCTACAGAAAGAAAAGGAAATGATTTCGACATGTCCAAAGTTCAGTACAACTATGTATCTGACCGACAGCGAGCGTCCCCCATAGCGTCATGGATCGATGAGCCGGCTGCCGCGTCAACTATGTACCAATCGCAGGTTCAGGATTCACATTTGACAGCTGCTGCATATCTGACACGCATGCAACCATGTTAATAAACCATTGATCACGGGTAGATATTAACAAAATGACACTTAACTATATTAGGCAAGCATAACATATTGGGCAAATTCAAAAAGACACGGATCAAATTCATTGAAAAACAACCATCTTCAGTTGGGATGATATTTTTCTAGTTTTCTTTCTCTTATAGAATATTTTGGCAGCTAATGAACTGGAATAGTATAATCCCTAAGTTTAGTTGGGACGATATTATGGCTTAGGGAGAATCTGAGTTCAAACGTAAGTGCTTAAAGGCTATGGTTTGCAATTGCTTTGTGGGCTACTGTTTATCACATCTGGTAGCGCATAAATGTTGTAATAGTGTAATACACAAGGGCAGGGTTGAGACTAATCAGGTTGATTAGATGGGAAGTTAAGAGCAAGGTGGAAACCAAATGAGGCTTTTGGTAAAAAATAAGAGGACAGTACGTGAAATTATAAAATAATTTGAGGAATCAAAATCCCAGGTAAGTTAAAATTAAGCGATAAGTATTTGACTAATGATAAAGTTATATGTATTATATACTAATGAAAAAATTTATTGTACGAAGTGATTTTCTATTGAATGGCAAAGAATGGATGAAAGAACTGTTCTAAGCATCCTTAAACTTATGCATAATCACTTATGCCACACACCTCATGCACACATATAGAACCTATATGGAAATCAGTTATAGATTTCTTATTGATTGTTTTACCAATCAAGTATTGTAGCATAATCATACAAAAAGACTACCTACAAGAAACATGTGAAGTGGTCAGAATTTATATGAGATAGATATTATGTGTTTTAATATCTACAAGGCTATGGCATGTCTGTAGGATGTTCGTAAGACAATAGTTCTATCATTGCCTCCTTCAAATGCAACATCACAAGTAATTATTGATTGCATAACTAGAGTATGCAAGAACTGTCAAAGATATGCATGCCGCAAGAGTTGAAAGAGCATATAAGGTAACCTTCAAATCAACAATGACCTTCAAATGTCAAACTAGAAGTAGATAATTTTTAATTTTGATTAGTAAGAAACATAAGAAACACACACATCCAATAAGTTTTGAACCCGTGACCTCACCTTTGAGCCAAAGCTTTTATATATATATATATATATATATATATATATATATATATATATATATATATATATATATATATATATATATATTGTTAGGACATATGCGTATCATGTTAAGAACATATGTCATTTAGAATTGGCTAATCATTTGACAAAATGCACTTTACTTGTATTTGGGTAGATCTTGGATGTGTTTAATACTTCAAAGAATAAGGTTTCAAGTTCAAGTGTTAAAGCTATGCAAGTCTGTCCAAAAAACAAGTGAAGAAGAGCTGTTCATTAAACCTCGACAGATTCCCGACAACTCTCGACAGATAGCTATCTATTGAGATTTAATGAGTCTCGATAGCTCTCAACAGATTCTATCTATCGAGAATTACGAAAATCAATTTTTCAAATCTGATTTTTGGCCCATGCTAACATGTATGTGTAGGTTTTCTTTTCTCACAACCCTAGACATATATAGGGCTTATTTTAAAGACCGTCATATATGAGAATACAAGGAGAACACATGCAAAAAGTGACCGATGCCTTATTTTTTCTGAAAGAAGCTACTGTGTCTTTGCGCCTTAGGGTTTTGTAACCAAGTGCTTCTTAATCTTCATTGTTGATGAAGTGAAGAACTTTACAGCCAACATTCTTCTTCCTCAAGTTGGTGAGTGAGTCACGTACTGGGATTCGTGCAAATGAGTTAGTCACGAACTGGGAGCCATGCATCATTAGTTAGTCATGTATTGGATTCGTGCATAAAAAAGGTGGCGTTCATATATTGAAAAGTTCAGAGGTTCTAAAGTGGTAGAAGGTTTCTGCTGTAAGTTCATCTATGGGGATTGTAGAGTCTAGGAGCAAAGGTTTTGTACTAGATCTGAAACTTCTTTTTACTATAGTGAATTGTTTTTCGGGAAGGTTTCCCCCCATGTTTTTTACTGTGAAACTAGTTTATTTTATTGGTTTCTCGGGGTCATCATATCTTGTCTTATTTAATTTTCGTTGTGCATGATATTGACATGATATATATATATATATATATATATATATATATATATATATATATATATATATATATATATATAAGCATCAAATTCATTCAAAATAGCTTGGAAAGCAAGGATGATATTAAAATTTTACTAAGAACACATATGCAATTATAAACATTTATAATTTCCAATACAGCCAGGACTTGCAAAAAACATAGAACTTGTTTCAAAGTAAATATAAGTTAATGATAGGCCAAAAATGTATTGACCCTTTGTGATAAATTAATTGATTAATTATCCAAGTTTATTAATTAATCAAATTAACATGCAATGTACGTGGCAGCACAGACAAATCACCAACTAAAGTATGATGCAGCAGAAAATAAAGTTGACACGGTGATTTGTTTACGAATGGAGAAAACCTCTGAGGCAAAAACTCTATCGGGTGATTTTAAGGTCACCATTCCTGAGATTTCACTATTATCACAACAAGCAGTTACAAGTAAAGGAATCTCAGTACCTTATACCAACCTATAGTTGAACCCTTACCCTAATACCCAATTAGACTTGTTTTGTAGTGACAATCTTTCCTTGTATTGCACTGCTCCCAGTACGTGACTAACCAAAAGATGCGCGGATCCCAGTATGCGACTTGATCACCAACTTGAGAAGAATGTTGGCTGCAAAATTTTTCAGTTCATCACATGATGAAGATCACGAAGTTGCTTGGTCACAAAACCCTATGATATACAAACACAACAACTTCTTCAAAAGAAATAAAAACTAGGGCAAATTAGGTTTCCAGTCACAATTTGCATGAATAACACTTTGCTTCACCCTTGTGCAATTGTGTTTTTTGTGACGGTCCTTAAAATAATCCTCATATATGATTAGGGTCATAAAAAAAGAAAGCTTAAATACATACTTATGGATTGGATGAAAATCAAAACTGAAAATCTGTTTTTCATAAACCTCGAGAAGCTGTCGAGCTTTGTGCTTAGACAGCTTTTAAACCTCGATAGACACTAGTTGTCGAGTTAGCTGTTGAGATTTAAAATCCAGCACTTCATTACTTGAATCTTGGACAGACTTGCATGGCTTTAATACTTGAACTTGAAACATTGTTTCTTGAAGTATTAAAACACCTAGATCTACCCAAATACAAGCAAAGTGCGTTTTGTCAAAGGATTAGCTAATTACATAAAATGTTGACATATATTCCTAACATGAATCACATATGTCCTAATGGTTAACCTTATTACATATTAACCATGAAAGTATCATAACAACTAACATGCAGCTTTAGACACAAAACAACTTTTGAAAAGATAAAGATATTTTAAAAAAAATACAAAATGGTGGGAATGTAAAGCTTTTTTTAATTATTTTTTTTATTAAGGTTTGGTCCTAAGGGAATTGTTACAAATGCCATCTCAAAAAATAAAATTTTGAGTTGCGGCTATATTAATGGCAAAGCTCTTTAATCTAAATCCCCAGCCTTATTACCTTTCGGGACAATGCAAATCCATTCGTAAATTACATGGAATTACTATCAACTTGATTTGTGTTCCAGAATATCTTTAACTTGTGCTTTATTCAATTTCTAGATCCCATTCCATTATCAGAACATAAGCACAAGCATAAGCGTATTTTACTGCTCTTATAATTCAAAAACTATGCAAAAACTTGAAGTATTTGAAGTTAGAGCAATATGTACGTACTTGGCAAATCCCAAGGATCATGATAAGATATGTTGAGAAAGCCAATTATATCATAATGCATTCTCTTTCCATATACCATGTTTTTGAGGTAGAAATCAAGAAGCTCTTCCTCAGTTGGGTGGAAACGAAATTCCGGAAGTTCAAGTTCCGGTCTCATTTTATCCATGCCACTCACTGCTGCCATGTTTGGTTTTAGTGAGTTCTATTGCTGTAGTATTTTGCTTCTCTTATTGTTTATAAGGTTGTGTGAAAATGTTGGTACATGCATATACTCCAACACTATCAAAGTATTTATATATAAGGTTAGCGTCTGTTTGATTGGAGGGTGAAAAAGTGGGAGAATAGAAAATGGTAAGAGGATGGAAAATAATAAGGATAAAAAAAATTTTAATTTCTCTTTTTTTTGTTTGGTTGGGAATGAAATAATAGAGGATGGTAAAAGTGAGTTTGTATAAATTTACTCATACATTCTTGTTAAAAAATGATGACCAATTTTAAAAAAAGAGGTGACAAACAACTAAAAAAAAAGCAATCACCCAATTTATTAAAAATTAAAAATCATGTTCCAAAAAAAATCATGTCTAGTTCAAAAAAAAAAAACAACTATCACACAAGAAAAAAAAAAAAAAAAAGCAACGTCAAGAAAGAAAAGAAAAAAAAAATTGGTAACGTGCCCACCCACAGCCACAACCCCAGGAAATTAAAAAATTAATATTAAAAAAAAAAAAAAAAGCAAAGTCCCATCGTCCAGGAAAGAAAAGAAAAAAAAGAAAGGAAAAAAAAAAAAAGAGAGAGAGAGAGAGAGGCAACTTGCCCAGCAAAAAAACAAAAACCAAAAAAAAGGAAAAAAATATTACTAGATATGGGTATTTTTGTTCATTAAGCCATTTCATTTTTTTTTTTTTTATTTTTTTTTTCTATTTCAAAGAGAAAATTTTTTAATGGACCTGAAGAGAAAATACCTAAACCCACTATTTATTTTCCTTTCTCCCACCCAACCAAATACAGTCAAAAAAATTTTATTTTTTATTTTCTCTTCAAAATTTTTTATTGACTCTCTCTCACTTCTATACAAACACACCTAACGATTGTGGTGTTTGATTTTTAAAATGGCTGATAAAGGAGTTTGTGACCAAGTCATCAAATTTGTGGGGGCAGAAAAGTCCAGGAAAAAAAATTGAAGAGACTTGGGTCCATAATAATGGTGGAACCCACGCGGCTTTAACAAAAGTCACCAGTGACTATTAAATAGGGACATTTCTATCAGTTTTGGACTTTTGCCTGGAAATTCCAGACTGATGGGATTTTTCTATGTAGTTCTACATCTACCGCATTATGAACCAAGTAAGTGTTTCGAGGTTTGAAGGCAATAAGTGGTCAGAGAGTTTTGGTACTTTTCAACAATCTTGTAATAACAATTTGATACAATCATATTAATTGGGTGTCTTATAGCTTGTTTCTTTGAACCCAAAACTTGTAGATCTTTGAACACAAAATTTTAAGAGATATTTTTTCACAATGGTAGAGTTCACATGATATGTTATGATTGGTGTATAATAAAAGTGTTATGATTGGTGTATAATAAAAGTATTGTCAATGAAGTTCATCCAAACTTAAAATTGGTTCAAGGCCTTCATGCCATGTCTCTACCAATCAACTTAATAGGGCCCACTTAAACCAAACTTTCTTGAAAAAAAAAAAAAAATAAATCTTTGTTATTAACATATTGTTTGTTGGTTGTGAAAACCAAATAGATAAAAAAAAAAAATATATTGTTCATTGGTTACTTTTTTCCTATATTTTCCTTCTTTTCTATCATAATCTCTTGGACTATCATCAACCAATCCAGTAAATTCCTTTAATCTTTGTATTCTTGATACTGGCTTGCTCATGGGGCTGGGACTCCCTTGCCTAAGATCAATCTTGAGAGGCTATGAAATTGATTCACAAGAATCACACAAACTAGAAAAAATACTCATTAAACTCTCTTAAAGACAAATTTTGAAACAATTCTCACTGCAAAATTCTTTCCCATATTGCAATGAATTTTTAGAGGTGCTTGGACTCCCATGCCTAAGACAATTTTGAAACATTTTACATTTCTCTCTTAAAGAATTCTTTCCGATATTTCTTAAGGAAAGAATTGTTTCATGACTGATTTTAATGTATGAGAGAGATTTAGCTAGAGAAGAGAGTGGGTGATGGGAACAATACAAAGGACAAAGAATGGGTGAAGAGGGTGGGAGGGGATGGCACCAACAGAAAAGCAAAAGTGGGTTTAGTAAGGCTAACAATGTTAACATAGTTAAATTGGTCATGTGCATCTCACATGTTCAGGACATGTGTCACTTTATAATATTGACACCTGACTAGTTTGGAGGAATTTGCTCCAAATCAGTTTGTATATAAGCTTTGTCCATTGCATATTGTGGCATGCTGCTAAGCAATTGATAAATGCAAGAGTAGAAAGCTAACAAAATTTTGGAGTAGGAACTACATAAGATGCTCTAGTGATCTCTACATAAATCAGACACTACGTTTTAATAAAACAAAATTCCAAAATAATGACAAACCAATGCTGATTTTAAAAGTGCACAATTGATTAATGACTAACATTTACCACCAAATAGAAAAATAGCAGCTAAAAACCATAAGATATTCTTATGAAGATAAGAGTAATACTAGGGATATTACAAATTTTACTACATGAATCTTACGATCTAACATGTTACTTATATATTTTATCACATCAGTTTGTAAACTTTTGTAGTAAATTTTGAAATTCTTTTAGCATTTTTTGAAGATAAATTAGGTGAAACTCCTTTCCTATATATTTTACTAGTTGAACTAGGAAAAAAAAAGCCTACAATACAAGGATGTTAATGTTATGTTACACCAATCACAATTTGTTATTTCACAAATTTGTAATTTTTTAAAAATGTTTTTAATATTATTGCTAGTTTGTATATTGATCCCAATTCCCACCTTAACTAATTGAGGATTTAAACACTGCAATTTCACTCACCAAGTTTCAATCCAACCTATACTACTGTGGTGGGTCTTTTTTTGTGATTTTGGGCTGGACTGCCTCCTGCTGTACCAAGGTACAAGTATTCTGGATAAGACCGGTCCAATTGCAACCTACCTTGGGTCGGCTTGTGTACAAACTATGCCCCTCTTTGCTGAAACTGGGGTCACATGCCCATGACAGACGAGACTGTTGCAGAGGAGTAATGGTAGACAAGTACAATATGATAATAATAAAGGCAATATGTTTCCCATTAGATGAAATAAATAAGGAATCCTTAAGAAAAAGATATGGCAATAAGAAATACACTGCGGGTGAAATCACAAAGACAAGAAAGGAAATGATTATGATGAACAATAATATCAAAAGGTTAGTCTGCTGTGCTTAGTAGTAATACAGGACAAGAAGGTAACCACTTCCTTAACGTGGGTAACCTCATAGGACGATCCTGCCGTTAGAAATTACCCACTTTGAGGGAACGGGCTTGAATGGCTTATACCCAAGAAAATCATTGATCCTTGACAGAGGATAGGCTTTTAGAGGGAGATAAAAGATTAGCCTATTGGTGCATGCTTGCCACTCTACACTCCCTATTTCTCTTCCTGATTCTCTTTATCTTTTCTCTCGTTTTCTCACTTTGATTCTTTTCGGCTCTTTTCTCTCTTTCTTAGTGTTTACTCATGTAGTGTTATGATGATGGTGGTGCTGTAATTCTCTCCTAATGGTTGCTACTATTTTTCATGATGATCCTATGCACGACTAGAGCCTTTTGTATATTGTCTGCTGTGACTGCTTTAACAACTTTTGTTTGGGTGTGGGTGTGGGTGTGGGTGTACTTCCAAACCACTTACTGGCTTGTTAGCTACCTGACCACCACTACTTGCTTGCGCTGGCCGTGCCATACCCTATTACCAGATAAAGAGTTCTATTTTGTTTACTTGCTCACCGTGACATTCTTATCCACCATAGTATGGGTATTCTCTCTCTCTCTCTCTCTCTCATGGCATGCACCTAGTGGTTCCAACTCATCCTCTCTCTTTTGGGTAGAATGCCATCCCAGCAAGATATTTTCCCCAAAAGAATTTGAGCGAAAACCTTAGAATAGGCCTTCCCTTCTCCCTACCGCCAGACCATACCCTCTCTTACCTCTGACCCTATGACCCACCACTCCTGTATTGGCTGGGTATAGATTGGTGGTGCTTAGGCCTTGTGCGTGCTCCACATTCTGTGTATGTCCAAGACTTGTTTGCTGCTCATACGTTTGCTGTGGACTAGAGGCTTGCTTGTGCATTCTACCACCCATTCTTGACCTCTTGTGGCATGAACTGTTCTCTAACCTTCCACCCTTCATGGCTTGCTTCCCCTAAGGGTTGGGCCTTGCTTGATAGCGGGTTTTTCTCTTCTTTAGCCCTCCATTTGTTCTTTCTGTTGGCTTGCCAATGCTCCTACCATGCCATTCTGTTATTCTTGCTGCGGTGCTATTTGATCCTTGCCTACTGGGCCTCTTTTGGGCCTACTGCACGTTCTTCCCTCAATTAGTTACAACGCCCCAATTTTGTCATTGGGTTTGTAGTCATGTTGCTTTGGGCTTTTTGGACCCATTACATTGCTTGTGGACTCATTTGGCCCATTTCTTCCTTGTTGGGCATCCTCAACCCATTTTCCTTCCTTAGGCATTCTCGGCCCATTTCCAACTCTACATTCTCATGGGATTTACTAACTCTTTCTGGGCTTCCTTGGCTCAATTACTATATCTTTCATCCTTGGAGTTCATGGGCTTTCCATAAACTCCTTACTTTCTTACTTCATTACTTCGGGCCTGCTGTGGCCCATTTTCACTTTTCTACATCACATAATACCCATGGGTTTATTGCTTCTTCCTTTGGGCTCTTTTTGACCCATTTGCTTTTTCAAGGCCCATTTGTTTACTTTATGGGCCTAAGACTCATCATTCCTGCCATTCGGGCTTGATGAGTTTCTTTCTCTCAATCCATTAACTCTCTTCCTGCCCATATAGTTGGGCTTCTTCCTACTGTTGGGCTTTCCCAAAATGAGCATCAACAACTGCAAGCAAAAAATCAAAGACCCAAGTTAATGGTCATCTTTGTAATATCAATTTAGAGACCATTATCATTCATCGATTGTTTCTTTATTGTTAAAGGTCGGTTATTGAGAACTTCAAATCTTAAGAGTTATCTTCTATACTAGGGGCTTCTCCAGTTTGACATAGACATTTCGGTGGTTTAACATGTATATCCTAAATTCAAGCAAAGACAAAACAAAGACCTAAAAGTATACCACAGTAAATCTTTCTTGTATGCTATACTGCAAGCAAAAAAACAAAGACCCAAGTTAATGGTAATCTTTGTAATATCAATTAAGAGACCATTAGCTCATTATTATTCATCAATGGTTTATCTTAAGAGTTATCTTATATACTACTATTAAGAATAATTTGTGGTATATTCTATTATTCATTTCCATGATCAGAACAATTAATCTCATGCCATACGATCTCTTCTGATTAAGGATTGTATATCAAGTAGTAGGTTGTAACTCAATATGTTGTCAAACTGCTATGTTGTAATTTACTTTTCTATTATAGTGGATCAAAGTGCTATGTTGTAAAGTTCTTTCCTTTTACTTTTTCCCCTAATCTTTAAGTACCTCCTAATACCAAAACAAACAAAATGGGGTCTTTCTTTTTCCAATGACCAATTTACTGAGAAACAAAACTACCCAGTAAAACAACCCCCCCACCAACAACAAAAAAAAAAAACTTCAATCATCATAGAAAAACAAGTAGTAATACCAAAAATATCATAGTCACACAAGGAAATGAATCAAAACCCAGTTCAAAACCAAACACAACAAAGCTAAAACAACAACAACAATAATGAATAGAGAAAAATCAAGAAGCCAGACTCAAATCAGAGTACATGCTCAACCCAAACTTAAGTCAGATTAAATGCACAAGCCAAACCTAACTCAGATTACATGCAAAGTAAAAAAAAATTGAACTCAGAATTTAGAAATTACCTTAATGTGTTTCTAATCCTTTAACTCTGAAGATGGATTGGGTTAAGCTTTGGCTATGTCGAGGGTTATGGTGAGAGTTGCAAGTATGGGTTTGGGTGTGGGTTTGGGTTGACCTTCGGTATACGGGTAGAAAGAAGAGAACTTGAAGATGGGTTGAACTTGGAAATGGTCTTTTGAACGGACTGAGGGAGACAATGGTGGCTACTGATCGAACTGAGGGAGACAAACTGTTTTGGAGAAGTTACATTCAAAATTCCATTTTATTCTGCATATAACTCGATTTTGTCAATGCCGAGTTTTGAACAATACAGAGAAAAAGCCACGGTGGCGATCCAATGTGGCAAAAACCTGCTGAAAACTTAGCTTCCTAATAGTCGAATCACTTATGGAACTCAACTATATGATAGTCGAGTATCGAAACAGTGACATGCCCCTATATAGTTTTGAAACATGGACATATTGCTTAATCTTTTGCTCAATAGGGGCAAAAGCCTAGAATCTCCATCAAAGAAGTATGCTATTTCTTTATAGAGGTTTAGGAGGTGGGGAATGGGCCGGGTGGGTGGGTGGGTGGGTGGGGGGGGGTGATTTTTATTTTTATTTTTATTTTTAAACCTTTACTTGGTATGATCATGGTATCCAGAGTGAGAGGACCCATTATACAACGAATTTTGACACAGAGTTGTCTTATATTCTAGCAGTACTTGAATGCCAAGCTATCAAAATTCATTCAAGATGGCTGGTGACATTGGCCATATGCACGATCAAGTGATATGCATTTGGGCGGTGAGGGTGTTGTTGAATGGCTTTATACAGCATCAAAGAGATACTCAACTGTATTATTGGTAGTACAACTTGGTACCAATTTAAACTCTATATATATATATGTGTGTGTGATATGTCTATGTCTATTCTATTGGGCTAGAACTGAAACTAGAGACAATATTTCTTTTTTCTGTTTTTTGAATGTGTTTGTTTGTTTACATAAGAAGGATTTGGGCTGAAGTTTTGAAGAGGTGTCTTCACCATCAGCTTAGAGGCCTGGCCAACCATAAACTTAGAGGGAAGACAATTCAGCAGACGATAGGTAAAGTGGCATAACTTCAAATGTGGGTTACAAGTATTTATACAAGTAGCTTAGCCAAATAACAAAGTAAAAACTTGTAACTAACTTGGCTCCTACAATTAACTAACTAAATCCATCTTATACCCAAATGTGGGTTCCTAACACTATCAAGAATAAGTGAATATAACAATACTACTGTGAATATTTCTGGGAAAAAATAAAGTTAGGCGGTTGAATAAACTGAGTTTCGAGTTTGGACATAGCTTGAAGTTGAGAAAACAAAATATAAAAGGCATTGAGATCCAAACCCCAGAGAAGAAAAACAAAAAAGAGAGAAATCCAAACCCTCTGTTTCTATTTCTTGCTCCTGCGCTTACACCATGAATATCTCCCCGATACCCTCGCCCCCAATCCCAATTCTACTAAAGGTCTTAGCAGTGGGTGTGCTAGTCACTATCGCTATCCTTGCTGTCCATGGCGTCGTCTTTGTGCTCAGTTGGGTCTGGGAACTTAGCCCTGATTATGTTGATCTACTAGCTTATGTCTATCAACCAGTGCAGCAAGAAGAGCCGCCGGAACTGGAAATGCAAGAAATTGTTGGTGGGGTTGATCCTCATTCACGTGACAACATACCCAACTTCGAAGAAAGAAAGTGTGCATAGTGCCAGCAGGAAGAGTTCACTTATGGAGACCAACTCTCATGCATGTGTTCCACTCGGACTGCATAGCTGAGTACATGCTCCGCAAAAATACCTGTCCTTTTTGCCGGCAGCCTATCGTCCTTCAAGATTGAATCTTTGTTCCATCATTCTTGATCTTAATTATCATCATTTGGGTTTTTCAGTATGTGAATTCTGTTTGTACATCATGATTTGTAGGATAGGTAGCTAGGTACAACAAATGAATGTCTTGATTTCTTGTAACTTCTTGGAAAGAACATCTAAATCCATAAGAGCATCGGATTCTTTTTCCATGTCTTTATGAGAAATTGTTTCTGATTCTATACTTTTTTTGGGAAGCCAGCTTGTTTGATGCTGTTGAGTTCTTACTGAAATGGGATTAATTGGACTGAAGTTTATGCAGGCAAGTTAAATATAATGAATGAAATTTTCATTTGGATATCGCAATTAATGTTGAAGAATTATTCATTCCATTTATTCATTCCATTAGTTTATCTTTTTCCTTTATGTTCTTTTGACTGATTTCTTGAATATCTTGATTTCTGTCCAGATTCTTATGTGTAGAACATTGTTGCTTATAGATATCATATGGGATGGTCAGTGCCCTCGGTAATAAAATATATTTACAATAATTTCTTGAATAAATTTTGTTGGATGCCTCCTAATTAATATGGTCCTATTGTATTTGTTTCTCTTTTGCCTCAATGAATTACTTCATTTCAGCAACCAAAAATAAAAATAAAAATAAAAATAAAAATAAAAATAAAAATAAAACAGCAAAATCATATATAGATTAAAACATCTCCAGAAGAGCAACTTGTCAAACAGCTAGAAGTATTTAAAGAACTGTAGTTATTGTTTTTTATTTTTTGAAATATAGCATAGAGTTGATCAATGGAAATGAAATGGTGAATTATTGGTATAATTTGTCATGAAATGCTTAGTGTTGGTTTATGTACTGAACATGTGTTTCTTTTTAATGTTAATCTAACATGAATCATAATGTAAAAAAGAACAGATAAAAATCTCTCAAAAATAAACATTTAATAATAACAACTTAATAATCACCTCCTCTTAATAAAGAGTAATTGAGCAAAAACCATTTACATTTCCTAAATTGTATTTAGGACCTAGGCCAAATAATTTTTTATTTTTTATATTCAATAAGATGTAAATTAAATACTTATCTATCAATGAAATGATGCATTTTTTACATTGTAGTTTTCTTATTTGTCCCGTTTGATAAAATAAGTGGCTAATTCATGCATTTAAATAATTAAAATTTTTGAATTAGGATATTCAATATAAGAATCCACTTTGGGGGGTAAGAGTCGGAGTTCAAGTTTCCAGGAGAGAGCTTCACACACATATACACTTCAATTATGCTAGAGTAGAAATTCTATCTTGTAAAAAAAAAAAGTTTCGGATTCATATTTTTATAAATAGTTCCATTTTAACCACAAATGCTTAATTAATTTCACTTTTAGTAATAAGTTGCCTCCTTTAGTATCTCTTTTATTATGTGCAAAATTCATTCACACAAAAATGTGTAAAATACCAAATTAAAAATTACTTTATATATATATATATAGGGTTGGGTTCAAGTTAAACCTGGTGTAACTCTAAGCAATGTTACACCACTCAATATTTTTTAATTGGATGCGAATATTAACAAATCCACCGTTACATTGCATTATCTTTATTTATTTTTTATGCTTGCAAAATTTCAAGGTGATAACAAATTAATATCTATGTCATCAATCAATTGTTAAAATTCAAATTTTTGTAATTTAAAATAATGCATAAAATATGAGTTTAGGGATCAAATGGTAAATAGCATCCGATTAATATGAAAATTGGCATGCATGTTAAGAACATACAGAACATGTAATTTAATGATTGAATTTTCAAAATATTAATTCAATAACAAGTTATTGAGTGGTGTAACATTACTTTGAGTTACACTAGGTGTAACTTGAACTCAACTCATATATATATAAATATATATATATATATAATTTTTCTCCTCCCACACCTCCATCTTCCTAACCAAACGGAGCCTTAGTGTTTGTTTGAAAGTTCATAAAGGAATGAAACGAAATTGAATTGAATGATCATAAAGGAATGAAATTGAATTGAATGTATATAAGCAAGGAAATAGAATGGAATTAGTAATCTTGCTTGGATTTAAAAAAATAAAGGAATGGAAAAGGATAAAAGGTAAGTAACTTTATTTGAGAACAACATAGAAGAAAATTAATAGAATAATTTTGATGATGCAAAGAAGATCAGTAGGTTGGATACTTCGGACTTCAAAGGACTACTGGTTCTCTCTACGGCCTGAAAAAGAAAGAAAAGCGAATCAAAGGCGACCGGGACTGCCGGCCAACAACCCTCCGATGGCAAAGTTAGTTTTTCTCTCTATGTTATCCGAGTTCCAACTTTTTTGGAGTAAAAAATGAACATACCTTGGCCTTGTCTGAAACAGCCTTTATATAGTGTTCTTATAGGCAGTTATCAAAATTGGAATTTCTCCTAGATTCAAGGAGAGGTAGAAATCAAACGTAACTTGCATAACCGTTTGGAAGTTATGCTTCTGTTCCACAACGGATACCTGGCGGTTATGCGTGGGATAAGGGATTATCACGTCTTATTCGGAGATTTTCCTAAGTATGATACCCTCGTCCTGGAGTTCCTTAGTTGGGTGTGCTTTGGTACATGCGCAGGGGCTGTTTCGTCTAACGGGCAAATTCCTTCAAGACGAGGTTGTCGGCACTCTGGACGAGTGCATCACTCTGGACGAGTGCATCACTCTGGTGGTGCTTACCTCGTCCAGAGCTCTTCTTCCTTGGACGAGGTAATTGTAGGCAAGTTTCTGAGGGTGTTTACAGTGGTAGGTGGGTTATGGACGACCTGTATGGACGACTCGGAGATAGGCTAAATTAGTTCCCTATCAAATTTTATAACAATATTCTTATTAGACCTCTATTTTAAATTAAAATGATGAATATATAAGAGCATTTTGGGAGTTTCAATAAAAAAATTCATTAAATCTAATTCATTTCCTCCAATTCCTCCCAAATTTGGGAGTATGAAAGTTTGAGGGTTTGAGGAATAGAGAGGAATGAGTGATCCCTCTTACTCATTTAATTCCCTCCCACTTAAACTCTCAAATAAGAGAATGAAATTTCTATTCCCTTCATTAAAACTCTATAAAAAAAAAAAAAAGGAAAGTGAAGACTATTCTAAAATTATTTTTTTCATTCATTTTTATTTCATTTCTTTCCCTCCTCCCAAACAAGTTGTTAGCGACCAACACTTGACACAACACACACACACACAAAAACCAACTAGTTACCCACAATGGTAAGAAAACTAAGCTAACTAACACTCAAAATGATAAGAAAACAAGGGATACTTGATACACAATATAGGATTAGGATCATATATATATAACAAATTTAAACCTTTTTCTTTTTAGTGAAACAAAATTTATATCTTAGACAAGAAAAGAAAAGAAAAGAATATATATATACACACACACACACACCTTTGGGGCTATTAGTCTCACATCAGTCAATGTATAATAGCATAAGAGGTAAATTTTGTACATTAAACTCCAAAAATCACTCATATTAGTCAATGCTTGTGTAAAATATAAAATGAGCTATAATAATTGTGTAAATATACATGGTTGCTATTATCATACAAATCTATTTTTAAATACTTATTTACTCATACACACACAGAGTAATAAAAATTGATAAAGAAATAATATTTAAATAAATTATAGTATAAAATAGATTATCTGATGTAGATGTTTTTGAAAAGTAGTTAGGTAAAATAGAAAAAAAAATTATTTTTTGTTAAAATAGACATAAATATTTGCACAAATTGATGCAAATGCTCTTTCTAATCTTGAATATTCTCAAGAGGCCCTCCTATACACTTTTCTTTTCTCATGTTTGAAATTTGATTTTGAACTTATTTCCCTGCTTCGACAATGGTGATGATGCAATTTACAGAATTGAATTCACATATAATGGCAAGATTTAGAGAAAATTATCCCCAAATGCAAAAATTCTACATTTAAATGCTCCAAAACAATATAATTTAGTGATAGGCATCAGAAGGAATTCTTACATACATGACTAAAAAAGATATAGAAAATTGCATGTAAGTTCCATAAAATAGGATTTTTTTTTTTTTTTTTTTGAATAGGAAGGTTAGAGCAACAAGGAATGAAAATTTGTGAGGAAGATAAGATAAGTCAAATACGGTTTTCGTATGACAGTTTCATAAGTGAGAGGTTGAAGAAAATGAAAGTCATTTTCCTATGAGTTTGGTATTCTTACTTTTATACCCTTTTTAAAGTAATTGATTTAAAAGAAAAAGTATTTTGTTCTTTCTTTGCATAGCATTTCGAGGAGTAATGTGAATATTTTGTGTTAGCTAGATTCTAAAGATTTAAAAATTAAATATTTAGAATTATTATTGTATTGTGTAGGCAAACCGAGATCAAAACATCTCTAATCTAAGTGTTTAGGCAATGCTTAAATAAGGGTGTTTCAAGTTTTGCAGTCCAGCTGTTTGCAGAAAAGAAAAGTGAGGTTTTGCCTTTCTTAACCGATCGAGAATTAGATTCGACCGATCGAAAATCGCAGGCACAGTTTTTCTGCAGAATTTTTAAACAAGCCCAAGCCGGCGTAAACGTTTAGGGTTTCATTTAAACTTCTCTACATATAAAAGAAAAACCCTAATTACGTTTTGGAGGTGTTGAAGAATACTTGTGTGTTAGTCTTTATGAGATTTGAGAGGTTCTTTACCTTCTAACTACATAAGAATCTACCGGAGCAAAAACTACAATCAAGAATTGGTAGAACTAGTTGTTGCATCAAGATCAACAAGTGAAGGTGATCTAAAACCTTTGAGTGGAGTCTCAAAGTCACAAGCAAGGCGGCTTGTGTTGCTGTTAATCCAAGAAGAGAAGGAGTCTGTAGATTCGGATCTTGCACGTGGTCGTGTCAGTAAGTTACTATATGAGGTAACATTAGATTTATGGTTAAATTTTTTGTAAAAACTTCAATTCTCTTATAGTGAATTTGGTTTACCTTGAGGATTGTTAGGTTAAATCATCCCCAGGTTTTTACCTTGAAACGGTTAGTTTCATTGGTTTTTCTAAGTAATCATATCATATTATTATTTACTTTTCCACATCTTTGCATGATATGATTCATGTGAGTTTAACCTAGATTTGAAAATTAATCTAAGTAATTACTTGGCTAATTAATTAGGTTAATAATCTGTTAAAAAAGTCTAAACAAACTTTTATTTTGTGTACTTGTGCAATGACGTGGACTCCATTTCAAGAATAAGTGAATAATAATACAATACAAACCGTTAATATTCATAAGTTTGGAGGTAATTAAATTTTACACTCTGAAATTTATTTAGCACTTTAAAAAAATATGAATAAAGAGGCTGTTGATGCAAACAACTTCATGAGCTATAATCTAAAATTTAAAATTTCAGCGCGTAAGATTCACACACTTGTAAACTTCAAGAGTGTAGTTTGTAATTTAGCTTTCTTGAAATAATTTATATATATAAAAGAAAAAGTAGTTAGGCGGTTGAAAGAAATGAGTTTCGAGTTTGGACCCATATGGCTTGAAAGGCTACGTACAAGTTGACAAAACCAAATATAAAAGGCATCGAGATCCAAACCCCTGAGAAGAAAAAAAAAACAAAAAGTGAAAGAAATCCAAACCCTCTGTTTCTGTTTCTTTTTCTCTGTTTCTATTTCTTGCTCCTGCACTTACACCATGAATCTCTCCCCAAAACCCCCGCCCTCATTCCCAATTCTACTAATTGTCATAATAGTGCTTATGCTAGTCAGTATCGTTGTCTCTGTCGTCCTTCGCCTCTGTTGGGTTTGGAAATACCCTCATAGACTACGGCGAGTACACCCAAATGCTGCAAATGTACGTGACAATTGACAACATACCAGCTGATCATGATTTCATTCATATACCTTTTTGCCGTACGTCAGCCTATCGCCCTTCCAGAGGTCCAAGATTTTTTTTTTTTGAAACTTCCAGAGGTCCAAGATTGAATCTTTAATTTGTTCCATCATTAATTCTTGATCTTGATTATCATCATTTCGTTTTTCAGTACGTGAATCTGTCTGTATATCATGATTTTGTAGGATAGCTAGCTAGGTGCAATCAAAATAATGGCTTGATTTCTTGTAACTACTTGGAAAAAAAAAAATTTAAATCCATAAGAGCATTGGATTCTTTTTCCTCGTCTGTATGAGAAATTGTTAAAAATTTTTTTTTTCTTATGGTTTCTTTTTCCACGTCTTATTTATTTTTTCTTTTTTCTTTTTTCTTTTTTAATGCTGCATGTTGAGTTCTTACTGAAATTGGATTGCTTACACTGAAGTCTGTGCAGACAATTAAAATATAATGAAGGAAGTCTTCCTTTGGAAATTGCAATGAAGTTTTCCCATTAGTTTTTTATTTATTTATTATTCTTTATGACATTCTTTAAATAGTATTGGGTATATGCACGATGATTTCTTGAATAAATTTTGTTGGATGGTTACCAATTCCAAGCCCCCTAATGTAGTCCCCAAAACAAAACAAAATAAAAAAATTTAAAAAAAAAGCAAAAAATTGATTAATGGAACTGAAATGGTGAACCATTAGATGTTTCCTTGATGTATAATGGTGAACGAAAGGATACTATCCTTAGTGTTGGTTTATGCACTGAATTATAATGTAAAAAAGGTTTTTCTTGTTACCATCTACTCATAGACACCGATCAAACTGGCTCAAACCAAGCCATGCAAACCAGCGATGGTGATTTTAGATGTCGTAGCTGTGAGCAGCACAAAGGCTTGCTCTAGATGCAATGAAAAAACTCCTCCCAAAAAAGTGACCAACCACACTGATCGATAGTGATTGATAATAAAGATAATGATAAAGAAAAATAGACGTAAATCCAGAATAAAATACAAAGATTTTTATCAGAAAGCCCCATATGTATGTAAAGAGTTTGTTGAGAAATG
Organism: Castanea sativa; assembly: GCF_040712315.1. Lineage (NCBI taxonomy): Eukaryota > Viridiplantae > Streptophyta > Magnoliopsida > Fagales > Fagaceae > Castanea > Castanea sativa. The sequence continues at coordinate 5,936,969 of NC_134022.1, forward strand.
AGGGATATGCATGGCAAATCCTTAATTAGGACACTGATTGAGATTTGCAAATATGTAGACCTTAGGACTTTTCCACCCAAGGAGGGACATGAATTTGTGGCAGCTTGCCGGCACTGCAAATTTCTTGTTTAGACTTTAGTTAATGGAAGGCTGAAACCGCCAAACGCCTAAGATTTTCCTCTTCGGTAGTTTTCTAATTCCATTATCTCTTCTCTCAAAGCAAATCAAAAGGAAAAATATATAATGAGACTTTGAATTTTAATATTATATTGTAGTGTGGTCTTTTTTCTTGAAATATCATATAGGATGGTCAATAGTGTTGTAGCTTAGAGACACTGTTTGTATTCTTTTATTAATTAGAATAAACAGATTTCAAATCATTCATCCTCTATTGTGGTAACTATAAATTATCAAAATATATATATATATGTGTGTGTGTGAGAGAGAGAGAGAGAGAGTGAGATCTCTTTAAAGGTCAAAATAAAGTCCATAGACTACAAAGCAATTTCAACAATTTTCTTTAATCAGGTTTTATAGCCAAATTCTACATAGAGGCATAGAGGTGTGCATTTGTTGGTTGGATTGGGTTTGAGGTATTTCACAACCCTATCCAACTTTTTTTCGGTTGAGAAACCTTCAACCAAAACCCAACCCATGTGGATTAAGTTGGTTTTGTTTAACTTATTGAGTTGTGGCCATTTTGTCAAGGCTAGTAAAAAAAATGGAGCTTATATTATTCAACAAATGATTGCATATTACAAAATTGGATGTAATATTATATGTGTGTGGCCAAACTTCCTCCCCTCAAATGGGCCTACTGGGCTCACAATTTACTTGTATTGTGGGTGTTGGGTTGCCTGCTATGGGTAGCTCCAGGGCAAGCTCCAAGTAGGAATTACCTATCTGTTGTGCTCCTCTTCTTCCTTCTTTAGACTTACGTGTGTTTTCTCTCTCCTCTCACCCTCCAATTGTCCAACCCCCATTCTTTCATTCTTCCCTTTATTTATAGCTTTAGGATAATGAAGGGATTATCATTAACCCTGATCCCACTCATGTGGGAGGGGCCCAAATTGATTATTTCTGACAAGGAATATGCTTCTTTGGAAACGAAGTTGAAATCGTTGGAACTGGTGCTAGCCTCCAAATATTGTTCGGCAGCGTGATTCACTAAGGCATTCTCGGGCTGCCGACGTATTGCCAAACAACGTAGGGGTACCCACCGACCACCTTATACGTGGGATATGGTCATATGCCGAGCTAAGGGATAATGGGCCGGTCACGAGGTTGGGCTTGGGTGGGATAATATCTAAGTTTATTTGGGTCTAGGCTAGAGCCCAGTGGGCCCATAGCTGTACACCGTACAATAGCCCCCATTGATTCATGTCTGGCAACCAGGAATGAATCAAGGATTTGTATCATTGCGCCAAAAGTCCTTGGGAAAAGTAACCGCCAGTCATTAATGATGGATAAGACAGCAATTAATGTTCTTAAAAGAAGCGTTATGACAACCTGTCATATCCGGCCTTAATAATGATTGATGGTTCGTGAACCGAGGCCACGCGTGTGCGAGTTACAAAAAGTCATTCGAAAAGGCTCTTCACATCAGACTATCATTTCACTCTCTCATTACTCTTAAGGTCTCTGGCACCAAGCACACTCTTCTTCCTGAGCATAGGTTCCCTAACTAAGAACAAAAATTTTCTAGTGCCCAGAATAAGTTTCCTTACTCACTTCCTTTATTTATTTATATCTTTTTTCTTTTTCTATTCTATAGCTAGGAATGGGGTTTGCTTATCTCCTTGATACTAAGGTAGCCTTAGCTAATTTTAGGGCTGGGTTTGCTGTCCTTGAAGATGTAGAAATATTATATTGTCATGAGGATAACATCACTCTTGAACGACGTCCTCATGCAGTGTTCTTCCCTTTAATGGCCATCTTAGAAGGAGGGGTTAGGTTTCCTGTGGACCCTCTAATACTTAGAACCCTTAGGTTTTATGGTCTATGTCTTGACCAACTTCCACCTAATTTTTACAAAGTAATGAGTTGCGTTAGCCAACTAAATCACTTGTACGGGTTACATTTAGACCATCACGATATAAACTACATGTATAGTTTGTGCGGTAACATGCGGGTACGGCCAATATCGTGCCTTCTCGACTCTAACAAAAATTCAGTGGGAGAGTTTGTTCAGGTGAGTGGCAATTGGCATGCCAACGAACTCACCTGCTCGACTTCGCCTAGGGACGTTGGTCAATACTGTGCACATTTAACCAACTTTTAACCTATATTGTGATTTTTTTCTATTATTATTTAAATAACCAATTCTATTTGCCCTGATGCAGAGGGTAAAAGGTTTAAACCGAACATCAGGGTCGTGCACGTGAGAGACCTAAATTTCGTGCTCCGGTCATATATCTTTGTCAACTTTGACGGGCATCTTTGGGTGTCCCATCTCATACTCGGCTGCATCCCGGTCTCCACAAGCTATCAACCTTTTGGATAGGCTTTGTTAGTGGACAGTCCTCTGTTGTCATACATCAACGTACAACATCAAAATTTCTTTCCTCCAAACCTAACAATAGGCAAAGCTCGGGACCTCGGCCCCTAGTTGGTTAGGGCAGACTCGTTGGTACTTGTGAGGGACACATCAACTGACTTTGTTTTTCAAGGTCGTGCCGTTCATGTACCGGCTGAGGAACCCCGTGTTAAAGTCCAACCAGCTGACCAAGCAAAGGTTGAGTTGGTAAATTCCTTGGGTGCCGAAGCTGAACAAGTAGAAGGCGATATGGAAGTCTGATGAAACATGACAGTTGACCGGTTCCTGCCCTCTGGTCGTTCTATGCAACATTAACAAGCACAAGATAGGGATTAGCCCCTCCAGCTGCCCGTGCTTGGAAGAGGCCCTGTACTACCAACTAGCCCCCAAGAAGGCCAAAAGAAACTCCCCAAGGACTCCTCTTGCTTCTACCCCGTTTGCCATGGTCACTTGGGAACCAACCAGCGGCACATGCCCAACTGTGCAAGTTGGGTCCAATGTGGCGTCCTCTTCCTCTCCTCTTGCTATTGGATGGCAAACAATTTTCAGGCTCGAGAGCAAACCTCTTCCTATGACCTCCAGTGTAAGGAACTGGGCCTCAGGTGAGGGTGGACAGATTGCCCAAACCCTTGGGCAGGGCCTACAACCGCCCGAGGATGTGTACTACTTCTCTGGTGGGAGTGATGAGGCCTTGGCTGTTCGGTTGCAATGGCATTCCATAGCGGTAACATGTCTTACTTGTTTGTTCCTTCCTTCTTTTGCTATACAAATATATATTTATATTTTTTTTCCCTTTTTTATGTATAATCATTGATATTGTTATAACAGGTAGCGCAGTTGGCTTACATGATGGAAGATAGATTGAGGGATGCTGTAGAGGATGCTGATAAGGAGAGGGCCTTAAAGGAGGTTGGCAAGGCCACGGTGAAGGATAAGAATAAATTCGTGGAGAATGTCGAGGAGCGGATAAGGGCGGCTAAGAAGGCTCGAGCACTTTCAGAGCAAAAAGTGGTGGAAACGGAGGTCAAACTAGGGGGAACAGAGCTCAAGCTAGCTGAGGCCGAGAGTATCAATTAAATGCTAAAGAGATTGCCGAGCTGAAAGTGGCATTGGAAGCTAGCGAGGACAAGTGGTACACCGCAGGTTTCGCAGATGTCGAGAACTCAGTTGAGCCGATCATATACTATTCTCGGTGATACAAGTTTGGCGAAGGGTGGATGGCGGCCCTGCAAGTTATGGGAGTGCTCGATGCCTCCCTTCTTAGAAATCCTAATCAGATACCCTACCTATATCCTCCTCCCCCGTTTCAAAACCCCACTAGTGCCAAAGAAAAAGAAGAAACTCCAAGTATGAGTGAGTTGGTAGAGGAGATTGACTCCCATACTTATTTATCTTGGTTTTAAAAACCTCATACTTGTGAAAAGTTCTTATTGCTATTATTTCTTGTTGGATTTAAATTATTTTTGTCATATTTTTGTTATGTTCATTTGTAAATGTCATACTATCAAACCGGGCTTCTAGCCTTGATCAATTTTAAGAAATAAGGTTTCCACCTAGTCGGTGACCGGGATCGAATCGAACCGGGTTTTTGTCCTTACAAATTTTAAGGTTTCCACCTAGTCGATAACCGGGATTGAACTGAATCGAGCTTCTGTCCTTAACGAATTTGAGAAGTAAGGTTTCCACTTGGTCAGTGACTGAGATCGAACCGAACCAAGCTTCTATCCTTACAAATTTAAGAAGGTTTCCACCTAGTTGGTGACCGGGATTGAACCAAACCGAGCTTCTATCCTTAACGAATTTGAGAAGTAAGATTTCCACCTGGTCGCTAACTGGGATCGAACCGAACCGAACCGAACCGAGCTTCTATCCTTAAGAATTTTAAGGTTTCCACCTGGTCAGTGACCAGAATCGAACCGAACCGAGCTTCTATCCTTAACGGATTTATAATTAAATGATAAAGCCAAGAATTTAGTAATACTATGCACATTAATGTTGTTAGTACATTAATTTATATACAACTTAAGCTACTACATGCCCCACGATTAGTGGTAAAGCTTTTTCAAATTGTGAACATTCCATGGTCGAGGAATTGGTCTTTCATCCATGTCTTCCAGATAGTATGCTCTTGCTCCGACAATGGAAGTAACTTTGTACGACCCTTCCCAGTTTAGGGCAAGCTTTCTAGCATTGACATCCCGCACGTTCCCCACTACTTTCCGTAGTACTAAGTCTCCAGCAACAAACTCCCTTCTCCTCAAATCCCTGTCGTATTGCCGTGCAACTTTCTGTTGATAATCTGCTAATTACATGGTCGCAGCTTCTCAGTATTATTCTAATGAGTCTAGTTGCTTCACCATTAACTCTTCATTCCCGTCTAAGGTAAATCTTGAAACTCAAGCGCTACATAGACTTGTCTCTGCCGGTATGACAACCTCTACCCCATATGCTAGAGAATACGGGTTTCCCTTGTGGACCTTCTTGGGGTTGTTCGGTAAGCCCACAAAATACAAGGAAATTCTTAGGTCCATCAGCCCATGGTCCCTTCTAGCCTCATTTTCAATCCATTAACAATTATTTTATTGGTTGCTTTGGCTTGACCATTGCTCTACGGGTATGCCAGGGTAAAATAGCTGTTTTTGATGTTAAGGTCACTGCAAAACTTACGAAAGCCTTTGCTGTCAAATTACAGCCCATTGTCAGATACTAAAGACTCCAGTACTCCAAACCTGGTCACTATGTTCTTCCACACACATTTCTTGACATCTACATCCCAAATGTTGGTCAATGCTTCAGCATCTACCCATTTGATGAAATAATCCACAATGACTGAAACAAATCTTCAGTTTCCTGTGGCTCGAGGGAACGGGCCGATGATGTCTAGCTCCCATTGTGCGAAAGGCCATGGGTTGTTGATGGGGTTCAAACTTCCTACCGGCTGATGTATCAACGGTGCGTGCATCTGGCACTGCTCGCATTTTCGGACATGGTCGGCAGCATCTCTTTGCATCTGGGGCCACCAAAACCCTTGGGTCATCACTCGGTGAGCTAATAAACATCCCTTGACATGACTACCACATACCCCTTCATGAAGCTCAATCAAGAGCTCGTCAACTTTACTAGGATGTAGGCATTACAAGTAAAGCCCTCCAAAAGATCTCTGGTACAACTTACGATCCTCAGACAACCAAAATCGTGTCGCAGTTCTGTGTATCCTTTTAGCTTCCTTTTCGTTGTTCGGTAAATGGTCCTCAGCCAAAAAGTCAACAATTGGATCCATCCAACACGGCTTAGACACCACAACATTTGAGACATTCACCCCCACCTTAAGTGAATCTGCATGCTTATTCTGTCCCCGAGCAATTTGAATCACCCTCATCTTCTAGAACCGGCTCATGGTTTGCTTGACCAACTATAAATATGCAACCATCCGAGGATCTTTGGCCTTAAAGCTACCCTCTACCTGGTTGACAACTAGTCGTGAATCCGAGTATACTTCCATTTCCCATGCCCCCAAGTCATGAACGACTTTTAGTCCAGCGAGCAAGGCTTCATACTCGTCTTTATTGTTAGACGCCTTAAAACCCAACCTAAAATAATGCTCTAGTCGTATTCCTTCCGGCGTAGTTATAACAATCCTAGCCCCTGCTCCTATTGCACTGGATGCGCCGTCCACAAATACTTTTCAAGGCCGAACATCCACCTGGCATACAATCTCTATTTCTTTTCTCAAGGAGAACTTTGCAACGAAGTCAGCAAGAACTTGGCCTTTGACCGAACTTTTGGGTCTATACAGTATATCAAATGACCCAAGCCTGGTCCCCCGCTTGCCTATCCGGCCCATGAAGTCGGATCTCTTTAGCAAAGATTGCAGGGGATACTTGGTCAGTACATAAATGGTGTAAGCTTGAAAGTAATGGGGCAACTTTCTAGTGGCATGTACCAATGCTGATGCCAACTTTTCTAGAGGAAAATAACTTATCTCTATGTCGACCAAAGTCTTGCTAATGTAATAGATCAGCTGTTGTATACCTTGATCTCTCATCAACACGACACTTACGACATGCTCGGATCAGAAAGATACATGAATAAATTCTCCTCGGGATCTGGGGCCGACAATATCAGCGCCCGTACCAAATACTTCTTCAAATCCTGAAACGCCTTTTCGTACTCCTCAGTCCACTGAAAACCTTTCCATTTCTTCAATAGTTGATAGGATGGACGGCACCGGTTAGCAAACTTCTAAACGAATCGGTTCAATGCAGCCAACATGTCGGTCAATACTTGTACTTCCTTTGGACTGCTTGGAGACTTGAGGCGTTCTGTAGCACTAATCTGGTCGGAATTCACTTCTATTCCTCGATGAGTGATCATGTACCCAAGGAACATGCTAGCACCCACACCAAAGGGACATTCGTTGGCATTGAGACGCAACCTATGTCGTCTGAGTACTTCAAATATATCTGTGAGGTCACCAACATGCCCCTGCTATTCTTTGCTTTTTACTACCATATCATCAATATATACCTCCACGGTATGACTGATCCTCTCCCTAAACATCCTGGTTATCATCCTTTGATATGTGGTCCCTGCATTCTTGAGGCTGAATGGCATCACCATGTAGTGATAATTAGCCTCATGAGAGATAAATGACGTCTTTTCCTAGTCTTCGGTAGCCATGAAAATTTGATGGTAACCCTGAAAAGCGTCTAGAAAACTCATCATCGGGTATCCATACGTTGCGTCCATCAATTGATCAATCTTTGGCACCAGAAAGGGATCTTTTGGGCATGCTCAGTTAAATTCGGTGAAGTCCACACACACTTTCCATTTGCTGTTCTTCTTTTTCATGACCACCGTATTAGCCAGCCATTCCGGAACGGAAAATAGACTTCTTTTATCACCCCTGCTTCTTTCAACCTTTTTACCTCCTACTTAATAGCCTTTACATGCTCTTTTGCCGACCTCTTGGGCTTTTGTTTTTTCAGCGGGTAGGATGGGTCCACATTAAGTTGGTGAGTTATGAACTCTGGATTCACCCCGAGCACCTCATATGGACTCCAAGAAAAAACATCCAAACTTTGCACCAACAGCAACAACAATTTCACCCTATCCTCATGTGGCATACTTGCCCCTATTTGGAAACTTTTGTTCTCATCTGGTAATATACTTACTCTGATCAAATCCTCAGCACTACCAGCCCCTTTGTCCTCTCGAGGCTCCTGTAATTGCTTTAAATGGACCTCCTCGGCAAACACTTTCTGCTTGATCTTTCGGTTGATAGTCGCAACCAAGCATTGCCAGGCTACTTGTTGACTTCCCCTCACCGTTGCAATACCGTGCTTGGTATGGAACTTGACCTTAACATGCAAAGTGGATGGGATTGCTCCCATGACGTGAATCCATGGTCTATCGAGAATGGCCATATACGGTGAAAGTGAGCTGACCACTATGAAAGTTACCATTACCTCCTTCCCTTTCATGTTCACAAGAAGTGTGATCTGCCCCTCAGGGACCACCATTCGACCATCGAATCCTACTAATGGCGTATCATACTTACACAAATCCTCGTTCTTCAAACTTAGCCCTTTAAACAGATCAGGATACATTACTTCAACTCCATTACCTTGATCCACCAACACTCTCCTCACTATGAAACCATTTACCTAAGTAGTAACCACCAACACATCACCATGAGGCTAAGTCGTTCATTCCAAATCCTCATCATTGAAGGCAATGGGTTCTCGAACATACATTGTCCTTTTCCCCAAAGGCTGTTATTATTGATGACTTTCTATTGGTACCATGGTCAAACCCCCTTTCTATGAGTCACTAGAGTACCCATTGAAGCAGCATGTATAACTTCTATTACATCCAACGGGGGTGGGAGAGGGCTACCCCAAGGTCTTGAGGTTTGCCCAGTTCCCTCTAGTGTCCACAACAAACTCCTTCAAATGCCCTAACCTCACCAACTGTTCCAAATGGTCTTTTAGAACCCTACATTGCTCTGTAGTGTGTCCTTTGTCCCGGTGATACGTACAAAAAAATTTTCTAATTTCTTCAGGACGGGTCACCCTCCATCTTGCTCGGCCATTGAAAGTACGGCTCGTTCTTTATTCAGTCCAAAATTTTGTGCACGGGCTCCTTAAATGTCACATTAACCTCCCTTGCACGAGCACTGGGCTCCTAGATCCTTAAACCCCTTCAGGGTCTAGACTGAAAGCCCCCTTATTAGGACTCTTTCAAATATTGCGGCATGGCCAGTGCCTTCCCCTTGCTCTGCTGCCAATCATCCTCTAATCTCTTGTACTCCTCAATACGCCTTATAAGTTGCCTCATATTCTCGGGAGGCCTCATCATCAACGATTCTCGCAACTCAGAATCCTCAGTCAAGCCTAACCTAAAAGTGCTTGCCACGACTTTTTCATTACCCCCACCAATCTTGTTGTACAATTCCTAGGACTTGCTGGTGTAACTCTGGAGTGTTTCCCTAGCTCCCATCTTCATGGATAGCAATGCGTCCACTAGTCGTGGTACCCAGCTATAGGTCATGAAATGGACCCCGAATTCCTAAATTAACTCTCCAAAACTGTGAATCGATCCCTTCCTTAACACATTGAACCACTTCAGAGCGGTAGGCCCAAGACTAGAAGGAAACACCCTACACATCAACGCCTCAATATGATTATGCAAAGACATCATCTGGATATAGTGGCTTACATGTTTTATCGGGTCTGTTTTTCCATCATATGAAATGAAGGGGGGGTCTGGTAAATCTGCTCGGCATCGGTGCTCGTTTGATCTCTTTCAAAAACGGTGACCAAGTAGCTTTGCGCAATGCCCAGCCCATAGCATCCAACGCGGCATAATGGAGCCTTCGCTCGTTAGGGGAAACTGAGTCTCTGTCTCCATAACTTCGAGACCGATGTGAACCAGACTGACCGGGTGCTTCTCCACGACTACCCCCCTCACAGTTTCAGACCCCTCAGCTTGCTTATCACGGTTCCTTCGTCGGCGCCTACCTCATAATTTTAACTCCAAGTCCCTTATCATTCTTCACAACCGTTCTAACTCCGGATCCCTCCTAGCACGATGTACGGGCCTGGAAATGTCTGACACTAATCGATACGTCTAGGACGATCCTTTTCCCAGGCCAGAATGTTCCCCTTCTTGGTCGTGTCTTCGATCCTCATTCCTCTTATGCCTCCTTTCTCGCCAACTAAACCCTAAGAAGACCCTTCAGAGCCGCTACCAGCATAGCTTGCTGAGTGTTGTTCAGACATCTTCCCCACTTGAATCTCGACAGAACTATAGCTTCGTAGGAGATTCCCATAAACGGAGCTAATTGTACGTGCCCGAACTTCCTCCCCTCAAATGGGCCTACTGGGCTCACAATTTACTTGTATTGTGGGTGTTGGGTTTCCTATTATGGGTAGCTCCAGGGCAAGCTCCAAGTAAGAATTACCTATCTGCCGTGCTCCTCTTCTTCTTTCTTTAGACTTACGTGTGTTTGCTCTCTCCCTCTCTCACCTCTCACCCTCCAATTGTCCAACCCCCATTCTTTCATTCTTCCCTCTATTCATAGCTTTGGGATAAGGGAGGGATCATCATTACCCCTAATCCCACTTGTGTGGGAGGGTCTCAAACTAACTATTCCTGACAAGGAATATGCTCCATCGGAAACGGAGTTGAAATTGTTGGAACTGGTGCTAGCCTCCAAATATTGTTTGGCAGCATGATTCCCTAAGGCATTCCTGGGTTGCCGACATATTGCTGAACAACGTAGGGGCATCCACCGACCACCTTATACGGGGGATGTGGTCATATGCCGAGCTGAGGGATAATGAGATGGTCACGAGGTTGGGCTTGGGTGGGGTTTATTTGGGCCTAGGCTAGAGCCAAGTGGGCCCGTAGCCATGCACCATACATTATAGTTTTTAAAAAAAAAAAAAAAATAAATCTCAAATCCTATAAAAAAAGTCTCAAAAAAATCAAATAAAAAATTTAAAATAAGACTACAAATCCATAATTTATCAAATAAACAGACTTATAATAAATATATATTTTGTAAAATTATTAGTAGCATGGGTTGGATTGGATATTGAATGAAATTTTTTTCTAAAAAAAACAGGGTTGAATGAAAATTTTGCCAATCCAAACCCAACCTAATAACCTAAGCTTGGAAAAAAAAAAAAAAAAAAATTCTCTATCCATCTATGTACCCAAGATAAAACCAACCAAAAAAATCAAGTTGGGACTGTGGGTGAATGCACAACCTTAATTCTATCTAGTCCGCCTCTTAAATATTTCTCCAATAGGCTAGCTGGGTTTAAGCTAGCTAAATTGTCTAATAGTTACAGTAACTCATTATACTAAGAGCATTCACAATGAACTTAGCAAAAAAAATTCTAGAAGGTCATTTGTCAATTTTAGGCTTTTAGATACCTATATTTTTAAATATATATCTCAAAAAACTCTTTGTTAAAAAAAAAAAAAAACTCTATGACTCCCAACACCTCCTGAATTTCCTCTTTCATATCCTCAAAAGTAGATTTATTGAAAAATAGGAAATTTTGCTTCTATTCTATTAACTTGTTGACCTAAAATTCTTTCATAAGTTTCCAAAATATTCAACACCCTTTGGCAATCATTTCTATTAACTACGCAAAAGAAAAGATCGACATTTGTAAAAAAACAGATGTGTTAATATGAAAATTCTTTGGCTCAAAGAAAAACCCCTTTATAGAACCAAATCTATTAGCATGTGATATAAGACTAAGGAGACTTTCATTACACAACAAAAAAGGAAAAGAAAGGGTGAGAGTGGGTCACCAGCTTGGTGCATAAACTAACCTCCGCATTATCAGTTCCAAGAAAGTCCACTCAACTTTATCATTAGTTTTACTCATGTAAAGTTTGAGACCATAAACCTTGACTTACCATAAACCTTTACTTACTTGACTTGTGGTTATTTATGATATTTGTAAAGCAATGAGGATATTATTATACAGGATCAAATGGCTTTTTTCAAAGGCACTTTGGTGTTTTGTAATAATGCTTGGCAAACTAATTTTTTTTTTCTTTTAAATTAAAATTAAAAGAAAGAGTATTTTGTTGCTTCTTAGCATAGCAATTCGAGGACTAATGTGAATATTTTCTATTTCTATACTTGTGCTATGATATGGAATTCCTATCAAGAATAAGTGAAAAACAATACAACTGTGATTATTTCTGAAATATAAAAGAAAAGGCAGTTTGGCGGTTGAAAGAACTGAGCTTTGAGTCTGGACCCATAGTTTGAAAGGCTACGTACAATAAGTTGACAAAACCAAATATGAAAGGCATTGAGATCCAAACCCCAGAGAAGAAAAACAAAAGCGAAAGAAATCTAAACCCCCCCTCTGTCTCTGTTTCTGTTTCTGTTTCTTAGTCCTGCGCTTTCACCATGAATCCCTCCCCAATACCCTCTCCCTCGCACTCAATCCCATTTGTAGTAAGGGTCCTAGTAGTGGTTATGCTAGTCTGTTTCGGTGTCGTTGCTGTCGTTGCTGCCGTCGTTTTCTTCTGTTGGATTTGTAATTGCTATCCAAAGAAACCGCGAGTAGGGCCAGAGCTGGAAATGCCACCAAATGTACGTGACAATTGACAACATACCAGCTGATGATTTCATTCAAACCCTCTTTGCCGTCAGCCTATATGTCGCCCTTCCAGAGGTCCAAGATTCAATCTTTGTTCCATCATTCCTCATCTTGCTTATCATCATTTCGTTTTTCAGTATGTGAATTCTGTTTGTATATCATGATTTGTAGGATAGATAGATAGCTAGCTAGCCAGGTACAACATATTAATGGCTTGATTTCTTGTAACGACATTTAAATCCATAAGAGCATCGGATTCTTTTTCCACTTCTTTATGAGAAATTGTTTCTGATTCAACTGTTTTCTGGAAGCTTGTTTGATGCAGTTGAGTTCTTACGTACTGAAATTGGATTGATTACCCTTGGAAATCTCAATGTTAAGAATTATATTCATCCCATTAGTTTTTCTTTTTCGTGTATATATGCATGTGCTTTACATTGATTTCTTGAAAATCTTGATTATTGGGTTGAATGTAGCTAGCCACCATAAATTATTTCTTTGTTAATGTTATTGATCATGGCAATTTAGGTGGTTCGGTTTTGGATGTAAGGCTTTTCGGCCACTGTGTGTGGTCTAGGGGATTATCTCTGGTGAGGTATTTTAGTTTTAGGTGGGATTTGAAACCCAAACAAGAATTTTTTTATACCGTAATTTAAAATCCCATAATGTGACCAAATCCCGCCTTAAATTCTTTATACAAACACACGTTTAATGAATTACTTCATTTCAGCAAAAAAAATTAAAAAAAAAAAAAATCATATACCAAAGGTTTTACTTGGTGTCTATACAATGAAACTGAAGAAAACATTTATAATTTCTTTCAATTTGTATGCTTTCAAATGTCAAAATTAGTTGCTTGTCAGCAATAATTAATATATAACACGCCCTTCAATCCGTGAGATGCCGCATCCATATAGCTGGTGGGGACGTACGCGAGAGCTCCCGTTGTGCTCGCCAGTGGCAAGGGTTGTAAATTGTACGATGTGGAAGGGCGAGATTACTTGGATATGAGTTCTGGAATCGTTGTGAATTCGCTAGGGCATGGAGATGATCAAGGATTGGTTGAAGGCTGTGGTTGAGCAAGCCAGTAGTCTCACTCATGTCAGCAATATGTACTATTCCATCCCTCAGGTTCGTAAATTTTCATGCTTTTGATTTTCAAGCCAGTTTTTTATCTCCTCCCACAATGGCTAATTTAGAGAGTACAGAGGCGCGGGTTGTCTATAGGCAGCTATTCAAATTATAAGATGCAACGCCCCAGTGGACTCTGGTTTATTAATTTGGCTTAGTTAATTTGACAAGGATGCATGGATTTATATATTTATACAATAATGATAGATAAACGTTAAAACATCTCCAGAAAGAAAAAGCAACTTGACAAACAGCTAGATAATTAAGTATTTGTCAAAGATGACATACATAGGTCAAGTCCAATTGAGATTGGTCTGCATAAACTATAGGTCGTATACAGATGAAAGTTTCTTAAGCTACAAGTCGTTTATTTATCGAGGACTTCTTGTTTTTTATTTTTTAAGAGATTTTCATCTCATGGCATTCGCACTCGCTGATAGTTCTTTATTTTGTAACTATGTAATTAGTTGCACTGAGTAGTGTACAGCCACATGGACAGGTTGTTAAGAATTCTGTTAGATAAGATCAGTTTTCTTTTCTTTTACAATTACACACATAGAGAACTTTCTCTCTCCAAACACATTTTGTTCATTGTTTGTGTGATTGAATTTCAACAGTATTTAAAGAAATGTGGTTAACTTCTCTAAGTTTTATCGGTCTTGAGATATCTCCTCCCATTCCTACCAAAGCATTTCTTCCTACTTGCTAGCTAGGTTGAAGAGGCCTTTGCATGCATGCATGCATGGGCTGCTAAATGGGTCTCCCCTCCTGATGTGTGTTTGCATTTCTGCGGCGTGAGCTTGTCACCTTGCCTACCTTCTCTAACTTTTATTGGTCTTCGGACTTAATTTGAGAAGCTACCTGAGTTTTGTAATAAATGTGAGATAGTTGGTTATGCATGCATGGTGACCGGTGATTTAGAACTTAATTACCCTACCCAATAGCAATAGGTACCTTAGGGGAATGAATAATTTAATTATGGTTTGCGGTTGTGAGCAAGGAGAAGGTGACGTTGGCATATGTACGGACAGCAATGAAGGTCTGGTGTCTACGACAGCAACGATGGCAAAGAAATAATGGATGTCAAGACGACATAATATATGCAAACGTTGGGAAGCAGAATACAAATCTTCTGTACCATGTATTTGATTAATTTTCTTTATAGGATCATACTAACAAGTACTTTTATGGTAATTGTTAAAAATCTATTTTAGGAAAGTTTTGATACAATTTTTATGAAAAAAAAAAAAAAAAAAACTGTCGAAACATTAATATTTTTTTTCATATAAAAATTTTCTTTAAATAGATTGTTAACCATTGCTCTAAGGGCATCCATTAGCATTTTCCTTCTTTATATAATGACCAAAGTTTGAAATAGAAAAACACAAATACATGACAAGTTGTGACTGGTAGAACATAAAGTGGAACACAAAATGTTGTACAGAGAATTTATATTCTGAGAAGCATTCCTAGTAGCAAGAATGGAGTGAGGAGGTGAAGGAACTTCATGTAAAGGAACAATGAGTTGAGATAAAGGAAAATTGGGTTAATAACAAGGAGCACAGTAAGTCTTTTTCCTTAACAGCGGAAATTGCAGACCAGCACTATGGACAACAACAAGTATCCTAAGTTTGTCGATCAGGACTTGAGAACCCTTGAGCGTAATTGGTGCTACAAATTAATGTCAAATGAATTAAAATGGTGCTACATCAACAATATAATAAATAAATTTGTACTACCAATTTTAATTACAAAATACTTACAAATTAATTAATGTAATAATGAATGTAATTGGTGCCACATCAATAGTATAATAAAATAAATATTGATTTATAGTATATTTTTTATTTTGTATCCGTCGTCACTACTTATCCAAGATATGACAAAATAATAAGGAGGCCATTACGTGAGTTCCAGTTAGTTGAACTGGTAAAATTTCTTTCATAAAAAATAAAAGAAAAACTGGTAAAATCTCTGATGGTTGTATAAGAAATTTGGAGTTCAATCCCCGCTTACACCAAAAAACTGATTGGTGTCTTAATCTGATGATAAAGAGTCATCATCAAGAACAGACGCCATAAGTTTAAAACTATCTCTCTCAAAAATAAGGAGGCCACTACAGTTGCAACAATAAGTTTTAGATAGATATATCATAAATGCAGGTTTTGACCATATCAAAACAGAGTACCATCTATTCAGCGAAAAAAAAAAAAAAAAAAAACAGAGTACCATCTCTCAAAGCAGCGGCACTACATGCAATACAAGTAAAAGCACGCCCATGCATAGAAGCTCCATACACATATTTTCCTATTTTGCCAAAACACTACCATGTCATTTTTCAATGGGAAGGCATCACCTTAATTACCTAATAGAAAAATGACAAATGTTTAACACCACCACTATTATAAAAATGACACAAGGAAGAGGAATTTGCAATTAGAAGTCATCTCTCTCTGGCTATGCTATGATGGAAGCCTCTCCCACCTTCTCTCTTTTCTCCATTTTTTCACCTCTCTCTTTGTCCATTTTAATCATTTAAAAAAAAAAAAGTAGAATATTTGACTAGTTTGAACCTGTTGTTTTCTACCTCTCTAAGCATAGAAGGTTTACATATTAAAAAAAACCTATTTATATTTTCCATTGCATTTCATTTTCTACAACTTTATTTTCTCATTATTAAGTACCAAGTTCAGTTGGTGTGTAAAGATGATATAATCGAAATCTAGTGCCTTACCAAATCATATTAAATTATAACATACAATATTTAATTGACACATATGTCTTTAAGGCTTATTTTTTAATAAATTTGTAGTGATTGTATCGCTTGTCCATGTACGTGGTATACTTACCCAAAAAAAATTTAAGTATGGTAACTACGAAATTTTTTAAGATTTTGTTTCTATTATAACTGCTAAAAAAAGCAAATAATGTCCTTCTTGAATATTACTATTTACATATAAAAATATGTAATTTAAGCCACTCCCTATTTGGGCCGATAGATATGATTAAGTTGGTGTGTAATTGTGCAATGAATAATAGGATATATATGTGTGGGTGGTAGATTTGAATTTTTAACATATGTCATTCACTTTATAATGATTATTTTTTATCATTATACCAAGTATTTATACTATAAATATAAGTATTTATACTATAAATATAATTATATTAATTAAAACATATATTTGACATAAAGCCACTTGTAATTTTAAAAATGACGACACAAAGTTGGAAATTATGCCATGTGTTAATATGGCAGTAACGTCATATGTGTCTGAGCCAAATATACCATATGAATGTCCATTACATAGAAGATTTGAAGACACCATAGTCCATCATAGGGGTGTCCAAAAAAACCGCAGACCTGTGCCACCCAGCCAAACTGACCAGACCCAAACCGTTCGCAGTCAAATCCGAACCAACTCGACCCATGGACACCCTTAGTTCATCACATTGAAGAATTGAAGAAACTTGTTTAGAAGATCAAATGCTTGAAAACACCAATCACTTTTTGATACCTATGTTTTCTAGAGTCCCAAACAAAGCAAGCCCAATTCTCTTGGGCCTACTATTTTATTGTACTTTATTTTAATTTTTAGAACTGCCCAAGCCCATGTAATATTGATGGGAAATTTGGAGGAGGGTGGAATAAAGAGTAAATAGTGGGTTTATTTTGAGCTTACACATGGACTAAAGAGATAGATTTTTTGAGTCCATGAGCAAGCTCCAAGCCTATGTGCTGGGCTCAAACACCAAAAAACATATGACATATTTGTTGTATTTGGCCAAAATTTTGGCGTAATTGCCTCCACCATAGAAAAAACAATTTGACATCATCTAATGTTGATTGGTCAAATCAGTTAATTTTAGCAAGTTTTTTATGGATCATTTTACCCTAATACAACACAACAAATCTGAATAAGTCAACATATAACCCAAAATCAATACAAAACCAGATTGTTGTAATACCTAAAGTCATTATAAAACCTGATAGACTAAGAATGTATTGACCTCTTGGGTAAATTAACCAATTAATTAGCCAAGTAAATTAATTAAGTCAAATTAACATGCAATACGCCTAGTAGCACAAACAAATCACCAAATAACTAAATGCAGCGGAAAATAAATTTGACACGGGTGATTTGTTTACGAATGGAGAAAACCATCAAGGCAAAACCCCACCAGGTGAATTTGAGATCACCACTCCCAAGAATCCACTATTATCAAAACAAGCGGTCACAAGTAAAGGAATCCCAATACCTTATACTAACCTACAGTTGAACCTTTACCCCAATATACAATTGGACTTGTAATGTAGTGACAATCTCTCATTTTAATGCACGACTCCCAGTACGTAACTAACCAATCGATGCACGGATCCCAGTACGCAGCTTACACACCAACTTGAGAAAGATGTTGACTACAAAGTTTTTCAGTTTATCCACACAATGAAGATCAAGAAGCTTCTTAGTTACAAAATCCTACGACGTACAAACGTAGCAGCTTTTTCAAGAGAAAGCTGAACTAGGGCAACTTTTGTCTCTGGTACAATTTGAGTGTGAAAGCTCGAATTTGTGTTAAAAACACAAGAGCTGTTTAGACCCCAAATTAAAAGATTACGGATCGGTTGATTTTACTCTAACTTAAACTAAGTGCGGAATAGAGTAAATTCAAGTGAACAAACAATACAACTACTCTAAGCCATATTCATTAAAGCACAGCAGTAAAATGAAAGCTAAAAGAGTAAGAAAGAGAGATGCAAACACAAGATAACACTCCGATATGTTATCGAAGAGGAAACCGAAGAACTTGGCGAAAAACCTCTCTGTCGCCCTTCAAGCGGTAAATCGATCCACTAGTTGTGATACACGAATAGTAAAAGACCCTCCAAGCCTAGTCTACCCAATGCACCTAAGCCCTCCAAGCTCCTACTCCAACAAGGTTTCTCGGAACCGTGCCTTGTCTAGCTTTTCGAATCCCGCAATGAGCCCGATTGCATCCACCAAAGCTTGGCTTCTTCCAATGCTTCCCAGCAGCACCAAAAAACTCACTGGACACTCAGTATGGGTGTGGTAAGTGTTTGGGCTATCAACCTCTCAAGGATTTAGAAATGGAGAGGTAGGAGTAGAGGAAAACCATAATGGATGGAGTGTAGAATTGTGGGTATGACAATCTCACACTCTCAAGGGTTGAGGTTAGGGTTTTCTTTTCTGAAAAGCTCTCTACTCAATATGTAGGTAATGATGGTATATATAGTGTGTATGAGGATGTAGTGGAGCGGATAGGACAAAATAGCAAAACAGACTGTTTCGCAGGTATCTTGCGGGAAGGCCTTACCCGCCAGACACTCACGAAAACTAGTTGTCACCATCTGTCATGATTCCTCGCATTCCAGCCATGTGCAAGGCACATGCATCACTTTGCGGGATGCTTAGTCGCTAGCTACCCGCGAAAACTCTTCTGTCTTCAAATGCTTGAGTCTTCACACACTCTCTCTCTATCACACAACCCTTACAATAAAATTTCACAATAAATATAGGGTATAAAAGATTAAACAAAATTACAATTAAATTTGGCACGAAATTAAAGCCAACACAAAACAGTTGTAAATCACAACTTTACAAAGTGAATAATCACTTTGCATCAACCTTTGCATCACCTTAAACGACTCTTAAAATAATCCTTATATATGTCTAGGGTTGTGAGAAAAGAATATGAGCAAGTATAATGCGATCAAGATAAACAACAAGATATAAGCAATGAAGCATAACTTGATCATACAAGAATAGTCATTACAGAATGACTACAATGATCATTTAACTAATAAACGATCATCCGAACGCACAATGCAATTAAGTGCAAAGCACAAATCAATTGCATGTCCAAAACACTCAACCAATGCAAAATACCAAAGTATTTGCATTAAGGATACACGATTCAACAAGGGCACAAGAGTGTAGTACTCAAGATAAACTATAAGTACAAAAAAATGCTACAAAGCAATGAGATAAACACAAAGTACTGAATATTAAACTAAATTTAAATCAAAGTATTTAAAGCTTTAAAAGAAAGCATTGTAAATAAAAGAGTTCTAGACTATGGCATAAGCAAGTAAACAACTAAACCACAAAAAGTTAACCAAAAAGTCTATGAAGTGCATGTGCTACACTATGCTCCACTATGCTCTATGCTACCCCTCAAAATGTGGTACTCCCCCTCAAAATTTTCTCCCCCTTTTTGACCGGAATGGCCAAAAAAGCTAGAACTGATCGGATTTGTAGTCGAATCCATGAGCCATTGACATATCCTCGATCTGTGATGATAAGGTAGTGATTTGACCTTGGATGTAAGCAAATTGATCTCCGGTATGATGCATATGAGACTCAAGCATGCCATATATCTGATCTACTGTTGCAAAAAGGTGATCAAGACGATTAGATCCTCGTGTAGGTGCTGAAGAGGATGGTTGTGCTAAAGTCTCTGGGGCAGAAGTGAAGCGATCAATCTCATCCTCTATGTCTCCACCTTCTTCTTGAACAGTAGCCCTTGGAATTTGAGAAGTGTCGGTCTTTGATCCTTTGATGTGAGTTGTGCTTTGAGTCATTGTGTGACTACCAATAGGATAATCACTTTGAACCATAGTGAGACCACTTGGAAGTTTGAGCTTTGTCTTTGCAATTAGGCCCATTATGAGTGAGGGGGATGGCAGAACTATTCTGGAGTTTTGCTTCTCAATGCTCTTCTTCAAAAGGTGGAGGATGTGACCACAAATATCAATCTCTTTGTGGGTGAAGAGATCAAACAAAAAAATGGTCCTTGGTTTGGACAGTGTTGTCAAGTTAGTGACCGGGTACAAGTTGTTGATCATCACATGACCAAGGGTTCTCATCTCTGGACTAAATTGGATTGTGTTCATGGAAGTTTTCTTAGAAGTACCACCAAGTATCTTCACCATCTCCTCAGTAGATTCCAATCTTTCGTCATATTACATCGTGATTGGTTGAGAGGGAGGACGAACCTCTTAGAAATCCTGAATTTTGTCCCTAGTGATGACAAACTCTTTATGTCTTACCTAGCAGTTTATATTATCCCTTTCAATACTAGCATTGGAGAAAAACTCTCTGATAATCTCCGAATACACTACTCTAACTGGATTCAGCACTTTTGTCCATGTCCTGTCCTTGAATACATCGGGAATGAACGTGTCTTCAAAGATCTCCAACTTCACAACCCTTTCGATGATAATGGTTGCTCCTTTGTAGCAGTCATTGTACTTCAAGTATGCCTCAATAGACTTGAAGTTGTCAGAATCCGTGTGAGCACGCTTGGATGTTGGTTTCTTAGCAGTATGCTTGGTGGGAGACATCTGCAAAAACAGATATAAAGCACAAAAAGAAAAACAGAAACACAAAACATACCACAAAACTTGATTAGATTTAAGTTAGTCCAAAACAGAAGTAAAAACATCTTTAAACAGAGTATAATAAATGCAAAACAACATATTATAAGTGTTGAAACATGTAAACATAAACACAATGCATGGAAAAAATGACTGTGCATGTGTGTGCATCTGCTAATGCATATGTGTGCATATGTTGATGCATGTGTGTGCAGCAGGTGATGCATAGTGTGTGCCTAGGTGATGCATGGCATGGCATTGTGAGGCACAAAATGGGCACAGTGTGTAAAACACACACCCATTGACCAAAACATGTTAAACATGTTCAATCAATAGTAAACCCAAGCATTGGAACTCATTTGAGTCCAAAACAATACAAGGTTGTCACTAGGACATTTTGTCAAACACCTAACATGCAACAGTGAACATTAACTATGAGCAATGCATGAACACATGTGAAAATGCCTATATACATGTTTAGAATGCCACAAGGGGCCAACACAGATACAGACACACCAAATGGGACTCAGCCCAATCAAAAATTTAAAAAATATTTTCACAAGAATAAGAACCCTTACCCATTTTTTGAAAATCCCCAATTTTTAAAACCCTAAGCAAAAAAATGCACAAATCTACGACAAAAGTGAGAACAATGCTTGATGGGGTTTGAGTGAAAGTAAGTTTTGGGTTAAGAAGGGTTCGAGAGAGGCAAAGTGAGGGAAAAAATGTTTCAAAAAAAATGTCACATCTGCTATATAAAAATTGAAAACATGCGTTTTTCACGGGTTAGACAGTTGTGAAAATACTCACGAGACACATAGAAGCTTTCGCGAGAAGCTTTTAGTAGCGACACAGTCGCGAGACAGTTGCGATAGCCTCTATATGAAGTTGAAAAAAATTCTAGTTTTTACCTAAAACCATTTTGCGAGTAGAGTTTAGTCGCGAAATACTTGCTAGGCAGTAGCAAGACTCTCTGGATGAAAAATGTGAATTTTTAATTTCCCTTAAGCACTTTTCGCGGGAAGGTCTAAGTTGCGAGCTGCTCACGGAAATTCTTCTATCTTCGAATGCCTGAGTCTTCACACTCTCTCTCTATCACACAACCCATACAATAAAATCCCACAATAAATACAGGGTATAAAAGATTGAACAAAATTACAATAAAATTCGGCACAGAATTAAAGCCAACACAAAACAGTTGTAAATCACAACTTTATAGAGTGAATAATCACTTTGCATCACCTGAAACGACTTTTAAAATAATCCTTATATATGTCTAGGGTTGTGAGAAAAGAAATCCTACACAAACATACATTGATATGCGTGAAAACAGATCTGGAAATTTGATTTCGTAAATCTCGATAGATAGGTTATCTGTCGAGCTGTTGTCGAGTTTTGGGCAAAAAGCTTCTTTTAAACTTCGATAGATTCAATCTGTCGAGCTATTTGTCAAGCTTTAAAATACAGCAATTCTTCACTTTTTCTTGAACGGATTTGCATGACTTTAACTCTTGACTTGAACACAAAGTTGCTTGAAGACTTAAACCATCCTAGATCTATCCAATTACAAGTAAAATGCATTTTGTCAAAGGATTAGCTAATTCTAAATGACAAATGTTCATATCAATTTCCACATATGTCCTAACAAAACCTTGTCACTAATCCATATATTAATCAAGCTTCACTTACCTCACCAACCACATCCATACATTTTGCATGAGCCAAAACTTCTGACTATAAGAATTCAAATAAATTCTCTAAAGGTTTCCTATGTGAGTGGTAGCCCCAAACATAGAGCAAGCATAATTAAAATAAGCTCAAGCATAAAGAGTGCAAAATAAAAATAAATACAAAGATATAAAGGGTGTAAACTCAAAACAAATACAAACATAGAAAGTGTCATTGGGGGTGCCTATTTGGCTGTTAATAGAAAGCAAGGCAGGACGCATTGATGGAAGGAAGAAAATCCAAACAATACTTGATGTTCAAGGAGCGGATCAAAATTTTGAAACTTAAAGGCTTATATCAAAATTACTGCTAACTTTAGGGCAATTAAATTGGAATTTGAAGGAATAAAATCTTTACTTAACTATTGAACTCAATCTAAATTGAATCAGGACATTTATATCCACCTGGTCCTCCCATGATGAAGGCTTGCCCAACGTCTGGGCCTAGATCATCAAAATACACCAAGTGGTAACATTTATCATGGGCAAAGTGATCCACTTTTGAGGGATCAATATCAACCATTTGGTTCTCTGCATTCACAATTTGAATGTGCGCAAAAAAACATGCTTGGTTGAAGGCCTTGTAGGGCATAACACCGTATCCCATTGGTACTGGACTACTGATGCTAGGAGAATATACGGCTCCACCGTATCGAACAGAAGATGCACCAGTAGCTAAATGACTGAATATCTCCTTTGGCCAATATCCCACTTTCGTATGATTAAGAAGTAATAACCACCAATTACCAGTTGATTGCTCCTGCCCAAAACAAAGATATCATTTCTGTTAAATAAACATAATTTTTGAGGTTTCCACTTGGTACAGAAAATCAATAATCGGAAAACTATGGACTATATATATAACTAATCAAATAATTGAAAATTTTCTTGGTATTGTGCATTGCTGACCAAAAGCATTGAATATTCTCAATAACAATCAAACTAGCTCAATACCATCTTTCTATCCCTGATATTCAAATTTAATAATTATGAGAAAAATAAATTGTCTTAAGAGAACATATAAGTTGGTATAATATCTCAATACAATTTTGTTTTGTATTCATACATAAAATATTATACAATATTTGTAAGTTCCAGTTAGCTCAATTGATAATATCTCTGATGGTTGAATAAAAGATCTGAAGTTCAATACCCACCTACACCAAAAACCTACATAAAATAATAATGGATCTCAGTTATTAAAGTTATATTAGAATCCAATATTCATGTAAAAAAAGGTTACAATATTATTGAGTACTTATTTCACGTATTATATACTTATCTTTTCTAGATATTGGTTGCAACAGGGGCAATTAAATTTGTGTTGATACCCATTTTCTCGACACATTTTATACAAGCCCGATTCAACCAAGCTCGACTTTCTTGTGGGCTCAATTCATGTATTATATTATATTTTATTCTTTCAAGCATGGCCCAAGTCCATGTGACTTATGGGAGAAATTAGGGATGTGTGGTTTGGAGGGTATGGGTCGGTTCCTTTTGAATCTTTTGCATGAGTCCAGCCCATGTGTGCTACCAAGTGGGCAAGGGACGCTGGTAGCACCTCAGACTTATGGAGAATGTCTTGTATCCAAAATTTCCACCCCAAAACAGCTTTTATACTTTGGGTGACTGTGACCCAAAGTTTCTGCCCAAACCTTTTTTTCCTTTAAACATAGTTGGCTCCCATTGGCCAACTCCATGCTAGCCCTCACTTAAGTGAGCCTCCCAATGGTCTGAAATTTCTGACCAAAGGCAACCAATTAAAGAAAATCTACTTTATTTCCAAAATCATGCTAAAAGCGTACAAAACTCTTCCCTAAACAAAAGTTACCCAAGCCAAAACACCAAAATAGTATCATAGGGGATAAAAGCCTCTTCTACCACTCAAAAACCAGTCAAGAGCAACACCCCAAACTTTATATAAAACTCTATCTTCAGCTCATAAACAAGCTAACCACGTTCTACCTAGAAACCTGAAACTTCAGAGTAAAAGCCCATTCATCCAGTAAACAATCTCACGATTCTGAACCTTAGGGGTGGAAATATGGGTACAGGGGAACCTTTCCTCTCTTCCTCACAACCTCTCTCAATTTCCTATTTTCAGTCACTGCGAGTCGAAGTTTCAGACCTTTTGAACCACATTTTCCCCATAGAGCTAAAACTTGAGAGCAAAAACCCATTGAGCCAGTCAACAATCTCACAATTCTGAACCTTAGGGGTGGAAATATGAGTACAGGGAAACCTTCCCTCTCTTCTTCACAACCTCTCTCAATTTCCTCTTCTCGATGACTGTGGGTCGAAGTTTTAGACCTATTATGTTTTTATGTTTTTTCTGCACTTTTGTTTTTAGCATTTTGATTCTCTCTTGTCAAAGCACCATTAGCCTTTGTTTTCTATACATTGTGAATTTTGGGCTTGATTCTCCACAAATAAACACTTCTAAAGAACCCAAGGGGAGATTTGGGCCGTTTTCGCATTTTTGGCCCTTGTCGCAAAACGTCCCCGACAATTTGTTACTTATTTTTTTTAAATGATGTATTACCTGAACAATCGTAAAATCTTCCCTTAAAGACCGAAACTGGATTCAAAGGCATACCAAGGAAATTGTGTTGATCCGCTTGTACAAAAGCCGAACAATATACATTGAAACAACCAGTGTTCTGCCTATAGATATGATGTTGATATGAATTAAATCAAAGGAATTTTATGGGCCAACCACAAGGAAAAAGATTACAAGAGATTGAAAGAGGAATTTAATTCTTACAGTCCAATATGTAGTAAGTCGTGTGAGACTATCACCATATAAAAGTGGATGTACCTAGAACAAAACATACAACACAATCAAATTTATGCTCTTACATAAATTTGTACATAAAATAATGTTAGATATTGTTAAAGACATATTTTATGTAATTAGCTAATCCTTTGACAAAATGCACTTTACTTGTAATTGAGTAGATCTATGATGAGTTTAATACTTCAAGAAACATGTTATTTAAGCCAAGTATTAAAGCCATAAAGATTGGACCAAAAAACGAGTGAAGAAAAGCAATTCATTAAAACTCGATAGATATCTCAACAAAAAATCTATCGAAACTTAATGAAGGAAGATCGACAGAAGCTGACTCTATCAAGACTTACAAAATCAAAATTTCTAGATCTGATTTTCGGTCCATGCTTGTATATTTATATAGGGTTTCTTTTCTCACAACCCTAGACATATATAAGACTTATTTTAAAGGTCGTCACATAAGCATTGAGTGAATATACAAGGAGAACACAAGCAACCTAGTGCCTTATTCTCTTTGCAAGAAATTACTGCATCTTTGCGCCATAGAGTTTTGTAACCAAGTGCTTCTTGATCTTCATTGTTGATGAAGTGAAGAACTTTGCAGCCAACATCTTCTTCAAGTTGCTAGGGTTAGTCACGTACTGGGATTCGTGCAAAGGAGTTAGTTAAGCATTAGGATCCGTGCATCATTGGTGGCATTTTGTTAAGGACATATTTTATGTAGTTAGCTAATCCTTTGACAAAACGCACTTTACTTGTATTTGGGTAGATCTAGGATGTATTTAATACTTCAAGAAACATGTTGTTCAAGTCTAGTATTAAATCCATGAATATTAGACCAAGAAACAAGTAAAGAAAATGAATTCACTAAAGCTGGACAGATAACTCGACAGCTGCTCGATAGATAGCTATCTATCGAGGTTTAATGAGGCTCGACGTATCTATCGAGGTTAC
Source organism: Castanea sativa (assembly GCF_040712315.1). Classification (NCBI taxonomy): domain Eukaryota; kingdom Viridiplantae; phylum Streptophyta; class Magnoliopsida; order Fagales; family Fagaceae; genus Castanea; species Castanea sativa. The sequence goes on from NC_134022.1 coordinate 5,963,148, forward strand.
GAAAATCAGAATTTTCAGATCTGATTTTCGGCCCATGTTTATGTATTTGTGTAGAGTTTCTTTTCTCACAACCCTAAACATATATAAGGCTTATTTTAGAGGCCGTCACATAAGAGAATACAAGGAAAACACATGAAAAAGGTGACCGAAGCTGTATTCTCTAAAAAAGAAGCTATTGCGTCTTTGCGCCTTAGGTTTTTGTAACCAAGTGCTTCTTGATTTTCATTGTTAATGAAGTGAAGAACTTTGCAGCCAACATTCTTCTTCCTCAAGTTGGTGAGTGAGTCACGTACTGGGATTCGTGCAAAGGAGTTAGTCACATACTAGGATCCGTGCATCAAAAGGTGACATTCATATATTGCAGAGTTCAGAGATTCTGAAATGGTAAAAGGTTTTTGCTGTAAGTTCATCTACAGGGATTGTAGAGTCTAGGGACAAAGGTTTTGCACTAGATTTGAAACTTCTCTTTACTATTGTAGATTGCTTTTCGGGAAGGTTTCCCTTTAGGTTATTTATTAGTGAAATTGGTTGGTTTCATTGGTTTTCCTAGGTCATCATATCTTGTCTTATTTACTTTTCTACTGTATATGATTTTGACATGATATTGATGTTTGTTTGTTTTTAACAAGTTTTATTCATAATAAATTTAATTAACAACTTGGGTTTAAAACTTGTTAATTCTATCAATCGGGGTTTAAATTTCCCAACACGTTCATATATTAAAGAGTTCAGAGGTTCTGAAGCGGTAGAAGGTTTCTGCTGTAAGTTCATCTACAGAGATTGTAGAGTCTAGGAACAAATGTTTTGTATTAAATCTGAAACTTCTCTTTACTATAGTAAATTGCTCTTCAAGAAGGTTTCTCCTAGACTTTTTACTGTGAAATTAGTTTGTTTAATTGGTTTTCTTAGATCATTATATCTTGTCTTATTTACTATTCTATTGTGCATGATATTGATGTTTGTTTATTTTAACAAGATTTATTTATAATAAATCCAATTAATAACTTTAGGTTTAAAACTTGTTAATTCTATCAACCGGGGTCTAAATTTCCCAACAGATATATAATATTTTCACAATAAATTTCACAATTATTGAGTTGTCAAGTTGTTATCGATTCTAACTTAGATCTATCATTGATATCACTTTATTATCTATTATTTACAACTCTCTATCTCGTCTGTTGTGAAAATTTTTGTAAACAAAATTATGACTCTAAATAGTATTATGATTCATGCTTTAGCCAAGAGAGCAAGACCTTCGTTTCCTGTATTAGTCTAGATGGAGTCTATTCCTCTTGATATTTTTAAGGTTTATATTTCTAACTGTTTAGCTATCAAATAAAATGCCGGTTGTTTCTCAAAAAAAAAAAAAAAATACTTGTTGAACTTACATATTCATGAATTTTTAAATTTCTACTCCATGTTTCTGTGCTTATATATGACGTGCTAATTAGCTTTTTCAAGTCATCCCTTGGTTCCCCCCCTCAATTCAAGAGGTTGTGCATTCGACTAGCACCCTCTTTTTTTTAACCTGAATAACAATTTCTAGAATTTACTCAAATAAAATAAAAATAATGGGAGAGTTGAGCTTTTATTTTCAAACAGTGGTATTCTTTTGATTGTTATTATTATTATTATTATTTTGGCAGTGCGCTTAATTTGTTATATACTTGTTTACTGCTTTTATGGTATGTTTGGTTGGGATGAAAACAAGGAGGATAGAAAATAGAGAGGAAAATATGGTGGAAAATAACATTTTCTACCGTTTGGTTCAGGAGAGAAAAGAAAGACAAAAAATGGAGAGGAAAATAATCCCTCCGGGCATACATTTTTTTATCCTCCCAATCTGGGAGGAAAATCGGGAGGAAAAGATGTTAAATGATGTAATTTACACAAATACCTTCACTTTATTACACTCACCTACCCCTCTATTTCTTATATATTATATAATAAGGACATAATAGTCAATTTATATAAATTACATTTTCCATCCTCCCATTTTTCTCTCCAACCAAATAAAAAAGTTTTCCACCCCTCCAACCAAATACACATGAGGAAAAACCAAATTTTTTCTATCCTCTCATTTTTCCATCCTCTCACTAATTTTTTATCCTCCCACTTTTCCACTTCTTCAACCAAACTGACCCTTAGAATTCTAGTATGCATATCATTTCTCTAGAACTCCTAAACCTTTGTATATGACTATATGTGTTGCACAATAATGAAGAAATTCAATTATCTATTGTTAAAAATAATGAAAAAAAAAGTGATCAGTTAAATTTGAGGTAATTTATATCATTTAATTAAAATTTTTATTTAAAAAAATTACAATTGGCATACAATGAAAAAATTTTGGGCAACTATATATAGAAGATAGAAGATTTATTAAATGATATGCTAATTAACGTATTTTTACAATATTTAGATCTATATTTCATATCCTATAGATCAAACGTGAGGACTCAAAATAAACAAGAACAAGTCCACTTGGATCAATGGTGCTTTGTCTTTTAAATCAAGCCCAAAACAATAGAATTTCTAAAGAGAGTGAGAATCAAGCCCAAATGCAATTCTAAATTAGCCTAGGACCAAGACTGACGAGCTAGATGTAATAGATTGGCAAGATTAAACAACAAATGAATATAATATCCGTCTCAGGAAAATCCGAGGATCAACTTTCTTGTATAGAAAAATGGCTCAAGTTTTACACATAGGCTATTTAATGCATTCTTTCCTATTATGTTGCCAATGAAAAATCTTCTACCCCTTTTTCAAGTGGATTCCCTCCCTTTTATAGTCTCTCTCCTTGCATCTTAGCCTTCCATTTGAACGCCTCCTAGCATTTTTCAGGATACTTGTCCCATCATGGCTCTGGTGAAGGTGGTAGAAGGTGATGCTAGCTGTGAAGTTACTGTTCATGGGTCATTTTCACATTAATGCAACTAATAAGGTTGGTGGAGAACATTGAATGCGGAGGTGAGAAGTACATCCTTCAGGTAGCTTCCTCCCACCATCCTTGTTCTCGCTGTCAGGCCTCCTTCCCTTCTCGGGATTTCAAGGGATATCAATTGTCCTGATTCCCTTGCTCTCCTTGGGCAAATGAAGTTCTCGGAGTGCGCTTACCCCCCCCCCCATCTTGAGTTATGAAAATTGCTACTTGGTCAAGACTCCTCTGTCCTCGGACTCAACACATCATATATTGTAGAAATATATTATACTTGGATAATAAATGAAGGTTTCTTTCTCAATCAAACTAACAACTGAAAAGTGTTCACAATTAATCAAATTTAACTGTTATAACTTATAAGTGTCCGCATGATCTAGTGAGATTCAAAACGCACTAGATATAACACTAAAGAAAGTGATGATAGATATAAAAATAATTAAAGAAATTTTTCATTAAAAATAAAATAGAATTGAAGATATTTGATAATGAACATACATATATAACAAACAGAAAATAAAAATCTCTTTAAGAGATGATGACTTACTGCCCAGCCAACTTCTATACTGTTGGTTTCTGCTTCACGTCCATTTTGGACCCATATTTGAGCTTACTGTATTGGCCTGATTCCACATGTGGATTCTGTACACTGATTACTGCCCTTGCTCCATGGTATGTAGTAACCTCCGTTGTGGCAAGTGTTGTATACTACAAGTCATTGTTAGATTTAGCAAACAGTCAAATATGACCAAAAGTCTAGAAACACAATTTATCACACATTTTACTTCAACTTGTTTAGGTGTCAACTGATTATTAAAGTGCTTTAAATGATGGTTCCAGGTGTAACTAATGTAATCCAATAACTAATTGACACTCAAAATAGTTTGGTCAAAGTGTGTGGTAATAGGAGAACTCCAAATATAATATCTACACATTGATAAGAATTCAATTAACTAATAAAAAAGTTGTACTCAGTGCAGTGGCGGCTTCAGGAATTTTTTTTAGAGTGTTCCTCAACAAACATAAATTACACAATCTAATAAAAAGAAAATTTTATATATTAACAACAACAACAATCAAATATTGTGGTTTTTTTATCAAATATTTGTCCATAATTCTAGCAAAAGAATAAATAATAAACTATAAGTTCATTTGAAATATTAATAAAATTATTAATTATTGTTGTTTAGTTGTTTCATTAATTATAAAATTATTAATTGTTGTTTAGCCTAATATAATTTAATTTGTTTGTCTTTTATAATGTATTAGTCAATTAAATTATTAATTATTGTTTATTAGCTGCTTCATTATTTTTCTTTACTAACTATTAGCACACATCTTACTGTGCACTAGCATACACCCCATCTGCATTATCCACTGCCAACCCACTACCTGTCTCTCATGCCTTTACTTCCCACCTGGCCCCATACACCCATCCACCCCTCCCCACTCAACAGACAAGCCCCAATCACAAGAGCCAATTTGATGATAAATTCACAATCACAAATTAGTTCACAATAATTCACAATAGACAATACACTAAAAGACAAACTCAGTAACTCACCAACACCAACGGATAAAGTCAAAACAGGGACAAATATTAATAAAGTTAAAATAAAGCTAAGCAATTACAGTTCAATAAAGCTAAGCAATTTCACCAAAAAGAGAGAGAGAGAGAGAGAGTGAGAGAGAGAGAGAGAGAGAGAGAGAGAATCAGCCAATCAGATAAAGTCTTTGGTCTTAAAGAAAGAGAGACTCTCATTTCACTTAAATAAAAATTACTTTCACTCTTTCAGACTTTCAGTAGAAAGAGAGACAGAGAGAAGTAAGAGTCTAAAAGAGAAAACTCATTAGAGAAAAAGAGAGGGTCAGAGAGAAGAAAAGATGAAATACCTTGAGGTTGAGCCGTTGAGGGAGCAAGGAGGCCTGAGGCTGAGGGGCGGCGCCGTCGGGCTGGGCAGCACGTCGAGGCGACTGGCGAGGTCCGCGAGGAAGGAATCTCTGATCCAATCTGTGCTATTCCGATCTTCGATCCGACTGGCGAGGCAATGACCGATCTCCGATCCGACTGGCGATGGCCGATGAGCTCTGTTGCTCGAGTTTGAGGTGGAGGCGCCATCCGTTGGTCTTTGATGACATGAGATTTTTTTCTTTAGGCTAGGTTTCTCCTTTTCTGATTTCAGTTTTTGTACCGGCAGACGCGTATATTGGATTTTTTTTTTTTTTTGAGAATCCGTGGGCTTGGGCTACCATCTATTGGGTTTTCCGTATGTTGTTTTTTTCTTTAGATTGGGTCTACTTTCCCATCTGTTGTTTAGGATTGATGTTGGGCTTTGGGCAGTGGGCTTGCTCTGTTACAAATTTTTTTGGGTTTTTTTTTTTGCTTAAGAGTAGAACAGATAATTTTTTTTTTGATTTGAGGGTGTTCCTGATTTAGTTGAGGGTGTTCCTATGTTTTTTTTAAGAGTAAATAAATAAATAAAAATTAAATTATTATATATATATATATATATTTTTTAGTTTAGGGTGTTCCTGGGAACACCCTGCAGTCAACATGGCGCTGCCATTGACTCAGTGTATAAAACTCTCATTTTTACAAAGTCTGAGAGAGATTATGATAAACAGTCTTATTATCAATTTATTGGGGAGACTAATTCCCGAACTCAAAACCATGACTTGTTGCTTTTGGTGGAAGTCATTTGCCATTGCACCAAGGTTTGACCTCTATATCATTTAACCATATAAATATGCATAATAAAATAATGCTAAATGACTAATTATTTTGCAGTTATGATCATCCAATGTGGCATATAATAAAGGAAGCATTTCAATCAAGAGTCTTGTAATTTAGTGGCACAACTTACTTTCCTTCATTAGAAAAACTACGATTCTAAAATTCCAACTCCCTATTGTTGTAATAATAAAAAATCATCCAAAAATATATCATGATATTATTAGATGAAATGAAAATAAAAACTATTTAGTATCACTTTCATCATAGTATATCTCTTAATCTTAAGAAAAATCTCTAAAAAAAAAATTATTTAATAGGTACGACAGTGATGATATTGCATATATTACTTATAGTGTGATTTAATGTTAAATTTTTAAAATATGAAAAAGTAGATATAACACCCTGAGTTAATCACATCAACTGTTCAAATTAGAGTATAGAATTAATTGGTAAATTACATGTCATTGTAAATAATTTTATGAATAGTAATGTAATAGAATTTCTTTTTTTTCATGGTTTATGTTTTTTTAAATATGAAGTAGATATAACTAGAGGTGGTAATTCGTATTCGCGTGCCGGGTTCGTGTCGTGTCAACTCATGAGTATTCAACGATATATGTCAATACTAACCCGACATGTTTATTAAACGGGTTATGATTTCTCAACCCTAACATGACCCATTTATTAAACGGGTCAATCGTGTCGACCTGCTTATCAGATTTTATCAAAATGAAAAAAAAAATTATGAAAAAACAAACAAATAAAATTTTTTTAATATAAAATTTAAAATTAACAAGTAATTGCATCACAAATAATCATTCAAAACTAATACATATCACAACATCACAAATAATCAATCACAATATGTCAAAAAAAATAAACCACAACAACTAATAAGTTTATATACCTAGAGTTTGAAGGGTATATTGGTAAAATGTCATTTAATTAAACGGGTCAGATGGCTCAAATGGGTTCTATATGTTCAACACTAACCCAACTCTTTTATCAAATGGGTCAACCATGTCAACCCGAATATGACACGAACTCGTTAAGTCTCAACTCATAACCTGCTAATCTTATGTCGTGTTGTGTCAGGTTCGCGAGTCGTGTCCAATTTTGCCACCCGTAGATATAACACCCTGAATTAATCACATCAACTGTTCCAATCTTTAGTATAGAATTAATTGGTAAATTTTATGACATTGTAAATAATTTTATGAATAACAATGCAATAGAATTTCTTTTCTTTTCATAGTTTATATTTCTTAAAATATGAAGTAGATATAACACCCTGGATTAATCAGATCAACTGTTTCAATCTATAGTATAGAATTAATTGGTAAATAATATATGTCATTGTAAATAATTTTATGAATGACAGTGTAATAGAATTTCTTTTCTTTTTCATGGTTTATAATAAAGATGTTTTATTATAACACCCTGAATTAATCACATCAACTTTTTGAAGACGTTTTATACAATTTTTTATTTTAACAATATGGATTTTTTATATGTAGTGTGTATATAGAATTTTTAGTGTGAGTAGAATAATGGAAATTTTTTAATTTCTCAATTATTTTTTGGTCCTTAATGTGTCCTAATTTTAACTCACTTTTTAATTGAATTATAGGATTATTTATGAAATTCTAGAAAAGTAGACGCCAAAAAGTCTCATTCCAATTATATGAGATGAGAAGAAACTAAGCATGGATTTCCAATATCCCAAACAATTCCAATATATATGTAAATGAGTACTACAAAGATTACAAGTTCTCCAGGATATGAAACTCCAAGTGAGTGAAGGTTTCCACCATGAGATTTTGGGAAAGACTTGAAATAAGTATGATCTTCAACTTTAGATTTTTGAATAGGTACCATCCCTTGTGGGCAACCTTCTTTGTGGAGATCTATTTTCGCTATTTTGCTGTTTAATAAAACTTTGTTTGTCATCCAACTTTCTGAGAAACTCGGGTTCTTTTGTAAAATTTGTAGTTAAAAGTTAAAACCAAAATTAGCCCAAAGTTTTTGTTCATTTTTAATTTGTAAAACTAATTAAGATTTAGTTAGAATAATATGGGACATATAATGATATAATAAATGTCTTTTATTTGATAAAATATGTAGTCTATGAGAAAGTCAACAGAAAAGAACATGGAAAGAATTTACTTGGCCATATACCTGAATTTTATGATTCTTAAGCAGAGGATGAGCAAAAGCAGGCTGTTTATATGGCCAAAATGGGCATTTGCCACTTTCTCACAAACTTTCTAGCATTTTGTCCATTTTCTCAAACTATTTAGGGAAATATCCCTGTTTTGAAACTTGATAATGTGAGGGTCGAGTTTGTATATCAAACTCGATTATCCTATAAGCGAGTTACTAAAAAACTCGATTTGTATGGTCGAGTTAGTCTGAGCATTGTGCCATGCTGGCGAAGTAGACGTGGCTTTTCCAATAAAAAAATGCTCATGTGAACATGCATAACTTGATAAGTACAAAATTGAGTTTGCCTTAACGATTTGAATCTCTAATGTCACACAATGCCTATTCACTCTCTCCCTGTGCACTCTCCCTCGCTCTCTGCCATCACTCTCCCTCTACACTCTCCTCTCCCTCGCTCTTTGCTCTGCGATCAGTCTTCCCTACTCTCCCCCACTCTCCTTCAGTCTCACTCTCCCTATCTAGTCTCCCTCACCCTCTTCGATCAGTTGTCGATGCTTCCATCGAACCCTCACAATACCCGCCGCCGTTGATTGCAGGTACGTTGCTCTCCTCTGATATCTTTTCTGATTTTGGGTAATATTAGGTTGTGTTTTATATGGGATTTTGATTATTTTGTTGAAACTTACTTAAAAGTAGTAAATTTACTAATCAAGATGAGAATTTTGTTGTCTTTTATATGCTGCAATGATGATGATCTAAAGTATTTCTTGTTATATGGCTATGTTTGTGTTATTTTCTTATTAATTAGAGTTTTGTTGTCTTCTACATGCTGCAATGATTATCTTATTAATGAGTTTAAATGTGCTTGGGGTTTTGATGGGGGGTTTTGGCAAATCGATTGGTGGTGTTGTGGTGATATCTCTGGGTTTGTGTAAAATGTGTCTTATCCGATTGTAGGCATGATTTTTTATAGTTGTTCTAAATGGTGTCGAACTAATTATGTTTGATTCTAAATAGATACACCGTTTTTCTTTTGGTGTGGCATTTTAGAATTCATGCCTGCCGTTTCTTTTGGTGCTCTCTTCAACTTGTCACAGTGAATTATAATTTTATTCATTAGCTTTTTAGTTTTATATAATATCATGGCAATCTAATCTGGTTATATGCATGCAACCCCCTCAGTTATTTCTGTCCCGGTGCGTTGTTCTTTTCTCCAAAATTATTTCTTATCATTCATGGCAAGTAAATGTAGCTAGTTCTTGCTACTTTTGAGCTGTCAGTAGTAATAATAATGATGAGAATTTAATCAAACTATGTGAATTTTATGTTTTTGTGCTATTAAGAATAGGTGTTTTTGATTCTCAATGTTATATCGTTTTTGCGAAATAGCCTTGCTGTTGTGTATCTAAGTTATGATGGATTACCTGGATGTGAGATTGAACTCTATTTTTCAATTACTGGCTTAGCTGCAATCCTTGATTCATTTGCTTACCAAATTGAGCCTCCAAATTGTGTTTGCCATGTTTTTATTATTATATAAAATCTGTCTCCATATGTTTTGACTGTGACTTGGTCTGTGCTATCCTGATAGATTTTTTGTTTTTTGTTTTTTTTTTGTTTTTTGTTTTTTGTTTTTTTTTAACTTCAATTACAGATAATAGAAAAAAAAAGTGTTTTTATTAAAATTCTGGCAAGTTCTTATTTATTTAAGCTTTAATTCGATTGCTTTTGGGTTGCATGTTATGTAGGGGTAAGAAGTGATGTGATAACTATCTTATTGCAATATGTTTATATTGATGAAGTTTTTGCCGCCTTCTAATACCTAGTGCAGAGCCTCTAATACTGTGGAATCCTGCATGAGGGTTCATGTTAAATTAATTGGCCTTTTGGATTGTGGATGTTTTTAGGGACGTGCAATTATAATTTGTTTGGCATGTTTGATGTTGAAACATTTTAGTCTCAATTGAGTTGCTTGTTTTATGCCTCTTTCTTTTGAATGAGTTGGAAGTTTAGGTTTGAATTAGGATTTAGATTAATTTTTTTTTGAGATAATTTATATAGTACGATTCCAAATTTGATGTCAAGATTACTTGGACTAATAAACTTTGGTTGAGGATTACTGAGTTCTCGACTTACTACCTCCTTTGTAAGTCTCATTATCTCATTAGTAGAGTGAAGAACTTACTGGGGGTGTTAAGAGTTCTTTCTTATAGGGAACTCAACCTGATAATATTAGCATGGTCTTATAACAAAAGAACAGTCTGATTTAAGACTTTATGCAGGACTCAAAAGAATGTCCTTATTCTCCACATGTCACCTTAAGTAACACTAGTGGACTGTGTTTTTATATTATATTTTCTCCTATTTCAAAGGGATTTTGGATAAGTTATATTTTAGGCATGCTTAGGGGACTGTAGGTATTTGTTCATTTTCTAGCCAGATTCCCCTCTTAAAAAGAGGATGCAAGGTTGTGTTTCTCCAGTAGGTTGATTTGATTTCCTTTATTGATATGTATATGTAAAGATTTAAAATTTTTAGATGGAGTAACCTCCAAGCAAAAGTAAAGTAGGATTCTACCAACTTCAGATCAATAGTTTTGTGCACTATAGCCATTCGAGGATGGGCTGTTGGAACTGGTTTATCAATGGTGGCTTTGCAGAGATATGAGGAATAGAATCAGCAATGAATTCAAGATGAACAACAGTTTTTTAATTCAATGTCTACCTCTTATTTACCCTGGGAGTAAGGATGTGTGTTAATGGAGTAATTATACAATACTATGGGATTCCTTGGTCTTGTAATGATGTGTGCTAATAAGCAATTAAGCTACCTTTGAAGCTAGAGTAACTTTGAGGTGGTTTTGAAAGCAACACTTACAAGTCACTAGATGTTGAGGTGGTTTTGTGTGAATGAAAAAAAAAATTGAGCATATTAAAGATAAGGACTTTGCAACTTAGGGCATTGTCATACATAGATGGAGGATAGCAAGCATTTCAATGTTAAAGCTTCTTTATCCTACCTTATTTTTTTATTTTTTGGTAAGTAAACATATATTTTACTGCAAAGAAACTACTTCATGTACAAGAGAGACAAAGAAACCACTTCATTTCTACATTCATACTGGACCTGTTTGGCTGGACCTTTTATACCTTTTCTTACTGAACTTTGAGAAACCTTTTTTGGATGAACTATACTAAGCAAATATGACTAGCAATGAGGGTTTACAGTTGAGCACTTGTAGCCTATAGAAACTCTACATCTTTTTGGAGACAACTATGCTATCTAGTTGAGTACTTGAGTTGAAGCCAGAGATTATATGATTTGTTAATTGGTTCTTTAACTTGATGAAATGTTGACAATCATGTTAGGCTCATAATATGTCTTATTGTATCAATTCTTTTAATTTATATTTAATTGTGGTTTGCTGGTTTAGAAACTCTGCATCTTTTTGGAGACAACTGTGCTATCTAGTTGAGTACTTGAGTTGAAGCCAGAGATTATATGATTTGTTAATTGGTTCATTAACTTGATGATATGTTGACAATCTTGTTGGGCTCATAATATGTCTTACTGTAGCCATACTTTTATTTTATATTAATTGTGGTTTACTTGTCATAGAGTGAATCCTCAAAAATTGCTAACAATCGATTTGCTGCCATGTCAGATATGCAGGCACTAATTAGAGTGGAGCCTAGACCCGGCGATGATACCCAGTTGACCCGGCAGGCGGATCATTGGTCAACTTTGCTTTGGAGGCGCACCATCAACAAGGTATGTAATTGTATTATTAATATATCTTTGTTTTATAATTACCTCGTGTGCACTACCTAACACAATGCTTGTCCGTGTGCAGGAGGTTGTTAGGGATTGTGCCCTAAAATCCAATTTATTGGCATGTCATAATTAATTAAATTGTTTAATTATATGAGACTATTTATAAATGAACTAATGAAACATTATCATAGTCCATGAGATGCAGTGTATGTGATTTATGTAAAAAGTCACAAAAGATGTAAATCACAAGTTCCTTGTAAACTCAAAATGTAGTTCGTAGTCGGTGATGAAATTGGACGTTTCATCTGCGAAGACTTTAATACATCAACTAAGATAATTTGTCTTGATCATGAAAGTAGAGACTTCTAGTTGATGTGTTGATGTGTCTTAAGAGTTAAGACATATTAAATTGGACCACTGTAAAATTAATTATTCAATCAACAACTATCACCTGAATAATTAATCTCACGACTTCTAATTTCATAGACTCTCAATCCTGAAAGGGTTGTGAACCCGATCATGAAATGTAGGTTACTTTGATATATATGAGGAGTGAGATCTAAAAATCACGATTAAAACCTCAGTATGTTGGGTAACCACACGTAGTCTTGAAGGAGCACATATTCTCAAGATGGAATCCATAATCTCTTTTGTAGAGACACGAAATATCCCCTTGAGATAAGTTTAATGGAAATTGGTTATTCACGGCATCCATTTTAGTAAAGAGTTACTAAAGCTTATATTTATTGAAATTGGATTTCAATAAATGTGAATAACTAAAAGATTAAACCAGGTACTTAAGGAAAAAATAGTTGTTTACAAAGTGATAGTTTATCATGATTTTGTTCACTATGGATATTTCATGGAGGGGTCAAATGATTTTATTAGAGTCTTGGGATATAATTTATTAATAAGGCCTAGAGTGCAATTATATTTATATAGTGGTATTAAATATAATTAATGGTAACTTTGGACTTATCAAGAGTTGACAAAAAAACCCAAAACCCATTGGAGTAAGAGTCTTATTTGTTCCCTTTAGTCTCATCTCAAGCCACAAACTAAATCCCAATTGGATAGGCTTAAAAGGCTAACCCAATTAGATAATCAGTTTTTATTTAATAAGAGTTGTTAAATAAAGTAACTACCAATGGTAGTTAGTATGTACGTATGATGAAAAGAAAGAAAACAATTTTTCCCTACAAGGAGAAGAAGAATGATTTTTCTTTGAGAATCAATGTACACAAAGACTAATTGAGAAACCACACCTGTTGGGCACCATGTGGAATTGAGATGAAGATTAAAGGTCTTCTCAGGTCTTAATTTTGAATTTCACTACATCAATGTACGTTTTCTATTCTTTGTTCTAGAATTCAAGGTTACATGTTACCTTTCATGAATGAAGTAGATCTATGATCGTTGTTTCCGCTGTGTGTTTTGTATGAGATACAAAACCAGATTTTCCATCAATTGGTATCAGAGCCAGGTCTTCAATATCATGTTTGTATAACATGTGATTGAGTTTTAGAATCAAAGAAAAACCGTTTTCTTGGTGTTCTAGTTTACTGCTGTAAAATATCTGCATATTTATGTTCTTTTTGTGGTCTACAATGTGGATGTAGGGTCTCAATTTATACCTAAGCCCAACGAAAGGAAGGGTATAGGCCTAAATAACCCAATACAATAAATTTTATAGAGAGTTAGTTAGAAATCTTGTTTCTAATGAGCTTGAATGACAATAACAATGGCCCAAGATTATAAAATGATGAGATTGGATTAGTTTGTATGATGAAAGTAGTCCTCGGACTCAAGCCAAGGAGCAAATTCTTATATTTCTTATCTCATACAAGTTGATTACAGATATTCAATCTACAGTGTTTTTTCTCCTTCTTTCTTGATTCCCCCTCTCTCTGGGACGTTCTTCCCCTTTATATCTCTTCCTTCTTGCTCTCCACATGTAGGTCTAGTCTGCTAACATTGATACTTGTCCCATCAGCACATTCAGAAAGTCTTTAGGTAATAGCTGTAAGGCTGAAAATCACTGTTCAAATATCACTTCCCCACTAATGCGCCCAGAGACTTAGGTACAAAGCATTCAATGTGGTGGTAGCAGCTTTCTCTTAGATATTTCCCAACTGTTCTTGCTCTCCGTGCCCCGTGAAACATATCTTCATCCACAAGTCCTCCTAAAATATCATTCTAAACGACATGACGCACCATATGATCCTTACTTCGCTTAGCCGAGGAGATACCCCTCCTTGGATTACTTCCCTTAGCTTCTTTTGCCACAATTTGCTCGTGGGTCTCTAAGTATGACATCTTTATCACTATCAATCCGTCCTCGGATAGGTAAACATCCTTGGACAAGCTAATGGCCCAAAAACGCACATTGGGCCTTTTATCCTCACAGTGGATATGTTTAGAGATTCATGGCATTAGTTTTAAAGTTCTAAATGAAACTGGAATATCAGTCAAGCATGAGCATTTTGTTTTGCACTTCTTGGATACAGTTTATAGTTTTATTTGATAACCGTTGCTGATGCCATTAACGTATATGAGATATAAATTGGTTCGAATAATTGTTTCGTGTTATTCAAAGTGGTCATGATTATGTCTCTTAGAATATTCCGTGTTTTGATAGTGTTTGTGTTAGGCATGAACACGATAGTCTTCATATTAGGGATGAACACATAAACCTATAAAGCATTGATAGAGTTTGATGTGTTGTTCTCTTGTCTTCTTGGAATGCATTGATTAATATATGCTATATATTGCTTTGTATGATTCGAAGAGGCCATGTTTATATCTGTTTTCTTTTCAGTGTCGTGTGCTTCTGTTCAATGCTAAGTTTATTGAGATTGAAATAAGCTTTTTGTTTTGTCTTTATCAAGTTAGCGATAGAATCGTAATAGTGCAATAAATGCACCATTTCACTTCTATATTGGCATTGGATTTAAATGCCAAAACTTGACAAGTAATGAAACATATTTGTGTGTTTTATTTCTTGCATGGCCACGTTGCTTATTTCCCTTGGTCAATTTTGTTTTATTATTTTTGATAATAAGACATGGTATCCATTATGTTTGTTGACCATTTTATGAACATGTACAGATGTTTGTCTAGTGATATATTTTTATGATCAAACAATAAGTAAATGCTAGAATTAATTTTATCCTTTAATGAAATTTATTCCAAATGAGATTAGGATTATGTTTTCAAGGGTTTCTAGCATATTAGGGTTCTTGATAATAATCTTGAAAAACTTAATGTTTGATCTGTAAATCTTCGTTGATAAAATCAAAAGGTGTTTTTGATGGAAGAACAACGAAGATGTCAAAAACGGTTACCTGAAAATTCTGGAAAAATTTAGTTCTACGAGTTTCGATCGATCGAGAATTCCTTTCAATCGATCGAATGTACTTTTCAATTGATCGAAGAGGAATCAAGAACCGATCGAGTCAGGCAGAAATTCTATGATGAAATTCTTCATTGTCTCGATCAATCAAGAATTCCTTTCGAATGATCGAATGTTAATTTTGATCGATTGAATAGGAATCGAGAATCAATCGAACGAGGCAAACGCTTTGTGATGAATTTCTTTATTTTTCGATCGATCGAGTAATAGGTTTGACCGATCGAAGGCACTGAATTTTGAATTTTCACTTGTTTTTTACTAAGTGCTAAAATTTTGATTAAAAGTAAGGCTGTGTGATTAATTTGACAGTCTTTAAAAGTTAAAAACATACATTAATCATTATCTAACTAAAAGACCTAATGAGATCAAAGATGTTAGTTAAGTAGAACTCTTACTCCTAAATTGTTGTATGATTAAAAGTCCTTAATTTATGTTAATCAAATGTTTTTAATGAGATGAAAATTCTAATTAAAGTTATATAGTTTCTAATAAGATTAGAATACTTTATCTAGTAAATTAAGGATAGAGTTCTATATAACTAATTTTTGATTCATTAGTGTTTAAGGAATTCTAAATAGTTTAGGACTTCCATTTTAGTTACTGATTCTAATGAGATTAGAGTCTTCAACAAGTGCAAGGTTATTAGTTGTGATGGGATCACAATTATTTAAAGAAAAGCCCAAATAACGAGTGAGAGTGCTGAAATAACCCTTTTGTTAAGTTTATTGTAATGTGAATAGATACCTTGTCTTGACTTCGAGTCTTTCATTCCAAGTGGAGGGTATTTACTTCACGGATTACATGACGAAACTTCTTTGTGATTGCGCGAATGTTCGTTACGCTATTGTGATGTGACTTAGTCAGATCACATTGAATTTAAACAATTAATCACATTTGATATCTAGGGTTAAAATTGTGATGAGATCACAATGATTTCAATACAATCCAATTGTTCTAAAATTTCTAATGGGAGAGAGATTCAATGGTTCGATCTCATGGCCTCCATTGTCGGTTCTTAATGGTGTGAGGTAAACATCTCGTCTTGGCTTCGAGCCTTGTGTTCCATGCAGAGGGTGTTTATTTTATGGTACTACAAGATTAAACTTCCCGATTTATAATAGTGTGGGGCAAGCACCTCGTCTTGGCCTCGAGCCTTGCATTCCATGCGGAGGGTGTTTTGCATCATGGTACTACGAGATCAAACCTTACAAGGGTAGAGTTATGTGGCTACACATAGGTCTAGGCAATGGTGTACACTAAACTAAGTTTGATAGTATCCTCTATGCTGAGTTCTTGCTATTATTACTTAGAGGCTAAAGGAAAAGCGGCAAATTATTTTTGTTTGGTAAGAGTTACCATGATAGCATTAATAATGAGAATATTTCTCACCTGATCATAGTGGTTGGTATTCACTCTATGCTAAGGAATATTAAGTGCGGGATTAGGTTGCTGTTGCACCTAGTATGGTATATTTTTTTTGGGTTCCATACTATATGGTTATGGTTGCAAAATATAATGTCCTTGAAATTAAGTTCATAGTCTCAAGTTGAAGTTGTCATAAATTTTTTGTTCTCTAACGACTATTTTAATTGATTCACATTAACTAAGAAATAATTTTGGATATGGTGCTTAAAAGAGCTAAAGTACATAAATATATTTTGATTCAGCATTGTCATGATTTCCTATACATGATGCATTTAGGGAAGATAGTTTATGATGTGATCATAGTCTCCATTGGAATGTTATAATGTTACATTGGCTTCTATCTCAATTGTGCTACAACATGAGATGCAAGAGTTAGTACTAGACTTAGACCTTATTTTAAGTCTAAATGAGATGTTTGGTATGAATCAAATTGAGTGCTAAAAAAGGCTTAAGGAGTTCCAATTCTATATCATTTTATGAAAATATTTTATTTTTTAAATGAATTGGAATTCTTGGATGTAGAGATTAAATGTTAATCTCATTTGGATATGATCCACAAGTCCTTGTTATAATCATTTGATCAATTCAGATTGTTTTTGAAAATAAATTCTTTTTATATCTAAATTGATGAGTGAGTTTTACGCAAAGAAAGACATCCTAAAAGCTAAGGCTAGGATCAATATGATTTAATTCAAATTCGTAGCCTGAACGGAAAGGTGAGGGTGGTAAGAATAGGAATTATAACACCAAACAGTTGGACAAGTGAGTTGTCCTAGTAATTTGCAAAAGGAAATTAGACTCAAAAGTATGACCAAAAGGAAAGTGTTTCCATTTTGATAAAGTTAAGCATTGTCCATGATTGTTTTCTAGACGGAAATTTACATATTTTATTTTTTTAAGAGAAAGTTTCCATCCTTTGGTATTATATGTTTTGGCACTTATGTCTAGATCTTATTAATCTAAATGATATTTAAGATTGGTGAAAGATGGGCTTTTAGAACCATTATTTTGTTATATTCCTAGTCTATGGACTCTATTTAGAGGATAATAAGATCTAGGGCTCCTTTTCATAAAGGAATAAAGTTCCAATGACTTCTTTAAATCGGTGCATACATAAAGGAGGAATAGGGCTCTTTTAAAGGTAGATTGTTCTAGAAGAAAAATGTTAGAATTTGTTGTAAGACAACTATGAAATACATTTAGAAATGAGATGGTTGTATTAGATACACCGGTACAATATCGTAGTGGGAGAATTATCAATTACCAAATAAATTCATACTTTTGGAATAAACTTTTGAAGTCATTCCACAAGGATATGAATTTGATCCTCAATCCTACGCAAAGGCAATAAATGATATGAATATGGATTACTGGATCAAGGTTATGTGAATAGAATTAAGTTCTATTTAAAGTCTAGAACTTGTAGAGGTGCCTAGTGGCATTTAGCCTATTATTTTCAAATAGGTCTACAAGAAAATGAGATTGATAGATTTGAAGGTGCAAACCTTCAAAGTCAAGACTAGCGATGAAAAAAATTATTCAGAAAGAAATGGTTCGACTATGAAAAGATTTTTTCACCAACAATCAAGTTTGACTTTATCTAGATTCTCTTATTCATTATATTTCATTTGAATGAAATATGACAATGGATATCAAGAAAGCTTCTTTTAGTGGCAATCTTGAGGAAGACATCTATATGATGTAATTAGACTTGTTCATAGCAAAGAACTAGTAGTGTTTAGTATGCAAGTTGCTTAAAGTTCATTTATGGACTAAAGCAAGCATCTAATCATAAAATATCATCTTTGATCAAGTAATCAAATTGTTTGATTTGATCAAATATTAAAAGGCCTTATGTGTGTAAAAGCTATATAGAATAATAAATTTTTTAATGTATGTTGATGACATTCTAATCATTTAGAATGATGTAGAGTTATTGTCATCAATGGAGTTATTTGTTGTCTAGTCCAATTTGTTATAAAGTACTTGGGAAAGACTGGTCACATCCTAAGAATTAAATTTTGTTAAAATTCAGAAATTAGGATGTTGGGTTTATCTCATACTGCTTAAATTGATTAGATTCTAGCCAAGTATAATATGTAATACTTCAAGAAGGGATTCTTTCTTTTTAAGTTTGAAATTCATTTATATAGGACTATAGTCCTAAGACATATAAGAGGGAGAACATATTAAGATAGTTCCACCAAAATCTTTATGCTATGTTATATACTAGGCTAAATATTTATTTTGCGGTAGGCATGGTAAGCAAATATCAATTGAATCTAAGATCACTTAATTTAGTGAGAGTAAAGCATATACTCAAATATTTTTAGGAGAATAAGGGATTATATGCTTGTCCACCAAAGTGAAGATTTGATGGTTACTGGTTATACAAATGCTGACTGGTAGTTTGATTGTGATTCATGAAGTTGGACTTCAAGATATGTGTTCATCCTAGGTGATGAAGATACACATTAAGCGTAAGTATTGTCTCATTAGAGAGATATGAGTACGTAATCAGTAATAGTAGAAAAGATAATTTATGCAATAAATCTGGCTGAAACTTGTTTCCAAACTTTGCATTAGAGTGATTGTGAATTACTTTAAAGGGAAATAAATGTCGGATATATGATAAATTGTCTTTGAGGGCAAGTGGGAGATTGTTAGGGTTTGTGCCCTAAAATCCAATTTATTGGCATGTCATAATTAATTAAATTGTTTAATTATATAAGACTATTTATAAATAAACTAATAGAACATTATCATAGTCCTTAAGATGCATTGTATGTGATTTATGTGAAAAGTCACAAAAGCTGTAAATCACAAGTTCCTTGTAAACTCAAGATGTAGTTCGTAGTCGGTGATAAAATTTGGTGTTTCATCTGCGAAGACTATAACACATCAATTAAGATGATTTGTCTTGATCATGGAAGTAGAGACTTCTAGTTAATGTGTTGATGTGTCTTAAGAGTTAAGACATATTGAATTGGATCGCTGTGAAATTAATTATTCAATCAACAACTGTCACCTGAATAATTAATCTCACGACTTCTAATTTCGTAGACTCTCAATCCTGAGTGGGTAGTGAACCCGATCATGAAACGTAGGTTATTTTGATATATCAGGAGTGAGATCTAATAATCACGATCAAAATCTCAGTATGTTAGGTAATCACACGTAGTGTTGAGGGAACACATATTCTCAAAATGGAATCCACAATCTCTTTTGTAGAGACACAAACTATCCCCTTGAGATAAGTTTAATAGGAACTGGTTATTTAGGGTGCCCACTTTAGTAAAGAGTTACTAAAGCTTATATTTATTGAAATTAGATTTCAATAAATGTGAATAACTAAAAGATTAAACCGGGAACTCAAGGATAAAATAGTTGTTTACAAAGTGACAGTTTATTATGACTTTGTTCACTATGGATATTTCATGGAGGAGTCAAATGATTTTATTAGAGTCTTGGGATATAATTTATTAATAAGACCTATAGCGTAATTATATTTATATAGTGGTATTAAATATAATTAATAGTATTTTTGGACTTATCAATAGTTGATAGAAAAACCTAATGCCTATTGGAGCTAGAGTCTTATTTGTTCCTTTTGGTCCCATCTCAAGTCACAAACTAAAGCCCAATTGGGTAGGCTCAAAAGACTAACCTAATTAGAGAATCAGTTTTTATTTAATAAGAGTTATTAAATAAAGTAACTACCAATGGCAGTTAGTATGTACGTATGATGAAAAGAAAGAAAACAGTTTTTCTCTACAAGGAGAAGAAGAAAGATTTTTCTTTGAGAATCAACGTACATAAAGACTGATTGAGAGACCACACTTCTTGGGCACCATGTGGAATTGAGATGAAGATTAAAGGTATTCTTAAGTCTTGGTTTTGAATTTCACTACATCAAGGTACACTTTCTATTCTTTGTTCTAGAATTCAAGGTTACATGTTATCTCTCATGAATGAAGTAGATCTGTGATTGTTGCTTCCGCTTTGTGTTTTATATGAGATACAAGGCCTGATTTTCCATTAATCATATTGTGGTGTTATTTACGTTTCCACTTTTGTGCATGATATGATATATGCTTGTTTAACCTAGATCTAAATAATAAATCTAATAATCAATTTGGTTAATTAATTAAGTTAAAGGCGTAAATGCACTTTTAGTCCTTACATTTTGACCCGATTTTTATTTTGGTCCCTATATTTTATTAAAATTACCGTTTTAGTCTCTAAACCAATTAACGCGTGACGTTTAAGTCCTTACCGTCACCCAACTAACAAAAAATGCTGATGTGGCTAACGGAACGCCCTATTAGCTGACGTGGCGCTGATGTGGCATTGATGTGGTAATTAAAATATTATTAAAATAAATAAAAACCTTAAATCTAATTTAATTTTAAAAAAAAATATTACTTATCATTAATGATTTTCATAAGAAAATTACAGACTGTTCTTCTTGATCTTCCCAATCAAACCCAGCAACAAGGACTCAAACCCAGATTACAAGAATGCAAACCCAACAACAAGAACTCAAACCCAAATTACAAAGAACACAAACCCAGCAACCAATAACTCAAACCCTGATTACAACAACACAAACCAAAAAAGAAAAAAAAAACAGAGATCAAACAAGAATAACAAGAACAAACCCAGATTACAATAACTCTTTCATTGATGAACCCGAGTTCTCCCATTCATTCCCAACAAGAACAACTCTCTCGGTCTCAAAACCCAAACAACATGACCACTCAAAATCATGATCAACTCTCACAGTCTCAAGACCCAAACAGCATGACCCACAAGACAAACCCCAGCAAAACCCAACAAGACCCAAATAGAATGACCGATTTGAAGAAGAGTGCCGCCGCTTCAGTGGTGGAGGTGGACTCGCTAGGATCTGAAGAAGAATGCCGCCGCAAGATCCATCCCTGTCCACCAAAACCCCAAGCCGCCACTTCAAAATCACCCTAAGCCGCCATCCTTATCTTCTTTGCCTTTGCCCATTGCTGTTCGCCAACACCGCCACCCTAGGCAGTAGCTCCCAAACCCACACCTCCCTCTCTGATTCTCTCGTCTTCGCCCACTCTCTCTCTTTTCCGTCTAATCTGAAGGGCCAGTAAGAGAGGAAAAGAAAGCCCACTCTCTCTCTTCACTATCTAATATGAAGGGTCAATAAGAGAGGTAAAGAGAGAGGGTGAGGTAAAGAGAGAGTCTGAACTTAAACCAGTTTGGAGAGAAAGGGCTTAAGACAATTTTGAATCTATATTGCCAGTGGGTTGGGATTTTGATCTAGGTTTGTGGGGGTTTCAAAAGTTTTTTTTTTATTTTTAAATTTGAGTCTAAAAAATAGTATATTTAATTTTGTGAAAAGAGAGAAGAAGGAATCGACAGAGTTGCAAAGTGGGAAGAAGAAGAAAAATAAAGAAGAAAAAGAAATTAGGCACAAACATAACATAACAGATCTAAGTTCCCCATTTTTTTTGTTTTTAATTATGTTTTTTTGTTTTTTATAATTTTTAAAATTAATAAATTTATTTTTTAACATTAGATACTGATGTGGAAGCTGACGTAGATGGACACGTTAGCATTTTTAATATTATTTTAATAGACACGTCAGTATTTACTGTGCCAACAGTGCACTCGTTTGCCACGTCAGCTTTTGCTGTTAGTTGAGTGACGGAAAGGACCTAAACGTCACACGTTAATTGGTTCAGAGACTAAAAGTAGTAAAAATAAAATGTAGGGACCAAAATAGAAATTGGGTCAAAATGTAGGGACTAAAAGTGCATTTACGCCTAAGTTAAACAATCTGTTTCAAAGGGTCTAAACGAACAAATAAAATATTTTCACTAACTCCTTATCTCCATATTGACTTTTACATCTTTACATTTATGTTGTCATATAAATCCATTGTAATTAAATAATATTAAAATGCTCCAAGTAAAGGTATTTCTCATTATGCAACTAGCTCATGATGTGTTTCTCATTAATTTAAGTTTCTTAGAGTATACTCTTGCTCATGATGTATTGTTTTTATAGTCTTTTAAATAAATGTTACAAAATTCTCATTAGAGAAAAAAAAAAAAAAAAAACTCTTAAAATGAAAATGCTCGTATATGGGAGATTAAGCAAAATCAGCAAGTTAAAAGTCTTCCTATAGAAGTATAAAGTCAAAATAGGAAAATGTTAAATGCACTATTAATTTTATTACAAAATACTCTATTACTACAAATTTTATTATATTGAGCTTACAAGCTATTGTGTCACCATTCACAAAAAGGAAATTCAAATATTCATTTATGACATGGTTGAAACTCACCAATCATACTCACTCTCACATCAAGTTGTAAGATTTATGTAGTAAGACTTAGAAAAATGTTATATCCAAAACATTTTTACAACAATTTTACAACAAATCTTAAATGACAAGTTGTTACATTTATGACATGGTTAAAGCTTATCAATTGCACTCACTACCACGTCAAGTTGTAGGTTTTATTTAGTAAAACTTGAAGAAAATGCTACATCCACAATATTTTTACAACAGTTTAACAATAAATCTTAAATGACAAGTTGTTGTTACTAGTTCTAATATAGGCTCGACATGGATGTCATTTTTTTACACAAAAATATTAACTTGCTACCTAGGATTTGTTGTAAAATTATTGTAAAAATGTCGCAAATATAACTGTAAGGGTGAAAAGGTCAGGATATGTTCTTGTGCCTTGGGCCTGATCCGAGGAGATTAATTTGTCCGAGTAAGGTTTAAAAGTAGTAACGATATTGTACTTAAAGGCCCATAAGCAAACTGTTGCGAAGGAGGTTGGTGGAAATGGTCCGAGGAAGGGCATTTCCTCGGATATATGAAGTGAAGACTATACTATACACTGTGACGTTTATAAGGACATTCTAGGAGGTTTGGTGAATGAATATGTGTTCCATAAGGACACACAAAGAAAGAGTGAATGAGAAATATCTTAAAGAAAGCTGCTACCACCGCATTAAAGACTCTGCACCTACCTCTCTGGCCGCATTAATGAAGAAATGACCTCTGAACAGTAGTGATCAGCCTTATAGCTATTGTTTGAAGATTTCAAGAGGGTGATGGACGGGACAAGTATCTAGATTGGTGATCTGAGCTATATGTGGAAGATGGAGGGAGGAAGGAGAATGATAGAAAAGGAAAGGAAAGGCATTCAAGCAGGGGGATCGAGAAGAAAGAGAAAAATAATGTACACACCAACTTCAATTGTAATCTAGTTTTAAGACAAGGAAAAGCAATACAAGTCATCCTCGACTTACGTCCGAGGAGAGTTTCTATTACATAATCAGTTTGTCGCACATAGATTGGGGATCTACCTCATCATTTTTGTTATCTAACATCCATAAAACCTAGATTTCAAGCTCACACTCTACAAATTTCATTGTATAGGGCTTTTTGGGCCTGCACCCTTTGTATTGTTGGGTTCGGGTGCGAATTGTGACCTTACAATAGCATTTCTCTAAAATTTGTAGAAAATTTGGAATTTTCCTACGAATTAATGTCATAATGAATGTAATTAATGCTACATAAACAATATAATAAATGCACTAAAAATTTTATTACAAATTAATGTCATAATAAATGTAATCAATGTGACTTTAACAATATAATAAAAATCTCAAAATTATATTTTTATTTTGTATTTAAAACTTTGATGCATTAGTTTATAAGGGTTATTGGACAAACAAAATACGTGGCAAACTTATGTTCATTGGGCCAACTAAACATGTATGATAAGCTTATATGTCACTTAACAAATGCATTAGCATTTTTCTAATGGTGGCGATGCCAATAAAACGTAAACACATGTAACAAGCTTATATGCCACTTAACGGACACATCAACATTTTTTTAGCATTTCTCTAAAACTTGTAGAAAATTTGGAATTTTCCTACGAATTAATGTCATAATGAATGTAATTAATGCTACATAAACAATATAATGAATGCACTACCAATTTTATTACAAATTATTGTCATAATAAATGTAATTAATGTGACTTTAACAATATAATAAAATTCTCTAAATTATAATTTTATTTTGTATTTAAAACTTTGATGCATTAGTTTGTAAGGGTTATTGGACAAACTAAACACATGTGGCAAACTTATGTTCATTGGGCCAACTGAACATGTATGATAAGCTTATATGTCACTTAACAAATGCATTAGCATTTTTCTAATGGCGGGGGTGCCAATAAAACTTAAACACATGTAATAAGCTTATATGTCACTTAAAGGACACATCAACATTTTTCTAATAGAGAGGCATCCAGTCAAAACAACCCCAAGTGTTAGGGGTGTGGATCAAAATTTTGAAACCTTAGACTTAGAGGGCAAAACGAAAAGAACCCAAATTTTAGGGGGGTATTTTGCACTTTTTCCTTTAGTAAATTTGTATATAGTGACTATTATACTTACCCAAAACAAAAAGGGCAAAACTTAGGTACAGTAACTTAGGTGCAGTACCTTAGGTTCCCCTCTTAAATTTAAGTCATGTGTATAAAATCTACAGCTCAGCAAATGGTGTTACAAGGAATTGCTGTCTCTTTTTTTTTTCTTTTCTTTTCCTGTACTTTTTCTCATCTTTTCCCTCACATGCGTGAAAACCAAATAACTTCAAACATTTTCACCCTTATTTTTCCAAGAAACAAACAGATTTCAAACAAAATTTTTGGCTAAAACTCAACAAATTTCTAGCAAAACCCTTCACAACCATGCCTTGCATTGATTCCGGCCACCATGTGTGGAGGCAGAGTGATTTCCGTTGATCTGGGTACACTTTATCAATCCATGGCCTGAATTTTTTGTTAATGGTCTCGCCCCTTATTTCCTATGATTAGTTGATCAATAATGAGAAGAAACTTTGTTGAGAGGGGAACTGTGGATTGCCACTGCTGGGTAAGTAATAAAGAGGCGAGGGTTTGAATAAAAAGCCAAAGAAATATTAATCTTCAATTGGTGGGGCAGATCTGAAATCTTAAAATTCCAAAGAATAAAAAGCCAAAGAAATGTTAAAAACCTGATCATGTGTTTGAAGGAGGAGATCACTCTGCCTGATCAACGGAAGTGGAGATCACAACCATGCCTTGCATTGATTCCGGCCACCAGGTTTGCTACGGAGCGTTATGTTTTAATGCCGGTTTACTGAGCTATAGTTTTTATACACATGGCATAAATTTAAGAGGGGAACCTAAGGTATTGCACCTAAGGTACTGTACCTAAGTTTTGTCCAAACAAAAAACTTTTACGGTTCTTTTTCTATTATAACTGCTAAAATGTTAAATAATGTCGTCCCTAAATATTATAATTTGCATATAAATCTAATTTAAACCACTATCAAATGTAATTTAAGTCACTCCCTATTTTGGATGATAGATAAAATTAAGTTAGTATTCGCAAAATATATTATGTTGAAGAATTGAAGACAATTATCAAGAAAATCGAATGCTTCTAAACATTTGGCACTTGTTGATACCTATTTTCTCTAAAGACCCACAAAAAGCAAGCCCACTTCTCTTGGGCCTAATATTTCTATTATACTTCATTTCTAACGGAGGAGTGTGGTATGAAGATTAAAGAGTTTGCCTATTTTGAGTTTGCGTATAAACCCAAGAGATAGATTTCTATGAGCCCATGAGCAAGTCCATATGTTGACCACAAACGCAGAAAAACAACACTGGACTAATTTGTTGTATTTGCTCAAATTTTCGGCCTAATTGCCTCTAGCTTGAAAAAGCAATTTCACTCATCTTATGCTGACTAACCAAATTCCATAAAATTTAATTTATAGCTCCTTTTGCCCAGGTACTATATATATATGACATCCTCAATTTCTTTACCCTTTTCCACCAAACTTGGAAGGCAGAAAAATGGAGGTTTGCATGGAAAATCCTCCACCTCACCATTTTCCTTCCAATTTTTACTTCAACCAAACGAAGGAAAAGGCATGTCGCAATTTAAAAGCAACCAAATCTTGTTCACAAAAAGCAAGGAAAACAGAGGTGTTAGGACATATGTGATTCGTGTTAGGAACATATGTCAATTTATAATTGGCTAATCATTTGACAAAATGCACTTTACTTGTATTTGGGTAGATCTAAGATGTGTTTAATACTTCAAAGAACAAGAGTTTAAGTCTAGTATCGAAGCCATGCAAATCTGTCAAAAAAACAAGTGAAGAAGTACTGATTCATTAAAGCTCAATAGCTGCTCAACAAATACTATCCATCAAGAATTACGAAATTCAGATTTTCAAATCTGATTTTAGGCCTATGCTGATATGTATGTGTAGGGTTTCTTTTATCACAACCCTAGACATATATAAAGCTTACTTTAAAAGCCGTCACAAAATAGAATACATGGAAAACACATGCAAAAGGTGAACGAGTGTCTTATTCTCTCTGAAAGAAGCTACTGCGTCTTTGCGCCTTAAGGTTTTGTAACCAAGTGTTTCTTGATCTTCATCGTGTGATAAAGTGGAGAACTTTGCAGCCAACATCTTCTTCAAGTTGGTGAGTTATTCACGTACTGAGAGTCGTACATCATTGGTTAGTCATATACTGGGATCCGTGCAAAATGGTGGCACTCATATATTGAAGAATTCAGAGGTTCTGAAGCAGTAGAAGATTTCTGCTTTAAGTTCATCTATGGAAATTGTAAAGTCTAGGAACAAAGGTTTTGTACTAGATCTGAAACTTCTCTTTATTATAGTGAATTGCTTTTCGGGAAGGTTTTCCTTCAGGTTTTGTATTGTGAAACTAGTTTGTTTCATCGGTTTTCCTGAGTCATCATATCTTATTTTATTTACTTTTCCGCTGTGCATGATATTGACATGATATTGATATTTGTTTGTTTGTTTTAACAAGGTTTATTCATAATAAATCTAATTAACAGCTTGAGTTTAAAACTTGTTAATTCTATCAATTGGGGTCTAAATTTCTCAACAAGAGGTAAGTTCAAGTAGCTTAAGGAAAATAAATAATATACGGACAAACTTAAAATTACAAAATTATTTTACAATCTGCAAATGGTTCCTCGCAAAAACTGGGAGTTTCTCTTGGAAATCTGCTTGGGAGGCAATTCGAATTAGGAAAGCTGAAGTTGGGTGGTGGAATATGGCGTGGGATAATGCTAATGTGCCAAAGCATGCTTTGATTACTTTCATATTATGGTTAGCCAAAAAGGATAGGCTTACTACTTGTGATGTATTGGCTGTTTGGGGTTGGCAAGATGATGTGCTTTATGATTTCTGCAGAAGCAAAAAATGGAATGCAGGGATCACTTGTTTTTTGATTGCTCATAAACTCATTCTCAGATGGTATGGAAGCAGGACTGGTGAATGTGGCTGAGGCAGTATATAGCGTGTGAGTGAGGATGACTGGTGAGGTTGTCAAATGGGGGAGAGTGCTTCTGACTGGAAAAAAGGTTGTTTGTTAAAGTGCAAAGGATAGCCCCCTTGCTGCCACTGTGTATCACATCTAGAGACAAAGACACAACAGAGTGCATACTGGTCAGTTTGTGGCAGAGTGGTTAAAGCTAATTTTGAATTATGTTAGGTGAAGAGTGCGTGCTCATGTCCAAACCAAGCGCTCTACTTAGGGCTGTAAACAAGTCAAGCTTTGTCGAGTAGTGCATCTTTGAGCTTGGCTCGTCAATAAAAATCAAATGCTCAAACTTGGCTCGAGATTGAGACAAGCCTAAAAGTAATGTTTGAACTTGAGCTCGTAAAAATACCAAAAAGCTTGAGCACAGCTTGATTAATTAGTCAAACTAAGCTTGAGCCCAAACTCGAGCTCAAGTCAAGATTTTTAGCTTGGGATCCAAAAAAATTGCATCATCAAATGCATATATCACCAAAAATCAAGTAAACAAAAAACAATAATATACTCATTTTATCATGCTTCTAATTCCACCCGCGATTAGAAATTGCTTAAATTACTTTACATAATTAAATCCATTAATTCATCATTCATTGTCTATAACTTGAGTAATTGTTCAAAATACAATTTTTACATCCACATTTGTCATCCATGCAACTATAATTTTCACAAAGCTAAATAAATTAACATTCCAAAATATATATGAATAAACAAGCTATAAATTAACATTCTAAAACATATGTGTAATGTCATAATAATGAGTTTATTTAGTAAACATATATCAAGTTATAAACAAGCCTAAGCTCGGCATGTTTTTATCGAGCCATATTGTTCACGAGCTTGTTCACATACAATTTTTTTTTTTTTTGGCTCGGCTTATTTATCAAACAAGCCTAAAACTAAGGCTCAAGTTTGGCTTATTTATAAACAAACGTACATGAACGAGCTTTTTATTGAGCTAAGCACGAGTTGTTCATGAGCGGCTTGGTTAGTTTATAGCCTTAGCTCTACTAATGATGGGGCTATGTGAATTGCTAAGATTCCATGTTTAGCGAGTTATGGGGCTGCTTAGCTTGTTTTGGCCAAACCTTGTGAGTAGTTAATTAGGTGTTTAATTGGTTGGCTTGGTTCCTGGTTGAAACTCAGGCTTGGTTGCTTGTTTTGGAACCTAGGCTGCTTATTTTGTAGGTTGGTCATGTATGCAGACATTTTGCTGATGAATATATAAGAGTATTTTGAGAATTTTAGTAAAAAAATCATTTAATTTATAATTTTATTTCTTCTAATTCTTCCCAAATTTTGGGGTATGAAAATTTGAGAGCTTGAGGGAATAGAGAGGAATGTGTAATCTCTGTTATTTATTCAATTTCCCTCCACTTAAACTCTCAAATAAGAGAAAGAATCTTTTATTTCCTCTATTAAAACTCTCAAATAAAGAAAGAGTAGAATATTCTTTTTTTTTCATTCCATTCATTTCCTTCCTTCCAAGCTAGCTATTAACAACCAACACTAGACACAAACCAAACCACGATGGTTAGAAAATTGACTAAGCTAACTAACACCCAAAATGATTTAAAAAAAAAAACAAGAGAAACTTGACACACAATATAGGATTAGGTTCATATATCTTTAACCATATAAAACTAATTTAGACCCTTTTCATTCTTAAGTTATTAGTGAAACAATTTTTGGGTAAAATATAAAATGAGCTACAATAATTGTGTAAAATAAAATTGATATAGAAATAATATTTGAATAAATTATAATATAAAATAAACAATTTGATGTAAGTGTTTTTGAAAATTAGTTATGTAAAGTATAAAAAAAAAATTGTTAAAACTTAAAATAGACATAAATATTTGCACAAACTTATGCGAATACTTTTTCTAATCTTGAATATACCCAAGAGGCCCTTCCTATGAACTTTTCTTTTCTCGTGTTTGAAATTTGATTTTGAGCTTATTTCCCTACTTCGACAATGGTGCATGATGCAATTTACAAAATTGAACTCACATATAATGGCAAGGTTTAGAGAAAATTATCCCCAAATTCAAAAAGTATACATTTAAATGCTCCATAAAAATATAATTTAGTGATAGGCAGCCGAAGGAATTCTTACATACATGGCTAATTAAAAAAGATATAGAAAATTGCATGTAAGCTCCAAAAAATAGGAAGGATAGAGCAATAAGGAATGAAAATATGTGAGGAAGATCAGATAATTCAAATACGGTTTTTATAAGACAGTTTCATAAGTGGGAGGTTGAAGAAAATGCAAGTCACTTTCCCATGAGTTTGGTATTCTTACTTTTATACTCTTTTAGTAATTGATTTAAAGGAAAAAGTATTTTGTACTTTCTTTGCATAGCAATTCGAGGAGTAATGTGAATATTTGGTATACTAGTGCAATGACGAGGATTTCATATCAAGAATAAGTGAATAACAATACAATACAAACGTGAATATTTATGAAGGGTTAAATTGCAAACTATATCTCTAAAATTTGTTGGTAATTAAAATTTAAATTATGAAATTTCAGAATTTAGATTTTACCACTGAAGTTTCATTTGATTTGCATCAACAATCCCTCCATTCATATTTTCCGTTAAATACCATATAAGTTTGTGATGTTTGTTTAGTTCATTTTATAAAATTATGTCATGGTATTTTTATTATAAAATATCTTCTTCTTTTTTTTGGCTATAAAAATGATTTGGTGTCATTTTATTAGAAAAATTAAACAAAAGAAAAAGCAGTTAGGCGGTTGAAAGAACAGAGTTTCTGTTTGGACCCATAGCATGAAACGCTTCAAGTTGACAAAACAAAATATAAAAGGCATTGAGATCCAAACCCCTGAAAAGAAAAACAAAAAGTGAAAGAAATCGAAACCCTCTGTTTCTCTGTTTCTATTTCTTGCTCCAGAGCTTACACCATGAACCTCTCCCCAATACCCTCGCCCTCATTCCCAATTCTACTAAAGGTCCTAGCAGTGGTTGTGCTAGTCAGTATCGTTGTCCTTGCTGTCCATGGCGTCGCCCTTCTCATCTGTTGGTTTTGGGAACTTAACCCTGATTATGTTGATCTACTAGCTCATGTCTATCATAGGGTACAGCAACAAGTGCCGGAACTGGAAATGCTACAAATTGGTGGTGAAGTTGATCCTCATGTACGTGACAACTGACAACATACCAGGATGATTTCATTTATACCTTCTAGAGGTCCAAGATTGAATCTTTGTTCCATCATTCTTGACCTTGCTTATCATCATTTCGTTTTTCAGTATGTGAATTCTGTTTGTATATCATGATTTGTAGGATAGCTAGCTAGCTAGGTACAACAAATTAATGGTTTGATTTCTTGTAACTTTTTTGAAAAAAACATTTTAATCAACTTCTTTATGAGAAATTGTTTTGAATACACTTGGAAATCTCAATGAATGAAGTTTTCATTTAGAAATCTCAATGTTGAAGAATTATATTCATGCCATTAGTTTTTCTTTATCGTGTATATATGCTTGACCTTTACAATGATTTCTTTAATATCTTGATTATTGGGTTGAATGTAGCTAGTCACCATAAAAAATGCGGCTCTGGGTCGTTATTTTTTTCATTGTTAATTTAGATCAGCTCCATCCGTGAACCAGGGTGGCTGGTTTTGGATGTAAGGCTTTTCGGCCACTACTGTGTGTGATCTATCCTCGTACTTGTGAGGCTTGGTGCTTTGATCGGTGACGTTCTTTGTGACATTCTTTAATTATCTTGATTTCTGCTCATATTATTGGGTTGATTAATGCAGCTAGTCACCGCAAACAATGTGTATATTTACCATGATTTCTTGAATAAATTTTCTTCGATGGTCTCCAACAGCAAGCCACCTAATGTAGTCCCCTCCCCCCCCCCCCCAAAAAAAAGAAAAAAAGAAAGCAAAATCATATACATGAAAATATCTCTCCAGAAAGAGCAACTTGTCAAACAGAGAGAAACAGAATGTGCTTATTGTTCTTTCCTTTCTTTTTTTGGCTTTTAGGAGTAGTATAAAATTGATTAATGGAAATGAAATGGTGAACTATGTGATGTTTCCTCGATGTATAATTTGTCATGAAAGGGAGTGAATGAAATGGTAAACTGTTAACACGGGTTTCCTTTTACTGTTAATCTAACCTGAATCATAATGTAAAAAAGTTTACTTTACCATCTCTACTCATATATAGACACCGATCAAACTGGCTCAAACCAGCAATGGACCAACGGTGATTTTAGGTGGCGTCGCTGTCAGCCATCGTAAAGTACAT
The DNA here is from genome assembly GCF_040712315.1 of Castanea sativa. Taxonomy (NCBI): domain Eukaryota; kingdom Viridiplantae; phylum Streptophyta; class Magnoliopsida; order Fagales; family Fagaceae; genus Castanea; species Castanea sativa. The sequence continues at coordinate 5,995,326 of NC_134022.1, forward strand.
GAAGGATTTCTATAGGAAATGCTATGAGCAGCACAAAGGCTTGCTCTACATGCAATGAAAAAACTCCTCCCAAAAAAGTGACCAACCACACTGATCGATAGTGTTTAATAATAAAAATAATAATAAAGAAAAATAGATGTAAATCTAGAATAAAATATGAAGAAAAATAGACATTATTAAGTAGGACTTTTCCAACCAAGGAGGGACATGAATTTGTGGCAGCCTGCTAGCACTGAAAATTTCTTAACTGTTTAGACTTCAGTTAATGGAGGGCTGAAATCGCCAAACGCCAAAGAGATTTTCCTCTTCAGTAGTTTTCTAATTCCATTATCTCTTCTCTCAAAACAAATCAAAAGGAAAATTATATAATGAAACTTTAAATTTTAATATTGTGGTGTGGCCTTTTTGCTTGAAATATCATATAGGAAGGTCAATAGTTTTGTAGTATAGAGAGACAGTTCATATTCCTTTATTAAGTAGAAGAAACAGATTTCAAATCATTCAGTCTCTATTGTGGTAACTATCTCAAATCCTATAAAAAAGTTTCAAAAAAATTCAAATAACAAATTTAAAATAAGACTACAAATCTAAATATATCAAATAAACAAGCTTATAATAAATCTATATTTTGTAAAATTATTAATAGCATGGGTTAGGTTGGATTAGTTGAATGAAAAAATTTTCGCAAAAAAAAAAAGGTGAATGAAAATTTTGCCAATGTAAAGCCATCCTAATAACCTAAGCTTGAAAAAAGAAAGAAAGGAAAAAAAAAATTAAAAAAAAAGATTAATCCATCTACGTACCCATCATAAAACCAACCCAAAAAAATCAAGTTAGGATTGTGGGTGAATGCACACTCTAAATTCTATCTAGTTCACCTCTTAAATATTTCTCCAACAAGCTAGCTAGCTTTGAGCTAGCTAAATTGTCTAATAGTTACAATAATTCATTATACTAAGAGCATTCACAATGAATTTAGCAAAATTTTTCTAGAAGGTCATTTGTCAATTTTAACTACCTATTGTTTTAAATACACATCTCAAAAAACTCTTAATTTAAAAAAAAAAAATTTCTCTAACTCCCAAGTTTCCCAACGCCTTCTGAATTTCCTCCTTCATATCCTTAGAAGTAGATTTATTGAAAAAGAGGGAAATTTTGCTCCTATTCCCTTAACTTGTGTTGACTTAAAATTCTTTCATAAGTTTCTAAAATATTCAGAACCTTTTGGCAATAATTTCTATTAATCATGCAAAAGAGAAAATTATCATTTGCAAAAAGCAGATGTGTAATTAATATGAGATTTCTCTTGCTCAAAGAAAAACCCTATTATAGAACCATCTCTATCAGCCTTTGAGATAAAGACTAAGGAGACCTTAATTACACAATAAAAATAAAAAATAAAAATAGAGAGAGTGAGTCACCTTGGTGAATACCCCAGACGAATAAACCAAAGCCCTTAGATAGAATGGAGTATGATACAAATTTCACATATAGCATCAAAAGAATGATCCACCTCTCACTAAAACTAACTTCCGCATTATCACTTCCAAAAAATTTCACTCTACTCTATCATAGGTTTTACTCGTGTAAAGTTTGAGAGCCATAAATCCTGACTTACCCAACCTGTGGTTATTCGTTCTATATAGAATTTCGAATGCAACAAAGATATTATTATACGAGATCAAATGGTTTTTTGTAAGGCACTGCACTTCGGTGTTTTGTAATAATGGCTGGCAAATAATTGATTTCTTTTGTTTAAAAAAAAAAAAAAAGAGAGTATTTTGTTGTTTCTTAGCATAGCAATTCGAGGACTAATGGGAAATATTTTCTAATTCTATACTTGTGCTATGACGTAGACTTCCTATCAAGAAAAAGTGAATACTGAATAGCAATACAACTGTAATTATTTCTGAAATATAACAAGAAAAAGCAGTTAGGGCGGTTGAAAGAATTGAGTTTCGAGTTTGGACCCATATAGCTTGAAAGGCTACGTACAAGTTGACAAAACCAAATATAAAAAGGCATTGAGATCCACACCCCTGAGAAGAAAAACAAAAAGTGAAAGAAATCCAAACCCTCTGTTTCTGTTTCTGTTTCTTGCTCCTGCGCTTACACCATGAATAATCTCTCCCCAATACCCTCGCCCTCATTCCCAACTGAACTAATTGTCAGAATAGTGCTTTTGCTAGTCTTTACCGTTGTCGTTGTCGTTGTCGTTGTCGTCCTTTTCCTCTGTTGGGTTTGTAAACACTGTCATAAACTACGGCGAGTAGGTCCAAATGCTGGAAATGTACGTGACAATTGACAACATACCAGCTGATCATGATTTCATTCATATACCTTTTTGCCGTCAGCCTATCGCTCTTCCAGAGGTCCAAGATTGAATCTTTAATTTGTTCCATCATTAATTCTTGATCTTGATTATCATCATTTCGTTTTTCAGTATGTGAATCTGTTTGTATATCATGATTTTGTAGGATAGATAGCTAGCTAGGCGCAACAAATTAATGGCTTGATTTCTTGTAACTACATGGAAAAAAAAAACACATATATATATCCATTAGAGTACCGGATTCTTTTTCCACTTCTTTATGAGAAATTGTTTCTAATTCAACTCTTTCTGTAAGCTTGTTTTGATGCTGTTGAGTTCTTACTGAAATTGGATTGATTACACTTGGAAATCTCGGTGTTGAAGAAATATATTCATCCCATTAGTTTTTCTTTATCGTGTATATATATGCATGTGCTTTACAATGATTTCTTGAATATCTTGATTATTGGATTGAATGTAGCTAGTCACCATAAATAATGCGGCTCTGGGTGGTTGTTTTTTTCTTTATTAATGTTATTGGGAATGCAATTGGACATTGATCATGGCAATTTAGGTGAGCTCCAGCCGTGAACCAGGGTGGTTTGGTTTTGGATGTAAAGCTTTTCGGCCACTGTGAGTGGTTTACGGGATTATCTCTGGTGGGGTATTTTAGTTTTAGGTAGGATTTGGAAACCCAAACAAGAACTTTTTTTTAATACTGTAATTTAAAACCCCATAATGTGACCAAAATCCCGCCTTAAAATTTTTTACCCAAATACACGCTTAAGGAATTACTTCATTTCAAAAAAAAAAAAAAAAGTCATATATCAAAGGTTGGAACTAGGTACAATGAAATTGAAACAAATATTTACAATTTCTTACGATTTGTATGCTTTCAAGTGTCAAAATTAGTTGCTTGTGAGCAATAATAACACGCCCTTCAATCCGTGAGATGCCGCAATCAAATTAAGCAAAACAACTCTGAAATCTGTACTATGGACATCAATTTCCTCTGATGACAGATCAAAACTTTGGAAGGTGGTTTCATAGCTATTCAAATTATGAGATGCGATGCCCCAGCGGGCTGTGGTTTATTAATTTGGCTAGTTAATTTGACCCGCGTGGATGCATGGATGTATAGTTATACACGAGTGAGGGTTAATTTACACACTAAAAAAACCTATGAATATTTTGCATTGCATTTTCATTTTCTACAACATTATTTTCTCTCTATCAAGTACCAAGTTCAGTTGGTGTGCAGAGATATTGTGATAGAAATCGTGCCTTACCAAATCAAAACTATCACGTACCATATTTAACAAAATTTTTCTTCAAACTAGTTTAAAGATAAACTCTTCAAACTTCTTATATATCTCTTTTTTAGGTGTGAATTTTGAAAATTTCATTGTTAGATTTCATGTTCCTTATGTTCTTAACATTCATATCAAATTTTGTTCAAATCGAATGTTATTTACTATTTGATCAATAAATTTATTTTTTATACACAATTTTCGATCACAAAAACTTAAAATTTTAATATTTGTTTGATAATATAGCAATTGATCTTTGATCTTCTTGAAATTTTGTAAGTATAAAGGATATAATAAGAACATGCAATCAACTGTTAGATTTTAGTCAAATCTAATATGCCCCAACAAATCTAGTTTAGTCAACATATTACCCAAAATCAATACAAAACCAAACTGTTGTAATATCCAAACAAGAACAAAACTCAATGTTACAATTCTTCGAAATATTCAAAAACTAAAAGTTTCGATCCTTATTCACGGATGGATATTGGGCGTGCCCTATACCCTTTACAAAACCTTGTCACTAATCCATACATTAATCAAGCTTCACTTACCTCACCAACCATATATACAAAATCAAAATAAGCTAAAAAATAAAGGGTGCAAAATCAAAACAAATACAAAGATAAAGGATGTAAACTCAAAACAAATACAAACATAGAAAGTGTTATTGGTGCCAATTTAGCTGTTAATAGAAAGCAAGGCACGGGGCATTGATGGAAGGGAGTAAATCCAAACAATACTTGATGTTCAAGGAGCTGATCAAAATTTTGAAACTTAAAGGCTATATCAAAATGATTGCAAACTTTAGGGCAATTTACTAGTTTTGTGCCACATGACCTATTTAAGGTTTTTTAATTTTTGTTCTAGGTGAGTTAATGATGTGCAAAAGACGAATGACCTGATATAAATAAATCATTAAAAACTCAATAAATAAAGAAAAAAAAGAAAGACTAAACTCGTGTATATTCAAAAGAAATTAGATTTCAATTGTTGTCTAATTTTGCGCCATGTGTCCTATTTAAGTTTTTAAAATTTTTGTTCTAGGTGAGTTAATAAGGTGCAAAAGACGAATGGTCTAATATAAATAAATCATCAAAAACTCAATAAATAAATAAATAAATAAGAAAGAAAGAGTAAACTCATGTGTACATCCAAAAGAAATTAAAATAAAATAAATAAAAGAGAGAGAGAGAGAGAGAGAGTATAATTTCAATCCATATATGTGTAATTGTAAATTTTTTTTTTAATTATACTATGCATATGCACGGGTTATACACTAGTTTGGATAATGCATAATGAACAAAAGAAATTAATTAATTCTAGAAATAAGATTTTTTTTTTAACTGACAAAATGGTGAAAAGCAAATGATTGATATCAAATTAAATTGGAATTTGAAGTAATAAAATCTTTATTTAATATTGAACTCAATCTAAATTGAATCATGAATGCATGTCCACCAGGTCCTTCCTATGACGAAGGCTTGCCCAGCGTCTGGGCATAGATCACCAAAATGCCTCAATTTGTAACATTGCTTTTCATCATGAAAAAAGTCATGCACTTTTGAGGGATCAATATCAACCATTTGGTAATTTGCATTCACAATTTGAACAAGTTCAAAAACACATGCTTGGTTGAAGGAACCATCAGGCATAACACCATATCCCATTGGTACCGGACTTCTAATGATAGGAGGAGAATATAAGGCTCCACCATATCGAACTAAAGATGCACCAGTAGCTAAATGAGTGAATATCTCCTTTGGCCAATATCCCACTTTCGTATGATTAAGAAGCAATAACCACCAATTACCAGTTGATTGCACACGGCATAAACTGAACGCATAATAGGTACGAAAGGCGTTTTGATACTAAATCATTGATAAAATTAGATTAAATTATAAATTGCACATTCTAACTTGTAATTTATAATTAGATTAAATTATAATGGAGGCGCTTAATAGTGCCTCCACTATTTCTACTTTTATTGCATCAGTGGTGGATGTGCTAAAAATAGAGATGTTTTTCTTCGGTTTATTGTTGTCTGGAAACACTTTCATAGGTTACCAAAATATCCAGCACCTTTTGGCAGTCATGTCTATTTGCCCTACAAAACAGCAAACTGTCATCTGCAAAGAGCAAATGGGTTAGTCGTGGACTTCTTATACAAAGGGAGAAACCCTTAATAGAACCATCCATGGTAGCTTTGGAAATAAGGCCATGTAAACCTTCTGTGCACAAAAAGGAAGAGGAATGGGAATAATGAGTCCCCCTGATGGATTCCTCTTGTAGGATGGATTAGACCTTTTAATTCACCATTAACTAGGCTTGAATATGATACTAATTTGACACAAATCATCATGAGGTTTATCCAATTCTCCTCAAACTCCAATCTTCTCATAATTTGCTCCAAGAAAGACTACTTCACTCTATCATATGCTTTACTCATGTCCAATTTGAGAGCCATATAACTTGTTTTACTTGTTTTATGGTTTGTCATACTATGGAGAGCTTCGAAAGCCACAAGAATATTATCAGATATTGGGCAATTTTTTGTGAAAGCACTTTGATGTTAAGTGATAATGGATGGCAGAATTTTTTTCAATCTATTTGCTAGGACTTTTGAAAAAAAATTTATAAAGTAAATTGCAAAGACTGATAGGTCAGAAATCATTAACATACATGGGGTTTTTCGTTTTTGGGATTAGGTGATGAATGTGTGGTTAATGGGATGTGGGAGGGTGGTTGAATTTAGATATGATAGAATTGTTTTTGTGACATTGCAACCAACCAAATTCCAATAATTTTGATAGAAAAGAGGGGGCATACCATCGGGTCTTGGAGCTTTGAGGGGAGCCATTTGTAACGGACCAGCCCACAAAAAAAATTTAAAAAAAAAAAAAAAAAAAAAAAAAACTATGGTCAGATTTTTAGTTGGTTTCACACGTGCCCACCTACCCCACTCACTTCCCCACCACACAAATATCATCTCACACTCTCACTCTCTTGGCCGGTCTACAAGGGTCCTTTACGCTTGTTTTCTTTTTCATTTTCTCACAAAATACAAACACTCATCTCATAGTCTCTCATCCTCCCACCGGTGGACCTCCTTCCCCACCATCTCCACCATCTTTTCATGGCAAGATCACCAAAAAATTCTTTAGGAATCTCTAATCCATCTTCATCCCTTTTATTTAAAGTACAATTTCTAATCTTTTTTATTGGTTTATAAGCGCTTTTGCTTGAGGTTTTCTTTATCTAACTTTTGACAATGATACCCATGTGATTTATGAGCTTTGGAAGTGATATTCATGTGTTTATATATATGGGTTTTGTGTTGGTGGAATTATTTGATGAGCAGGTTTATAGTTTTTACAATGGTGGTTGACTAAGTGGTGAATATTTGGGGGTTTTGGCTTTTTAATGTGAAATAAATGGTAAATATAATTTTATTGAGTTTATTTGGAGCTAGTTAAAGATTTAAATTGTTAGTCTTGGAGGATATTGTTATATATGTTGTTTCATGGGTCTCTTGAAAATGGTTTGCATATATGGTTGAAGAAATTCATAAAGTGCTAGGATCTCTTATGGTAAAGGAGAGGCTTTGAATGACATGATTATAAATTGGAGTCTAAGCCTTGTAAATGAAATTGTTGAGAAATTTTGAAAGTGAAATACATTATTTGTGAGGTTAAGTACTTAGGCTTGCCTAATTAATTTCTTTTCTAGTGATTTATAATTCGTAACTAGATACAATGTCAATCCTTATGCTTATCGTGATAGGGTTATTTGGTAATGTTTAGGTCCTAGCTAATCTCCTTTGGGGCTTGGAGAATTAGGCTTTTGGCAGGTTGCAAGGTAAGTAGCTTATAATGGGATTTTTGGAAAATAATTATGTTGCATAAACGTTATTTTTGGGTCAAACACATATTAGAAAATTTTGTATGGATATATGTTTTCTTAAAAGTGTAATGTTGTGACACTATTATATATGACTATTTATGAAAAGTGCATCGTATTTGGTAATGCAAATGGGGAAATGCATGATTCGTTAGCTTGGAAAAGATAAGCATCTTTTATAAAATTCTTGGGAATGGATTTTATGAATTTATTGCATTATTTGCAAATTCTAAAGATGCTTTATCTTAGCTTGTATTATTTGGAAAATTTATGCAAAATACTTACGACAAGAAATGGTTTTGAGGACCTTGAGAATATTATGGATATTTGGTTATTGAAATATTTTATGAAACTACTTGGAAGTGAATTGTATATTTCAAATGCATTAACTTGTGAGCCTTTGATGTGGATTTGTCATTGTGCCATGATATTGGTGATTACCCCGTCTGTGTGATGACCCTGTCCGTGTGACGACCTTGTCATGTGACCTCGGGTGAGGTTTCTGGTTTTGAAATGGTATTGGATATACTTATGGCTCACATTGACTAATATGTAGTTTCATAGTTACTTTGGGAAGCTTTGTGCTACAATATATCTATCATTCTTGTCATGATATTAAGAAAATTTAATTTGCAATATTCAAATGGAAATCCTCAAAATTATTGCATGTTTGTAAAATGCTCATTATCATGAACTTGCATTCCCCCCATCCCCATTAATTATACTACTTACTAGGCTTTGTCTCATCCCATTATTTTACAAACTTTTCAGAGTAGGCAATAATCATTTTGAGAAAGCTTTTTGGAGGCTAGTAGTAGTTAGACTAACTACTAATGGAGGCTGAACTTTTATAATAAAGATATTTAGATGATGTACACCATAAAGTAGACTTGACTCATTCTTTTGTATATTATAGTGGTTATGACTTTATTTCCACTTATGGGACAAGTTATTGATATGTAATTATATTTATTCAGACTTCTATTCTTTTGTGGCCAACGGTCCTTGTAATTATTGCATAAAACTCTTACTTACTTTGAGAGTATATTTAATGGAATTATTTTTATCATTCTTGATATTGGTACTTGATATGATTTAGTTGGATTGAATTGTCAAAAAGGAAAAACTTATAGGTACTTTTGAGATGTCTTTCTCATGCTTTGGACCATTTTGGGTTTGGGGCGTGACACCATTTTTTTCAAGGCTACCTACACTTCCCATTCCATGAATTCCTGAGCCAGCAATGCATTTATCTCTTCTGTAAGAAGCTTAGGAACCAGTTCCAATGCTTCCTCATTTATAACCGAATTTGTGGATGTGAAAAGCCCCTAATAGAAATTAGTAAACGTATCTGCAATCACTTCTTGTTGAGAAATCCACACTCCATCAGTATTGTAGATGCCAGATATTCTGTTCCGTCTATGCCTCTAAGTTGCACCTTCTAACTTTGATTGAAATTTAACTCACTCATTTAACTTTACTTTGGTCAATAAAACTATTATCTATCATTTTTTGGCCCATGGATTGGAGTTTCAAGTAGGCCCTGTTGATACCTTAAGTTTCACAAATATGCGCTATAATTTAAAAATGTGTGCTACATTTCCTACATCAGCAAAAAAATTAGCAAAAGACTAGGGTCCTAAGGATTTGGTGAGTAAGCATTCACAATAGCTCATGTAAAATGGCCTAAGGGCCAAATTTTTTCCAACAAACTTCAAAAATCACCCACATCAATTTATGCATCCATTGTGCAAATTGTATGTTATTTACTATTCGATCAACAAAATTATTTTTATTCTAAAATCTAGACCAAAATAGCTTGAAATTAAAACATATAATTGATGATATAGCTATTGATCTTTGATCTTCATGAATTTCACAAGTATGCATGATATAATAAGAACATGCAATTTAGGGACAGACCCAAGAGGGGACCCTGCACCCCCTCCCCACCCAGGCTTATGATATATATATATATATATATATATATATATATATATATATATATATATTAGGCATATTATTTTCAACCAAAAATAAATAAAATTTTATATTTTGGCTCCCTTCTACGTAGCTTGGCTCCTCTCCCCACCAAAATCATCAATCTAACCAATTTCAGTCAAACCCAAACTCATGTAAATCCTCATCCCAATTTATATGGATGCATTTTTGTTAATATTTTTATTTTTAAAAATGCTATTTTCACAACATTTTTCACTATAAATCTTAAATGATAAGTTGTTACTAGCTGTTATTGGTGAGTAAAAAAATAATTTTAGTAGTGAGTTCAAATTAGAAACAGTTACATCTAACTATCTAGGATTTATTGTAGATATAGCACATCTTTTTCTTATCTTTTTCTTTTTCTTTTTTGCTTATACTCCTAAACCCCCCCCCCCCCCTTTGCTTGAAATCTTGGGTCCATCTCTAATGCAATTCAAAGATTACAAATTCATATCTATCGGTTTAATGTTCTAGTCTCTTGTTCCAGTGGCTCCTCGGTTTTTCTAAGGAATCAATGGAACCGCCCTTCATTTTGTACTTTGTCATCCAAAAATAAATCGCATGTTTTTCCTTTTCAAATTTATTGTTTTGGCGACTTCATGGGTGTTTAGACAAAAGTAGAGCCCTTAAAAGGTACTTTTATAGTAACGAAACGATCATAGCGTTATGAAAATATATGTCCACTATGTCGATGTAATAACTTTCGATAAACTTTATTGACAACCTACAACTCAAACGGCATGTCCACATTTTCTTTTTCTTTTTTAGCATCCCCTATAATTGACCAAAATTCAATTAAGGTCTCTAACTTCATTCATTACACTTTTCTCAAAAGAAAACAATGGTGGTCTCAGCATCACAATCTGTAATGATCATGGATTAGTTATGGCTGCTCTATCACAACAAATTTCATTGCCTACCTCGGTACAAATGGTGGAAGTGTTATAGCACATCGAACACTCAGGTTCGCTCAAGAGCGAGGTTCGGTAGGTTGGTGTTGGAAGGTGACTCGAAAACCATCATAAGCACTATTATGGGAGATAACATGCAGTCCTCCTCCTTTGGACATATCCTCCAGGATATTGAACTTATGGTTTCTAATTTTAGTAATGTTTATGTTTGTCATGTTAGAAGACTAGGAAATTGTGTTGCTCATAGGCTTGCTAGATGTGCTATTAGTAATTATTTCCTTAACTGGATGGAGTTTGTTCCTCCTGATATGTGATGTTTACAATTACAATCTTCATTTGATTAATAAATAATTCTTCCCCTCTAGGGGCTCTTTCTCTAAAAATTAAAAGTTATACACTGCATTCATTCAATTGAGTCCTAATCAAACATATTCACTTAAGACGTCCCATTTGTCACTATTAGAAATGATTCATTCAATTGAATCCTAATCAAATATATTCACTAAAGACATCCCATTAGTCACTATTAGAAATGCCTCGTTAAGACTCATAAAGACCCAAAAAAAAAAAAAAAACTCAAACTCGCCCTAAATGCCAGCTCCAACTCAATGTGTATTTCATACCAAAAATTAAAATCACCCTAAGCATTCAACTTGTATTATTTATTTATTTTAGCCCAAAGATTTATCTTTTTTCTATTTTACATGACCACTTTTCAAAACACTTACATGAGATTATTTATTCTAAACTTTATTTCACTAAAATATCTTCTTCCTTTTTTGGGAATTACACTTCACCCTCCTGTGGTTTGCCTCAAATTTAACTTACCACCCATGATTTCATTTTTAACACTTAACCCACCTGTGCTTTACTCCATTACTATTCCGTTAGCCACCTCCCTATCAGACATTACTACACATTTTTTATCAAAAACAAAACCCAAATCAGATCAAACACTCCTCTCTCCCAAAACACACTCCCATCCACGCGTGCTTATCAAACTAAGATCCTAGATGTTACAAGATAGAGAGCTTGAGATAATAGACTGAGAGCCATCTAAAATTTTGATCATGCAAGTAAACCAAGGAAGAACGAGACACTGATTCTGAGTTTATCTAGGGCAAACTCGTATTTTTGATGGCTCTTGACACAATGTTGCCTCCAATTGCAAACAGAATGGTCCATTCGGAAGAAGTTATTGAACTTTATAGTGACTTAATGAAGTTGGATTCACCACATTCTCAATACTACAAGGACAAACGCAACTTAGTTTTATTACAGCAGGTTATTTCTTCCTTTCTATATTAAGTGCCCGTTTGGTTGGGCTTTTAGGGGCTAAAACGCAGCTTTATTTAAAAGCTGGATTTCTTTGAGCGTTTGGTGAAGCAAAAACGCAACTTTTGGGTAAAAGTTGCGTTTTGGGCCAAGGCAGAAACGCCCAATCCAATTATGGAGGTCTGGAGCTCCATAAACAAAAAGTTCAGCAGCGTTTTCAGATCCTAAAATTACCGAATTACCCTGACCCTCATTCCTCTCATCTCATCTCTCTGCTCCGCTGGGTGAATCTTCTTCCTCTTCTTCTGCTTTCTTCGTCTTCTTCTTCGTCTTCTCTGATCTGTATGTGTGTGTGGGTGGGTGGGTGGGTGGGTGGGTGGGTATGTGTGTCTGTGTGTGGAGGAAAGTAAAAGGAAAGGTAGATAAGAAGATAAGGACGAACTGAACATGTGGAGGAGAAAAAAGTGAAAGAAAAAAAAAAGAAGAAAAAAAAGAAGAGTTTTTGGGTTTGGTTATGCAACGTGGAAGAAAATATAATGAGTAAGAACACAAATTATTTTACAACTTTTTTTTTTATAGTTGTGATATTATAGAGTATGTGGTGGAGAAAAAATTGTGGGTACTAGAACAACTCATTTAAAAGATAAGTGTTAATAAAATTTTATTTTACAAAGATTAATTTTAAATTAGTATTGTGAAAATATTGTGACATTTTATTATATCTCTAAACTTCTTAACTTAGTACTATTTTTTTTTAGAAAAAAAATAGTACTATTGACAGAATATTTTTATAACAATTTCATAATAAAGTTTACATAGTAAGTTGTTATTAGTTCTCATCTAGACCTACTAGTGACATTTTTTTTCCTACTATTAACAACTTGTTATATAGACTTTATTGTGAAATTTTTGTGAAAATATTGTATCCATAACTTGCATTAAAAGAGATAAATAACAAAAATTTCTTTTTATATAGACATTGTCCTTTTTAGTAATTTACCCCTCAAACTGGCACTTTTATAAGTGCTAGCCAAACACTCAGTTTTTTCAAAAAGCACTTTTTAACATTTTTTACCAAACATTCAGCTTTTTGAAAAATCACTTTTTCATTATGCACTTTTTAAAAACTCAACTTTTTCATTATGCACTTTTTCAAAAAGCCCAACCAAACTCACCCTAGCTGTCTAGTAAAGCATAGTTCCCTTACTCCTTTAACCTTTCAGTTGGTAGTTTGTACATGTAATTGTTGAATCTTTCTTTACTTGCTCAATATTTGATATTCCAAATACTCAAAATGATTGGTTTCAAAATAATCTGTAGATTGATCATAAGATCCTTTCAATTTCTAGAACCCATTACCTAAAATTAATTAGATTATATTTATACTTTGCCCATTTGGACTCAGTCAATCTAAATATATTACAACTCTTGAGTCTTCAATAGGCAGGCGTATGCCTCAGGTAAAGCCAAAATCGGTGTCTCGTTCTTCCTCGATTTACTTGCACGATCAAAACTCAGATGGTTCTCGGTCCATTATCTCAAGTTCTCTGCCTAGTAGCACTAGGATCTTAGTTTGGTGAACACATGTGGATGGGAGTGTGTTTTGGGAGAGAGGAGTGTTTGATCTGATTTGGGTTTTGTTTTTGATAAAAAATGTGTTAAGAGTAACGTCCAAAAGGGAGGTGGGTAACGGAATAGTAATGGAGTAAAGCACAGGGGATTAAGTGTCAAAAAATGAAACTACAAGTGGGTAAATTAAATTTGAGACAAACCACAAGTAGATAAAGTGTATTTCCCCCTTTTTTTTTAATTATTTCTCTTTTTTTACAGACCACAACTATCATTTCCTCTATTCCTTCATCATTAGGAAAGAAAAGAAAAAATTAAATAAAAAAACAAAAACGCAAAAAAAAAAAAAAAGTGCTTTTTTTTTTTTTGAGAAAGGAAAAGTTGCTTGTTTTGGTTGTGTATATTTGCCCAATTCAATTTGGCTCTCTCTCTCATTTGGGGCTTCGGTTTCGGGTACAAACAATTGGTTTGTGGAATCTCTATGGGTCTGGTATTTTGATTTGGGTTTTGGGGTTTCAAATGAATGGAAGTTGAATTTGGATTTTTTATATATTTTTTGGGTTGGGGTTGATTTCGAACCCATTTCAATCATGTTTGGGTGTGTGTCAGTGAGTCTAACTTGGCTTTGCCTTTGGGTTGGGTTAGGACATGTATGTTATGTTTCTTTGCTATATCTCTCTACTGCAGTACAGATTGAGATTTGTGACCCAAATGCATAGCTTTTGTGAGTTACAAAAACAGATGTATACATGTGCTCCGTATCAAAACTCAAAACAACTAGTAAAAAATCCGTTTTTTTTTTTTTTTTATACACAGGAGTGAAAAATCCATGCATGGATGATTCAGGTGGGATTTTCAATAGAGACATTTTTCTGATTCAAAGAGAGACCTTTTTCTCATCAAGTCATGGGAGAAACCCATAAACCCTACCACAACAAACATGGCATAGAGGTAGTAACAAACAACAAAGCTAAAAATTAAGATCACCCAAAAAAAAAACAAAACGAATTTATCCCCCTAATTAGATATACACCTAATAATCAGATAAATTAGAGGAATATATTCAAGAGAGAGTCGCTAATAATCTTTTTTTTTTATACAGGATAAAATTTCTCCACTAACCTAATCTAAGTGTATATGTGTATGAAGCTCCCTCCTGGAAACTTGAAACCCGATTCTTATCCTCCACACCCCACAAGTATTTATACTTATATAGTAACCACCGCACACCCTTGGTGCGGTGGTAGCCGCTAATAATTTCGATTATATAAAATTTGCAATATTGGTTGCAGGTCATTCAAACCAAAAAAAAAAAAAAAAAATTAATACAATCAATTATGATCACCACCCAACCATCAAGCACTTCATAGGTGCAAACTCGGAGGACCAAAGTCGCTTACCGCTTCATAAGTGCAAACTCGGAGGACCAAAGTCGCTTCCCACTTCATAAGTGCACATGGGACGGCGATATTCTTCATCATACACAGAGTGATATTCTTCATCATACACAGAGTCACGATTAGGACTTATTAGTCGACAACACTGGGGCCACACTTTATGATAAAAGAAACAATCCTTGAACACGAAACCTTCAAAGGTTTTCAGGGTGTACTAATCAGCAGCAGCTCTGGGCTTGGCCTCAAATTGAATTTTAAAAGTTACACCAGCGGCGAAAAATAGTTTCATCTTCACAAGTCTCACAAATTCAAAATCCGTGACCTACACCAACCAATTTGTTCAAATTGAATATTAATAAGTATATAAACTGATAGACAGACAGAGAGAAAGATGGAGATAAGAAGAAACAAACCTTAACTTGGTTGTAGCGATCAAACAACATCTCTCCATAGACAGAACATTCATATCGTTCCTCCTCAGAAATCTGAGGAACAAGCAAGTTTTTTTTTTTTTTTTTTTTTAAAAGCCTTTTATTCTTCTTTTCCTAATAAAAAAGAAAAGACCCACACATTGCACATACCTCTGTCTCTGATAACCATTTTGCCACATGGAATGGATCTAGCTCCATGTTAGAGGACAAGTGCCAGAGAGAAAGAGAGAGACATACCAAACCAAAGACAGAGAAAGAAAGCTAGCGCCGCTTCTGAGCCTGTGTTGTGTGTGTAAAATGTAAATATACCAAATAGAACTACAGAAGAGCTTGAAACGGGCCGGAGCCCAATTGAGGTCGGGTAAAAATTAAGGTGTTATATCAGTATCGGTAATGTTTTTTTTATATTCAGAAGTGAAGTCATCGTAGTCCGAAAACAATACATCCTCATAGTCTTCATTTGCCATCATTCAATCTTTGAAAAAAAAAAGGTCAGTATAAATATCCACAACCAAAGGGGCAAGGAGTTTGGAAAAAATAAAAGAAAGAGAAAGAAAGAGACATACCAAAGAGAATCTTGAAATGTGGGTTCCAGTTAGCTCAACTGGTAAAATCTATGATGGTTGTACAAAAGACCTGAGATTCAATCTCCGCCTACACCAAAAACTGATTGGTATCTTGGTCTGATGATAAACAGTTATTATCATGAGCGGACGTCATAGGTTAAAACTCTCAAAAAAAAAATCTTGAAAGAGAGACCTAGCGCCACTTCTGATCTGAGACAACGTTTGCAACAGAGAGCCTGTGTGTGCAATATGTAAATACTAAGTAGAGTTCATGTTTAACTTTTTTTAAAGAGCAAATATTAATTAAAGTTAAAGCTTCATTAAATCTTGAATGTCTTCCCTTCTTAAACTTATTGAATTAACTCATTGGCTCTTGCCTTATTTAGAAGTGGTTTTGCATGTTTACTTATCTTTCATTATTAACTACAACTAGTTTTTAACCCATGCTTCGCACGGTTTTTTTTTATTAGGTATTTGGTTTAAAGTTTATAAATCATTACCTACCTTACATCACATCTTCTCAAAGAACTCAATTCGAATTTGTGCTAATTTTACAAAGACCACAGTAAGTGTGGATTTAGCATCAATCCCTTTTGTCTTCTCACAATCTAGAAATATATTCCTTGTTGTGGTTTGCATTGCTTTTGCGTCAAAAAATGTGTTCAGTACCATGTTTTAAATAACTCGTTACAATATGTGAAGAACGTAATTGTGTAAAAAGGGTATACACAAAAAAAAATGAATTGATTATGATGAAACTTTTTCACTAGTAGTCATGCTTAAATCTATCAAAATTCTCTTATCCATTGCTGCTCATTATGATTATGAGATTTTGCAAATGGATGTCAAGACTGCATTTCTTAATGGCAATCATGAAGAAGAAATCTCTATGATGCAACCGGAAGGATTCATAGTAAAGAACCAAGAGCATATGGAAGCAAGTTGAAAATGTCCATTTATGGACTTAAGCAAGCATCTAGGTCATGGAACATCAAATTTGATCAAGCAATCAAGTCATTTAGTTTTGAACAAAATCTAGATGAACCGTGTGTGTACAAAAGACATCAAGATAAAGTAGTAATGTTCCTAATGCTTTATATTGATGATATTCTACTCATTAGAAATAATGTAGGGGTAATGTCATCAGTAAAGGTTTGGTTGTCAAGCCAATTTGATATGAAAGACTTGGGAGAATCTAACTTTATTCTAGGGATCAAGCTTTGGCGAGATCGAAAGAATAAGATGTTAGGCTTGTCATAAGCTGGATATATAAATAAGGTTCTAGAACGATTTAGCATGCAAAACTCCAAGAAATGATTAATTTCTTTCAGACATGGAGTTCCTCTATCTGATGACCAAAAGCCTAAGACTCTTGAGGAAGAAAATATGATGATACAGGTTCCCTATGCTTTTGTAGTAGGAAGTCTCATGTATGCCATGCTTTGTACTAGACCAAATATCTATTATTCAATTGGCATGGTCAGCTAATATTAAATAAATCCAGGACTTTTTTTTTTTAGAAGGAAATCCAGGACTTAAACATTGGCAAGCTGTAAAGCATTTTCTCAAGTATCTAAGGAGAACGAGAGATTATATGCTTGTTTACCATAGTGAGGATTTGATTCCCATTGGCTATACAGATTCAAATTTTTAATCAAATCTTGATTTCAGAAAATCCACTTCAGGTTGTGTGCTCACCTTGGGAGGTGGAGCCATAAGTTGGAGGAGTGTTAAGCAATCGTGCATTGCTAACTCCACCATGGAAGCTGAATATGTTGCTGCTTATAAAGCGGCAAAGGAAGCTATTTTGCTCAAGAAATTTCTTTCTGATCTTGGTGTTGTGAGAATGGAGCAAGTTCCTATCACATTGTTTTGTGACAATAGTGGAGCGGTTGCACAATCCAAGGATCCAAAAAATCACTAAAAAAGAAAAGCATATAGAAAGAAAGTACCACATCATTCGAGACATTGTTGCTCGAGGAGATGTAGTAGTGGCAATGATTGATAGTGCAAACAATCTAGTAGATCCTTTTACCAAAGTCTTGCCCCAAAGGACTTTTGAGTGGCATTTGGAGGGAATGGGAGTTAGATTAGTGCACAATAGTCTTTAGGACAAGTGGGAAATTGTTAGGATATGTGCCCTTAAATCCTATTGTATGATGTTGTGTGTGACATTATGTATGACTTAATGTTGTGATTGATAAAGTTGTTTTATTATTATCTAAAATAATGGTAACACGAATATTTAGACATTATCATATAATCCATGAGATGCATAGTATGTGATTTAGTCACAGAAGATATAGATCACAAGTTCTTTGTAAATTCAGAATTTTAGTTCGTAGTCGGTGATGAAATTGGGCATTTCATCTGCGAAGACTATAACATATCAATTAAGATGATTTGTCTTGATTATGGAAGTGGAGACTTCTAGTTGGTATGTTAATATGTTTTAAGAGTTAAGACATATTGAACTGGACCGTTGTAATATTTAGTATTCTCCTAACAACTGTCAAATGAATAATAAATCTCATGACTTCTATTTACATGAACTCTTAATAAGAGAATAATGGACCTAATCATAAAATGTAGGCTGCTTTGATATATCAGGAGTGAGATCTAATGTCACAATCAAAACCTTAGTATGTTAAGCAGTCACATTTAGTGTTGATAGAACATATATTCTCAAAATGGAATTCATAATTTCTTAACGGAGATATAAAATATTCCTTTGAGATGAGTTTAATAGTTATTCAGAGTGTTAGGCCTAACCACTTTAGTAAGGAATTACTAAGGTATATATTTATGAAATTGGATTTCATAAATATATGATGAATAACTAAAAAGATTAAACCAGGTACTCAAGGATTATGGAAAACAATCTTATATATCCTCAATTTATTGGGGAGACTAATTCCTAAGCTCAAACCCACGACTTGTTGATTTTAGTGGAAGGCACTTGTCATCGCACCAAGGTTCAACCTCTATATCATTTAATCATGTATAATATCCATAACAAAATAATGAGTAATGAAGTTTTATTTTGCAATTATGATCATCCTGTGTGGCACATAATAAAAGAAGCACTTCAAACAAGAGTCTTGTAATTTAGTGATATAACTTACTTTTCTTCATTAGAAGAACTATGGTTCTATTTCATGCTCCCTATTGTTGTAATAATCAAAAATCATCCAAAAATATATCATGACATTATTAAATAAAAGGAAAATAAAAAACTATTTAGTATCACTTTCATCATAGTATATCTCTAAATCTTATGAAAAATCTTATAAAAAATTATTTAATAGGTATGACAATGATGATATTGCATATATTACTTATAGTGTGATATGAAGTTAAAATTTTTAAAAATATGAAAAAGTAGACATTTCACCCCGTGAATTAATCACATCAACTATTCAAACTTATAGTATAGAATTAATTGGTAAATTATATGTCATTGTAAATAATTTTATGAATGACAATGTAATAGAATTTCTTTTCTTTTTGTGGTTTATATTTTAAAAAATATGAAGTGGATATAACACCCTGAATTAATCATGTGGGGGTAAAATGGTCAAAACACGTATTTGGGCCTTGGGCCTGATATTGGTGGTGTAAGCCTGTCCAAGCAAAGCCTTTGAGGCCCACAAGTCAGCTTTTACTGGAAAGGTTAATGATGTAGTCCGAGGAGAGGCATCTCCTCGGCTGGGTCCAATAAAGATTGTATGACACGTCACGATATTTAGGGAGAGAATTCTAGAAAGTTTGGTGGGTAAAGATATGTTTCATGCTGCTATAAAAAGGAAGAACGTATGAGGAATATCAAGGGAAAAAGTTGTTACCACCGCATTAAAGACCCTACACCTACCTCTCTGGCCGCATTAATGGGGAAATGACATCTGAACAGTACCAATTAGCCTTACAGCTGTTATTTGAGGACTTCCAGAGGGCGGTGGAGAAAGAAAAAGATATGGATCATTGATTTGTGTTACACGTGGAAGGTGAAGGGAAGAAGGAGAGTGATATAAAAGGAAAAAGAGAAGGAAAAATGAGGGGCTCTTCTTGAATTGTAATTTATTTTTAAAGGAAAGAAAGGCAATACAAGCCACCATCGGCTTATGTCCGAGAAGAATTTCTGTTATTCTTATCCATTGATTGTGTAGATAGTGGCAATCTAGCCCGCCTATCTGTTGTCCAATATCCATAAAACCCAGGTTTCAAGCCCACGCTCTACAAATTTTATTGCATAAGGCTCTTTGGGCCTGAAATCATCATGCGTTTGGGTCCGGGTACAAATTGTGCACTTACAACTGGTGCCGTCTGTGGGAAATCTTGTGTTTAAGGAATTGGAACACTATGGCAGGCTCTAATCCACATCATGCAGAGTCTCAGGGGTCCCAGCGTGAGGATCATTTCCAACGTCTTGAGTGGTAAAGGGATCGAGAGGGCAGTGTGCATACGGTGAACACTGATGTGAGTCATTCGCGGGATGGAAGCAGAATCCCCCATGAGGACGACGCAAAGGCCATGCAAAGGGAGATCAATCACCTTAAGAAGAGGTTGCGTCGTGCTAGACGGAGACGAACACCATCTCTTCCTGATCCTTCCTCTGAGGGCTCCCAAGACAGTAGTTATAGGCCAAGGTCTAGAACTCCTCCTAGTGATACTTTCTCGTACGAGAAAGACGATCTTCCTGGTCGTAGGGATAAAAAGTCTTCCTCCAGGGGCTTGGGAAACGATGCTATGAGCAGGGCGTTGTACCAAATCACCAAGTCACCTTTCTCACGCAGGATCGAAAAGGGAAAGCTTCCACGACGGTTCACTCACTCAGCCCACGTTCACCATCTATAATGGCAGAACAGACCCAGTAGAGCACGTGAGTCATTTCAATCAGAGGATGGCGGTAGACTCTAAGAATGAAACCTTAATGTGCAAAGTCTTCCCCTCTAGCTTAGGACCTGTTGCTATGAGATGGTTTAACGGCCTGAAGGCGGGTTCTAGCGATTCCATCATAGAGCTCACTAGGGCATTTGGGTCTCAGTTCATTACATGCTGTAGAGTTCCTCAGACTTTGAACTCGTTATTGTCCATGGCCATGAGGGAAGGAGAGACCTTGAAAACGTATTCCGATAGATACTGGGAGATGTTTAATGAAATTGATGGGGATTTTGACGAGGTGGCGATTACACTTTTAAGGTGGGCCTCCCAACTAATCATGACTTAAGAAAATCTCTGACCAAAAAGCCTGTACAAAGTGTACGACGGCTTATGGATCGTATTGATGAGTACAAAAGAGTTGAGGAAGATCAACAGCAAGGTAGGGGGAAGGCGAAGGTTATCCCACAAGAGAGGAGGGATTTCAGGTCGGATAGATACAATAACAACAGGCCGAGAAGAGATTTTGCTGGGCAGTCTGGTTCAGCCCCTCCTTAAGTAATCAACACCGTATTCCAAGAACTGGTACACCAATTGCTGGAGAAGATCCAAAAGGAACCATACTTCAAATGGCTCAACAAAATGGCTAAAGACCCTACGAAGCGGAATCAAAATCTCATTTGTCAATATCATCAGGACGTGGGTCATACTACCGAGAATTTCCGAACGCTACGGAACCATTTGGAGCAGTGGGTTAATGAAGGAAAGTTGAAGCAATTCTTGTATTAGCCCAATGGACAAGAAAGTCATTTAGGTCCGAGTAATCAAAGGAACAGTTCATCTCGGCCTCCCTTGGGAACGATTAATGTCATTTTCACTGCTCCTGGCAGGACTGGCTCCTGACCTACTAAGGTGATGTATGTGTCACATGTTCTTGCCGAGGAGTCTGGCTCAAAGCCGAAGAGAATTAAAGGAAGTATTTCACCTATTTTAGGTTTCTCGGATGAAGATAAGGTGGGGACCATTCAACCCCATGACGATGCTCTAGTGGTTACACTGAGGATAGGGGGCTATGATGTAAAGAGAGTGATGGTCGATCAGGGTAGTGGAGTGGATGTTATGTACCCTGATTTGTTTAAGGGGCTTAATTTAAAGCTCGAGGATTTTACAACTTATGATTCACCACTAATAAGTTTCGAAGGAAAGGTTGTCATACCAAAGGGACAGAGTCGTTTGCCTGTGCAATCAGGTCCGGAAACAGTTGATGTGGATTTCATTATGGTTGACGCTTATTCCCCATACACAGCCATTGTCGCAAGGCCTTGGCTACATGCTCTGGGTGTTGTTTCCTCAACTCTACATGTTAAGGTGAAGTTCCCATCGGGGGGACTGATTGAAGAAATTCTTGGGAGCCAATCAGTAGCAAGACAATGCATATCAGCTGCAATACTGCATCAAACCGAACCAGAGTCCTCAGTCTCGACTGCAGAGGACTATAGCAATTAATGTCTCTGGATGCGCCTAGTGCGGTGATAGCAAAGGAACCAACATATGAAAAGTTAGAAAGATTTCTTATAGGTGATGATCCTGAAAAGTTCTTTCAGGTTGGCATTCGGCTACCACATCAAGAGAAGGTGGAATTGGTTATGTTTTTGAAAAACAATATCGACGTATTTGCCTGGGTTCCCTATGAGGCCCCTAGGGTTGACCCAAGCTTCATTTGCCATCATTTGAACATCAATCTTGCTATTGTCCTGAGGAGGCAACCACCTCGGCATTCTTCTAAAGAACATGCCGTGGCTGTCAAGGAAGAGGTGCTCAAGTTTAAAAGGGCTGGGGCAACTAAAGAAGTTTTTTATCCGGAATGGTTGGCTCACACTGTGGTGGTGAAGAAGAAGAACGGAAAATGGAAAGTGTGTGTGGACTTCACTGATCTGAACAACGCTTGTCCTACGGATTCATTTTCGATGCCTCGCATAGATCAGTTGGTGGATGCTACAGTCGAACATCCTCGGATGAGTTTTTTGGATGCTTTCCAAGGCTATCACCAAATAGCTTTGGCCAAGGGTGGTCAGGAGAAGACAGCCTTCATTACTGCTACAGGGAATTACCATTATAAGGTGATGCATTTTGGTTTGAAAAATACAGGGTCTAACTATCAAAGGATGATGACCAGGATGTTCGAGTCGCAGCTAGGAAAGACTATTGAAGAGTATGTGGATGACATGGTGGTGAAAAGTAAGGTCGTGTCCATGCATATGAAAGATTTGGATGACACCTTCCAAACGCTCAGGAAGTACAAATTGCGCCTCAACGCCTCTAAATGCTCTTTTGGCGTAGTTTCTGGTAAATTCTTAGGCTACATGGTGACTCATAGAGGAATAGAAGTAAATCTGGCACAAGTCAAGGCAATTAATAGCTTGCAACCTCCTCGGAATCCAAAGGAAGTTCAAAAGCTAACGGGGATGACTGCTGCTCTCAACAAGTTTATTTCTCGATCGGCTGATAAGTGTAGACCTTTCCTCCAGTTGCTAAATAAGTGGAAGGGATTCGAATGGACCAGGGAGTGTGCCTTAGCTTTTCAACAACTTAAGGAGTATCTTTCTCGACCACCCATCATGTCTCGGCCAGAGGTGAATGAAATCCTGTTTGCGTATATAACGGTGGCCATTCACGCCGTTAGCTTGGTTTTAATACGGGGCGATAGTGGTATACAGAGACTAGTTTACTATGTGAGCAAATCTCTGCATGAAGTTGAAGTGCGTTATTTACCATTGGAGAAAGTGATTTTGGCCGTAGTGCATGCTACGCGTAAGCTTCCTCTCTTTTTTCAATCTCATACAGTTATTGTTTTGACTCAGCTCCCTCTTAAGTCGGTATTGCGAAGTGTTGATTACTCGGGGAGGATAGCTAAGTGGGGAACTATCTTGGGGGCTTTTGATATTAAATACATGCCTCGCACTTCTATCAAGGGCCAAGTCCTTACTGATTTAGTGGCAGAGTTCCCTGAACCTTCATTAGAAGAGAATGCAAAAGGGTTGCACATGGATGGAAAATCAGTTAGCATGATTTTGTGCAGGGAACTTCCGGTTCGGAACGTGTATGTCAATGGCGCGGCGAACCAAAGAGGATCAGGTGTAGGGCTAGTTTTGGTATCCCCTGAAGGAATTACTTTTGAAAAATTGTTGAGATTAGGATTCTCGACCACTAATAATGAAGTTGAGTATGAAGCTGTACTGGTTGGGATGGATGTGGTTCAGAAAATGGGGGGAAAGTCAGTTCAAATGTTCTCGGATTCTCAGTTAGTCGTGGGTCAAGTGATGGGAACATTAGAGGCTAAGGATCCAAGAATGCAAGAATATTTGACCTCGGTCAGGTGTTTACAATCCAAACTTGACTCTTTTACCTTGATGCATATATCTAGGAATGGGAACACACACGCCGATTCATTAGCCACACTTGCAACATCTTCCGCTCAAGGTTTGCCCCGAGTCATTCTCGTTGAAGATTCGTTGAAACCTGCTCGGACAGCTTTTGGTGCTGTCCATATTCATTAAGTTAGGTTCGGACCTAGTTGGATGGACCCCATGATATCCTTTCTTAAGAACGATGTCCTGCCCGAGGAGAGATCTGAGGTAGATAAAGTTCGTAGAAAGGCACCCCGCTTCTGGTTGTCCGAGGATCAGAAGCTGTATAAACACTCTTTTTCTGGGCTGTACTTGCTGTGTATAAACCCTGAAGCAATAGAGTCATTGTTGGAGGAGTTGTATGAAGGGATTTATGGAAGTCGTACAGGAGGAAGATCTTTAGCTCATAGAGCTCTGATCCAGGGATATTGGTGGCCCAATATGCAGAGATAGGCTCAAGATTACATGAAAAAATGTGACCAATGCCAAAGATTTGCTCCTAACATCCATCAACCCGGTGGTGTACTTAATCCTTTGTCTAGTCCTTGGCCGTTCGCTCAATTGGGATTGGATATAGTAGGGTCTTTCCCAAAGGCTGTGGGAAATAAAAGTTGGTTGCTCGTAGGAACCGATTACTTTACCAAGTGGGTTGAAGCTGAGCCTCTGTCAAACATTAGAGATGTGGATGCAAAGAAGTTTGTGTGGAAAAACATTATCACTAGGTTTGGGATACCTCATACTCTTATTTCAGATAATGGCCTGCAGTTTGATAGTAAGCCTTCAGAAAATACTGTTGTGACCTAGGTATAACGAATAGATACTCCACTCCAGCTTATCGGCAAGGAAATGAGCAGGCCGAGGCAGTTAACAAAGTTATAGTAAGCGGACTTAAGAAGAGGCTGGATGATGCGAAGGGAAGGTGGGTGGAAGAGTTGCCACATGTTCTGTGGACATATCGGACTACACCGCGAAGATCCACGGGAGAAATGCCATTTTCCATGACTTATGGGGCCGAGGCCATAATCCCTTTGGAAATTAGGTTTCCGACATTGAAGACAAGCTCTTTCATCCCAAGCAATAATGATGGTTTGCTAGAGAAAAGCCTGGAATTAGTTGAGGAAGGGCGAGAGGCTGCCATGGTTCAGCTAACTTATTATCAGCATAAGCTCAAACGAGGGTATGATGCTCATGTGAAGCTGTGGCCACTTGCACCTGGAGACTTAGTATTAAGGAAGGTCTTGGGTACAGCCAAGAACCCAGCATGGGGAAAGCCAAGACCTACCTGGGAAGGACCATATCGAATTATTTCTATAGCGGGCATAGGGGCATATCGTCTAGCAGACTTAGATGATCTAGCAGACTTAGATGAAAAAGTTGTACAACGTCCATGGAATGTAAATAACCTACGAATGTACTATTATTAATGAAAGACTCTTTTGTCATTCTTTGTTCTATTATTATTGTGTTATGATTTGGTTCATTTTTATAAGTATCAAACAGAAACTTGGTCATGTATGGCTCCTCGGACCACATACCTAGTGGAAATTGATATTTTATTAAATGTTGAACAGAACCTTAGTTACGTCTGGTCCTCGGATCATCTACTTTGGGGAAATTAACATTTCAGTTCCTTTTTATAAGTATCAAACAGAAACTTGGTGATGCTTGGCTCCTCGGACCACATACCTAGTGGAAATTGATATTTTATTAAGTGTTAAACAGAACCTCAGTTACGTCTGGTCCTCGGATCATCGACTTTGGGAAAATTAACATTTTAGTTGCTTTTTATAAGTATCAAACAGAAACTTGGTGATGCTTGGCTCCTCGGACCACATACCCAGTGGAAATTGATATTTTATTAAGTGTTAAGTAGAACCTTAGTTACGTCTGGTCCTCGAATCATCTACGTTGGGAAAATTAACATTTTAGTTCCTTTTTATAAGTATCGAATAGAAACTTGGTCATGCTTGGCTCCTCGGACCACATACCTAGTGGAAATAGATATTTTATTAAGTGTTAAATAGAACCTTAGTTACGTCTGGTCCTCGGATCATCTACTTTGGGGAAATTAACATTCCAGTTCCTTTTTATAAGTATCGAACAGAAACTTGGTCATGCTTGGCTTCTTGGACCACATACCTCGTGAAATGGATATATTATTATGTGTTAAACAGAACCTTAGTTACGTCTGGTCCTCGGATCATCTACTTTGGGGAAATTAACATTTCAGTTCATTTTTCTGAGTATCAAACATTTCAGTTTATCCCCTCATATATTAGACATGAATTTGGATATGCTTGGGCTCTTAGGCCAAATTAGACATCAAACCAAGTCTTAAACTGTATTTTTCTCGTTTTAAGTTCAGATATATTCATACATATTTAACTATATGTTATTGCACTTTGGATATTATAATTTCAACACATAAGTTATCTGCTAATGATTAAAGTTGATAAAGTGAGCATAATTTCATGTCGGATTACTAGTATTGACTGAGGCATTATAAAGATTTCCCTGTACATTGGGATACTAAGTTAGTTATGCTATGCTTGTAATTTGCATTAAGGTAAAAGAGATAAACATTTTAGTAAAGGAAATTGGCAATAAATTAAAGAGCAATCCTTTTAATCTGTCATTGATTCTATCAGTGGGTACATGGGGAATGAAGTTCTCAAATAAAAGGATTAAAATAGAAGTCCTAAAACAAAACAAAAAAAAAGGGCGACATGAAGTAAAAGTCCTAGATGGCCTATGCCTTGGGTTTAGGTGAAAGGTCTTGTTTAGACTTCTTTGCAGCTTCTTTGATTTTGTCCTCCTCCCCTGTCTGCTTAGGCTCACCTTCAGATGAGGCTTGGACTTGTTTTCGTTTGTCCTTCGCCTCTGGTGGAGGAGCATTTGGCTCAGCATGCTCACTTAGGCGCTTCTCAGCCTTGTCACCTTGTTCCTTCTCTTTGTCAGAACTAGCAAATTCTTTAGGAGATGGAATAGGCTCTTGAATTGGAGATGGCGCTATCAAAGGCACTGTCTCGGAGGTAGTTGATATGGAAGGAAGGTCTTCAATCGCTCAGATGTCATGAGGAATCCAAATGTTTTCTTCCTTCTTCCATGCAGAAGTAGCCGGGACTCCTGCCACATTTAGTGCTTCTGCCCAAACTTGTTGACAGTACTCCCTACATAGTTCTGCCAGCTCCTCAGTTAAGCAAGTTTCTGTTGTCTCAACCCCTTCGTCGTAAGAAGCCTTCTTGGCAGCCTCCATGGTCTCCCTAAGGGTGAGATCCTCTTCTTTGGCTTGAGCAAGCTCCTTCTTTAAGTCTAAATTTTCCTGCTGGGTTTTGGACAGATCCTCTCCTTTTTGACGCAGCAGTTTGCGTTGCCCCTCCACTTGAGCCTTGGTAGTTTTGAGTTCAGCCTCGACACTATTTCTCTCTTTCTTCTCATCTGCCAATTTTTTGGACAGATCCTCTTTCTCTGCCTCAGCACGGCCTAAAGCCTTTTCAGTTTCAACTCTAACTTGGAGTTCAGCTTGGGCCTGGTTCCGACTATCATCCACCCATTTCTCAGCAGTAAAAACCTCTTGAATAGCCTGCATGGAGATGTCAAACAGATACATCATGGTAGGAGCAATAGAACAGTACTATTGGAAAGATTTTTATGCAAAGAGATAAAAAATAAAATAAAATAAAAAATTAAAAAAAAAAAGAAGAAAAAAGTAATATAGCGAGGAAGTAATGGTTGGATGACACGTACCAAAGCCAAGTCCCTTTTTAGGGAGAGGAAAAGGTGTGGCTTGCTCATCTTGTCCAGAGCCCCCATGTCCTTCGGTAGAAGAATGGGCTGCTCCAGAGCGTTAGCCAAGTGGTGGGCATGTCCTTGCTGGAACGCCCTAATGGTGGAGTGGTAAGGAATTGGAGCCCCACTAATTCCATTGTAGGGGACCAATTGGCCTGTGTGCGGTGCACTTCGGCCCGATCATGGTTTTCCCCACTCTCTACAAAAAGGGTGCGTGTTCTACCCTTGACAACATGTTGTTGTTGTTGTTGCTTCGGCTTCTTCTGTTGCTCCACTTCTGTCTCCTCGGCCTCATTTTTTCTTTTCTTTTTGGCGTCGGGAGCAGGAATCTTAGGGTCGGAAGGAGGAGGAGGTGGTGGCAGCTTAAGAGGGGGTTGAGATCCAAATGTATCCTTTTTGCTAGCTTGCGTACCCCTCCTGGTCATCAGCGATCTTAGGCTGGACATCTCGTCTTCCTCGGAACAGGTATCAACTTGCGCAATTACTAAGCCCTTTATGCTAGAACTCTCAGAAAGTTCATTTTCTTCGTTCGAGATGGCGAAAATGTGGCTTTCTGTAGGTCTCTCTACCTCCTCAAGACGGAACTGGTCGATTTCCTCTTCAATGAATAGGTGCGAAGACGCTGACTCTTCTTGGATGACTATTGCCTGAGAACGTACCGAAAAGGGGACCGCTTTTATCGAGCGTACGTAGAGGATAGTCGAGGGATCGTCCGGTAATTGGTGTGTGTCGAGAAAGCCCGGTCTCGAAATGTTTATCCTTCTGCGTCTCTAGTCACCCGCAGTGATCGCGTTGCCGATGTCTTGGAAATCTTCTGACAGAGGGTCGTATCCCAATATGAGATGGGCTGCCCTTACTTGCAGGTCTTCTCTCACAAACACCTCGGATCGTAGAACGCGATTAAGGTCCGCGACACTACAAAGGCTTAGACAGGGCCGTACGTGTTGTTTGTCTACAAAAACATCCGAGGAGACAAGCATGGTTAGATCAGCAATAAATGCCGAATAAAGAAGTAATAACATACAATTTAACCGGAAATGGTAAAGTTAATAGAACCAAATCACGGGTTAGGGAATCTAATTCCTATGGAGTCACACCTGGGGTTCCCCATTCAACTGGGCAATGAGGACCGTCATGCCACATTCCAGAAGCAATCTAGTAATCATCCTTCATACCTTTGTTGGATTTAGGAAGACAGGATATGAGCCTAACAACACTAGACCTAGATTTAAGATAGTATCCTACGTCTTTAAGCTTATGGTACTCGTACATATAAACGACGTCGTGCCATGTGAGGTTTAGACCCATTTGCTCATTTAGAGCGTCAACACATCCTAAGACTCTAAACACGTTGGGTGTACATTGGTCTGGGCACAACCTGTGGTTGCGGAGGTATTCACTTGTTACATTTTTCATGGGAAGTGTCATCCCACCTTCTAAGAATGCGATGATGGGAATGACAACTTCTCCTTCCTCCCTATTGTTAGCTATGGCTTCAGGGGGCAATATCTTAAGCCTACGTTTTGAGGAATGCGATATTTAGCCCGAAAACCCTCCATACTGGCATCGGTATCTACTAGACACTTAAATCTACCCATTTGGTGGGGATAAGAATGGAGATTTAGAGAGGGAAAGGATGTAAGTAATGGCCGAGGACAATAGCCGAGAAGAAATGAGTTTAAAAAAAAAAATTTTGAGAACTTATGGAAAAGAGGCAAATACTTCTTCGCGAGCTTCTTGGAAGGAAAAAGAATAGGAAATTTTGAGATTTGATTGATTTCTGAAGTGAGAGGTTGAGTTTCAGTTTCCTAGGTGTTTTGGCGTGTGGGAGGTGGCATTGAATGGGAATTATCCCGCCCAAATTTGAGAAAGAATCCGGACGATTAGATGCGCATCTCACCGTTGAACGTGGAGGACAAGGTGTAACTTACAGCCATTAATGCGGGTGTTACGGATTTCGAAGTGTCAGAAGCAGTTTAAAAGAAGCGAAGTGACTCTTTCACGTGTGACGATTCGCAAAGCATGTGGAGATTGTGGCATTGGTTCAAAACTCCAATTTTCTTCTCGGTTGTGGAGAAAAATGAAGTTTTGAGGGGCTATTGTGGAGGTAAAATGGTCAAAACAAGTATTTGGGTCTTGGGCCTGATATTGCTGGTGTAAGCCTGTCCGAGCAGAGCTTTTGAGGCCCACAAGTCAGCTTTTGCTAGAAAGGTTGATGATGTAGTCTGAGGAGAGGCATCTCCTCGGCTGAGTCCAATAAAGATTGTATGACACGTCATGATGTTTGGGGAGAGAATTCTGGAAAGTTTGGTGAGTAAAGATATGTTTCACGCTGTTATAAAGAGGAAGAACGTATGAGAAATATCAAGGGAAAAAGCTGCTACCACCGCATTAAAGACCCTGCACCTACCTCTCTGGCCGCATTAATGGAGAAATGACATCTGAACAGTACCAATTAGCCTTACAGCTGTTATTTGAGGACTTCCAGAGGGCGGTGGAGAAAGAAAAAAATCTAGATCATTGATTTGTGTTACGCGTGGAAGGTGAAGGGAAAAGGAAGAGTGATATAAAAGGAAAAAGAGAAGGAAAAAGGAGGAGCTCTTCTTGAATTGTAATTTATTGTTAAAGGAAAGAAAGGCAATACAAGCCACCCTTGGCTTATATCCGAGGAGAATTTTTGTTATTCTTATCCATTGATTGTGTAGATAGTGACAATCTAGCCCGTCTATTT
This sequence comes from Castanea sativa, assembly GCF_040712315.1. Classification (NCBI taxonomy): domain Eukaryota; kingdom Viridiplantae; phylum Streptophyta; class Magnoliopsida; order Fagales; family Fagaceae; genus Castanea; species Castanea sativa. The sequence continues at coordinate 6,025,805 of NC_134022.1, forward strand.
GTTGTCCAATATCTATAAAACCTAGGTTTCAAGTCCACGCTCTACAAATTTTATTGCATAAGGCTCTTTGGGCCTGAGCCCATCACGTGTTTGGATCCGGGTACAAATTGTGCACTTACAAATCACATTAACTGTTCCAATCTATATGTGTTTGTATGCAGAGGAGAAGAGAAAGTAGCTAGAAAAAGAGAATAAAAAATAATAAATAAAGAATATTTGACTATTTTATCCTTGTTAACTATAAATCAATAATTAATAATGAGGATATAAAATTAATTTCACAAAAAAAAAAAATCAAAACTTCCAAGGTTATCAAAATGATGTTATGGATTTGAAGGGAAATTAAGGAAGAAATTCAAAAAAAAAATGGAGGGGAAACCATTTCTCACTGCATTCCTTTCTCTCATCTCTTTTCTTCTAACAAAACAAAGGAATTTACATCAATTCTTTTCCTTGCTCTCCTCTTCTTTCTTACCAATCATACTTTTATTTTTGTAATTCAATTGGTTATATAAGATTGACAGATGGTATTACTTCAAACAATCAATATGTATTATTTCTTAGGGTACATTCAATCGAGTACAAAACTTGACCTTAACATTAATTCATCTTCTTCTGAACATATATACAACAGATTACTTAACATATTAACAGTTTAACACCGTCTGTTATTGTAAAAAGTTTGTTACTTAACTATCATTTTTTGGTATTTCCAACAGAAAAATAAATGATACAAAGCTCCATTTAATTTCCAAACTATCTAATTTTCAAAAATTAAAATAAAAAATGAGTTCAAAATGCTATTTTCGTTTTTTCTCAGTTTCAAAATGGGGAGGGAGATTTAAACCCAGTTTCTCCTCATGGAAGATACTAGACAATGCTAATGTGTCACTGAGACTTGCCAAAATATTTTATTTCTCATTTGTATATTATAAGATTGAAAGTTAACCAATATTATAGATAGAGCAAAGTCAAAATAATTAAGAACTAGTCTCTTCAGTCTTCACATCGTATTTCATGTGTGTTTAGAATCTTTAGATACTCTTTTTCTTTTATAATAAAAATGAATTTGATTTTTTTAATACTTTTTAAAGATTTTTTATACAATTTTTTATTTTAACAATATGGATTTTTATTTTATTTATGTGGGTGTGTGTATATAGAGTTGTTATATAGTGTGAGTAGAATAATGGACATTTTTTAATTTCTCAATTATTTTTTGTCCTTAATGTGTCCTATTGTTAACTCACTTTTTAATTGAATTATAGGATTATTTATGAATGTCTAGAAAAGTAGACGCCAAAAAGTCTCATTCCAATTATATGAGATGAGAAGAAACTAAGCATGGATTTTCCAATATCCCAAACAATTCCAATATGTAAATGAGTACTACATAGCTTACAAGTTCTAGAGGATATGAAACTCCAAGTGAGTGAAAGTTTCCACCATGAGATTTTGGGAAAGACTTGAAAAAAGAATTGTAGGGGCTGGGTTTGGATCGTAAGCTCAAGATGTAACAGGATTAAGGCCCAACGAGCCCAATACAATGAATTTGTAGAGAGTGGGCTAAAAACTAGGCTTTAATGGGGTGAACAATGTTCAGCATGGACTAAAGATGATATGAAAACAGAGATAAACAAACTTCATGCAAAAGAATCCTTATTCGGCAAAGTTCGAGGGGAAAAATCCTTGAATATATTTCTTATAAACTGGATTACACTTTCAGTTCTTGTTGCTATAGTGTTTTTCCTACAAATTCTCACATAGATCCCTTTGTAAAGGGCTTCTTTCTCTCTTATATTCATCTATTTTCTCCATCTCCACCCTCCACGTGTAGGCTAAGTTGCTGGCTTTGATCCTTGTCCCATCAACACCTTCCTGAAGTCTCTAGGAGAAGCTGTAAGGCTAATTATCACTGTTCAAATATCACCTTCACATCAATGCCGCCAAAGGATTAGCTGCAGAGCATTCAATACAGTGGCAGCAGCTTTCTCTTAGATATTTCCTAGCTTTCCTTTGTCCTATGCTTTCCTGATATTTATCCTTATCAATAGAATCCTCTGGAGTGTTGCTTTTGGTGGCAGACAACACCCTCTGACCTCTGCTTTGCTTAGCCGAGGAGGCATTCCTCCTCAGACTACCTTCCCAAATTCTTATAGTCAAAACATTTTCATAACCCACTGATTCTTACCCCTTCCCTAACATCTACTTGTTCTCGGACTACCAAGAATCCTCAGACAAGGCCCACGGCCCAATACACATTTCTGGGCCTTCTATCCCTATAAAAGTATGATCTTCAACTTTAGATTTTTGAATAGGTACCATCCCTTGTGGGCAACCTCCTTTGTGAAGATCCATTTTCGCTATTTTGCTGTTTAATAAAACTTCGTTTGTCATCCAACTTTCTGAGAAATTTGGGTTCAGTTGTATAATTTGTAGTTAATTGTAATCAATACTTACCGGAGGAGATTAACATAATTATATAAAAATTAAATAAACAAAAGAAACAATTGTTACATCAAATGCAAGGCAAAAGATATGGGTTGAACTGATCATTGAAATTCAACTTCACTGAATAGAATGTTTATTTGTAATCAATTGTTGTTTCTATTTTTCTGTGTTGTCCTTTTTAATTTTTAAAAAGTGGTTATATTTTATAAAATAGAAATCTCACGCCCTGAAATTTTTTTTTTTCTGAGGATCTCTATATTAATAATTTTTTTTTTTTTTTTAATCTGACTGCAGCTTTGACCTGTTGCTTAATATAAAAACCCCCATATTATTGATGAAATTTAAATTAGACTAGCAAGTTATATGACCTTAGTGTTAGAGTCGTTCCATTCCAGAGGCGTAACCATGTTTGAGACTTTAGACCCAAAAAAATCTTAATAATTTACGTGTATTATCTTTAAAATTGAAAAAATTATGAGCTTAATTAGTATCCCGAAAATATAAGTGCCCTTTTAAAAATAATTAGTTTTAAGAAACTTTTAAAAAATTATAAAAATTTGTGTATCCTTAAAAATAAAAGAATTATTACTAATATATTATAAAAACTTTATAAAATCTCATGCAAATTTATTATTTTTAAGAATATAGCACATGACCATGTAGAGATGCCCCCATATTGTTTTTTAGAAATGTTATATCCACAACAATTTTACAACAAGTCCTAAGGGGTGGATTGTTATAAGTACGCAAAAAAGTATTAATTTAAATTGTAAATTCAAATTAAAACCAATAATAACTTACCACCTATGATTTGTTGCAAAAATGTTGTGGACGTAGTACTTCTATTTTTTTATAAAAAAATTAATAATAATGCATATTTAATATTTTAGCTCAAGAAAAATTATATTTGGCCCCCTTAAGAATTCAAATAGACCCCTCCAAAAACCAAAATTAGCCCAAAGTTTTTGTTCATTTTTAATTTGTAAAACTAATTAAGATTTAGTTAGAATAATATGGGGCATATAATGATATAATGAATGTCTTTTATTTGATATGTATGAGAAAGTCAACAAAAAAGAACATGGAAAGAATTTACTTTGCGATTTACCTGAATTTTATGATTCTTAACCAAAGGATGAGCAAAAGCAGGCTGTTTATATATATCCACGCAATCAAAGTCACTATATACCATCATATTGCTTGACTGCACACGAAAAAAGAATAACGATGAAAAAAAAAATGTCCTCATTAATCAAATTCCAAAATCTTTTAAGTAACAAGTAAATTTTGGACTAGCACAAGCATCATTGATACATTATAAAAATTAATAAATAAATAAACCTTGCTATCAGTGAATTATCACTTAAACCCTTTGTAGATTAACATTAATTATGAACATTTTGTTTGAGAAATTACAATAAAATAATATTTTAGTTACAATAACATTAGGAATTTTAATCGAACAATGTTTGACTAAGATACAAAAATCTCGCTCTCTTTAAGGCATTTTAAGCTCTCTATGGTTGGCAAAATATAAAAACCGATGCATCAAAACTTCTTTTTTAACTTGTTTCATCCTTGTCAAAGGCTTTATAGCTAAATTGGCACCTCTCCATGCACAAAGTACTTGGGGGTTTAGGGAGGAAAGAGTTCGAGCTGCGGGGTTAGCAGCATGTTATAATTATTTCTCAACAAAAAAAAAAAAAACTTGTTTCATCCAAAATATAATAGTCCAAGAGTTCATCATTTAACTCGAATCAACTCTACACAAATGGTTGGGCCAAGGCTCCACCAAACAAACACCTTTGCTTGGCCTGAAATGATTGACTAAGTGTTTAAAACTATTGATGAACTCACAAATGGAAAAATATATATACAATGAGAAAGAGATTTTTTGCTTACATACCTACCTACCTCTCTTCTTTTACTCGTGATTTTCAAATGGACTTATGCATGGGTTTATACATAGAGTAAACATTCAGTCAGGCTGTGGTGTAAAACCAGTGTTTTACACTAGCCAATAGGATCCTGCCATGTGGACAATATTAACTTATCACTCAAATTCCTCTCCAAACAGACTCCAAACAAAGAACGAAATACATTCCTTAGACAAAAGCTTCCTCTCTCCTCCATCTTTGCTTGCCCAAACCTCCACCACACCACACACCAAAGCTCACCGCCACAGAGTTCGTCGGAGCTGTGTGTGAGAACAAATTAAGAAAACCCACAGCCCTCAGACAAAAGCTTCCTCCCTCTTCCATCTTTGCTTGCCCAAACCTCCACCACATCACACACCGAAGCTCACCACCACAAAGTTCGTCGGAGCTGTGCATGGAGCTTGGAAACAAACCGGAGCCACCGTGAGCCACAATCCAAAGGTCTGTTTTTCATGATTTCCCTTTTCCTCAATTTGGATTTCGAATTATTGATGGGTTTTTCTGGGTTTGTGGGTTTCTTTGGAGCCTTTTGAATTATTTATGGTTTTTTTTCTGTATTTTTGTTTCAAACTCATCTGGAAAGCAAGTTGCTTCAACATCTATAGATGTTCCAAAAGGCAACGTAGGATTCGGATTTGAGTTCCCCCAATTTGGATTTCGAATTATTAATGGGTTTTTCTAGGTTTATGGGTTTTATTGGAGCCTCATGAATTATTTATGGTTTTTTTTTTTCTATATTTTGGTATCTTAATGGGTTTTGATTAGATTCCTAAGTGTTAGAGTTCAACCCGTAAATGAATGTAGCTCAATACAATACAAGGACTCTGGTCAAATTTTTCTTATCTATAAAATACTCATTTTCTCATTAACAAAACATACATTCAAAATACACACCTCCTTCTTGATGAAGCAAAAAATGTTACGGGGGAAATCTATCTCCAACATTGTAAAGGTGGCAGTGACTTTGGCCTTGCTGATGATACTTAACAGCAAGACTCTTGAAGCCATGAGGTCTCTGTATGACATGGAGTCAAAACCTGAGTTACTCAATGCGTCAGTTTCACAGAATCGAGCACCAATTCCATCATTTGCACCTAATCCATGCACCTACATACCTGAATCCGATGATGGAGGTTGTTCCTAATTAAAGATAATGGAGCTTTAGCTTTGGTCGTATCATATTGCGAGTTATTTGTCATGTTTGATTGCAATAAATAAATTGCTATGTGGAATCTTTATTTTACCAACTGTTTGTTTTATATTACGGTTGCATTGTAGATTGGGAATCAATCGCAGAAAATGAAAAAAAAAAAAATGTTCTGCTGATACGGAACATTGATAAAAATGAAGTGTAATTAGCTTATTTGATACCTAGGAGAGTATTATCTAATTAGAGAAACTAAGTTTAAAATAAATAAAAAAACATCTATTGCATTTTGATAATACTCTCCTAGGTATCAAATCAGCTAATTACACTTCATTTAATGTCAAAATGCACTAACGCATTTGCATGCTAAAATTAGAGAAACTAAAGATCAGTTCACAATGACAACAACAAAACAAAAAGGCTGCAGAATCTGATAAAATGAATGTTTTCCCGTTCTTTTAATTTTTCTTTCGTCGTTTTTCTAACTACTTGAGCCATGGCGAAGTTGGCATATTTTTGCTCACAAATATTAGAGTACCTGAATTTTGTTGACTACAGCGCTCATCGAGGACTATGTGTCGTCCATCCAAATTCAAGCCTTCTCTCTCGAAAATGCTTCTTCCTCCTCCAACTCCACAGAAAGTAAAAGTAACACACAGAATTACCAATAGAAACAAGCCCATAGTAACTTTCAAGCCAGTATCAACGGATTTCCAAATATCTATATTGCTCTAGTATAAGTTACTGCCTTTTTTTGTTTGCTGCAGATCTTTGCCTAAGAGACTTTATACTTGAGACTTGAGTGTTGTGTTACAACACAACACTCAAAAAGATTTCTGATTATGCAACTTGGATAGAGGAAAATCTGAGTTTCTTAGAGCTAATTCTTGCTCATGATGTATCATTTCTATAGTCTTTTAAATAAAGGTTACAAAATTCTCATTAAAAATAAAATAAAATAAAATAACTCATTAATAAAAATGCTCGTAGATGGAAAATTAAGCAAAATCAGCAACTTAAAAGTCTTCCTATAGAATTATAAAGTCAAGATAGGGAAATATTAAATGCACTATTAATTTTATTACAGCATACTCTATTACTACAAATTTTATTACATTGAGCTTACAAATTGATGTGTCATCATTCACAAAAAGGAAATTCAAATATTCATTTATGACATGGTTGAAACTCACCAGTACACTTACTCTCACATTAGTTTATAAGCTTTATGTTGTTACATCCACAACATTTTTACAACTATTTGCTTTTTAGGAGTTGTTGTGAAATTGTTGTAAAAATATTATAGATGTAGCATTTCTCTAAAACTTCTAATAAATTTGGAAGTTTCCTACAAATTAATGTCATAATGAATGTAATTAATGCTACATAAACAATATAATAAATGCACTACCAATTTTATTACAAAATACTTAAAATTAATTAATGTCATAGTAAATGTAATTAATGTCACATTAACTACATAATAAATAATGCCATCCCTAAATATTATAATTTACATATAAATTTAATTTAAACCACTTACTATCAAATGTAATTTAAGCCACTCCCTATTTTGGATGATAGATAAGATTAGGTCGGTGTCTACAATGAATTATGGAGATTTTTTTATTAAAGAAAGATACATTTCTTACATATGTTGGTCTTTCTATAATGATTGTTCTTTATTATTAGGCCAAGCTTGTAAGTATCTAGTTGGCATAAAGCCACTTGTGATTTTAAAAATGATGAAACATGTAAGTTGTCAAATAAGCCATGTGTTAATTTGGTAGTCACGCCATGAGGATATCAAAATCAAGATCCTACATAGGATCGTGGGAAGTAAGTGGGATCATGGATCGTAAGATCGAATTGTAAATCATAAAATCCTACATTATTTGAGAATGTGTTAAATAATCACATAAATTATACATTCATTCATAAAAACCAAAAAATTGCATCCATTTGATGTAATTGTCATGCATCACTATATCCATTTGTAATCATTATTTAAAGAGACAAAAAACTTCAAAACGTGACACTCTATTATGATGTTATTTTTTATTTGTGTCCAACTGATACTCTATCTCTCCATATTAGAATAGTAAAACTTGGTCTACTGGGATGTCATTTTTCATTTGGGTTCAACTGAGCCTTCTATCAAGTTAAAGAAGATTAAAAAAAAACTAGAATCTTTTTTTTTATCAAAATCGTACGATTCTACCGATCCTGAACGATCATAAAGATCCTTGAAAGATCTGAATCGTTAATTTGGTAGTCACGTCATGAAAATATCAAAATCAAGATCCTGTATAAAATCATTTTGAGCAGGTGGGATTATAAAATCATACGATCGTAGGATCTAAATCGGAATTTTGACAACCATGACATCATGTGTGTTTTGGTAATATATACTAAGCGGAAGAATTGAAGACAATTGTCAAGAAGATCTAATGCTTTTAAACACTTGTCTTTCTCTAAAGACCCACAAAAAGCAATCCCAATTCTCTTGGGCCTACTATTTCTATTGTACTTTATCTCAAATTCTGGGCACTACCCAAGCCCATATAACAGAGGAGTGTGGCATCAAGATTAAAGAGTTTGCCCATTTTGAGCTTATTTATAAACCCAAGAGATAGAATTTTATGAGCCCATGAGCAAGCCCATATGTTGACCACAAACAGAAAAAAACAACACCGGGCTAATTTATTAATTTGCTCAAATTTTCATCCTAATTGCCTCCAGCTTGAAAAGGCAATTTGGCTCATCTTATGCTGACTAATCAAATTCTTTAAATTTAACAAGTTCTTCATAGTTTGTTTTGCCCTAATAGGACAGAGCAAAGCTGGTTTAGTCAGCGTATAACCCAAAATTGTTACAATTTTTTTTTTTTTTTTTTTTTTTGAGAAACACAAAACTAGATTGTTCAATTCCCAAATAATAACAAAACTCAAGGTTACGATTATTCTAAATATCCAGCAACCAAAGGTTCCAATCCTTATTCAAGGATGGACATTAGGCATGCCCTGAAGCTTATAAAACCTTGTCACTAATCCTTTAATTAATCAGTCTTCACTAACCCCAGCAACCACATCTATACCTTTTGCATGAACAATAAACTTCTTACTATAAGAATTCACTAGTATATTCTCTAAGAGTGTGTTTGGTAGAGTGAATTTTAGGGAGGATTAAAAAAAAAAAAAAAAAACGGAGAATAAAAAAGGAGGGAAAACTTTTTGGAAGGTGTTTAGTTGGAAGGGAGGGAGAGGAAGAAAATAGGTAGTGAGGTTCAAGGTGTTTTCTACTCAGACCCATTAAAGAGTTTTCTCCCCAAAATAGAGAGAAAATTGTACACTTGAGCTGATCAAAATGCCCATATACACAATGTACATCACATTGCTCTTGACTCTTTTTTTTTGTTTTGTTTCGTCCAATTGCTTTTTTTCTTTTTTGTCCACTTGCACATTTACAATTATTTTTACTAAAAAAATGTTACATTTTTGTTTGCATATACACTATATTTTTGCCAAAACAAATGTGTTGCTTTTTTGTTTTATTTAATGGAGACATCATTGTAAATGTATACCAACTTCACTTTTTCATCCTCTCATTTTTCTTCTAAATCAAACAATTAAGTTTTTCATCTCTCCACTTTTTCATCCTCCCAACCAAACAAAAATAAGAGAAAACTTAAATCTCTTCTATCCTCCCACTTTTCTATCCCCTCATTTTCTATCCTCTCACTTTTCCACTTCTCCAACCAAACGAACCCTAAAGGTGTTTCTATGTGAGTGGAAGCCCCTTCTAGGAAGCCCCAAATATAGAAGGGGCAAAATCAAGACAAATACAAAAATAGAGGGGGTAAAATCCAAACAAATAACATGGGTGTCATTGCACAATGCATTGACAAAAAAGAGAAAATCCAAACAAAATGCGTTGACAGAAGGGAGAAAATCCAAACGATACCTAACATTGGATTATTTGAACATCCTTTGCTATAAGAAGAATCAACGGGCTTGTCCTGATTATTTCATAAACCCAAAGAATAGAAACTGACCAAAAATGAAGCACGTGGTAGAATCATCCACAATCGACACATAATCACAATCCTACACAATTCTGGGATTCAAGATGTTATTATGCTTCAATCACTATAGGAAAGATCTTGAGACAATTCTGATCGATATGGGATCATAGGATCTCGCGATCCAAACAGCCACATTATTAAGTCCCAAGAAAATTGCAACACCAAAAGGACGCCCAACCGCTTTAGGTCCATTGATCAAATAAACTCAGCTTTTCAACATTCTCCACAACTTGCAAGCTAAGGCCTTCATCAAGAATATCGAGACTATTATATCATAAGTTCTTCCAGTATCCCTTTTAAGTCTTTAACTGCACAAGTATCAGAATTTCAGCTCTCCAAGCTGTTGACAATATAAATATTGCATCCACAACTAATTACCATAATCCATTAGTCAAAACAAATTTATCTAATACAAAATCATATTGTGACAGTACCATTTAATTAATACACACAACTAGAAAAGCCCCCTTTCTTTTTACTATATAGTATATGTTACAGGAAAAAATGATAGGATGAATGAAAGGAAAAATTATAGGTAAGAGCCACCATTAAAATCCTTAGAAAAATAGACGTACAAATATTTCAATCGCCACCCATTTTAAGGCATCTAAAGTCTCGGCAACATTTCCAGTCTCTAGCACCTAATCTCATAAGAGCCAGCTTTGGTAATATAACGGACCCACTCAACAGTATTGTAGCCACTCTTCTCCCAGACCTGCAGAAAATTTGTAACCCAATGAGGAAAATAATACATTTTATTAATAGTGTATGGCATACTAATAATCTAGAAAAATTACCTTGAGAAAACGGACACGCAAACCAGAAGCTGTGAACATGGGAACCTGCAAAATAGATGTTTCAGAAGGTCAGTTATCCAACATTGTTTAGAGTGCAATGACATGTCTACATGTATATGCAGATGATGATTTTTTAAAAATAAAAAAGATATAGCTTAACATTTTCAACAAAAAAAAAAAGTCAAAAAAAAGTCAAAGTACACAGGAAGTATCTAAGACCATCACAATCAACCTCAAATTACAATGATCAATTAGCTCTCTAAAAGAGAAGCAAAAGAAAATAAACCCAAAGATAACCGTTTCAGATTGGGAATAATCCATTCGCATCCCTCAAAACTTCAAGCATTCCGTTTCTCTATATGCACCACATTAGGCAATGAGGAACCACTTTCCAAAATCCTATATTCCAATGGCCATGCAGAATACTATAAAGCTGAAGGTCTTAAGTTTGTTACATTTCTTGTGAGCTCCCTCATTCAGTCATTCTCTCCTTGTGCCATTATTGTTTGGCCACATCATGGGACCAATAATTAATATTGTAGAAAATTAAGAAGATTATACTGTATCATTAATCTCAATCTGCAAAGGTCTACAAACACGTAAATTCATTATCTCATAGTGAGCGGACAGGATTTTGAGAATGGCATAGAACATCAATTTCAAAATTACCCAAAAAGATTTTACGTTTCTTCTTTTATGCAACTTCGTTATGTTTGATTGAGAGGATGAAAAAGTGGAGGGGATGAAAAATATACAGAGGAAAGAAAAGATTTTTTTGTTTTTTTCTCTCATTTGTGTTTGGCAAAAATGATAGAGAAGTGGAAGGATGGAAAATGAATAAAAGGCATGTCGCAATTCAAAAGCAACCAAATCTTGTTCACAGAAAGCAAGGAAAACAGAGGTAAGTTCAAGCAGCTCAAGGACAATAAATGATATACAGACAGAATTAAAATTACAAAATTAATTTACAATCTGCAAACAGTTCCTCACAAAAACTGGGATTTTCTCTTGGAAATCTGCTTGGGAGGCAGTTCGAATTAGGAAAGCTGAAGTTGGGTGGTGGAATATGGCGTGGGATAATGCTATTGTGCCAAAGCATGCTTTCATTGCTTTCATATTATGGTTAGCCATAAAGGATAGGCATACTACTTGTGATATATTGGCTGTTTGGAGTTGGCAAGATGATGTGCTTTATGGTTTTTGCAGAAGCAAAAATGGAATGCAGGGATCACTTTTTTTTCTTTTTGTGAGCTAGTGATCACTTGTTTTTTGATTGCTGGTGGCTGTGGGTGAGGCAGCATATAGCATGTGAGTGGGGATGACTGATGAGGTTGTCAAATGGGGGAGAGTGCTTCTGACTGGAAAAAAGTTAAAGTGGAAAGGATAGCCCTTGCTGCCTCTGTGTATCACATTTGGAGACAGAGAAACAGCAGAGTGCATACTGATCAGTTTGTGGCAAAGTGGTTAAAGCCAATTTTGAATTATGTTAGGTGAAGAGTGCATGCTCATGTCCCAACCAAGTGCTCTACTAGTGATGGGGCTATGTGAATTGCTAAGATTCCATGTTTAGCTGGGTTCTGGGGCAGCTTAGCTTGTTTTGGCCAAACCTTGTGAACAGTTAATTAGGTGTTCAGTTGGTTGGCTTGGTTCCTGGTTGAAACTCAGGCTTGGCTGTTTGTATTGGATCCTAGGCTGCTTATTCTGTAGGCTGATCTTGTATGCAGACTTGCTGCTGATGATATGTCTTGAGCTTGCATGTATAATTCGTTTTGGTTCAATAATATTCTCTTATTCATCCAAAAAAACTGTCAATGACACCCCCCCCCCCTTTCAAATAGATGGATTAGATTCATTTAACTTTTTTATTTTCTTTCATCAAGGTTTCTGGTATACTCATTGTCTACTTGAGTGGTGCCCCCTTGGTGCAGCTGTGTTTTTTTAACGCATTATAACTTCTCAGATTTATTTATTTATTTATAAATAAATAAATGTATCCTCATTTTTATTTTTATTTTTTTAATAATTTTTATGTATCCTCACTATTGTATTTTTTTATGATTATCCTTATTAAAATTTTCAGGAGAATATGTAGTGGGAAAAGGACTCACATAAGTTCAATGTATCACTGCTGGATTTAAACAAGGTAGCTAAAGGAACTCAAAACAACTTAAAGTTATTTTGGCAGTTACAAACCAATTGATTAATGACTCATACAGGCTTAAGAAACATTCTATTCTTTTACAACTATAAAGAGTATGCTGTTGCTAGTCAAATCTCAAGAGTCTTACATTGTCTTACAAGGATAATTAGGAGAGAGAGAGAGAAAGAGGAATGTTCAAGCTTCTGGAGGGTTAACTTACATTGATCTTGATCAAATCTTGATTCCTAACTTCATATGATCGGATGCCTGCCTTAGGCAGTGTTCATTCCACTTCTTTTGTAGAATTTGTTTATCTTTTAAATTTTAGAATGTAATTCTTAGGAGTACTCCCTGTACCCTGTGTATTGAAGCATTCTCCTCTATTCAATATAATTTTTACTTCTATTTTCAACAATTTTTTGGCCCCAAGGGGAGGGGGAAAGGTAGATTCGAACTAATTACCTCCACTTTATGAGAGGTGGTTCGTAGCAGATTGCACTACCCCTTGGGATATAATGATTTTTACTTACTAAAAAATTAAAAGGTTTATTCTCTCCATTCTCGTGCTTATTTAGCAAGTGGTTAAGAATATGGCATAAAAAACAATAAAAAATGTATCCTGTCCATTTTAATGGGAATGTGGAAGTGGCACAGCAATTAATTAAGCACCTGGAACTCCATCTGAATTGGTGGCCTAGTCCAAGATTTCTTTTCTGCCATCGTGGATATCAGCTCAACTTCTGCACTCATAGTTGGCTCAGTTTGCCCAGGAAATTTTCTTATCCTACAAAGTTTCAAAAACATTGAATTGAGCAACATCAATCAAACTAAACACAATATAGATCATAAGTAATAAATGAAAGTAATAAACTCAACTTATATAAATAAAAAATAGTGCAATGTATCGGAAAAAATCTATATTTTTTATTTGCAATATTCTTCCTGTGTGTGTGTGTGTGTGTGTTTTGGTGGGGAGTGGGGGGAGCGCTATCTCATGATCACAGCTGCATCATCCATGGAATACATTAACAAACATGACATGGAAGATACAATCAACTGGTATAAGTTCTCCAGCAACAAGCATAAAACATGCCCAATGCATTCCCAGAGTTGCAAGATATCATACACTATTTTTACATACTGGAAAGCGAGATAGAAAACAGTAGAACCACACAAACTATTAACAAAAGAGTGAGAGAAGAATCTCCAACCCCATAAATCCTACATCTACAGTAGATTGAACCCAAACCTCCTTACGACATACCATTAGACTACAAGGCCATAGTGGTAAACTCATATGGACTCAGTTGATAAGGTTTCACCAACATATCTAATTTTATAAGATGATCTCATTAGAATGACATAATAGAAACTCTAACTGGAGAGCTGTTGTAAAGGAAACAAAAAAACCTTAGTACTTCTTTTCTTGCTTCAGATTTACTCACTTTTATACATTTTTGTCATAATCAAAATGAAGACATGGAGGCAGATGGATGAATGGCAATACACCCAAAAGGTAACGGCCAAAAAGCACAAGAATGGTAAATAATGATTTCTATGCCCATCAAAAGCAGTGCAATGCAATCCTAGAAGTACATAATCATCATCGTCTTAAGCATAGGACCATTATCATTAGCATTATGAGATTAGTAACCCTCAACATATTCCTCATATACTTCATTTTAATTAATATTCTCTCTCATGAGGAGTATGTTGTGAACTAGAACTTGTTACCCTCCCTAGTGACCTAATTCTTGCTTGAGTCGCCTTTCATTGGGATGAGCAGCTTGTGGAGTGTGTTCCTCAAATGGATTTTTACTTTCTAGAATTCATAAAGGCATGAAGGGGTTGGCTTAGGTGTATGATAACATACCATAAAATTGAATTTGGCATGACAAATCCATGGTGTAAATCAACAACATTAAGATTGTAATGACATTTTACATTTTTTTTTTTTAAATAAAATATAATACACCTTGCTTTAGAGGCAAAAAGCACCGAGCTTCTGGCACTTTGCATCTAAGCTTGCTTTTACCAACAGTTAAAACCTGCTAACTTCTTTAATTACAATAATGAAACGTGATATATTTTTTTCAAGCATTTCACATAGATGTCTGATGTTGTTTATACAGATTTCAAACCAACAATTATCTTTTCTTATGATATTATATTCTGTCTACATTTAGTGAGGTTTTCACAAGAGCATTATATAATAATTGGAATTAATACATTATATCCCAAATATATTAACAGATATCACTTATCAAAAGAAAAAATTACAGATATCGATAATTTTTTTGGAATCAAGTTGATATTCATCTGTCTCACCAAGCTCTGCCCCAGATCCAGTTTCAGACAGATTTTTGGATTTTTTTTTTTTTTCCTTTTTTTCCATTTTCCTTTTGGGTGCAGTAAGAGTCAGCAAAAAAATCCATCCACAAACCTACACCTTCCTCTTGTCATCCCCTTTTCTGTTCCACTTTTCACCTTATAGAAGTGCATTAAAATGCACCAAGGGAGTGCCACCCACATATTTTAGAAAGCTAAAGTCTTTCAATTCAGGAAATGCTTGACGATTGACAATTTACACAAAAGGAAAGTTTGGATATTGGATTGGCGTTACATATGCAATTGTAATGGTGAATCGGTTGACCATTTCTCTCTTCATTGTCTAGTTGCTATGGATCTATGGTCTATGGTTTTGGTTTTATTTGGAGTCAACTGGGTTATGCCGCAGTCCGTTGTGAGGCTTCTAGCTTGTTGGCAAGGCAGGTTTGGTCGTCATCGAAATGGTCATATATGGTTAGTTGTTCCCCATTGCTTAATGTGGTGTCTTTGAAGGGAGAGAAATAGTAGGTGTTTTGAAGATAATGAGAGATCCATACCAGACCTCATGTTATTTTTCTTTAGAACTTTATTGGATTGGTCAGTTGCTATGTGAAACCAATTATTCTATTCTTTTCTTGATTTCCTTGATTCTTGTAATTTTTGTACTTGAATTGTTGACCCCTTGTACACTCCCAGTGTACTAGGGTGTTCCATTTTTTATATCAATAAAACTTATTACTTATCAAAAATAAAAATCAAGAAATGAAGTGGAATAGGAACAAACAGAAGCAGCTAAAAAGCATCTGTATTTTACCCTAAATCCTTTTTCTTTTTTTAATCCCTGCCTGCATCAGACTTTCTGCATACAACATTTAAAAATAAAACCACACAACATTGCAAAACTAATATATATTTAAAAAGGAACCAAGATTAAACTTTCAGAAGTTAGAAAACTAAGACACTCACTTCCAAACCAAGCAATCAATAGAGGCATTGTACTTTGCTCGACCTGATGTCACTTGGAAACTTGTTTTTGCTGTTTGTTTAGGTACAGGAATCTTGATGACCACACCAAGAGCAAACATTTTTGCACCAAAGACACTCTTTACCTGAATATGAATATGAATATGAATATGTAAATAAGCTAATGCAACACTGTCCAACATTTCAAAGATTGGAAACTTTTAGCATTTAAAATTACAAACCTTAACATTTACTTCCATGCGGGTTCGACCAAGTTCCTTAATTGTTGGCAATACACGGAACGGAAGATTAACGCCCTCAGTGATACGATACCTATGGTAAATATAATGACAATTTGTCACCAATTAAAAACCCCAAAGAAAACACAGAATTTCCAGAAACACTAAGCATGGAAGCTTTATTTGTTTGATTGGTACACATGCACATCTAGTGAATCTTGGAACCCATAAACTCACACTTCGCCTTGCTCTTACAAGAGAAGGAAGTGTCATTTGAGCTAGAGCTAATTGGCAAAAACATGGGACTTTCTGTCAGATGTTATTGGAAAATTAAATATATGTAAGAAGATAATAACAAAAGGTTAGCTTCTAGAAAGCTGAACACAAAAATTGTGAAACACCAAGTGATAGAAGTGGTGTAAAATAAAAGTTCAAAATTTTATATATATGAGCCTCCAGCCTAACTCCTGTTGATAAGTATCTTGTATCTATGATTTATAGAAAAGGACATCGCAATGTAAAAGCAGCAAAACCAGCATTGCTTCAAACAGAACATGATGGAATCATAAAATAAAGCAAAAGTGGAACTTTTAAACAGAAGATCCAAGGAGGGTATACACCCACAACGGTAGATATCATGCATCGGATACATACATCAAATATTATATCCCTTCAAGGATGTGTCAGATTTACAGCAACATATTTGCATCTCTCTCTTTTTTTTCTTTTTCTTTTTCTTTTTTCCTTTTGATAAGTAACTATACTTTATTAACAAAACGCAAAAAGGGGCACCACCATAATACACAGTATGTATACAAAGGAAGTTCCTAGAAAAAGAAAATATAAGAAATAATAAAAGTAAAAATTAGTGCCTACGATTCATAACGTCTAGAAAATCCAATATGTGAAGTAGAGAAAATGGTGTATTAACCAACACTCATTTGAATAAAATTTAAAATCACAACATTACTTGTTAAAAAAAAACAATAACAAATTCAAAATTGTAATTTTTTTCCTGATCCAAATTTTTTATGTGTGTGTGTGTGTGTGTAAAGCAGATAACTTCAAAAATGAGACACGCAGACAGAAGAAAGTTTATAAAATTATAAATTTCAGGGAGAGGGTTGGGGGGATGTCATGACATACATTGCTGCGAATGAACAACATAGACCACAAACAGATTATATAATACAATATTATGAGAGAAAACTAGTGAGCTTACTTCATCAATTCAAATTCACCATCTGGTGGCACAAAACTCACAGTCTTCTCTGAGTTAAACCTCGTCAAATTCACACATTGATGGAAAGTAACATCATCGAGCTCAATTGTTTTACCACTACAAAACATAGCATTGTCAAAGATAATGTAATTAGCCATAAATCTATAATAATAATAATAATAATACTACTAATAATAATAATAAATAAAAATTTATTATAAAAATAATAATAAAAAAAAATATAAAAAAAAACAGCCTTGCACAATAAAGCATTGCATAAGTTATTGAGTAATTTATAGATAGATAATTAGATAAAAGATTAAGTTACACCTAATGTAACTTTAAGTAATATTACACCACCTAATAACATTTTATTGCATGTATATTTTGAAAATCCACTGTTGGCTTACATCATGCCAATCGGATGCTATTTACTATTCAATCCATAAACTTATCTTTTAAACATAAATTTAAAATACAAAAACTTAAATTTAAATATTTGATAGATGACATAGTTATTAATCTTTGATCGTCTTAAAATTTTGTAAGCATGAAAAGTATAAGAAGAAAATGTAATCCAACTGTGGATTTATCAAAAATTGCATCCACCTAAAAATTATTGAGTGGTGTAACATTACTTAAATTACACCATATATAATTTGAACCCAGCCCATATATATACATATATTATTTGCTACTAACCATTGAATTTTAAGCATGTTAAATACTGATGCAGTTCAAGAATGTAGTGTATATTGCGATAATTAATCTGATTTCTAATTGACTATTACTCATTGTAACTTTTTTTTGATAAGTAATTATTCATTGTAACTGTCAACAAAGTAAAAGAATAAAGCCACAAGCAGAAGTGGAATCAAGTATTCCTCTGGCTTGTCATGGCCTATTGTTTATGTGCTACACTGACATCACAAGCGCAAATTTAGTTTTATTAAAAAATAAATTCAGAGGAAACTGAGAGAGAAACAAGTGGAAATATTGTAAAAAATAAATAAATAAATAAAATTCAAATTTCATCAAGGGAACACTACATTAAGCAAATAAAGTGAGTGACAGAAAAATAAAAGACATAAAAGGCAGATATATAAAGAAGTAGAAAAATGTGTCATTAAAAATTACCTTTTAGTAGGACGGGATTTAATTTGTGACTCTTTCTCAAGGCCAATTTTATCATTTAAACCCAACTTCAAATCAGGCATTCCAGACAGGAAGCACTTCATAAGAATCTTCCCCGTTACATCACAACGCAGAACACTACCTATATTTACAAAAATGTTTTATAAGAGACAGAACTAAGAAAAATCGTGCAATATACCTACAGAACAACTGCCCACCTTTGGAAGACATAAGAAGATTTACACTTTCCACAATATCCAGAAAGACCTGTACAGGGTAAAAATTTTAAAAATCCAGCAGAATGGCTATATCCAATACAGAAAAGAAATGGAAAAAATTAAAATCACCTCATTCTTTTTATAAACAAGGCCTTCTCTCCGCCAACCAACAGCTCCCGTAACTTGTAAGGTTGCATTAGGAACAGGTTTATCTGTAGGCTATTTTTTTTCATATGGCAGAAAAAAATTATTAAAGCATATTTAAACTTATATGTAAATAGAAGAATAAATCAAACATCATCTTTCATAAGCATATCTGGCATAACAATGTAAAACAATGTAATATACTTCTGAAAAATATTAAATATATGTATATATAAAAAATAAATAAATAAATAAATAAAAATAAAAAGGTCCTAGAAGACTGTCAACAGTCATTGATTGATCAAATTACCAAATCCTAACTACCAACTTACTAACCTTGGATGAGAATGGTGAGCGCACTCCTTCCTGAGTGATGTAAAGCTTCAAAATCTCAGGAGAAAGATTTTGTGGGTAACCAAAATCCATAATTTCTGCAATTAGAGGTGAAAATCAATCCTCAACGCACTTACATAATGGTCATTAATTTTGAGTAAAATCAAACTACATGACTTTTCAATATTGGCAAAAAAGGTAAATTAAAAAGCAACAGGATAGGTGCGCTGTAGTGCCCTTAGTACGCACACAAACCATAATTGGCAAGCAAAAATACAAATATGTGCATGTAAGCATGATAAATACAGGCACAAATCATAGGTAAAAAACTACACTGCAGATAAATGCACTTGTACACGCATACACACACACACACACACACAAGCATGCAAGGGAAACACATGCATACACCAACTAACAAGCAGCACAACGATAGACTACTGAGTATCATTCATATTTAACATCATTGGTTTTTACTGCTGGATTTTATACAATATTCTTCAATTAATCATTGAGCTGTTTTATGCATTTACATTTTCAAAAAAAGTGTGTATACGCTACTGATATTGTATGCAAAAGAAAAGTTATAAACACAAGCATCAATTCAGCCAAATTGGTTGTTTAGCTTAACAATCTTCTTCTAAGTGGCCTTGCATTCAATTCCTGACAACTATGTTTTTCAAACGAAAGGGAGTTGTATAGTGCAAATAAAACAAACCAGGTTTGCTACCAACCAGGCAGGTCACATGGGCCACTAAACCCCAGCCAGTTAAAATGGGTTTGACCAAGTTTCGACTTCATTTGATGCAGTAGAAGAAATGGACTGGTTGCTAAAACCCAGCCAAGTAAATCCAAGTCTAATAACCATGAGTAAATTTATGCACATAGAAATAGTAGGGACAATTTGCTTCTCAAATTACGTACCATCCAATAACTCATAGATGAGAACAAAATTATTACGGATTGCATCTTCATCAAAAGCCCCGCCAAAATATGATTTAAAAAGTGCCACTGCCTGCAAAACATAACAGACAGAAACATTAGTATCAGCTATCAAATTCCTTTCAAAAATTGGAGTTGGCAAATGATCTTGGGTGTCGAATTACGTCTCTTCCTATAAAGTATTTAGGATTACCTTTAGGAGCACCCTTTAAGGAAAAATTTATTTGGGATCCCATTATTGAGAGGATGCAAGGAGACTGGCTAGATGGAAAAGAATTTATCTATCAAAAGGGGGTCGCCTCACACTCATCAAGAGTACGTTCTTGAGCCTTCCTACTCATTTTCTCTCTTTTTCCAATTCCAGTGGGTGTAGAAAATATATTGGAAACACTTCAAGGAGACTTTTTTTGGGGTAATATGGGTGATGAATTCAAATTTCATTTAGTAAAATGAAATACTTGCTGTACTCCTGCTCACCTTGGGGTTTTGGGAATCAAGAAGGTAGTACTCTTTAATCACGCTTTGTTAGGGAACTGGTTGTGCCGTTATGACTGTGAAGAGAAGGCATTATGGAGGCGGGTTTAGAGTTAAAGTATGATTCCTCTAGTAAGTTTTGGTATTCCCGGGAGGTTCAGCGATCATAAAATGTGGGTCTATGGAAGTTCATTAGAAGAGGATGGGATAGTTTTGTGAGATTTGTTAGATGTGATGTTGAGGATGGCTCAAAAGTCCAGTTTTGGCATGACTTGTGGCCAGTTTAATCTGAAAAAGAGATTCCCAGATTTGTATCTTTTAGCCTGAGATAGTGACGCTACAGTGGCAGATTATGTAGAGGTCAGACATGAGCAGATTTATTGGCATCCTGTGTTCATCCGGGCAGTGCAAGTTTGGGAAAAAGTTGTCGTGACACAATTGTGGTATGAACTTTACAAAACCAAGATTTGGTTTGGTGAGTGTGAATTCCGTCAATAATAAAATAAATAAATAAAAATAAAAAAGGGTCTTCCAGGTGAAGAGTTACTACAGCACCTTGATGGGGGGTGGCATTGCCTCAGAAAAGTATTGGAAAATTACAGTCCTGCCAAGGGTGGCATTTTTCTCTTGGTGCGTCACATTGGGGAGGGTTCTTACAGAAGATAACTTGAGAAAGAGGGGTATCATGGTGACAGAATGGTGTTTCATGTGTAAAAATTATGGGGATGATGTGAATCATTTATTTGTTCACTGTGCAATGGCGTCAGATTTGTGGGCTATGGTTTACACCCTTTTTGGTGTTTTTTGGGTAATGCCTCTGTCAGTAACAGAGAGGATCGAGGATTGGAAGGGGTGTTTTGGTATGTGAGGTAATGGGACTGTGTGGCGGCAGGTAGTTCCATTGTGTCTTATGTGATGCATTTGGCATGAACACAATGCTCAGTGCTTTGAGGATAAAGAGATTAGCATGGTTAAGCTGAAATATATTTTCTTAAATTCCTTGCATGAATGGACGTCATCACCTACACAATTTTCAGTTGAGGGGTTCTTAGATTATTTGACAATCTTGAGCTTTTCCTAGATGCTGTTCCTTTTTTGTTGTTTTCCTTCTTTTTTCCTTGTCCTAGTTCCTGCTGTATACACCTAGCATACTTGGGCAGTACTTTTTTCGGTTTTTAATGCAATTATTTACTTACCAAAAAGTTAAGGTCATTTTAGAAGCTGCTTCTAACTATAACCAAACTGAAAATATATACAGATGAAAACCTACTTCTCACAAAAATATTAAAAAGGAAAAAGGCATAACCACAGAAGAATGTAAACAAAAAGAAAAAGCTGACTACCTCAACGACAAACTTGAAAGCACAAGCTACATTTGCATTGCTGCTGACAACGATCACAATGTAGACATTGCTGATTCTCATATAAAAGAAAGAGCAACCACCAATCTGTCGCACAGGACATGTACCAAGTTCTTTCGTCTGCATTATATGGACTCGGAAAGCATCAACCATATTTCCCCTGAAATGAAGTATAGAAGTTAGTGCGTAGAAAACCACAAACCAAAGCCATGGAAGACATCTTTATTGCATTGGGGACAAGAAACCAATCATAAAAGGGTAGAACTAAAAAGAAAATGACAAGAAAAATAATGATTTCACATCAATAAACCAATAAAAAAATCCTAGCAGAAATTACATAAAGTTGCCACGTGAACCTTCAACAGCATGACCATGCAGCAAAAGAGCAATGAATTTGACATAAATACACAAGGGATGCACTCTTGTCACAAATAAAGAAAATGAAGCTAGTCATGGCACAGATTACCGGTAAAAATACTTAATTTCTAGGCACTTTGATCAGCAGGGCATGCATTTTTATCATAAGTAAAGGTATTTTATTAAGAAAATAGATTAATTCATGAACACAAAGCAACCTAAAATAATTTCAAAAAAGAAAATAAATGCACAAAAGTAAAGTGATTCATTGAAGTCTAAAAGCGAATTGCTATCTGTAAGACCCCATGCATGAGACCAATTAAACAAAGTTCGAATCAATAATGATTCCAACCGTTTGATGCTGCAAAGGTAGTGGATTTGTTGGATTCTTGGTCATGCAATTTCAAGCAACATCGCAATATAGATATATGGAGGATTGTGCCGCACTGTTTGATGTGGTGTATATGGCGGGAATAGAATGCTAGAAGCTTTGAGGGTTGCAAATGATCCAATATTAAGTTTGTCTTTTATCTTTTTTACTCTTCTTGAATGGTGTTTAGTTTTACCATCCTTTTCTTTTTTTCCCTTCCTATTTTGCTTGATCATTGTAACTTGGTTTCTTGATGTTTTTGCCCCTTTAGTACATTTCCTACATACTGGGCTGTGTTAATTTTTTTAATAAAATCTTTATATTACGTATCAATAATAATAATAATAATAATAATAATAATAATGATTCCAACTGAGCCACTGATTTATTAGTAACTTCAAAAGTGTTGGCTATTTTGTTCCTTCCGCAATGCCTACATCAAAAATAACAGACAAGGTTCTATATATCTAATGAGTGTTTCCCAAACTAATTCCTCGGCCTAAAAAAGAGATCAGCTACCGTCTTTGCTAACACCCATTGAATCCCAAAAGCTCTAAAGGAAAAGTTCCAAGAACATATGCAACCTCAGAATGGATTAACGGATGATCCACTCTCTTCCTACTGCACCAACACATACAGCACCAACCAACTAAACAGAAGCCTCTCCTGATAAGATTTTTACGGTAAGAATCTTTCCCCAGCTGTTATCCAAACAAAGAATGAAACCCTGTTTAGAGCCTTAACACACCAAATCATTTTCTATGGAAAAGAAGTGGCATTGGTGCCTTGAACGGCCTCATAATAATAATAAATAAATAAAATCGAAACTACAACTCCCACTCAATCTCCAGCTCAGCTTGACAGCTTATAACACTCCTCCGCTGGAGATATTTAAGTATAAGAGACTTAGGAAAGAGTTCACTAACTTCAATTCCCAATCATTAAAACCTCAGTAATCTCACATTCCAACTCCGCCCCTCCCCATCCTATTAGCATGCATAAATAATTCACATAGGATTTATATATATATAGGTAAAAGAAAAGGGTAATTCACATAGGATATTTCAGTCAGCCAGACGCAAACTCACTGTAAGATAGTTTGAGCACACAGTAACAATATGTAACTGGCATCTTATTTATCCAAGAAAAAAAAAAAAAAACTGGCATCTAAAACAGATAAACTTCCAACCGAAATTAACATCTATAACGTTTTCTAAAAAGCATTTGTACTCAGGCCACCTAATCCAAGGCAGCAAATCGTGTACTAACAAAATTTTTAGTGCCAGCACCAATAAGGCCTTATCAAAATTCCAAAATACTATCCTCTTCATAATCCTTAAAATGTTTAATCCCCCAAATTGGAGTATATTGAGGAACAAACTATAAACCTTTATACCAACTCTAGCTTCATGTCCGGTAAGATCACATGTACCTACAAAGACACTAATCTACAGAACAAATTATATCAACCATGTCAATGTGTGATCCAAAATTCAGTACACTTTGATTGCTCATTTATGAGCTTAATATCACAACATACCCAAATACATAGAAAGCACAAACAAATCTAACTTTTAGGCCATACCCAGATACATTTACTCAAAAATACAGCTAACACATTATTCAAAAACCTACTTTGTATACATAAAACCATTAATCAGCAACAAAATCTTGTCAAATCGATGTGTCGCAACAATCAGGACATACCCAGATACGTTTACCCAAAAATACAGCTGACCCATTATTGAAAATCCTACTTTTTACACATAAAACCATTAATTAGCAACAAAAGCTTGTCACATCGATGTGTCACATTCTCAAAATTGAGGAATATATTTGTACATAATTCCCATCAAATTCAACATCATGCGTAAGAGAGAGTAAATACCCGACATCGTCGCGGTAGAGGCGATTGATGAGAACATCGCCACGGAGGTTGAGAAAGTAGATAGCCGAAGCGGCCACCGGCATCTCTGAAAAAGTGGATCAATGAAGATACGATGAAGACTCGATCAGATGAACGGTGATGAGATATCAGATCTGGAAGACCCCCGCCGATTTGTGAGCCTACAGCATCAAGAAATGCTTGTGCTTTTGGTGAGAGAGAGAGAGATGTTGAATTTTCAATTTTGGTAAGTGAGAAGACAAAGAAAATGAAAAATGGTTTTTTTTTTTTTTTTGGGGTTGTTTTTTAAATGAAGTCGCAGAGTTACTAGTCAGCGGCTCAGGTCAAAATTTGCAATGGGTCTTATTATACCTGACCCCAAAGGGAAAGCTCAAGGCAATTGTTGGGACACAGATCAACTCCATTGGGTTCCATTTGATGAAAAAAAAAAAAACCCTCTGTTGGGTTCCTATCAAATTAATGCATAAAAAAATAGTTTCTATTGGGTTTATTAATGGTAGAAAATAGAAATCCATTTATTGTAGGATACATTTGTTTCGTATATATATTTTAAATTTAAAAACAAGTTTTTTATAAATATTTTGATGTTTAATCTAATTGAAAATGCTTGTTAAATTAAAAATATTTTCGATTTGAGCAAGAAGAAAAAAAAGCTTATGGGATGTCTATTGTGTACCCATCGAGCCATTAATTCATAATGTGTTTGGGACTAGCTTATAAGCTAGTTTTTTGCTTTTTTTACTTTTATGTACAATACTTTTTCAGATTACAAATATATTTTAGCACACTTTCAATAAAAAGCTAAGAGCATTAAATACCAAAATACGTGCATTATCCAAGAGGCTAGTTGTAAAAAAATTTACAACTTAGCTACAATAATGTCCTAAATATAAAACCTACTGTAGCAAGGTTGGATAAATAAAATAATACTTTTTTTATTCCTTATCTTCCTAAAATATCTTCCTTCATTCTCTCTCTCTAATCTCTCATCTCCTTTCTCTCTCTCAACCGAACTCCCACAAGCCAAGTCACTCACTCCCTCTCCCATGCTGCTGCTGATCACTGTCTCTCCTCATGCCACTCAACCTATCACTCTAGCATACTATCTCTCTACCCATTTTTTCTTCACTCTATCTCTCTCTCTCTCTTCAGAGAAGATTCAAGGGTTTTTGGGTTTGGGTTAAGGTTTCGTTTGGGTCATCTCAAACCAAAGCTCCATCGATGTTGGGGGTTTTGTTTAGGTCCTCTCAATGATGCGACTATCTCTCACCGTTTACATTTATATACTATATATTAGTTTTGGGTTATTGTTGCTATGGATCGAGTTTGGGTGGCTGTTTGGGTGACTATGGATTGGTGATGGGGCTAAGTTTTTGGGTTGTGATTTGTGTGGCAGTGGGTTTTGGGCCAGTGGGTTGTGATTTGGTTTGATATAAGTTTAAGTGGTAATGACTGAGTTTCGGTGTGGATGGTTTTTAGGTTTTTTGGTAGAGGTTGGTGAATGACGGTATGGTGGTTGGTGGGTTCTAATACGGTTGGTGAACGATGGTATGGTTGTTGTCAGCGTTGAGATTAGTTGGTTTTTTTTTTTTTCTGTAGCTGAGATCAACGATTGTGGGTGGTGTTTTTTGACATTGATATCAGCAGTGATTGGCTTGATTTCTCATGGGTTTTTTGGGTTTGTAAGGGTGGTGATGGCAGTGTTTTTCTGGTTGTTATGGCAGAGATTGGTTACGAGACTTTTTTTGTTTTTGTGGTTGAAGTTATTTTATGTTATTTTAATGAGTTGTATTCTAAAAATAAAATCTGGGATGTTTGGTGTATTGTAAAATAGTATGGTATAATAGATAAAATTATTTTTTAGATGGTAAAATAGAATTGTTTTTGCAATCTCAGATGCTAATGCTCTAAATAAGTTGCTCCTAAAAGACACTCATCATTGCCACCCGTTCTCCAACCCAAATTATCCCATTCCCCCTCAACCCAGCCCACCCCTACCCACTCACCTTGCCACCATAATTCCAAGACAACCACCTCTAATCAAGTATGTTTTCTCTATCTCATGAGATTTGCTTCTCTCCCACCCCCCCCCCCCCCCCCCAATTAATATTGGTTGTCAAAAT
This sequence comes from Castanea sativa, assembly GCF_040712315.1. Lineage (NCBI taxonomy): Eukaryota > Viridiplantae > Streptophyta > Magnoliopsida > Fagales > Fagaceae > Castanea > Castanea sativa. Next base: position 6,052,475 of record NC_134022.1, read on the forward strand.
TTTATATTGGCTTAGCATTTGTGGGATTAAGATTATTGATTTTTTTTTTCTATTGTGTTCCATTAGATATGTTATTGGTTGGATTGTTGTGAATTTAGACATTGGTGTTTAGTATTTTATGTACATTTTGTTAGACTTTGGAAGGTTAGACTTGGTTAGAAGCTAGTATTGTGGATTATCTCTTTATTGTGTTAGATTTTGTGATATTAACTATGTCAGATTTTTTCTACAAGCTAACACTGAAAAAAAAAATTCAGAGCATTTTCCAATAACACAGGCAAATATAAGAAAATTGTAACCAGAACACCAATGGTAACAAAAGTAGTGATTTATACTTCACAATTCGAATGGACTTTAACGCTCAAATACTTTGCTAATGACCTTCCAAAGTAAATTAATAACACTACTCTTCTATCTCACTTTACTTTTTACGAAATTGCAATCCTCCTGTTACTTCTCTTAAATCCTAATATGATTATAATAAATCATGTGCACCTAAAACTTACTATTGGAGCATTTTAATATTAATTAATTGAGATGGATTTATATTACAATATAAATGTAAAGATGTGAGAGTTAATATGGAAGATAAGGAGTTATTGAAAATGAGAGAGATTTTTTTATACTTTTTAATTGTGGTGATTAATAGGCTAATATGTATTAATATAGATATTGGGCTAGATACGTGTTATTTTGTTTACACCAACACTTATGTTGCCTTGTTGAAGCCCAATTGCCATCTACGACTTTGTCCCTTAAAGAACCTTTGTGCATCTTCCTATTTTTGATAGATTTTAAGAGTTCTTGTATTGTGAAAGACCTTACCCCCAGCCCACAACATTCCTTGGTTGGTCCAAACCCATATGAACGGGTGGAGTCGTGTTAATGCCTCTCAAGGCACTCATAATGCAGGTTCAACTTATTGCATTTTTATTTTAGATCGATGGTTTTACATGGACCTTCACTTATTTTATTAAACATAAAAAAAATTATTAAATACCATAATTGAAATAAACGTCTTATTGAATAATTGAATTTTTTATATCTTTATTGAATTATTGACAATTTTACATCTTTGTTGAAGTAACTAAAATATTACATAACTTTGGTCTTAGATACAATTTAAGAGAAAAGAACATTGCTTTGGTTCTCGTTACATTTTACAAAGATAAAATTACATGAATAATTTTTGATCTACAAACCTTTTATCTAAGTTAGGAGGCTAAGTTACAAGGTGGAAAGATGTTAAACACCCATCTTGCTCGGTGAAAATAGTCTTTTAAATTATGATGGTCAATGATCATATCACATTATTCATACAATTAATATGTTATCAATTAGTTGCACGTTATTGCTTTAAAGAAAACATGTCATGTTGTTCGCTTAAAATTAAATTTGTGTATATTGAAAAACCTTTATTTTATTTTATTCAAGATTGCATTTGAATTGAAAGATAAATCATAGTGAATGTGTGTGAATTGTGATATCCCATATTCAAACATATGAACATTTAAAAACTAACATGTTCTTTCACTTTTTCAGCCAAAAAAAAAAAAATGTTATCCAACCTAATTTTAAGATCTAAATCCTAGTGTATGGATGGACATGTGAAGAGCACTCAACAACTAGCTTGCTTTGATCCCAAATTAAAATTACAATAATATTTAAAACAAGTTAGGGAAAAAAGTTATACATAGTGGTGGTGAAGGCTTTTTGGTGGTTTTTAAGAGGTGGGTAGACGAGTACTCATTCAATGCCTCGAGTTAGAGGAAAACCCAGATATGACAAGTCTTTTCCCTACTTCCTCGGGATTTTAGGAAGAGAGATAGAAAAAATTCTAGGATGGGTTGAGAGGTGCTCACTCAATACCTAAGTCTCACGAGGACCATAATATGACAAACTCGTCTACTTCACTAGAACTCTAGGAAGAGAGGAGGAGGTTTGGTGATCTTTGGAATGAAGGAACATGGAAGCTTATATAGTAAAGGATGGAGGATCTTGGAAGGAAGGTAATGTTCTTACAGATATTAGTGCCACTCTTTGGGTGATTTGGACCACCAAAAATAAGGTTATATTTGAAAATAAAATTGATGATGTTCAACAAGCCATTTCAAGCACCAGAAACCTCTTGACAATATGAAAAACAGATTTCGATGATTGTATCCAGATTGGTTCAACAGTTGGCATAACTGCTGGAAACCAGGTTCCATGCCAAATTCAGAATTAGCAAGCAATAATAATAGTTGACACAAAAAAGCGTTTGCGTGAAGCTAATTGGAATGGAGGTGCCTTCATGATCAAAAATCGTTTAGGCCAATCCATTTGTAAAGATTGTTATTCATGGCACTCCTACAATGATGAGAACAATTTGTTATCCACAACTAGAGAAGCATTATATGAGGTGTGGATGTAAGGTTTCAGGGAGGTAATCCTTTTTCTAAAATCAAACCAAGGAGTGAAGCTAATTCAGACACATCACTTGACAAGCTTGAAGAACGTCCCCATCATAGATGATATTGTGACATTAAAAAAGATGATTAAGCATATTCACATCCAAGTTGCTCCTCAATTGGTGCTCCAAGAAGTTCAGGGACTAGCACACATGGCGTCAATATGTTTTACACGGCTCTCTCGGTGATTTTATTTGGCGGTAAAATAATAAAAAAAAAAAAGTCAACTAGGGCCAAGTGCCAAGCTGATTGGCACTTGACATGTGTTATTTAACCTATTGATAGGCAAATGAATGATTGGCCAACTAGCACTTTGGCCTAAGTTAACTTGATTTCCTTTCTTTTTCAATTATAATTTGCAATTAATGCTCTAATTTTTATTTTATTTTTTGAATTTCCACCTTTGGACCTTGGCTTGGACAACATTTAAATCTTCCAATTACAATTAAATATCAATTAAGATTTAGGAATTTATTAAATGTTGATTAACTTAATTGAATTGTGTGCATGCAATCACAAGGTCATTTTTGGTCTTAACCAATAGGATCATGACATTTCATTAATTTTAAATTGGACTTATATTAGACCAATCAAAATTAATTGTTTATAATCACATGTGATTTGACTCAACTCATGCAAATGCATTTTAACCATTAACATGATTTGATGATTACTTTCAACCTAATGGTTTAGTTGAGACTCGTGACTTATCATATTTATTATTATGAAGTTTAAATCATTTTAATAAGGAGAAATTAAGGATCCAAAGGCTAGAATTAAGATGCTATATTCAGGTGTGAAGTTACCATTTTGCCCTCCTAATTAGTTTAAATGCAGGTTACAAAATGTGGTGTCTACATGTAGTTGTTAATAAAACTTTGATCATCCTAGTATATGCTTGATATAAGACTTAACATACACTCAATCAGTATCCAATTAGTCTACTTTGGTGTTGACACTATTTGTAATGACTCGAGTAAAGCGCTAGCCATATTTGTGCTTACTGCCTATACCCCCAAAAGACTAGTCAAGTTACAATATAAATCCCCACAATCACTCATAAATCCAAGATTCATTTACCCAAATTGTGTTGCAATGCCCCTGAGCCACATTCCATTATCAAGTTTACTCTAATATGATTATAACAATCTAAGAAAAATCACTAGTCATATTTACATTACACCTCAAAAGGACTAGTCTAGTCACAATTAAAACTCCTTGCTGTTTAATAAAGCTCAGATCAACCTAACACATACTTGATGTGGGACTCAACATACACCTACATAATACCCACTTAATCAATATTCAATCAATTTGGGATTCACATGTTGAGGGCTAGATCATGCCTATTGACCATTGTACATGATCCCCCCCCCCCCAAGAAGATTCTCATGTGGTACGATAGAAGTGCAAAGAATGTTAATTTCTACATGAGTTTTGTATATTTGATTAAGACCCCTCATCTATCTATTGTGGTAGTAGACAAAATTAGGACAGACAAATCTTTTACTGTGGAGGCAATCGTTTCCAATTCTTGTTCAATTGACTGTATTTTCTTCTTCAAATATTCAATGAGAGAATTTGAGGATGAGAAGGTATGAGTTACTGCTTCAGTCAACTTTTGTTGATTATCAAGAATCTCTCGAAAGGACTTGATTTTGTGCAACAGCATTTTCTACCTGCCAATTGAGAGCTGCTTCAGCTGAGGAGACATATTTTTTGGTTTCATCCGGATTGGTTCCAATAGAGTTTTTGATTTTCCAAACATGTTTAACATTGGCTTGGGGGTGGTCAAAACTTTCTAGAGGAGGAAAATTTTGTGAGTAGGAGGGTGATGCATGGACAAACATATTATCAATGGACTGTAATGCCTTTTGGCCTCAAAAATGCCCCATCAAATCTTTCCTTTTACAATTGTCTTTAAGCTTACTGTGGATCCACCACAATAATTCCTCCACCCTTATGTGTATACCCAATAACAGATCATAGACTGGGAAATATTATACAAACTGGCTAACTCTCTATTTTTCTAAGGCTTCTCTCTATCTCTACTTCTTGCTAACTCTTAGTCTCTGCTGAACTAAGGAAACAAAAGGCCTATTTATAGATAATTGAAAAAATTAGCAGAAAAACTTCCAGTTTCACCTCCTTGGTCACAATTTTCTTGTAGAAATGGATATGTCTTCTTTCCCAAAAATGCTCTAGTTCAAAAGAAAAATGCTCCCCCATCCCCAGTTACTCAGATGGTCAAATTGGTTTTCACAATGGTCCTTCCAAGAATATGTCCAAACCTCAAAGTTCGACCAGTTCAATATTCCAGCTAGTGAAAAAGAAAATTTTATCACTCTTACAATTGTCTTTAAGCTTACTATGGATCTTGTCAATCTCTGAAAGAAACTTTATTTGATTGCAGAGTTTTTCCAAAGCAATGAGGACATGCTCAAGTCTACATGCCTTACCAACCTCGTTAATCATTGTATAAAGATTTGTCCATACCTACACTTTTCCTCATGAAAATAAATATTTTCACAAATTTTGGCATGAAATTTTGAAAAACGATGCTTATAATGGTCAATGGTTCAAGTATCACAGAACAGACCACCTCCGTTTTGGTCACAAAATTATCTCTGCATGTATAGTAGCCAAGCTGATTAACCTACTCATCAATCACAGATTCAAAGCACTTGTTTGCAAAGAATTGTCCAAAAAGAGAATAAGGACGAACTATAACTACAAGACGAACACACTGATTGGGTAATGGGAGTGTAAGAAGGTCATGGAAGCTTATTGATGGCATATATTGCTAAAATTAACAGATCCATCCTCATCCTCTGGCCCTTCTTCTTCATCCTCTAATGATATCATGAATATGATAGAAACCCTTCCCCCAGAAATAAAAGACCAAATAAAGACCCTGACCCTCTAAGCCAGATCCAAAAGAATCATTCGAGTCCTCCATGATTACCTCTATGTCTTCCAGTCCTGTAAAAAACTTGTTCAATTTAATAATATCCCTCAGTTTGTTGTATCTTGTTCTATGTTCTATTCCATATTTTGCTATTATTTTCTATAGTATTTTAGCAATATATGCCATTAATAAGTTTCCATGATCTTCTTACACTCCCATTACCCAGTTAGTGTGTTCGTCTTGTAGTTATAGTTCGTCCTTATTCTCTTTCACAAATTTTACTTTCCTGTAGCTTCCTTCTTCATGTTTTAAGTTTGGTAAAAGAAACATTTGTGGATACAAAAGTGGTGCATTCAAGTCTTCAGAACTCCATTATCATTTCACTTTCAAAGAAATCCTGGCAGTCAAACATGGCATTGAAAAGTTCCAATTTTACCTCCTTGGTCACAATTTTCTTGTAGAAATGGATATGTCTTCCTTCCCAAAAATGCTCCAGTTCAAAAGAAAAATGCTCCCTTACTCAATGAATACTACTTGTGCATTCATTTTGAACCACGATTCTAGATTTTTGGAATACCACAATGCAGTTATAGGAACTGTCATGGCTTATTCAACCTCAAAAGATGAGTCAGATTCAAGCATTGCTGATGATTCAAACCCAGAAATCCAGTTCTGGGTTCATACCTCTATGACTAGCTTTTGTAGGGTTAACATCTTCATTCTTTTTGAAGGGAAGGGTTATGAAAAAGTCTGGGTTTTTCCACAGAGAATTTGGATTTTTAAGGAGGACTTCTGAGTGGGTGGCTGCACAACATTTATTGTTGATCTATAAAGGTCAACATGCTGAGCACATTATCTCCTCATTAGGTTTTAAAAAATTAAAAGCATGTGTCACTCTAAGGTTAACAATTTTAGATGAGATGTTTAGGTGCTTTGAAACTCTCATGAGACTAATCTTGAGATCCTTTTAGTGATTAAGCAAGCTATCCAAGCTTTTGTGCATGTGAGCTCCAGAAACGTAAGCTAGCTTAGGTTCCTAACACATTCCTAAATTTGTTCCAAACTTAAAGTTTGGTTCATTAGACATCTGCATAAGGGTCGAAATTAATTCTTGGACATATAATAGGTTGTGATATCCTTCTCTGCACAACCCCTTAATGGCATACTCTTTGATCTGTGTGTACAATGGATTTACATTGGGCATATCCCAAGCATATTGGTTACATGGCAAGCCTAGCGGCGTTTGAGGGTTACAATGACCTAGGGTGCATACAATGACTTCACCCAAAGTGTTAAAACATGAAATTGCTATATTTTTTGGTAATATCTTTATTGAAAAAAAAAAAATTTGCCTACTCGTGTGGTATCCAAAAAAACCTTTTATACTTGGCTATACAAGTTTCTTAATAGACTGGAAAATGAGCTATTTAATCAATTTCAACATCTTTAAGACTTTAGGGAGGAATTTGTACTCTCAAATTTAGAGCTAAATTAAGTCAATTAACCTTGTTAAGCAATTGAAATACTATAATTTTCACCAATCCACCCTTTGTAGGAGACAAAGTGATAAAATTTGGTGTGTTGTAGATTCTTTGGGTGTTTGGACATGTTAATGAAGGTTCAAATTGGTGAATTACTATACCGAAACATGTGTTAATGAAGGTTGCATTCACTATAAATTAGTTACGTCAAGTCATGAGTCAAGTTGATGTTTGAAGGGAGCAAGTGCACGAGATTCGCTTAAGTGACTTTAGGCCTTGTTCAATAGATCATTAAAATTAAGGAGAGACTTTGCTCAAGCGATATTACAAAATTTACAATCTTGATTATCCTAGAAGACTTATTACACAATTTTGTACTTAATATATATATATATATATATATATATATATATTAATAGGTAAAATTTAGAGAAAATTCAATTAGATTCTATAATTGAAATTCAATTTTGCGTCATGTGTCTTAAATTATTCATTTGTAGAGAAAGGTTTAGTTCTTAATTTTGGAGTCAAATGTGGGACCACATCATGATTATCCATCCAAGTGAGTTGTTGAGTACAAAAACCAAAGAATCTAGAATTAATGAACATAACAAATTTTAAAAAATTGACAATTTACATTTTTTACCTAATAATATTCTTATAAAACTTTTTAAAGATTTAAAAAATAATAATAAGAATGATAATTGTAGGGATGAAAGGCCCAAAAACGCATATTGGGCCATGGGCTTTGGTCGAGGGTGTTCATGCGTCCGAGGGCAGATTAATAGTAATGAAGATGTCAGACCTAGGAGTCCATAAGCAAATTGTGAACTAAGAAGCTAGGGGAGGTAGTCCGAGTATGGGTATCTCCTTGGCTAAGTAAGGCAAGGGTCAGATGGTACATCATGTTGTCTAGAATAATCTTCCAAGAGGTCCCACTGATGATGATATGTTTCATGAGGGCACAGAGCGAAGGGACGGCTAGAAAATATCTAAGAGAAAGCTGTTACCACCGCATTTAATGCTATATATCCAAATCTCTGGCCGCATTAATGATGAAGTGATGTCTGAACAGTGATTTTTAGCTTTACAGCTAGTATCCAAAGATTTCAGGAAAATGTGGATGTGACAAGTATCAACACTAGCAGCCTAGACCTGCACGTGGTGGAAGTATAAAATAAAGGAAGGTCCCTGAGAAAAGGGGATTGAAGAAAGAAGAAAGAAAACACTGTGGATCAAGAACAATAACTGTAACCTGTCCTTAAGAGAGAGGAATATAAGAATCAACCTCATCGGCTTGAGTCCAAGGATAAATTTCACTATATAGACCATTCCATATTCATGATACTGTGACCTTGGCCCACTATCATGGTGATCTAAACTCATTAAAACCTAGATTTCTAGCCCATTCTCTATAAATTTATTGTATTGGGCTCTTTGAGCCTATCCATTTTCTAGTTTGGGCTTATGTGCAAAATTGTGACCCTACAATTATCAATAATATTTAAATTATATGTGTAAGAATTAGATTATGTGTTTTAATGTATGTATTTTAAGTATATCCATGCATATGTATGAGGTTACTATATTAATATATTTTAAATATATCCATACATATGCATGAGCTTACTATATTAATAGGTAAACCTTAGAGGAATCCAATTAGATTCTATAATTGAAGTCCAATTTTGAGTCATGTATCCAAAATTATTTATTTTTAGAGAGAGTTTTATTTCTTAATTTTGGAGTCAAATGTGGGATCACATCATAAATATCTATTCTAGTGAGTTATTGCGTAAAAAAACCAAAGAGTCTAGAATTAATGAATATAATTTATTTTTTTATAAATGGACAATTTACATTTTTTACCTAATAATATTCTTACAAGACTTTTTAAAGAGTTAAAAAAAGAATGATTATCAATAATATTTAAATTATATATGTAAGAATTATACTATGCATCTTAATATATATATATTTAAGTATATCCATGCATATGCATAGGGTTATAAGCTAGTATATATTAAAAGTTAAAACTAGGTGAAAATCCAATTAGATTCTCAATTTTGTGCCACATGTCCCATTTAATTTTTAAATTTTGTGCCAAATGAATTATTGAGTGTAAAAATTAAAGAGTCCAAATCCAATTATATTCTAAAATTGAATTTCAATTGAAGTCTAATTTTGCACTATATATCCATTTAATTTTTTAATTTTTGTGGCAAGTAAATTATTGGGTGCAAAAATCGAGTAATCTAAATTCAATTAAATTCTAATATAATATAAGAAACTATTACATATTTTTGAAATGTATGATTTTAAAAATGTGAAAGCTAATTGTGTAATACTATGGATAATTTGAATATCTTCTCATAACAATGTATAATTTAAATTGTATAATTATGATTATTTTTAATTGTATTGGTACATACGCATGGGGCAACACATTAGTTTTAGAAATGTATGGTTTTAAAAAAAGGTGTAAACTAATACCATATATAATTTAAATTCTTCTCAGATTAGATTTTAGTTGAAGTCTAATTTTATATCACATGTTCCATATAATTTTTTAATTTTTGTGCCAAATGAGTTAATCCAATGCAAAATATGCGGAATCCAATATAAATGGACAATAAAAAATTCAATCATGAATCTAATTCTATATCTAAAATTAGAAGAAAGAGAATTTGAAAGATTTTGCTTTTCAATGCCATTTGTTTGTCTAACTAAAAATAATTCAAATTTATTAACTTTTCATATAATAATACCATTAATATTTTGTTTTTTATTAAGTAAAAACTTATATATATATATATATATATATATATATATATATATATATATATATATATATATATATATATATAATAAGATACTTGTTGATGATGCCGAAAAAATCACCAGTAAGCTGCAAGCACTTTCGAATCGAAACAACACCTGCAAAAAGAAAAGAGAAGACCTAACAGAGAGCACCGGTGTGGTGCCGGCCAAAAACCCTCCGAAGGTCAAGTTAGAGTCTTTTTTTTACAACCCTAGAATGCCAGAGTCGAATTAATTATGCGTACCTTCATTTTCGAGGGTTTTGGGGTATTTATATTGGTGTAGGGAATCATCCATGCCTTGGCCAAGAAACCCTTTCCTTTTAGGATAACACTTCCTCCGATTCTGCATTCCTTATAGAGTTCTTTTCCATATAGCAGTCTTTGGATTATGGTTAAACGTGCAGCGCAAGAACTCTCTTCATTCACGCTTGTGTGGGGATCAAGCAAAACCATATCAAACTTATCGCGAGACACAAGTTGATTCCGATTAGGAGTCCATGAAGCCTAATCAATACTGACGGAGACCAAATGCTACAACCTTCCACTACGCGTCCTTGTAGTTTTGACCCGTCGACCCTCCTTATGTCAACACCGCTCCGTCGTGATTGATGAAGAAAGATCCGTCTCATATTTGATCCTCTTCATTTGTGATTCAATCTCCGTCTATATCAGAAACCAATTGATATATTAATCTAATTATAAAAAACTATCATAGTTGACAGTATAAGTTAAAACTCTCTAAGGATCTATTTGGATACTGTTTATTGCTGAAAACTAAAAATTGAAAGAATTATAACAAAATAATTTTTAAATATGTGAATAATACTATAGGATCCAATTTTAAATGAAAATTTGTTAAATTCTGTAATTGTGAATCTCGTGAAAAGTCCACAGGACCTACCACTTTTTAGCAAAACGCAGAAACGTGCGTTCGAGATGCACACTAAGGCTGAGTTTGGATACGGATGAAAATTATTGCGTCCGCGTCTGTGCGTTTTTTTTTTTTTTTTTTTTTTCTTCTGCTGATGCACGATTCAGGGGGGACAGCGGTTACTGTTCATGCACTGTGCATGAACAGTAGCCGATTTTGTTGACTTTTCAGCACCTCTGTGGGTCCCGTGTACTGTTCACGGGACCCACAAACTTCACTTTTCAGATTTTTTTAAATTAAAAATGGGACCCACGGTACTATTCACACATTTAAAAATTATTTTGGTACAGTATTTTCAGTTTTCAGTTTTCAGTTTTCAGCAATAAGCTGTATCCAAACGGACCCTAAATAAATATATATTTATATATTTTAATTGTAAACGTGTGTATACATGAGTAATGAGTTCTAAACTAATTTTATAAAATAAACTTTGTAATTCAACGGGCACTCCCGTGTTTCAAATTTTCTCTCACCAATAATAGAATACAAACTGACCTCTAGTTGATCTCCATTAAAAACCAAAAAAAAAACAAAAAAACAAAACCTTGCAACCCGAAGGACGAGACCCTATTAGCTACAGTATTACCCAAAAGCTGCACCAAAATTTTGGGTGTGCAAGCAAGCGAACAAAAAAGGCAGAGAAAAAAGAAAAGCTGTTGAGTGAGTATAAGCCAGCCAGCCATAAGAAAGCCCCCGAAAAAGACCACGGCCACCCACTATTATACTTTCCATTTCTTCCCACCACTTCTCTTTTCTCTGATCTTTCTTATATTTAATTATTATTATTAATATCATCTTTCATTTTTTTTTTTCACAAACCATTCAATACTTCAATGGGGTTGTTGAGGAAAATAGCGGGCTTCTTAGGGTTCTCTAAAGACGACAATCACGAATCCAAAGATGAAGACGACGATAACAACAGCAATTCCGAAGCTCAGACCCATACCCATAGCAATAGCAATCGGTCTTCTGCCCATTTCCAAGAAACGGGGCTTCCTCGTAGAGGCTTCAGTGTTCCCGTCCAGGTCTCGCTCGAGCGACCCCATCTTGGACCTCTCCTCTCTCCCTGCAATACCTCCGACGCCGCTGTTCAGGTCTTTTCTTCTTCTTTCATCTTTCTCCACCCCCCCCCCCCCATGTATTCAATTTGTGATGATTGCTTTTTTATCATCGGGTTAAGACACCAATTGGGTTTTTGTGTAATCGGGATTTGAACCTCCGAATCTCTCTTATTTGACGACAAGAAACTTTATTTAAGTGGAAAAACCCACTATTGAGATTGTTTATTTATTTGAAGTTATTTTAGTTTAATGGGTTTTTTTTAGTTGCCATAATGGAGAGAGCTTTTAACCAATTTTTAAGGAAAGTTATCAAGGTGGCACCCTATATGTGGACATTTCAAATGACAGATAGAATTAACGTTTTGATAGGTAAGATCTTTTTTTTTTTGATAAGTTGATAGGTAAGATCTATGGTTGAGATGGATCACTGATCTAAGGGGAATTGAAGATGGTTTACAATCCTTTAAACTAAGAAACTTAAGCTGGGTTTGTTTAGAAGCTAGTGACTCATAGGATTAAGAGCGTGATCAATGAAGTGGAGAAGCGCATCAAGGGTATTGTGTGATAGTGATTGTAAAATAGTACATATTAAGTGAAATGAATTTTTTTACAAGATTGCTATAAAACCAGTTATGCTCAATGGTGCTGAATTTTGAGATGTTAAAAACCAACATATTTATAAAATGACTATAGTTAAGTGGAAATATAGTCAACATATTTTGTGATGGATAAGTGGAAATACACTGAAATGATTCGAAATGAGTAAATCCCCTCAAAAATAGGGCTAGTCCTTATTGATGAAAAGATGAGTGTGAAATAACTTTCTAGAGCTGAGATCTAGCAATGCATTCTAGGTACAGATCATTGGTATTGACTGGCAATGAGAAAACTAATGCAATAGCTAAACGATGATGAGGTAAAGTCGCTTGAGACGGTTTGATAGTGTTCAGATGAGAGTGAGTAATGCACCAATTAGCAAGGATGACTTGGTTCGAGTTGAGGGAATGAAAATAGGTAGAGGAAGCCCAAAAATAACATCATTAGAAGTAATAAAAATTACATGTTAATTAGAGAAGTAATAGAGAGAATGACTTCTAATAGAATAGAACGGTGGAAAATATTATATGTGACCGGCCCTAAGTAGTCTATTGAGGATACGTAGGCAACCCTAAAAAATTTTAGACTAAGGTGTGATTGTTGTTATAATTGTGTTAAGGTAGGGCAAGTTTTAGACCCTTCTTCAAATGGTGTTGCAACCAAATATTTTTTATTGTTCTTATGGTCTTCAATTGATAACTGCTCCTTTATAACTTCATCTTGCATGAGACTTATGTGCCTTGTAGACTTACTACTGCCTAGTGCTTTTGACCTTGTTCCTATAATTACTATTTCTTGTGTTGTAGGCTGTCAAATGGTTGATACGCTCCTCTGTAGAATTCAGTGACCCCTACTGCAATGTTTTTGTGGTTCTTTAGAATTAAGTCTCCATCTCGAATGACCACCTCATGGATATGTTGCAGTTTTCTTTCTTTATAACTTGTCCTTCCTCTACAGGAAGTCAAAACTTACCAAGCATCTCTGTAGTGCCTGCTTTAATTTTGTTGTGCGATTTTTCTTATTTGGCACAACATACATTAGCACTTGGTGGAAATCATTTGATGTTTCTTTATAAATGAGATATTAGCCTTGGATAGTTCAAGGGACAAAAGTTATCTATTGGACTGTGAATTTGCATTTTTTTTTTTTCATTTATCTACTGTTAAGAATCTAAATTAGGAAATTTTTCCAATGAAAAAAAGTTGACTATAATGAATTAGAAATGACACGACTGTAATTTATGATGAGCCATTTTTGGTCCTTTTTGATTCCAAATCTTGAGTAGTTGAAGATTAGGGGTGTCCAATTGAATAGTGTATTGACATGTGGTACTTAATAAAGGTAATGACATGCCATAGTATAAATATAGTGACAAACATGCATGAGGTAGGTGTTGCCAGGTCGGGGGAGGTGGACCTGTAGGTTTTGCTAGATACACATTTATTCTTTGAGCCGTAGGGCTATGTGGTGGTGAGTGGTTACTTATTTAAAGGTGTATCTGTCAACATTGAGAAAGCTATGACACAAAGAGAGGTAATAATCACAGTGATCAAGCCAAAGACACTTGGCATCACTATGCTATGGTGGATACATGACACTTGAGTGAGGTGGAAGCTAAATATTTCTAAAGTTAGCATTTGGATTTAACCTGTCTATATGACCTTGAAGGCTATTGGGGGACAGGTTTGAGGCAATTTATCATGAGAAAGTCAATCTGACATTCTGCCTACAAGGCTTCATTGCCTACATATTTTAGTAAATTTTTTTTTTTGTATGGTTAGGTGGAGGTGAGGCCGTGGTTTTTAAGACCCGTTGGGTATAGGACAAAATTTGGCTACAAACTTAGTTGTAGCTTAAGGCTACAACTTCCTTTAAAAAAAATTAACATTGGTACATATTTGAAAATCTAACCGTCAGACTGCATATTCTTTACACTCTTAACACATATGTCAAATTTTGTGACAATCGGATGTTATTTATTTTATGAAGTATAAACTTATTTTTTATGCATAATTTTAAACTAAAAAAACTTGCAATTTAAATAATAGATTGATGATATAGTTATTGATCTTTGATCTCTTAAAAATTTTGCAAGCATGGGTGATATAAGAAGATAATGTAATCCAATGGTGGAGTGGTCAAAATTTACATCTAATAAAAATATAGTTAGTAAAGTTGTAGCCTTAGGCTACAAACTTGGTTGTAGCCAAACTTTGTCCTTGGGTGCATGTGTAAACATCGATGAAAAAAAAAGTATATTGTGTTATGCATCATAATTAAATGCCTTTCTTTAGCTAATTTGTCTTAGCTCTTTAGTGTCTTAGGCTCTTGTAGTTTAATCCTTTATTTTTAGATCCAATCATATTTCTTACTTAGTCTTGTTGTGAAGATTGAAAGCATGCACCATGATTGCAGTTGCATATTCATTTCATTTGTGCATCAGTGCATGTGCAGTCTTGATCACTTGGAAGCTTGGATCAAAGGTGTTTTTTTGGTTATATTGTAGAAAAAACCAACACAAACACAGAATTCTTTTGCGATGAACAACCATGGCCTCTTCAAGCTACCTCATCTCTATTGGTTGGTAGCTAATACTTGTGAAGCAATGGATGTTAGATTTTTTCAAAATTATATTTAAATCGGTAGCAATTGTTGTGTGGGTCAGAGGACAATGAGGAGCTAGATGGCATTTAGCTTTTGTGAGGTTTGTCAATGCCGAGTCTGGCACACGAGCTACCTTTTTTTGTCATTTGGGAGCAAGTAGTTCTTCACTATTTATGCCAGATGATGCTCTGGCTAATGCTTTGCACTTATCGCTTATATTAACATTTTTAATTTCAATATCTATCTCCTTTTGTTTGTAATTTTCTTAGGCCAACTTCTTGCTGCTGCTGATTTCTTTTTGCCTCTGATTTTCTACTTATTTTATATGTACTCAATATAATCCCGGTTCATTGGTTAATTCAAAAACTGGATTTATAAGTTTTTATGGTCGACCGTACTGGAAATACTTGTCTCATGCTATATATCGAAGTAATTTTTGGAGAAGATGGAACACAGACTGTCTAGTTGGAAGAAGCTATATTGTCAGAAGGAGGGAGGATAATGTTATTAAAAAGTATGCTTTTGAGTTTACCTACTTTTATCTCTCTATATTGACTATTTGCCACTAGTGTGATGTATGGGTTAGAGAGATTACGAGGAGCTTTTTGTGTGGTGCCTCGGATGAGGAATTCAAGTTCTCCTTGGTGGCATGGGACACAGTTTGTTTTGCCATTGGTACAGGTGGTTTGGGGATTTAAAAAATAGGAAGTTTTAGTAAAGTTTTATTGGGGAAATGGTTATGGTGATTTCAGAATGAGGCCACACATTTATGGAGATGGGTTCTCGCTATGAAGTACGAGGAGGAATGAGGTGGTTGGACTTTGCAACCAGTTAGGAGAGGGGGGGGGGGGTCATGGTGTAGTCTATGGAGGAGCATTAGGGCAGGATGGGACAATTTTCTTCAGTTTGTGTGTGCCAAGTCATGGGCGAGCACTCAAGTAAGGTCTTGGCATACTATTTGGATTGGGAATTCTTCTTTAAAGGAGTCACATCTTGATTTATACGCCTGCTCATTTGATAAGAATACTTTAGTTAGATAGGGTGGGGGGAAGCTGGAACATGAGATTTTATAGAGTTTCATGATTGGGAATTGGATTCAGTGAATTATTTTCTAGATCTTATGTACTCTGATATCCCTAGGAGGCTTTTATTACGAGGCTATCCAAGGTACAAAGGCTGATTCTTTCCCTTGGAAGAGTATTTGGTGTGTTAAGGCCCCAAAGAGGGTTTTGTTCTTCATTTGGACAGCAGCATGGGCGAAGATTTTACTTATGAAGCAAGGTTTCTCTTTAGTTGGTTGATGTTGCATGTGGTGGTGTAATGAGGAGAAATTGGGTCAGCCAGCGAAATTAGACATCTAGAACATTGTTACCAGAATGTCCATAACCAAACTACTTGCTTTCAGAACTAATGAACAACTGTGGTACTTCACATAAGAAAATTTAAGTTTGCACGTATATCATCCCATAACAAAGAAAATGAATGGGAAAAATTATTTTTTCATTTTGTGTGTAACTTCATGCAACTTGAGAACTAAGGACTGAAAAATTTCCTACCTTGTCAAGTCCCTGGTCTGATCTGATCTGCCCCTAATAAGATAGATTTCCTTTCCTTGGGGGGGGGGGGGGGGGCAGGGATAGGTCCTGGTCTTGGTCTCTCTGCCACATCCCCATCCCCATCCCCTGACCTGACAATATTTTTTTTTTTTTTGATAAGTAAGAATGATATATATACGAAAAGATACTCTATGCCTGAAAAACACAGAGCAACCCAGAATTTACAAGAAGAAGAAAACAAAGAGAAACAAGAGAGAAAACCAAACAACAAAGAAATTACAATAGGAAAAGGGAACAAAGAAAAGAAGGGAGGGAATCACTAGACGTGAGTCCCCACGCCCGAGACCAATCAAAGAGAGTTCCACAAAAAGAAGCAAGCAACTGATCACTAGAGCTATCCAAATCCTCAAAAGTCCTCCGGTTCCGCTCCTTCCAAATACACCAAAGGATGCACAACGGGACTAAATTTCAGATCTGAGACGAATGCTTCCCCAGCTAATTCCACCATCCAAAAAGCAAGTCTGGAATATAAATATTCTTGTTTACCTTTACGGTTTTTATTTTTTATTCTTCATTCTTCCTGTCTCAGCTTGTAGCTGTCATCCCCCAGAAAGCAAGGGTGCGTTTGTTTCCAGCGGCTGCGTTTGCACTTGTTTCCCTTGTGTTTTTTTTGGCTGGTCCATGGCACTGTTCATGGACCAGCCAAGTGCTAAAAACGGGTGAACAGTAATTTGTAGCAATAAAAATTATTTTGTTACAGTGTTTTCAGTAATAAATTTTCAGTTTTCAGCAAAATAAGCGGTACCCAAATGCACACAAAGTCTTCATCCCTTGTTGCTGTTGATCTCAGCTACTCTCTATCTCCCTTGTCTACCTCCCTTGTTTCTAGCTTACAATTGTCTTCCTCAACCCTTTCTACTCTTAGCAAGCTCACTCCCTCACAATTTCTTTTACTCTATGGCAGTTGCCCTTGCAAGTTCTCCACAACTTTCTCCAAGGTTCATTCTCTATATATTTTCTCTAAATTAGACTAAATTTTATGATGGATTGGATTGGTTTTCAAGGACTAGATTGAGTGTCTGTTTGGGAACTACTTATCTAGCTTTTTGCTGAGAGTGTGCTAAATTATACTTGTACCTTGAAAAAATGAGAAAATGTGGGAAAAAGTAAGGTTTTAAAAAGCTGTATATAAAAGCTAAAAGCTGAGTTTCTAAGCTAATGTGGGCATGGGATTTGAACTCTCACTGAGCATTTTTTTTTAACTTTTTATTTTGGGGAAAGGGTGTGTTGCCGGGGGGGGGGAGGGGGGAGGTTTCAGTTGGGGGGATGGTATTTCTAGATGAAGTAGAGATAGGGCTTAGGAGTCCTATGCCAAAACTTCTCTATTGCCATCCCTGTAAAAACATGCTTTGATTGCCCTCTTAAAGCTTTCTCTAGAGATAAAGGAAAAATATATATAAGCTTTTGCATTGGTGATGAGGGCCCAAATGGTTGTACTGGCACTCAGTGGGTTGAAACTCTCAACTTCAAAAACCATGGAGAAGCGATGCCTTACAACTTGACTGAGCACATTTTCTTCAGTTTTATTGATGAATAGACCGTAGGAATGGATCTAGTGACAGTTGTGTTTTTATATTTACACTATTTGATATGTTTCTGCATCAAATCTTGTGGATAGTTGGATGAAGACCAGTTCAAAGCTGCCCAGAGTTGTTATATTCAGCCAAAAGAAATTTATTACAGAATGTGATACAAGGCAAGGAAATAAAGTACATATATTTGTTGGGTGTGACTAACTAAACTAATTGTGAGTTTATAGACACTCTATTGGACACAGAGGTGCATTCTTTGGGCCATGGCTTTAGCTTGTGAGAGATGTTCTTTACTTTGAAATTTGGTTAATGAAGGCTTTGTTGTTCTGGAAGCGCTCTTTCTGATTGTAGATATAAATATGAACATATGTTTAACATGCCCAAAATAATATGAGTTTGTTAATGCTGGGATGCTGATTCTGATATATATATATTTTTTAATTTGCTGCCCATCAACTAATAAAGGTAAAAGAAAAAAACATTAAAAAAAAAGATTTCTTGTTTTTTTTTTTTTTTGGTATGGTTATTTACATCAGTAACGTTGTGGTAAGTTTATACTCATGAGATGGGATCTTTTGCTTGTTCAGAGCAGGTATTTAGAAGAATGGGTGATTGTGAAAATACCAAATTGGTTTCTCTCCTGTTTAGTGGACTTCCTATTTTCTCTTTACTTGTAGGCCGAAGTTTTATTGTCATCATTTAATTAGAATGGGTGTAGGATGTGAACAATATCCAAGAAAGATCTCATACATACTTTGGCACAGATGAGAGTTCTTGTCTAAACCAACCGTCATTATCCTAATTTCCTGGATATGCAGTTTATTAGTGACCTTATGCTTCAAGCTCCCATCGAATGGATGCATCCATGCAGAGAATGTCAGTTAGTTTGTGGTGACATTGAGGCCTGGAAAATTCACTGGGGGACAAGTTCTGATGCAAGTTTTATTGCTTTCTAAATTGGTTAAGTTATATATATTAAATGCTATTTCTTGTGACGAAACTCCATACTCATAGTGTTTCACTATTTCCCTTTGGCTGCTTTTATTTCATTGTTCTGGTTGACAGTTCTTGTTGACACCCGTTGTCAATATTTACTAAAACACTTGCCATGTATTTCCCAAACTTGGATATGTTGGTCTAGGAAGTTGACAGAAGTTTTAGCTTCCCATAATAGTTCCTTCCTTCCATTAGTGATCAGGATGCATTTATATTGCTAATGATTAGTAAAATAAAACTTTATGTGGAAGTCAAGTACATGCTAGGCACACAGCAAGACACTGCCTTCCTCCTCTGTCCTGTTAGCAGTTGATTTCTTGTTAACGTAATTCCTTGTCCTCTGCCTATGAGCATATTTGTCAGAATTGCGACATAAGTTGTTTTAAATAATATTTTCTTCATTGATACTTTGGTCTCATCAAGTAGTTAAATTTTTGGTTTCATTTTGTCTATGTTCAGGGTCTGAGATGGTATACCAAGGCTCTTAGGATAGATGAAGATGGAGATGTAGCAGATGAGTTCCTTGATGAGGTCCTGCTGGAGTCATCAACCTCTACAGAAGATCATCAAAGGTCATTTCCAAAGTTTGAAGTAAAGTACAGTACCAGGCCTGCTAAAGTGAAGAGCTTGCTCTTGGCTCCTGATGGGAAAATTCGACAGTGTGTGGAGCACCAAGGTAGATTGCAGTGGGTATAGAGGATCCTTAAAAAGAAAGTAATCAGAATTCTGGGTGGTAGGGTTTGTTAGTGAAAAAACACAAGTATGTTGTCAATTTGTTGATTTAGAAACATCTTTGATTGGTTGTCTGGTATGGACTGTGGAACCCTGCTGCAACCCTTTGTA
Organism: Castanea sativa; assembly: GCF_040712315.1. Taxonomy (NCBI): domain Eukaryota; kingdom Viridiplantae; phylum Streptophyta; class Magnoliopsida; order Fagales; family Fagaceae; genus Castanea; species Castanea sativa. Next base: position 6,072,316 of record NC_134022.1, read on the forward strand.
TCAATGTCTGTGTTGACATGCATCAATGGATTTTCTCATATGGTTCCTAATCGATCTGTAATTGTTGGCAACTTTTGCATCCGACCATAAATGTAAAAGTTTAGGGTTTGACATCAGTGGTGTCTATTTGTATACACAGAAAATGTAATTTGATGAATTTTAAACGCTTGGCTTTGGTTCAAATGCAATGGTAGTAATTGCTTGAGTGATAGAAGAAGTACATGGCTGAATTCAATACATTGTTGATATTGCTGCAACTTGCATGACTCCAAGGACCAAGGCTTCCAGTTGATCATCAATACCATCAAGGAAGGTTCTAATTAAGTTGATTCCTTACAAGAAATTAATGATTTCTTTAAAACTAAGTTAATTAAATCTAGTGAGCTAGAAATTGAGTATTTTTTTTTGCCCAAAAATATTTTAATGCCTAAGCTTACTCGGAAAATGACTTGAGATTGTGGGTGCCCGACCTTTAGTTTCTTTGGTTGTGTTGTCCAACAGGCATCTGTTTAGTGCTGAACTGAAGGAGAAACTGCTTAGTTGTCTTAGTTACCCATATGGACCTCTTTTGGTAATGCTTATTGCTGGGTTTTGTCACATAGGCTAAAGCATTTTAGGTGGGCCTTGTCTTGGTGACTCTATTATTTGGGCTTGCACCTTTGTTGTCACTCTTTAGGGCCCTATAAAAGATAAATAACACACCATGAGTTTGTAATTTACATGAGCTTTAATTATTAATAAAAATAGTGTATATATTTCATGTGAGCTAGCATAAATAATATTTTCCATGGGTTTCTGAATAGTAATTTCCATAGTAGTATAATATAGTCTTATTTTCCAAAAATTATTAATCTTGACCTGAACAAAATATTTGTATTATTTGCCAAACATTAATAATCTTAAGCTTTGTAATAATTTTCTAAGTAATAGTCGTCTTGGGCTTGGAATATATTGCCTAACAGTAATCGTTTTGGGCTTTGTAATAATTTTCCAACCAGTATTTGTCTTCGATTTTTGATATTTTGCCAAGAAGTAATCGTCTTGGGTCTTGTAATAATTTTCCAAGCAATAATCATCATGGGATTTGTAATAATTTTCCAAGCAGTGATTGTCTTGGGTTTTGAATATATTCCCAAGCAGTATTCGTCTTGGACTTTTGAGTAATGTACGAATTCTTGTTTTATTGGGCTGGTTTTGGGCTTTTACTAAATAGTAATATAAGATTAGGTGTCTTGGTCCGATGATAAAAAACTATTATCAAGAACATCATAAATTGAAATTCTCCCTAAAAAAAAGAATAAATATAAAAGGTTAGGTAAACTATAAGATTTTGGGCTTTTTAGTGAAAGTCTATATTGTGGCACAATTTTGGTAACAAGATAGGAAATAATTGTAGAGGCCCAATTTTAATTCATGGAGGATTTTTGGATATTTTTTGATGGGTTGGTAAATAGAGATTAAATTCTATAAGGATATGATATAAAACATATCTTTACATGCCACATCATCTTATCATATATTTTAAAAAAAAGTTTAGTTACACCAAATCAATTCTAATACTCATATATTTCTTTAAAAAAAAAAAATTCTAATACCCATATATAAATCCAACTAAATTGGAAGTTTATTGAGATGTTATTAGATGTAGTAGTATGCATTGAATTTTAAGTAAAATGATGATGTAACAATCTCTTATTAGATGATGTAAAACATGGGTTTTACACCTTATCCTTACCAAATTTAGACTTTGGTAAATAATATCAAATGGGAATGAGACACTTGGCATGTTGTAAAAAATTGTACTTCCAGAGGAGGCTTGTTCAACAGCTAAAGTTAAAAAAAAAAAAAAATATGGTCTACTTTCCTTTTCTGATTTTGAAAAAAGATTACAAAAATTGAGGATCGAATCCGAAATACTATCATCAAAGATATTAGGAAACTTCAGCTTAGATCAAGGAGAGACTCATATCGAGAAACCACTATAAATAGAGCACAATCTCATAACTCATTGAAAAAAACCCTTGAAGAATTAAAGATCTAAAGAAAAATTGTTTCAAGACCACTTGAAGAGAATTAATTTGAATATTTCTTCTATGTTTCAAAATTCTACTAGAATAAAGTTCTAATAGCCTCTAGAAACTTTAAATGTTTTAAATCATTGTAGCTCTACAAATTCAAGTCTCTAAAGCTCGAAAACTTCAACCAAAAAGTCTCTAGATATGAACAATAGTTAATGAACACAGAAAAATGAGTCTCTAACAAAAATATAGCCAAATATTTATCGTACTTTTGTTGTAACAGTAATGGCTCCAGAAATTTTTTTTAGGAGGATTAATAAAAAGATAAATCTTGAGTAGTCGATGAACCTTGCAATCTACACGATTTTCTTACTACAAATTGTCCATAGTACTAGAAAATAAAAGATAAATTATAAGTTCATTTGGTATATTGTTTCTTAATATAATGAACATACTAATTATGGTTGCTAAGATTTAATCTTAGAAATAACCTATTGTTTCTAAATACAATACCACCATGCATTCTTAGTGTGATAGTCACTTCACATGTACAAGTTTTTGTGAGGTGGAGAGGTAAAGGTCAGGATTCAAGTTTCCAAAAGGAAGCTTCACACACGTACATTTAGATTAAGCTAAAGTAGGATTTTTATCTTAGATTAAATATATATATATATATATATAATAAAGATATTAATTATTATTGTTTAGTGAACTTTGATTATTATTGCTTAGAATATTTTTATCAATTAGTTTATGTCTTTACTTTGTACAATTCATTTATTTAACAATTCAACTCAACTTTGACAACTATTGGTCTTTGTAATTGTATTAAATTTTGTTGTTGTTGTTGTTTTAGCATTTGTCTTTACTCAATCACTCACCTATCCCACATTCCTTGTCTAATTTCTTGTGTGTGTGTGTGTGTATAGATATATATTAAGAATCACCTCTTGTTTAATTGTTTAATTAATTTTTAGTGTTAATATTTGCTAACTATTGACAAACTCATGCCCCTAATCCCCACTTAACAAATAACAAATTAAAAACACATTCAAATCTAGCTACTATACTCACAGATTTGGTCAAATGTATAAATTAATTGTAACTTTATTTGCAAGAATAGATTGTTAAGAGAATCATATTTGAGCTTATTTCAGTTAGACTTTTTTTCAGTTGGACTTTAAAAAAGATTTAACATCAGGTTCAATTTTTGATTTTAGGGGTAAAAAAAAAAATACATATATATATATATTTTGCTAGCTCAGGGGATTCATTTGAACGCCCTAGACCCAAACTTAATGCCGCCCCTGTGTTGTAAAAACCATTTGATCCATCATCTAATCAAAATGGATAAGATTTGGAGTTTAAATCAATACTACGTTTGTGAAACTTAAGGATCAGAGAACTTTTCAAAAAGATTGAATCAAAGAATCATTCTTTTGTTAAAAATTTGAATGTAGAGAATTGTAATAATTCATCTATAACCGAAGACCTTTGACCTGTATTTGACTTCCTCTTATTGTGCCCACATAAGCTTTTCAAGCTCCAAAATTTTACACATCACCCATATGTTCTTTTAAAGTTTTTAATGCATTATTTTTAAAAGCCTACTATTCGAATACCCCTTCGATAAGAATTGTTGGAAATTTATAGGGGAAGAGAAGACAAGAGGTGGACGTGGTGCAGCTTACAATACACACAGGTAGAGGAAGTGTTTAGGGATTTTATTGTAAAACACATGGAATGAGGTGGAAGTGGTGCAGTTTATATGAACATTCATTGAATGTTTATTTCTCTATTCATATTTCCAAGATTGAACGTGTTTGACTGTTTGTTAGGGTTCTTATGTAGAATTGTAGATATGTATCAGGTATGTGTGCTTGTGCTCTTTGTAATAAGGATTTAATTTTTCAATATGCAGAAGTTTATCTCAATTTATTACATACTTGCATTTGCATTTTGTGTAAAGAGAAGTTCTTGCGTCCACACCTGTGACAGATGGCGCAGTTTCAAAAAGAAAAGTATGTACATTCCTCAGAGTGCTTATCACAAGTGGCTATATTGGATGTTGTATTAGGTTTTTCTAGGTTTTGCACGTTGTATTCTATTTTAGTTGAGAATCTGTTTGGGTGTTGAGTAGGGGAAAAAACTATAGCAAAGTAAAAGGTAGTTCAATTAATGAAAAAAAAAAAACTGATTCAAGAAATTCTAGAAATCTTGATGTGAAGCTTTGAAAAAATATGTGACTCACAATCAGTGGCGGCTTCAGGATTTTTTTCTAGGAAGGTCAATAAAAAGATAAATCTTAGATAGAAAATAAATCTTGTGGTTTATGATATATCTTTATTACAAATTTGTCCATAGTACTAGCAAGAAAATAAAATATAAATTATTAGTTCACTTGACATATAGTTTCATAATACAATTAACATAGTAATTATTATTGCTAAGATGAAATCTTGAAAATCATCCATAGTTTTCAAATACATTAAAATTATTAATTATTAATGCTAAGAGAACTTTAATTATCATTGCTCATAAAACTTCTATCTATTAGTTTGTTTTAACTCTTTACAATTCTTGTATTTAACAATTCAACTCAACTTTGACAACTATTGTTCTTTATATCTATATTAAGTGTGTTTGGGTCTTGATTATAAGCCAACTTATTACTTTATCTTTTATGCTACTATTTGCGAGCCTCATGTGATTTCTTACTTGTTTTATACTTTAAGCAAAAAGTTAGATAAACTGTTCCCAAATAGATTCTAAGAAAATTTTTGTTGTGTTAACATTTGCTTTTGTCTTCATTCAATCACTCTCATGCCCCTAATCCTTACTCAACAAATAACAAATTAAAAGCACTTCAGATTCAATAACTAATTTTTATTTTCAAGGTTTTAGATTAAATTAGCTTGTTGTTTGACTCTTTTTTTTTTAATGCCAAAATATTAGTAAGAGGATTATATTTAAGGTTATTTTAGTTGTGATTAAAAAAAAATTAGGGTCAAAGTGTTCCAATTTTAATTTTAGAGGGTCAAAATAAAATAAATATTTTATATATTCTTTCTTGCCAAGTCAAGGGGTTCATTTGAATTCCCTAGAACGTGGCTAGCACTGCCCATGCCCACAATTGGACTAATGAACCAACTAAAATTTGGCACTGGTCAGACTCACCAAAAACTACTGTAATCATAATTGTGACAGCCACATTCCCTATGTTTTTTTTAGGAAGAAAATGTTTTTAGTCATTTCTCAAGCAAATTAGCAAGAGTGAAAAGGTGTTGATCTCTTTCTCTCCTCTAGCTTATTACAAAGAAGTATGCTATTTTGTTCACATTTTGAAATGTCAATCAAATGCTCACCACATTTTATTACTGAATAAGTTTACTTTCTGCAAATTGTAAAATTTTGTATTAGAACTAAATTTATTCAACACCAATTGGTAGCTTATGTAACTTACCAATAATAATAAAAACCTTGATGGTGTAGGCATTTGTTCTTGATATGATATGTTTTACATCATACATTGTAGGTACCGAAAATTAAAACTTTCTAGCTTTCAGCTTTTCCTTTGTGGGTTGGCTTCTAGGCAGGGATGGAATGGGGCTCGAGCCCCCTAGTCTTAATAAAAAATATATTATATATATAGGTATATTTTTTACAATTTTATATTTGGTTCCCACCCCTACAATTTTAAATTGATTTCATTGTAATAGCATTTGCATCAGTTTTAAAACAACATAAGGTCCCAATTTGTCCAATTAACTCCAAAATACACCAATATTAGTTTATATATAATTGTGCAAAAATATATTTGTGCTACAGTAACTATGTAAATTTACACAATTATTATAGCACAAATGTATTTTTGTACAATGATACATAAACTGATGTTGGTGTATTTTATGGTTGATTGGAAAAAATTTACGCAATTAATGTAGTTATGCAAATGAATATTTTAAAAATTATTTAAATTAAGGGCAGTTGTTTTTGGTTGAGGGACAGAGAGATGATTTAAGATAATAATAAAAAAATTATAAAGGAATAGTATTCCATGAAATGTAGTATAAAATAAAAAAGTACGTTATTATACTAAAATAGACAAAAAACTTTGCAAGTTGATGCAAATGCTTTAATGTAATAAGAAACAATGATGTCTTGTGTATTTATCTTTGTTAGTAGAGGATTGAATTATAATATATTATGAAACAATAATTTTGTATATTTTTTTCCGTTGATAGTTTGTTAATAGTAAATAAATGCTTATTTGAACTTCATAAACTGGTTTTTGCTCATTTTTCACCTTTTACCGCCACTTCCCATTATAACCCAATAGACATTAAAGAGACTGAGACAAAGAGATAGATAGATAGGTAGATAGATAGATAGAGAGAGAAATAATATCCATGGACTTTCTTACACTTCCCTGTAATTCCTGCACTTCGCTGTACCGGCAACTCTCTTCGCCGAAGACTTACAATCACCGCTTTAGTTCATTGAAATGTCGCCGCGAAAAAACGACGTCGGAGCTCCAAACGCAGACCGGTCGAGCCGGTAACAATAACAACTACAACTTCTCTCCCTCGATCCCGACCCATAAAGTCACTGTTCACGACCGACAACGCGGAGTGGTTCACGAGTTCTTCGTTCCCGAGGTACGAAAAATGTTGAATTGTGTTACAATCAATATGCTTCTGTTTGGTTGACGAGAAATGAATAATCCCAGTTTTTTTTTTTTAAATATTGAGAAAGCAGGACCAGTATATATTGCACACAGCTGAATCTCAAAATATCTCGCTTCCATTTGCTTGCAGGCACGGTATTGTTCTCTAAGCAATGAAATGATAATGTTAATGCTGTAGATAAGCTTACATTATAGTAATATTAGTTGAGTTATGTGTGTTTTTGGAAATTAAATTTTTATGTTATACTGCAAGATAAGCACTTGGAATTTGGGCATATGTAAATTGGAATTAACTCAAGTTAAGGTATAGGCAGAAACCCATGTTGTGGTAGTGTTTCGAAATTCAAAACCATTCCCAAAAAATACAACTTAATAGTTAAGGGATCCACACAATTAGTATATAGAAACTTCAAACTTCCCAACATTAAAGATTCAACTTCTTAAAACAATGTTTAAAAAAACTTTCAAAACACCCTGACAATGGAGAATTCTTTTAGGATATTACGACGATAGGGCTGCTTATTTTGCTGGGTCCTCACTCTTTTTTGCACAAGGCTTGTTGTCCTCCCCCTTTTTATACTCAATTTGAAACAGGTAGGTCATAAGTTTTGCTGTCCATTTTTGTTCAGCAAGGGTGCCGATTTTCTATTCTAAGAGGAATTTAAGACTCTGTTGGTTAGTTTTAATAATGAAGGGCTTTCCTAGATGATAGGGCCTTCTCATGAGTGGGAAAATGCAGGATCTTCTCCATAAGAACTTGGCTGTGAAAGGCTATGGCCCCCCTTTCTTGCACCAAGAAAACTCCCTATCATTGGCCTGATACATCACATTCTAATATGAATGTCTTGGAGAAGTCAAGTGATGCAAGGACTGATAGATTATAAATAGCTTTCTTAAGTTCTTCAAATACTTCTTGAGATGCTTCATCCCATTGAAAAGGAATTTTCCTTCAGTAAGTTTGGCAAGGGAGCAACAAGATGGACATACCCCTTGATAAATTTATTATAATAACCAGTGAGGGCGAGGAATCCTCTTAAGGATTTCAAGGAAGTTGGTGAGTGCCAACTGACTAGGGCTTATGTCTTCTTAGGATCAGTCTCGACTCTTTCATTAGAGATGATGTAGCCAAGTATTCTATCTCCTTGCATCCAAATTGACGTTTGGAATTCGTGGCATACAATTGGTGTTGCTACAAGGTCTCCAACACGTTCTTGAGGCGGATTATATGCTCTTCCAGTGTCTTCCTATACATAGGGATGTCATTGAAGAGGACTAAACTTCCTTAAAAATGGATTAAAAACATCATATCATTCATGAGGCTCTAGAAGGTTGAAGGGCCATTGGTCAAACGAGAAGGCATGCCTAGGAATTCATAATTCCCCATGTGTCCTGAAAGTAGTCTTGGACGCATCTTCTCCACTCATTTTGATTTGATGATACCCTGTCCTCAGGTCCAACTTTGAGAACATAACAGTTCCAGAAAACTGTTGAAGGAGTTCATCAACTATAGGGATTGGAAACTTGTCTTTGACAGTCTCCTTGTTGAGTGCCCTGTAGTCTATGCACATCCTTAAGCTGCAAACTGTCTTTGGCCGGTCTTAATTATGAATACATGGGTGCTTATTAATTATACTAGGATTTTACAGGCTAGCATCAAGAAAACTATAGATTGGTTCTTTAACCGACAACTTTTATAACTCCTTGTAACAAGCTGACTACTCTTGGTTAGTCTTGAACTAGTTTCTTGATGATAGTCTCATGTCTGATCCTCCAAATGTGTATTGTGCTCTGTTGGGCGTCTTGACGAGCCTTGGACTGGGTTGCAGGTATGGGCTCATTACAACTTGTTGGTTTAGGGCTTGAATGCATTTGTGACAGATGAAAGGGTTTGCCTAAAATGGCATGTACCAATATAGATTAGCTGTGAGATTTAGTTGAGGTTTGAACTTTGAATATCTATAACAGCATGCGATGCCTTAGAATCTTCAGAAAGTCTGTTCATAATAAATTTGGGTGTTCTCAGTGTACACTAGTGATAAGTATCCAGTCCATAACTCAACTTTTTGTTCCATATTCCATTTAATACTTTTTAACAATAAAGCTATTGGCTATTCCAGCACTTGCCAAAAAAAATTAATACTATTAACATAGGCCTTGTAACATAACTGGTTAAACTTGTCCTCTCTGAAAAGCTTTTTTATGTCACAGGTTGTTGTACTAGCTGTGCTGTACGTGTAAAATCTGGACAAATTAGACAGCCTGAAGCGCTAGGAATATCTGCAGAATTGAGATCAAAGGTATTGTATTATTGCCATCATTTAAATGGAATGCAATTCCTTGTTTGTAAATGAGGGTTTCCCTGCCTTGTTTAGTTGTGGTTGGCAAATCAATCTGTTAACTCATCCGTTATGATTTGGGGCTAGTAGTGAAAGATTGATCAATTTGACAGAACAAGTTTATCTTGACGGTTCAGTTTGGTGGCTGAGATGTTTAGGAAACTAAAAGAAATGAAAATTTTGTTTCATAAAAATTTAATATGGAGGAATGGGTCAACTGGAAAATTCCACTAACCATTTAGTTTGGATTATTTAAGTTTTTTCTTTGCCCCCCCCCCCCCCTCCCCAACAAAAAAAGGAAGAGAAAGAGAAAAATTAAGGAATGGTTTTTCCCTTCTATCTTAATCATTCTTCAGTGATAATAAGGAGTTCAAAGGTCTGTCTTTTTGTCTCTCTCTCTCTCTAGGTGCTGAGTTATATTTTACTCAATGTTACATATGTAATTGGCATATTAAGTTGGATCTGGTTCCTAACATCATTTAACTGATAGTGTGCTCTTTGCCCTTTCTTTGGAAAAAGGTTTTAGCTTATGTCACCCTTCTAGATATTTTCCATCATTTATTTTGTTTTTGAACACTTGAGAAGTAAGATCGAATAAAAAATGATATTTTTTAGATTTAAAGTGACTATCAATCACAAAATGAATCCACATAAGTTAACCTAACAAGTGGAAACTTTGGCAAAGGATGCATGTAATTGCTTTTAATGATTTTTCTATACTGTCTTGATATATTGGAAAACCCATGTTTAATGGGATCAATACAGCCAAGATCATTAACTCTTTTGATGCTATTTATAGTCCTATAGTGAGGTAACTTTCTTTTACACTTTTGGATGACCTTCTCTGGCCAAATAATTACCATGGAAACACTCATGCAGTTTACTGTATATGTATGATGTTACTAATGTCAGTTTTATGTCCATATATATTTACCTTTTCTTCTCTCTCTCTCTCTCTCTCTCTAAACTGTATTAAATTTCTCTGCAATGCAGGGGTATGCACTACTTTGTGTGGGTTTCCCATCATCTGACCTTGAAGTAGAAACACAAGACGAGGATGAGGTAGCATAAATAGATGCGAAATTCAATAAGATAGAATACTAACAGCATGTTTGGATATCAAATAGAAATAGAAATTATTGCTTTGAGATTTAAATATTTTAAACAATTCCACAGTGATTGTGATGATTTTATATTCTTAAATAATTTTATTGTGGAGGGTAGTCTTGTGCGCCATCCTTTTTATGCAGGGAATTCTTACTCTTTGTTATAGGAGATTGTGGGATTAAATTTTTCTTGAAATCTTTCAACCCTGGTTGTCAGATTATGTCCTCTTGGCAGCATTTTTGTGTCTAGAAGCATGATAGAGCCTTTTCCCTTTAGATGTAATATCTATTTGGTCCCATTCTTGGACAGGAGGCGTGTTAGGGAAAAAGAGGGAAGGGAGGGGGGGACATATCCTCATGGCAACTTAAATGTGTCATTTGGTTTTTTATGTCAACAAATCTTCCCTCTCTTTTCCCCCTTAAGCAAAAGGAATGACATAAAAGTGTTTAGTATTTTGGAAGTTTTCTGCTTATTTATTGCTTGATTTAATACAGTCATGGAATTTTTAAATACTCGATATTTACAGGTGTATTGGCTTCAATTTGGAAGATATTTTGCCCGAGGACCAGTTGTAAGTTCCTAATCCTCTAAAACTCAGGATAAGTACAACAATTAAATGAGCAAAAGTGAAGTGGGAAGTTTGTTATTAAAGAAAGAGAGGGAAAAAAAAGAAGTCAAAAGAAGGATTGGGAACTTCTGCCATTGTATTTTTTCTTTGGGTAATGTTATTTCTTTGTTGTGTTCAATGTTGCAGGAGAGAGATGACTATGCGTTGGAGCTTGCCATGGGCGATGAATGAGCAAATTTACAATATCAATATAGGAATGAGGATCAATGGAGAGAAACATGTAGATTGTATTTTGTTCTCCTCCTTTTTTCATATTCCTTTTCAATTTTTTCCCAAATTCCTTTATTTTTGGTCCTTTAATGTATGAATATTACTGATTTAATATTCCATGCTATGTACGTTCAACTAGTAGATTCCATATTGCTGTTTTGAAGGTTTGAATTAAAAAGATTTGGAGATGTGCATGCATGCACTACCTCTTCCAAGAGACAGGAGCGATTTCCTGTGAAAATGGAGAGGTGTTGCCTTCCCCTTTCCAAACTAATCCATCAATCGTTCACTTGCTTTGATGAGGAAGTTGTGAAATTAAGATCTTGATTGTCAATTTGATGATTGCTATCTAACACCTTAGGGTCTTAATGATCATACACTTGATATGCCTTAAAAAACACATCATCTTGAGGATTTGATGATGGACTTGATGGAGAATGTTTTGGAATTTTGATTAGCGAGACTTTTGGAGTAGAATCATTACATGTTTGTTTCAGATTAAGTGTTAAGGGATTGTGTAATGCTTAGAATCAACTCGTTCTTGTCTAGTGTTTTTCCAGCTAGATTTTCGGATTAGTTTTTGGATAATTACGATCATTTTAAAGATTTTTAATTAGTCATCCTTTTTATAATATTATTACTTGATTTTTCAAAAATCATGATTATCCACATGAATTATTTTGTACACTTAATACATTCTTGTCTTGGAGTATAAACTATAAAATCTAATGAGAATTTGGCCCTACTAATCACATGCATTTAGCCCTACTTTTCAAGAATGCATCTGTGAGAGACTGTGACTTTAGATGGACTAGCTATTATTAATTATAATTCACTATTTACTGCATCCTCCAAAAACTTGTATCAATAGATTTCAAGGTTCTAGATAACCTTTAAAGAAGATGACTCTTTTAAACTTGGGACAAAAACTAGACCAAAATGAATGAAACAACCATTTTGAAATCGGGAATCAAGATGGACCAAAATGAATAATCTAAAGTTTTATTTGATCTAAATGAAGACAGTCCCCAGCTTTAAGAATCAGAAATATAATTTAATATTTATTTTATTGTTTGTGTTAATACACTTCGGCTATGCTCAAATTCTAAACTTTAACATTTCTTGTACATCACCATTACATCACCATTACCTGACCTCAAAAGTCTCTCTTGCAGGACCACAAGATGTACACAATTCAGAAATTTCTGGTGATGAGTTGTGATCGACAAAGACTCTTTCAATATATAGTACTCTCATGATATGATTGAGTGGTTGTGTCCGGTAGAAACCAGGACATGTACTTTTGAATTCCTAATTGAGAGGAAATTAAGAGTTGAATGAAATGGATTAGGATCGGTCATTGGACATATACTTTTGAATTCATACATGTCCCATATATTATGAGAGGGTGGTGGTCTATTAGAACCGTTCTGTGAGATACCTTATTGTGATTGGAGGGCAAAGATGCATAAAACAAATAACTTTTTTTATTAAAAAAAAATTTCCCCTAGGAAGTAACATGTTGAGTAGACACTTCGTTTGTCTTAATCTTTACTAAAATGACTTTTGTTCAATATGCTGATTGATTATGAACTAAAAAATGTTGTAATTTTGTCTTATACTTACAAATCATTTTTGTATAATTGATATCATCACTATCGTTGTGGAGGGACTACAGTGCAAACAAAGCAAGGTTAGCTTGCTATCTCTGTCACCTTTTTGTAAAATCTGGCATTATTAACAATCTAAATCATCAAGATGGACCTGTGTTGTAGTACATGTTTCAACAGAAATTAGAGCTAGTTTTGATCTTTTGTTCCTGTAGTTTTCCTGAAAGCGGAATGTCACTTGGCTGCTCTACCCAAAAATGTATGAACTAACTTTCACATAACTTTTGATTCACTCATTTATTTGATATATTCAAGGGTAGACTCATGACTAGCTGAGTTTCCTTTTTTGGATTTTTTGATAATAATAATTATTTTTTAATGTGGGTATCTAGGCTTTTAGAATATACTTAAATATTCTTCCGGTAAGTATAATCCTCTTGTTCCATACACACGGGAGAATTTACATTGAAGAATTACTTGAGATTGCTATAAGATAGTGTTTAGGAGACTTGAACCCATGACATCATGAATTATACGAGTCCTGAAAACTCTGTAACTAAGTTTGACGAAAGAATTTGCTTGCAACACAATTTTTCATCTGCAATTATATCTTCATGGTTCATAAGCTTAACTGTTACATTTAGTTCCAGACATGTGTATGTTAGATAGTGTCGAGGACTGAAGTCTATCATCTAATTTTTTTTTATCCCAGTTGATGATGGGCGTGAAGCCTATCATTTCATGGCTTGGCTGTTTAAATTAAGGAGGCTTGTGCTTCAAAGTACAGAACAATTTTCGTTTTACGTAGGTAGTTTATAATAATAATAATAATAATAATAATAATAATAATAATAATAATAATAATAATAATAATTATTATTATTATTATTATTATTATTATTATTGTAGGGCCAATGGGCCCAAGAGTATTTATTGGACTAAAGGCTCAATCCGAGGACACTGAATGGTCTGAGGATGTGAAAATGTCAACTCACGAAGCAATGCTAATAGGTAAAGGAGTAATATCTGATCAAGCATACCTAATAGGGAGTCCAAGGAAGAATATGTTCTCGGCTACATAAAGTCAAGGTAGGAGAAGGGCTGGTTGACGTCTACCGGCAATATTCTGGAAGATCCTATAAGTAAGGGTAAGTATGGTAGAAGTAGAAAATAAGAAGAAGGACAGTGAAATATCCAAGATAAAGCTGATACTACCGCATTGAATACTCTGCAACTACTTCTTTGGCCCCATTAATGGGGAAGTGATGCCTGAATATCAGAGTTTAGCCTTACAGCTGCCTCCAAAAACTTTAGGAGAGGTGGATGAGATAAGTATTTAAATCAGTAATCTAATCCATACGTGAATGGTGGGGAGAAAAAGATCAGAGATATAAAAGGAAGAGGAAGATGTACACGAAGGGGGATCGGAGAAGAAAAAGAAAAAACACTGTATACACCACCACCCTTCATTGTAATCTATTTGCGGAAGAAGGAAAGATAATACAAATTGTCCTCGGCTTACGTCGAAGGAGAAATTCTGTTACATAAATAGTTCATTGCATGTAACATGGTAATCTAGCTCATCATTTTTGTTATCCAACATCCCTAGAACCTAGATTTCAAGCCCACACTCTCTATAAATTTCATTGTATTGGGCTTTTTGAGCCTGTCTCCTTCACACTGTTGGGTTTGGGCGCAAATTGTGACCTTACAATTATTATTATTATTTTAAAAAAAAACTTTGATAGTATTTTCTTTGTATTCATTTCTATACAAATTATAATAAAAAAAACAATAAGAAATAAAAGAAAAAAAATTCATAAATGATTAAGTTTACAAAATTTAATATTTACGAAATTGGACCCTTTAAACCTCAACCTCATGAAGAAAAATTTTGTGAGTGTTTGTAAGAAGAAAAGACCTTAGAAAAGTAAATAAATAAATAAAAGGGAGATCATTTGCAAGTTGACCCAGATATAAAAATTCTTACATGCTCATATTTTTCCTTCGGGTTTTGGGTGGGTTATGGGGATTTGGGTATAATTTTGAATTGGTCTATCGTTTATTTTGGCATATCTAGGACATCAATTGCAAGTTGATAGACTTTGTACACAATTCATTCCAAACAGCTTAAAACATCACTTAGAGGTGGGACTCCTTGACAATTTTGCTTTAATCCATTTTTAATTCGTAAAAAACATGTGAATCTATCATTTGTTAAAAAAAAAAAAAAGATGCATCATTAAAATAGAAGAAGAAAATACTCAGTTGGGAGAAGCAGGTGCAGGCGTGGACACAGACGCGAGTGGAGGCACAAGCATGGAAGTGGACTTTGGCACAAGAGCAAATGCGGGGACAGGCGTAGGCGCAGGAGCAAACATGGGTGCAGGCATGGACATGGACAAGGACGGGGGCACAAGCACGGATGCAGATGGGGGCACAAGGTTAGGAACGAATGGGGCACAGGTGCGAACTCACACTTAGGTGTAGGTGCTGGCGAGGATGCATAGGAAAAAATGCGGGTAAAATAATAGGTTTTAGAGGAATATTTTCAAAAATAAAAATGAAGAAAGAGGGAAAGAAAACCCTAAAAATATTTTACTAGGTATTTTTAGGGAAAATTGCTCAGTAATCAAGAAAGATATAAGACAAGGAAGAGGTCCAATGCTATTATTTGATGATGATGACATGACTTATCTTTTGATAATATGTTTGTTGAACAAATGAATTCAAAGTTAGAATGGTTGAGTGCTTTTCAGGAAAATAAGTCTAGCAGAAAATGTATAAACAGCTGTTTAATTTTAATATTAGAGTTTTATTCAATAAAGCATATTTGAATGGAAGTTGATTGGATGGCTGCACTTATTCTTCTCCTTCCTTACTTACTTTCATAGACATGTGTTCTTTTCCTTAATTGTTCATGATTTTGTATACTGAGATTTTGTTTTTGTTTTAATAATATTCATTAAATTTTTTTTTAATCATCCGAAGTGTTTTTAACAAATTTTGGTGTCTTCATAGGGTTTTATAACACCATACTATGAATTAGAGATTATTAACGAGCACAAGGAGGAGGAAGTAACGGCACCATATTCAGAGCCAAAGCTATGTATTTTGAAATGTGACGACTATTCAATGCAACCGATAGTAAGTTAAATCCTTTAACTTAAAGGTTTATAGTAGATTATCATGTTATTTGTTTTGTTTTGTTTTTTGTTTTATCCCCTTTTTGGAGTAGGTTACTGTGGGGAGTAAAAGGACCCAAGCGGGCATTTGGGCCTTTGGGCTCTAGCAAGGAGGGCCAATCTGTTCTTGAGTTAAGAATTTGTTAGTACTACAAATCGGCCCATACGCCGAGGGTCTGAGGACACATCCAAGGGTGAGTTTCTCCTCGGACAGACCCAAGAGAACTCGGAGATTCACTACGAAGGTCAAGGCAGAATTTCGGAAAGACTGTTGGTTAAGAGGGGGAACCCTGAACCTTCTAGATACACCGGTGTTAGAAAAATATCATGAGCAAAGGCTACCACCTCCACATTAAATACTCTGCACCTACCTCCCTAGTCGCATTAATGGGGAAGTGACCCTTGAATAGTAGAACTGAAACTTCTGGTTACTATTCAAAGGCACTAAGAGAAGAAATATCTAGAGGGGAGGGGATTTGAGCAACACGTGGATAAAACATCAGGGGAAGAAGTATTTAGGGGGGCAGTCTGTAACCAAAGAAAAAGAAAAAAGAATTGTAATCTTTAAGAAAGAAAGAGAAATAATACAGAAGTAGTCCTCGGCTCACGTCTGAGGAGGTCCATCTGCAATTATCATTCATTATTTACAAGTGTTTGCACACCATAGTCTGTTATCAAGTTCTCAGTACCTCTAATCTAGATTTCAAGCCTACACTCTACAAATTTCATTGTTTAAGGCTCATTGGGCCTGAGCCCATAATTGTCTTTGGGTCCAAGTGCAATTGTGCACTTACAATTGACGCCGTCTGTGGGAATCTAGTCTGGAAGGAGCTGGGATACTATGGCAGGCCTAGGTTCACACCATGTAGAATCTGAAGGATCTTTTCGAGCGTCTTGAGCGTCGAATGGATCGAGAGGGAAACATCCATACAGAATACCCTAGGGCTAGCCATACTCATGGCGGGGGCAGCGCCACCCACGAGGATGGTGCTAAAGCCATGCAGAAGGAGATTAATCGTTTGAAAAGAAAACTGCGCCGCGCCAGACGTAAGCCTTCACCGTCCTCATCTAATCCTTCTTCAGTGGAGGTCCGGGGAGGTAGTTACAGCTCGAGGTCATGCTCACTCCCCAGCACAATGTCCTCTTTTGAGGAGACGACCCGCTAGCTCGCAGACACAAGAAACTTCCTTCCAGGGGCTTGGGGAATGATGCTATGAGTCGGGCGTTGCACCAACTCTCCAAATCTCCATTCTCACGGAGGATTGAGAAGGGGAGGCTCCCCAGGAGGTTCACCCAGCCCACCTTTACCATCTACAATGGCCGGACTGATCCGGTGGAGCACGTGAGTCACTTTAACCAGAGGATGGCGATGCACTCTCATAACGAGACCCTGATGTGCAAAGTTTTCCCCTCTAGCTTGGGACCTGTTGCTATGAGGTGGTTCAACGGCCTTAAATCGGGGTCTGTAGGTTCGTTTGGGGAGCTTACTAGAGCATTCGCTTCGTGGTTTATTACGTGTAGCAGAGTGCCTCGGCCATTAGACTCGCTGTTATCCATGACCATGAGGGAAGGGGAGACGTTGAAAGCATACTCCGACCGGTACTGGGAGATGTTTAAAGAGATAGATGGTGATTTTGATGAGGTGGCGCTCAATACCTTTAAGGTAGGCCTTCCTACTGATCACGACTTGAGGAAGTCCTTGACCAAAAAGCCCATCCGCAGTGTACGTCGCCTCATGGATCGTATTGATGAATACAAAAGGGTAGAGGAAGACAAGCAGTAAGGAAAGGGTAAGGAGAAGGTTATCCCGCAGGAGAGAAGGGATTTCAGGTCAGACAGATACCACAACAACAAGCTAAGGAGAGATTACATTGGCAGTTCTACTCGGCAGCACCTCAGACTGTGAACACTGTGTTTCGAGAACCAGTACACCAATTGCTGGAGAAAGTTTGTAAGGAGCCCTTCTTCAGGTGGCCTAGTAAGATGGCAGGAGAACCCGCGAAGAGGAATCAGAACCTCTTTTGTCAGTACCATTAGGACGTGGGCCACACTACCGAGAACTGTCAGACCCTTTGGAACCACTTGGAGCAGCTTGTCAGTGAAGGAAAACTGAAGCAGCACCTGTGTCAACCTAATGGGTAGGGCAGTCAATTCGGCTCAAACAATCAGAAGAATAATCCATCTCGGCCGGCATTGGGAATAATTAACGTTATCTTCGCTGCACCTGGCAGGACCGGCTCAGGTCTGACTAGGGTGATGGCGGTTTCCCATTCTCAGGCCGAAGAGGCAGGCTGCATGCCGAAGAGGTTGAAGGTGAATTTACCCTTCTTGGGATTTTCAGAGGAGGATAAGGTTGGTACCATTCAACCCCATGACGATGCCCTTGTGGTCACTCTCAGGATAGGGAATTATGACGTGAAGAGGGTGATGATTGATCAGGGCAGTGGTGCGGATATCATGTACCCTGATTTATTTAAGGGGCTAAGGTTGAAGCTGGAAGATCTTACTCTTTATGACTCGCCACTCATAAGCTTTGAAGGAAAGGCCGTTGTGCTGAAGGGACAGATTCGTTTGCTTGTTCAATCCGGCTCAGAAACGGTTGAGGTGGATTTCATTGTGGTTGACGCGTACTCCCCATATACAGCCATCCTCGCTAGGCCATGGCTGCACGCTCTGAGAGCCGTCTTCTCTACCTTGCATGTTAAGGTTAAGTTCCCCTCTGGGGAATATGTTGCAGAGATCCTTGGCAGCCAATCGGTGGCCAGGCAATGCATATCGGCCGTAGTGCTTCATCAGACAAAAATTGAGTCATCGGCTTTGCTCATTAAAGACTCATATCAATTAACAGCTCCGGATGCACTTGGAGCGGTGACAGGAGAGGAGGCTCTTTGTGAGGAGTTAGAGAAGTTTTTGATAGCGGATGACCTAGAGAGGTTCTTCCAAGTCGGCATACGTTTGCCACACCAGGAGAAGATGTAGTTGTTGGAATTTCTAAAAGGCAATATTGATGTTTTTGCGTGGGACCCTTATGAGGCTCCAGGCGTAGATCCGAGCTTCATTTGTCATCATTTAAATGTCAACCCCGCCATTATTCTGAGAAGGCAGCCACCTCAGCGTTCTTCCAAGGAATATTCCGAGGCTGTCAAAGAGGATGTGCTCAAACTCAAGAGGGCTGGGGCTATTAAAAAAGTTTTCTACCCCGAATGGTTGGTGCATACGGTCGTGGTCAAAAAGAAGAATGGAACGTGGAGAGTATGTGTGGATTTCACAGATTTGAATAAAGCCTGCCCCAAGGATTCGTTCCCAATGCCGCGTATTGATCAGCTTATGGACGCCATTGTCGGACATCCTCGTATGAGTTTTTTGGATGCCTTCCAGGGTTACCATCAGATTCCATTGCCATTGGAGGATCAAGAGAAGACTGCTTTCATTACTCCAACAGGGAACTACCACTATAAGGTCATGCCGTTTGGGTTGAAGAATGCTGGGGCTACCTACCAAAGAATGATGACCAGAATGTTCGAATAGCAACTAGGGAAGACCATTGAGGTATATGTGGATGATATGGTGGTGAAGAGTAAAACAATACCTTCACACGTTAAAGATTTGGCCGACACCTTCCAGGTCCTAAGAAAGTACAAGTTGCACCTTAACGCCTCAAAGTGCTCTTTTGGCGTGGAATCTGGAAAGTTCTTGGGATATATGATTACTCATAGGGGCATAGAGGTAAACCCAGCGCATGTCAAGGCTATTCAGGATTTGCAGCCGCCTCGGAACCCAAAAGAAATCCAAAAATTGACCGGAATAGTTGCCGCACTGAGCAGATTTATCTCTCGGTCAGCTGACTGGTGCCGTCCTTTCTTCCAATTGTTGAATAAATGGAAAGGGTTTCAATGGACCGAGGACTGCGTGTTAGCCTTCCAACAGCTTAAGCAATATCTTTCTCGGCCACCCATTTTGTCTCGCCCCGAGGCGGACGAGGTCTTGTTTGCTTATCTGGCAGTGGCCGTTCACGCGGTCAGCCTGGTCCTCATAAGGGATGAAAGCGGGGTGGAAAGACCGGTCTACTACGTTAGTAAGTCTTTGAATGAGGCCTAGGTGCGCTATCTACTCTTGGAGAAAGCACTTCTAGCCATAGTTCATGCCACGCGTAAACTTCCTCATTATTTCTAGTCCCACACTGTGGTGGTTCTGACCTAATTGCCTCTCAAGGCGATGTTACGCAACTCCGATTACTCTGGCAGGGTGACAAAATGAGGAACCATTTTGGGAGCTTTTGACATTAAATACAGGCCTTGCACCTCGGTGAAGGGCCAAGTCCTTGCTGACTTGGTGGCAGAGTTTACTGAACCATTGCTAGAAGAAATTCTGAAAGAAGCACACATGGATGAAAAATCAGTTGGTGTGATCATGGCCGCAGCACCTCCGACTTGGAAAGTGTATGTGGATGGGGCAGCTAATCAGAGAGGGTCTGGTGTCGGACTTGTCCTAATATCCCCTGAGGGAATTGTCTTCAAAAAATCTCTGAGGTTGTCGTTCTCGGCTACTAATAATGAGGCCGAGTACGAAGCAGTCTTGGTGGGCATGAACATGGTACATAGGATGGGTGGAAAGGAAGTCCATGCGTTCTCGGACTCTCAGTTAGTGGTCGGCTAGGTCACGGGGACCATGGAGGCTAGGGACCCAAGAATGCAAGAATATTTGGCCCAGGTCAAGCGTCAGCAAGCTGAATTTGACTCCTTCGTCTTAGCTCACATTTCTAGCAGTGGAAACACCCATGCAGACTCCTTGGCCACATTGGCAACGTCTTCGGCTCAGGGTTTGCCCATGATTATCCTCGTAGAGGATTTGCTAGAGCCAACTCTTACCGCTGTCAACGCAGCTCGCATCCATCTAATAAGGCCTGGACCTACTTGGATTGACCCGGTCATATCTTTTCTTAAGAACGATATCCTTCCTAAAGACAAGTCTGAAGCAGATAAGATACGTCGAAAGGCGCCACGTTTCTGGTTGTCCGAGGACCAGAAACTGTATAAACGATCCTTCTCAGGACCATACTTGTTATGTGTGCACCCTGAATCAACGGAAGCACTTCTAGAAGAAATGCATGAAGGGATTTGTGGGAGACATACTGGGGGAAGATCCTTAGCCCACAGAGCTTTGACTCAGGGTTATTGGTGGCCCAATATGCAGAGTGAGGCTCAGGACTATGCCCGAAAATGTGATCAATGCCAGAAGGTCTCCCTTAATATTCATAAACCTGGAGGGGTTCTCAACCCTCTCTCCAGTCCTTGGCCTTTCACATAATGGGGATTGGACATAGTGGGGCCATTTTCGAGAGCTGCAGGAAACAAAAGATGGCTTCTCGTGGAGACAGACTACTTCACTAAATGGGTTGAGGCCGAGCCCTTAGCAAATATCAGAGACGTTGATTCCAAGAAATTTGTCTAGAAAAACATCGTCACTAGATTCGGTATACCACACACACTTATCTCGGACAATGGCGTTCAATTCGACAGCAAGGCTTTTAGGAAATATTGTGGCGATATGGGCATCACAAATAGATACTCCACCCCAGCTTATCCTCAGGGAAATGGGCAAGCCGAGGCCGTTAACAAGGTCATAGTCAGTGGGCTCAATAAAAGGCTGGACGATGCGAAAGGCAGATGGGTAGAAGAACTCCCACATGTTCTGTGGACGTATCGGACTACACTGCGCAGGTCCACGGGAGAAACGCCATTCTCTATGACTTGTGGAGCTGAGGCGGTGATACCTCTGGAATCTGGTTTTTCCACCCTAAAGACGAGTTCTTTTAGCCCGAAGAATAACGATGGCCTCCTAGAGAAAGGCTTGGATTTAGTTGAGGAACGGCGTGAGGCAGCTATGGTCCAAATGGCTTATTATTAACAGAAGTTTAAACGGGGATATGATGCCCACATGAAGCTAAGGCCACTCGCACCTGGGGATCTTGTACTAAGAAAAGTTGTGAGCGCTTCTACGAACCCATCTTGGGGTAAGCTAGGACCAAACTGGGAAGGCCCCTATCGCATTGTTTCAGTAGCAGGCATAGGGTCGTATCGGCTAGCTGACCTAGATGAAAGAATTGTACCACGCCCATGGAATATAAATAACATTCGAAGGTATTATTATTAATAAAATGTGTTTTTGTTAGTTAACAGTTCAAAGTTATAAATACCTCTAGGGCTTACAGTTACTATTCTTAAGTGTCAAACAGAAACTTGGTTAAGTATGGTCCTCGGACCACAAACCTTGTGGAAATTGATATCTTATCATTTGTTAAACAGAACCTTAGTTATGCCGGGTCCTCGGACCTCCTACTTTGGGAAAATTAACATTTAAAGTTACTATTCTTAAGTATCAAACATAAACTTGGTTAAGTATGGTCCTCGGACCACAAACCTTGTGGAAATTGATATCTTATCATTTGTTAAACAGAACCTTAGTTATGTCGGGTCCTCGGACCTCCTACTTTGGGAAAATTAACATTTGAAGTTACTATTCTTAAGTGTCAAACATAAACTTGGTTAAGTATGGTCCTCGGACCACAAACCTTGTGGAAATTGATATCTTATCATTTGTTAAATAGAACCTTAGTTATGTCGGGTCCTCGGACCTCCTACTTTGGGAAAATTAACATTTGAAGTTACTATTCTTAAGTGTCAAACATAAACTTGGTTAAGTACGGTCCTCGGACCACAAACCTTGTGGAAATTGATATCTTATCATTTGTTAAACAGAACCTTAGTTATGCCGGGTCCTCGGACCTCCTACTTTGGAAAAATTAACATTTGAAGTTACTGTTCTTAAGTGTCAAACATAAACTTGGTTAAGTATGGTCCTCGGACCACAAACCTTGTGGAAATTGATATCTTATCATTTGTTAAACAGAACCTTAGTTATGCCGGGTCCTCGGACCTTCTACTTTGGGGAAATTAACATTTGAAGTTACTATTCTTAAAGTGTCAAACAGAAACTTGGTTAAGTATGGTCCTCAGACCACAAATCTTGTGAAAATTGATATCTTATCATTTGTTAAACAGAACCTTGATATCTTATTATTTACACATTGTTCTTATTCTTATCACATACTTTGTGGAAGTCAAATGCCTTACCATCTGTTAAATTGGATCTTAAGGTAAGCAACTGTAAATATCGAAATAAAGATTCTGTAAGGTATGATCTTCGAACCTTACACTCTACTAAAATTGATATTTCGGATTACAAAGTTTAAGTATCATGTGGGCTTTCTAAGTAAGGCACTGCATACCATCCAAGCTAAGTTAGCTTTTGCCAGATTCTTGAATGATATACTTTGCAAAGCAAGTATGCATATGGGTGTTTAAAAGATATAATTGTTTAACTGAGTGGAGTTAAACTTATTTATTCTGTTCTTCCTTTAACTATGTGTTAGTGAAAACTTTCATAACAAAGCACAAAAAGAATAAAGTAAAATAAATACAACTTGAATAAAGGTTGAATAAACATTGTTCTTCATTAATTATAAGCAGAGTACATCATTACGTGAAGAAAAATGCAAAGTACAGAAAAAAAATCCTATGCTAGGCCCTAAGCTTTGGGAGGGGGTCTTGGAGGGAGCTGCTGCCAGCCTCTGTGCTCTTCAGCTCCAACTCAAAGGTAGACAAGACTTGTTTCCCTTTGTCTGTTAGAGGAAGGATGGGCTCCACATTCTGGCTTTGCTCCTGCTCGGTAGCTTCACACCCGTCCTTCTCTTTATGGGAACCTTCAGGTTCTGTAGGATCAGGAACGAGTTCTAGCGCCACGGGAGGAAGGGCAGGAGAGGCAACAACAGGAGGGTCTTCTATCTCCTGTATGTCTAGGGGAAGCCAAATGTTTTCGGGCTTCCTCAGCTCGGAAGCTTGAGGAACCCCTGCTGCGTTTAAGGCCTCTCCCCAGACGTATTGACAGTACTCTCGGCACAGTTCCTACGTTGCAGTTACTCCCTCCTGATAGCTGGCCTGCTTAGCGGCCTCCAGTAAGCGCTTGTGGGTGCGAGCCTCCTCCTTCGTCCGCATAAGCTCCTTCTCCAAGTCAGAGCGTGCTCGTTGGGCTTGGGAGAGCTCGTCGTCCTTTTGGCGAAGAAGCTTACGTTGCCCCTCCACTTGTTTCTCTATCGTCTTTAAGCTGGCCTCGGCACCATCTTTCTCTCTTTTTAGATTGGCCAGCTGTGATGTGATCTTCCCATTTTCTGCTAGGGCCTGGCTTAGGGACCTTTCTGTCTCTTGCCGTAGCTCTTGCTCCATTCCAGCTCGCTTCCGAGAATCCTCCATGAACTTCTCGGCCGCGAAAACTTCTTGGATGGTCTGCAAAAAATTGTCAGGGGGTTAAATGTGGTAAAGTGTTTACAAATGAACCTAGAGTATAAGTGTGAGGTGGAACTTACCAGAGCTAAATCCCTTTTCAATGAAAGGAACAGTTGAGGCTGGCTCATCTTCTCCAAGGCTTCCATGTCCTTGGGCAGCAGAAGAGGACGCTCCAACGCCTCGGCCAGGTGGAGGGCATGGCCTTGTTGGAACAACCTGATGTTCGACTAGAGGGGAATTGGTGCTCCATCCAGTCTCAGTTCGGGAGACCACATAGCTGGTGCTCGGCGCACCTCGGCCATGTCTCTGATCTCCCCACTTTCAACTGAACGGGCGCGCCCTTTGCCCTTGTCCAGCTTCTGCTGCTGAGCCGGCGGTGGCTGCTGTTTCAACTTCTTTTGCTTTTCGCCACTAGCCCACTCGGCCTCCACCTTCCTTTTCTTCTTCGGATCTTCGGCCGGAGGAGGGGGTGGTGGCAAGGCTGGGGGAGCTTGGGATCCCCTTGCCCCCTTTTTGGCAACTTTCTCCCCTCTCGCGGTCAGGAGGTCCTTAAGCACGTCCATTTCCTCCTCAACAGAGCTGTCGTCTGGACGTGCTATCACTAGACCGGCTATCCCAGAGGTCTCAGCGGCTTCCTCTTCCTCGTCGGAGAGGATGACAAATGGGCTTCCACGAGGCCTTTGGTCGTCCCCAAGTTGAAACTTATTTATCTCCTCGTCCAACGTGTTCGACGAAGACACTTGCTCCTCTGGGACAACTGTTGCCTGAGAGTGCGTGGCGAGGGGGAGTGCCGCAATGGGCTGTGTGTAAAATATGGTGTGGGGGTCGTCAGGAATGTCGTGGTCGGCTAAGAAGTGTGGTCTGGCTACGTGAATCCTTCTTTGCCTCCGGTCACCCGTAACGATGGTGTTCTCAATCTCCTGGAAATCCGAGGAGATAGGGTCGTATCCTAATATCAAATAAGCTACTCTCAGTTGCAAGTCTTCACTCACGAACACCTCTGAGCGTAGCACTCGGTTCAAATCTGCAACGTTACAATGGCTTAGGCGTGGGCGGACGAATTGTTTATCTGCAAAGAAAGACACCAAAACAGACAAACATGGTCAAATTTGTAGGAAATGTAATAAACTAAAGTTAAAATGCTTAGTAAACGTAAATGGACATTTTAAGATGTTCAGATGGAGCTATGGGGCGGGAAGTTAGGTCCTAAGGAGTCACACTTGGATCTCCCCACTCGACTGGGTAGTGGGGGCCGTCGTGCCAGTTGCCTGAGGCGATGAGGTAGTCGTCCTTCATGCCTTTATTGGACTTAGGCAGACAAGAAATCAACCTAACTACGCTAGAGCGGGATTTGATGTAATAGCCTACCCCAATAAGTTTATGGCATTCGTACATAAAGGTGACGTCATGCCAGGTAAGGTTCAGACCTATTTGCTCGTTTAGAGCATCGACGCTTCCTAAGATTCTAAAGACGTTGGGAGCACACTGGTCAGGACACAACCGGTGGTTGCGAAGGTATTCCCTGGTCACGCTTCTCATAGGGAGGGTCATCCCACCTTCTATGAAGGCAATCATGGGGATGATAACCTCTCCCGTTTTCCTAGACCAAGCCACGGCTTTCGCCGGATAGTATCTTAAACCTACGTCATTGGGAATACGGTATTTGGCTCTAAAACCTTCCATCCCGACAGCGGTGTCAACTAAGCACTTAAATTTTCCCATTAGAAAGGAATGAAAGACTAAGTTTTAAGAGGGAGAATGGTTAAAATGGGAGCCGAGGACAGGATCCGAGGAGAATGGGTTAAAGAAAAAAGAATAGGAACTTACAAGTTTGAAGTTGTGCGAGTTTCCACGGATTTTTGCAGAGAAAAGGTAATTACTGATATTTTGATGGGATTAGCCTCTGAAGAAATAAATGAAGGCGCAGGTTCCCAAAGCGTCACGACGTGCGGGAAGCGGCCTTGAAATTGCATTCGTCCCGCCTAAATTTTCAGGGGGTAACAAGGGTCGTTAGATGCTCATCTCACCGTTGAACGTGGGGGACAAGGTGTAACTTACGGTAATAAATGCGCGCGTTTTTGAAATTAAAACCGCCAAGTGGCATCCTCTGGAACACAAAACGATCTCCACACGCGTAGTTATTTACAGAACGTGTGGGGTAAGTTATCGTTGGATCAAAATCCTATTTTTCTCCTAGGATGTTGAAAAATAGAGTTTTAAGGGGCTATTGTGGGGAGTAAAAGGACCCAAGCGGGCATTTGGGCCTTTAGGCTCTAGCAAGGAAGGTCGATCTGTTCTTGAGCTAAGAATTTGTTAGTACTACGAATCGGCCCATACGCTGAGGGTCCGAGGACACATTCAAGGGTGAGTTTCTCCTCGGACAGACCCAAGAGAACTCGGAGATTCACTACGAAAGTCAAGGCAGAATTCCGGAAAGACTGTTGGTTAAGAGGGGGAACCCTGAACCTTCTAGATACACCGGTGTTAGAAAAATATCATGAGCAAAGGCTGCCACCTCCACATTAAAGACTCTGCACCTACCTCCCTGGCCGCATTAATGGGGAAGTGACCCCTGAACAGTAGAACTGAAACTTCTGGTTACTATTGAAAGACACTAAGAGAAGAAATATCTAGAGGGGAGGGGATTTGAGAAACACGTGGATAAAGCATCAGGGGAAGAAGTATTTAGGGGGGCAGTCTGTAACCAAAGAAAAAGAAAAAAGAATTGTAATCTTTAAGAAAGAAAGAGAAATAATACAGAAGTAGTCCTCGGCTCATGTCTGAGGAGGTCCATCTGCAATTATCATTCATTATTTACAAGTGTTTGCACACCATAGTCTCTTATCAAGTTCTCAGTACCTCTAATCTAGATTTCAAGCTCACATTCTACAAATTTCATTGTTTAAGGCTCATTGGGCCTGAGCCCATAATTGTCTTTGGATCCAGGTGCAATTGTGCACTTACAGTTACAACATATGTAGAGTATGTATGGAAACAACCCTAAATGATAAAAAAATTAAAGGTTTTTTTTTTTACTCTTTTTTTTTTTCTAATCCTATAAATAACGTGTTTTATTTTTATTTTAATACTAGTCGCTAATCCGCGCATTGCACTTGATTATTTTTTAAGAATGGTATTATTATTATTATTATTATTATTATTATTATTATTATTATTATTATTATTTTGCAATTTTGACAAATTTAATGAAGAGTAATGCATCTTGATGATGCTTAAAATCGCCGGTAGGTCTATTACCCAAACCTGTAGTCTTCAATAAAAGGTGAAGAGTAGTGAACCTGCAAAAATGAAAATACCTTCAGAGAGCACCAGTGTGGTGTCAACCTAAGACCCTCTGAAGGTTAAGTCAAAAACTCACAATAAACTTTTAAGAAGGAGTTTCCAAATAGTTTTTTTTGCATACCTTGAGATTGGAGTGTCTCGGTGTTTATATAGGGGTCTGTGGATGACCACCTTAGCTAAATTGTAGGGACATGGGTTATCCTTCAGCTAACTTGTAGGAGATGGGAGTTATCCCTTAGCTAACTTGTAGGAGATGGGAGCTGTCCCTTTGCCGGGTGATTGTGTGAATATAAGAGAGTCTTAGGTTATGCGAGCATTGTAATGTAGGCTCAGTGTGCACATCTTTTCTCGTCCGTCCCTATGGGTGACGGTCGCATTTGAAGGTCAGGCTCACGAATGCTTGCTTGTCAGCACTTGTGCTTGATGTGCATCGTGCTGGAGTAGTTGTGATAAATTGCATTAGTTACATCTAGTCTTCCATTTTTTATAGGTTGGTAATTTTAGGAAGAGTAATCCATTCGAGAATAGTAACTCATTTGGGAAGAGTAGCTCTTTTGGGAAGACTGACTCATTTGGGAAGACTAGCTCGTCTCTAGCATTAGAGTGATTCTTGTAGATTGATTGTAGAAAATGGTAGTGCTGAAGCAACGACATTGCTGCGCTTCCCCGTGGCGAAGGCCATGGCGGATCAATGTGCGTTGAGCTCATTACAAATTGCTTTGTGAAAGAACAAAAAAATCAGAACCAATGACCTCACCTCCGAGCTCCTCACACAAGCAACTGTCGTAGATGAAGAAGAAGACAACAAAAAAGAATCAACCTTGTTCACTGAATTTGGTAGTACCGCTCACCTCTTGGTGTCGCCATATCTCTCTCAAACTTTCTCGGGAAAATTCTCTTCCTAAAAATTGAATTGTTAGATAAAACTATTTTTGTAGTCAATAACAATTGTTTTTCGTTGTCTTTTATGTTAAATAAAACCTTAACATATACATTTTTTTTGGATACAAGATAGAATTTCTACTCTAATCTAATCTAAGTGTATATGCGTGTGAAACGCATCTATACTTGTGGAGTGACCACCGCACCTAATCTAAGTGTATATGGCCTATGCCCCCCACACCCTATAAGCATTTATACTTGTGGAGTGACCACCACACTTAATCTAAGTGTATATGTGTGTGAAACTACTTTCTAGAGACTTGAACCCCGACCCTTGCCCCTACACCCTACAAGCATTTATACTTGTGGAGTGACCACTGCATCAAGGGTGCACTATGGTATACATATACTTTTTTAAAACCTTTACATATACTTTTTAAATCATTATCTATACTTTTTTTGGATGTGAATCTTTATGTATACCTTAAACTCTATACACCTCACTTCCTTGAATACGTAAATATGAAGACAGTTATTATTATTATTATTATTATTATTATTATTTTGCAATTTTGACAAATTTAATGAAGAGTAATGCTCTCATAATCATATTTATCACAAAATATTTTTTTATTATTGTAGAATTTTTTTAATTTTATTTTTGAAATCTTAATTCTACCATAGTCAGTTAACTAATTTGTACATCTTCAAGTCAATTGAACACATTTTGCATGTTACATATAAATCCTCATTTCCATAAGGGTTGAAATAATGTGGACAATTTTTGCTAATATGGAAGTTAAAATTAAAATTTGTATACCTTGTCTTGATGTTGCCTAAAATTTGTATACCTTGTCCTGATGTTTAAGTAGTAATTCGAAAGGTAATTCATGTTGTATGGTTATGTTTTGATTGTGTAGTTGTATGATGGATTTGGGTTGTAATTTATAAGTTGTTTAGGATATTAAATATAGTGTTGTGTGTGATTTATGGAATAGTGATTGTTGTAGTCATTAACAATAATTTTTCACTGTTAATAAAACATTTAGATAGACATATACTTTTTTAAAACCTTTACATATACTTTTTAAACTTTTACCTACACTCTTTTTTACATGAATCTTTACATATACCTTAAACTCTATACATTTCACTTCCTTAGATACGTAAAAATAGAGACATCTATTCTGTAATGATAGTGGCTAATCAATTTTATCAATTTTTTAATTTTTTTTATGATCTCATTGGTAACGTTTTTAGTATTATCATATTTTACTGGTGGATGATTTGTTGACAGAGACATTAATAAAAGGTAAAACTGTAAAAGCATTCATTGGATTTTTAAAAGTTGTGGTGAGTTTAAAGGTGTATATTTAACACTTTTTTCTGTAGATGAAATTTTTTTTAAAGATAGATTGATGTGGATAGTTTCTGAGTTTAAATGTGTATATTTAACACCTATTTATATTATAAAGCAACTTATGGCGAGTTATGAAATTTTTTTAAGTGAAAGAAGAGTTTGTATTTACTTAATTATTCCTTTTGGTTTTTCTCTAATTCTAGTATTGAGGTTACTTATGATTAGTCTTACATCACCACTTATTTAATAATCTAAATCTTTTAGATTATACACATGTTTGTACCTAGATAACCTAGTGCATAACAAATTTTGCTAAACATGGTTTATAATTTAAACTTAGTTAATTCAACATGATATTTCAATTAGCTTAATTTGTTTAAAGTATATTGTAGCTATGCGTGAAGAGCCCAAATTTCAGTTGGGAGAAGCAGGTGCAGGCGCAGACGCAGATGCGGGTGTAGGCGCAGGCGCAGGCATGGAAGCGGATTCAGGCGTAGGAGCAGACGTGTGCGCAGATCAGACACATACAGGGATGGGGGCACAGGTGCAGTTTTAAATGAGAGTACATTAATAGAGTTTAGAAAAATATTTTTTTTTTAAAGGAAAATGAAGAAAGAGGGAAAGAAAACCATAAAAATATTTAAAAAGTATTTTTAGTTAAAATTATTCAATTATCTATCCAAATCTAGAAAGATATAGGACAACGAAGAGGTTCAATGCTATTATCTGATAATGATGACATGGCTTATCTTTTGAAAATATATTTGTTGAACAAATGAATTCAAAGTTAGAATGGTCATGTGATGGTGGATGAGTGGTTTTGTCAAAGAACTAGTAACGCTTTTTTGAGACCTTGGAAATCTCCTACACAAAATGAAAAAAAGTCGGTTAAAATGTTCTCATCATGTGCTACAAAGAAGTACCGTTGCACCATCAAAAAGCATTAACATGTTTCCAGTTCAAGGGAAAAAAAAAGTTGTGGTTAAAGAGATACATAAATTAGGACACACTTTTTCTGGCATGTGAATCAACATAAGACCGGGCTCACTCATTGAAGTTGATTAGAATAAGTTGTATACTGCTGAGATGATTGGATGATAAGATATATGAAATATGCTTTTGTCAATATATATGAAATCGGTTTTAAACTTTATAATGGATAATTTGCTATACTGACCTCATGTTCCCTCTCTCCCTCTTTTGGCAAACAGCTATGTTATCAAACCTTTTTTTTTGCATATTTTGGTATCAAAATCCTCCATGGGTAAGTTTTTATCCAATTCTGAATTACATGTCTATGTTGTCTCTGTTTAAAGATTCTTTTTGGGTTGTCTCTAATCCTAGAATCCTTGTGAGGTTACTCATGAAAGTCATGGTCTTACATCACCACTCATTTAATAACGTGCTTCTTTTAGATAATCATCAATCCAATACTGTCTCTAAAATATCTCTTTGGTCCTCAAATAATTAATGTTAGGTGTCTTAATTGCTGCCAAGCAATTGTTTGTACTTGGAAAAATTGACCCCCCCCAAAAAAAGCAGAAAGTATCTGATGTAAAATCTTCCCGTGTATTTGATGCCACTCATACACACATGTCAAAGTAAAAGAAAATGAAGTTCATCTTATCTGAATATTTCCAAAAGCACTCAAAAGTCTTCTAATAGAATAGTTTACATACATCCATTCTAACCTGCCAATACTTATTCATTAAAGACATCACGCAAGGGAAAAAATAACTCTATACATGTGACTAGGGGAAGGGACTCTTCTGCTTTGCTGAAAGGCACACTGATGGGGAATATTTTTTTACGCAAAACCAAGGTTGTAGAGCTGGTAAAGACCAACTTAGTTGTATGAAATTTTTTTAACTGTTGAACTTCTGTTCAGTAGTGCTTGCTGAGGCCTGCATCATCCAGTGACACCACAGTTAACAAAATATGAAATATAAATGTACCAAAATAGGGGGAAGTGTTTAGTATTATACAGTTCTTTACTGTGATATTTTGCATATGGTATCTCTCAATGTTAGAGAGAAAAAGGAAGTGGTTAAAGTGTTAAGGATGAAATTCAAGAATAATTTTTGTGAGATTTTAGAGATCATACACATGTTTGTACCTAGATAACCTAGTGCATAACAAATTATGCTCAACATCTTTATAAGTTAAACTCAGTTAATTGGTCATGGTATTGCAGTTAGCTTAATTTGTTAAAGTACATTTTGGTTATACGTTAAAAAGTCCAAATTTCAGCCCCCAATTCATCTTATATAAATAGAACGTAGATAATTGTATCATGGAAACATTTGGAAGCACATGAGATTCCATTTGCAAATCCTTTTTTCCCCTTGGGGGTTCAATGTGGATTTAGGAGTTAGGGAGAAGACAAAGCAGAAAAAAGATTTCAAAATTTTTTTTTTTAATATTGCAGTTGGCTTCAACTCTACATGCATCATACCTTGAAGCTTCATTTGCTCATGAATACACCTTAAATAGCTATTAAATTTCAATTTACTGATTAGAAATGCTTTCTATTAAATTACCAATTTTTCCAAAAGCTTAAACTATTAGGAAATGGTGAATTTAATCACTTAACCATAAGTCTAATACTCCTCCTCACTTGTGGGCCTAACTTTCCCTTTATAAGTGGGGGCCCAACAAGTGAGAATTTAACATTTTAAATAGGAGATAAAGTAAAACCAGAGATCGAACTCAAGATCTCCTGCTCTAATACCATGTTAAATTACCGATTGTCCCAAAAACTTAAGCAATTAGGAAATGGTGAATTTAATCACTAACCATAAGTCTAACACTTTCTTTATGTTGAATTTAAATTTTCAGGGTCACTTGCATTATAGCAAGAAACCTATTAGTTCCATTAACATTTTCCCAGTGAGTGCAAAAGAATACTGACCCCAACTGATGTCACAAAATTGCAGACAGCACATTTCACAGATCGTGCTCCATATTGGTACATCAATAGCATCCTGCAATTACCAC
Organism: Castanea sativa; assembly: GCF_040712315.1. Lineage (NCBI taxonomy): Eukaryota > Viridiplantae > Streptophyta > Magnoliopsida > Fagales > Fagaceae > Castanea > Castanea sativa. The sequence continues at coordinate 6,104,981 of NC_134022.1, forward strand.
AATTGACGTGTGCCACCTGGTTTGCTGTCACAATACATTTGACATTTGCCCCCATTTAGTGATTACTCAATTGTAAGGTTGCCAACCATAACATAGAACAGAGGATATTTCAAAATTTTAAGAGATTATATGGTGGAGAGGAAAAAAATTCTTGTAAAATTGTTTATGCTGTAAATAGTTATACACCTTCCAAGGCTAGATTCACAGTGTGACAACAAGAACATTGGACACTTGTTGCTCCACGAATGTACATGAGCAAGGTGTGGCAGCCTCCACAAACCAACTGGGCCATTTCAGTGCCTGGCAAAGAGTTGTACAAGCAAAAACTGAGTGTTCATTTTCCATGTTTACTTGCTCAGTCCAAATATAGATTGAAAACACTCAAAATTGAACTGAACTTACTATATAAACTCCAAAATAAATAGAGACCATACCGGGAGGAGGGACTGCTGTGACTGCATTGCAGACAGCACAGCATACAGAAGTTGCTCCAACGGGATACAGTAAAAGGTTTCGACATCCAGAACACACAAGCTGGCTCTGCGCACCTGATCACCGACATAGACATAAACTATTTCATCAGTCATAGCTAATAGAAACATAACAACTTTGAACTAGTGCAAAACCACTAACTTCCAGCATTGACACTGTTGAAATGTATAGCAAGTATTGCTAATTCAAGAATTCTCCCATATCTAATATGTTCAATTCTAATTTTATTACCTTTTGATTTGACTAACCCATCTAATAATTTATTCTTCTCGATGAACTTGTCGGATTTTTTTTCTCCTTTGAAACTATGCTTGAGATTAATTATACAATTAGACCTTATATTTTCTTAGAAGACAGAATGTAAAGAAAAAGAATAGGAAAAGCCTTTCTTACTACATCTAATTCATCATTCGGTGGATGAAAGATTCCTAGATTTCTTAAATAATCCTCTTATTTATCAGAAATGAAAAAGATAGAGATTTGACATTGTTAAAGCTTAATCTAAGTATGGAACTGTGTAAGATACCATTAGCAGGTGGTGTATATGGTGCTGGAGCCGGTGTCGGGTATGGGGCAAGCGGAACTGGCATTATAAAATCTCAGAGAGTTACTCTTTTCTCTTCCTAGCTCTTTGTAATTTACTCCCTCAGACAAGCAGAACACGCTCATTCTATCCCATACTTACCATTTCTGGATAGAGAAAGAAAAAAGCACACTTGAAAATGTTGCTACAAAGGGCCTGCCAAAACACCTTTGGTTGTCTAGCAATTTAAGCCACATATCAATGAAAAACACAAGAAAGAGATGTAAGAGACCATGCAAAAAAGGATTTCAGACAATTAAAAATTACCAAACCCAAAGCAATCCACGAAGCAAAAGCAGCAATGAAGATGCCAGGAAAAAAAGAAAGAAACTTAAATCCACATCATAGGGCAATGAAATTGAGCTTTAACATCGTGGAAGTGGGGCAGACACATACCTTTGCAACTTGTAGCAGATGAAGTGGAAAGAGAGAGAGAGAGAGAGAGAGAGAGAGGGGATGTTATTGTTAGTGAACATTGGACTAAAGTATTGTGAAAAAAGTTGGGTGTAAAAAGAGATTTTTTACATTGTTTTCCCTTTTTGTCATTTCAATTTGGGACTGTAATTCCATAGTCCGGGACTATGCTCCCTCTCTCTCTCTCAGAGAGGGGTGGGCTCACATGTGAAACCCATCCCATGGTAAGAGAGAGCATGGTTCAATAATTTTGAGTAATGTTAAAATCACATAATTTACCACAATTTTAGCTACAATTCTCCATGTGATGAATTGCGAGCGGTAGATATGTATACTCATATAGATCCACAACTATATTTCTATGACTCCTAACCTATCACAGGACAAGTTGTGGCCAATTATGTGGTTCTTTTTTAGGTGTGAGGTGCAGTGAAACTTTCATTGTATTTGTTCCTACTCTCCTATAGATAGATGTTTGGTTTTTAACTACCATTTCTGTTGGTGGCATATCAAGATCAACTTTTTCTAAAACTCTGGGCCCCCCACCCTCTCTCTACTTTGCTATTGGTGGTAATCTAATAGTTGCACGTGATTGATGCAACGCAACCAGCCTTACACTCCTCTCTCTCCAGGGAATTGGATGTCTCACAATTAGCCGCGTTGAAAGACACAGGAATCAGTACCGTCTGTCAAATTCCACTTTCACTCTGCTTACTCTGAAATATGGATTAAGAGCCTATTGACTCTTAGTCTTTAGCTGGTGTTGCTGTGTGTGCTTGGCATTATTGCAAGACACACTGCCATGCTTTGATTGACTATGTCTATGTTTGGTGGTTCCTTATTCCAATATTTACGATCTGTTTATTTTGCCGAAAAACTTTCTGTAATAATAATTTTTTATATTTTTTAGTATTTGATAGCGCAAAAAAAACTAGGTCAATAGAAAACTATATTTAGTCAACGGAAAACTCTAATAAAAATAAGGCTTATTTTTTATAGGTTGTTTTCCAAATTTTTTTTTTGGAAAACAATGTCTCTCTCACACGTTACATCTCTTATAAATATTATCTTCGTCTATAACCATAAAAAACATACTTTTTTGGCATCTTCTCTCTTTCATGGTAAGTTTTCTCACTTTTTCTCTCTTCCCTTTACTTTTTCTCTCCTCATACCCTCATTGTCACTAACTCTAGTCCCTCCTCTTCCCATAGATCTCTCTCTTTAACTGTCTCTCTTCTCTCTTTTCTCCATGTTTCTCTTCTCCTCTGTAACACAATTTTCTGATTAGATTTTTTTTTTCCTTCACTAATCGGTCAATAACTCCGACTTGCAAAGGAGAACAAATTTGCAACAGTAATTATTTCATTCCTCTCTACCAAAATCCCAATTCTTTGCTTTGAATTTCAAGCTTGATTTTCTTTTTTTCTCTAAGAAATTTTTGGTCTGATGGATTCCAGGCAAAAGTTACTTTTTTTTTTCGTACATAAAGTGCAAAAAAATAAAATAAAAGAAGAAGAAGAAGAATGAATGAAGTAAAAGATGAAAATTTTAAACATAATACCTATATTGCTCTAAATTGCTTCTACATGGGACAATCTTTACCGCGGACTAATAATATTTTTATATAATGAATGATAATTGTTTAGGAGGATTGCATTTGTTGGCAAATACTTTTTTTTGTTGGCAAATACTATGTAGTGATGATATATTATACAGTACATAATGTAAATACATAATTTAGAGTAATATTAAAAACTTGTGGTTGACCATAGTAGACAAATGGTTGATATGTGTGTGTGTGTACGTACGTTACTGTCTATATATATGAGCAAGATGAGTAGTAGAGATCATGAAAATTTGACAACTAATTAATTTTGATTGTATCTATTGTCAAAAGTTTAGTATGAAAACCAAATTCATTCTTGGTTTTTTATTTATAATGATTACATTAGTTAGTTTACATAATATACATGTTTTAAATTACAAGAAATATTTTAAAAAAATTACATACCAAATACCAGAAAACATTTTCAAGCTCATTTTTAAAGTCGTTACCAAACACTGGAAAATAAGACAGTTTTCTAGAAAATGCTTTTTGGAAAATGAACCATTTTTCAAAAAACGTTAATGCTGAAACAAACAGAGCGTTAGTTAGTATCCATTTGAATATACATGAGAATACAAGTCTCGCCTGAAAGAAAAATAAAAAAATTTAAGAAATTAATTTTTTTAATGATATCAAAGCTCAACCCCAGTTAAGATGTAAGTTTGTAACATAAGTCTAGTCCAAATTGATTGTATCTAATTGTACTTAGATTGTAGGTGAAGTATGGGTTCTAGTTAGTTCAACTGGTAAAGTTTCTGATGGTTAAATAAGAGATCTGAAGTTCAATCTTCGGGTGAAAATATCCAAATACCACGTTTTGGCAATATTTGTGGCAATCTAGCACTGTTTCGAAGATATTTGTAATCTACTACTTTTTTGGTACTCGAGTTTGTGAAACTCGAGTTCCATGTGAGTCTGTCACCTTGGCACTAGCTGAGCTGGATTTTGGGCATTAAAAAATGCCACCTAGTACTCAAGCTTCTTAAACTTGAGTACTGTGTGTCTGTAGTACCCGAGCTCCCTAAACTCGAGTATGGCTCGAGTATAAGAGGTGAAAGGATCCAGACTCATACTCGAGTTTACAGGACTCGAGTATTGTGTTAGTGGGACCCAAGCTCCCTAAATTAGAGTATGGCTCGAGTTGCACGGTAATAATATAGCCAAACACAAAACAGAGACTCAACTTTTATTTCAAACTCAAAACACACACTCTCACTCTCACTTCTCTCTCTCACTTAAGTGTCCAGAACACTCTCACTCTCCTTCACACCCAAACATACAAACCCCAAACCCTCACTCTACTGAAGACAAGCACATCTCATTGGCGGTAGAAAACTATCGTCTTCTCTCGTCAATGACCTTTCACTCAAAACCTCACTCAGCTCTCTCACTGTCTCGCATTGAGGTAAGTAGTAAAACACAGCCCCTCTCCTTCTATATTTACTCTTGATGTAATTTTTGAGTTTTAGGGTTATTGTCAGTGAGAGAGAAAAAAAATAATTCTAGCCCAAGTTTTAGGGTTATTACAATGCATTTATTTTTTAGTAAATGGTATTGCGTTGCTTGTGTTGGATTATTAGCAAAGAATAAAGGGTAATTTTTCACTATGATTTTTCCCTAATTGGATAATAATAAATTGTGATTTACCATAACATTTTGTTGGCAACTTGTATGATATGATATGATACATGGTGTTGTCTATTAAAAATTGCATTTTTATTAGGTGGGTTTTAGAGTATAGTCTTAGATTTTTACGTTTTCTTAAGTTTGACCATGAAAGATGTGGTTGGATTACTTGATAGGTCATAGGTGATTATTGTGTGGTTGAAAAAAAAAATTGTAATTTCATTCCATAGACAATTCACTCTTGAATTTGTTCTTGGTTGCTCTAAGGCCCTTTGACCTTGACTGCTGAAACTCTGTTACTTCAAAGTCTCTACTAGTTTTTCCTATTTATGGTTTTGTATGGACTTTTGCTAGTTTGGCTTTGTAATGCTTTTGTTTGGTTTGGTTGCTTTAGAGACTTGGGAAGACAATAGACTTTGAACAATTTCCTTATTAGAGTTTTGGGATCAGTGTGGTTGATAGAAAAACACAAGCCCAAGAAATAGCAATTGCACTAGGGGTCACCATCAGTTTTATCTTTCTCTTATGTCTAGCAATTGCCATTTGGTGCAGAGAGAGACAAAGAAACCAAACTATCCTACATACCAATGGTCAGTAGTATTCACTATTCAATTGAGAAACTCCTCTAGTAAACAACAGTGACTGATTTTGATTTTTTTTTACCTCAAATTGGTCTTTAATATTTTTTGCAGATAACCAAGAAGAGGGACTTACAAGCTTAGGCAACCTAAGAAAGTTCACTCTCAAAGAGCTCCAATCAGCCACTGAATATTTTAGCTCCAACAACATCCTTGGTGCTGAAGGTTTTGGAAATGTATATAAGGGAAAGTCGGGAGATGGAGCTATGGTGGCAGTGAAGCGGTTAAAGGATGTCACTGGAGCCACAGGGGAATCACAATTTTGAACAGAATTGGAGATGATCAGCTTGGAAGTTCACCAAAATTTTCTCTGGTTAATTGGATATTGTGCTTCCCCTAATGAGTGGCTTCTGGTTAATCCTTACATGGCTAATGGTAGTGTGGCCTCCAGACTTAGTGGTTGGTCCTATCTTACTTTGCTGCAACTGCTATCATTAAAAGTCATTGTTAGGCATGTGTGTAACAGACCAATTTTTATTTAATTAAAAAAAAACATTGTTGGCATGATTGATTTTTATTATTCTCTTCTTAGAGTACTGCAATACCACAGTTTGATCTTGCTATGGACCACAATTGGTTGGGGTTGTGTGCATATTTGTTTTAGTTCAAACGTCCAACATGTGTGTTGGGACCAATGTGTAGTTCATTTTCATTTCTGGATATCTTTTCTTTTGCTTTAATTGGTAGTTGTTTCCAATGGCCAATTTCCTTATAATAACGACATTCCAAATATGGAGAATTTTTTTTAGCTTTAGTATTTGTAGTTTTTGTAATTTTCCAAATTCGTTGAAGTATTGGTCAATATAATAAGTCAAATTCTTAACCAAATAAATATACCACCAGACTGACTAATGATACAAAGAACAAAAAGGTTAATAGCAAACTTTAAGCTTAAGTTGAAACTTCCTTTTACTTTAGGCAATCTTATGGATGCTTTTTTCTTTGCATTTACAAGTTGTATTACTCAAAAAATATGTACTTAATGAGTTTTGAGGAGGCTCTTTTTTATTTGATAACGTTTTTAGATCTTTAAAATTGTTATGAGACTATTTGATCAAAATCAAGAGGCAATCTTATCTGAAGGTCACTGTTAAGGAACCAACCGAAGTATCATATTTGAGCCATACTCGAGTTTGGGGAACTCGGGTACTATATATGTAACATTACACAATACTCAAGTCCACTAAACTCGAGTATGAGTCTGGATCGTGTAAGCATCATACCTGAGCCATACTCAAGTTTGTGGAACTCGGGTACTGTATATGTAACATTACACAGTACTCGAGTCCACTAAACTCGAGTATGAGTCTGGATTGTGGAAGCATCATACCCAAGTCATACTCGAGTTTGTGGAACTTGGGTACTTTATATGTAAGATTACATTGTACTCGAGCCCATGAAACTCGAGTTCACGACACACAATACTCGAGTTTAAGAAGCTCAAGTACCAGGTGGCATTTTTTAATGCCCAAAATCCAGCTCAGCCAATGCTAGGGTGGCGGACTCACACGGAACTCGAGTTTAGTGAACTTAAGTACCATTTGGTACTCAAGTTTCGCAAACTCGAGTACCAAAAAAGTAGTAGATTGCTAAATATTTCCAAAATAGTGCTAGATTGCCACAAATTTTGCCAAAACGTGGTATTTGGCTATTTTCACCTCAATCCTTGCCTACACCAAAATCTAATTGGTGTTTTGATTTGATAATAAAGAGTTATCATCAAGAGCAAACTTCATAAATTGAAAATCTCTCAAAAAAAAAAAAAAAAGATTGTAGGCGAAGTATTCATAATCTTGAAATTTAAATACTATAACATTAGTTTGGTTTTTGTTAATCAAGGACTTAACTTGCTAAAAATGCCCTTCAAATGGTTTCTTGTAATACGCAAAGATTAATAATAAATACATAACTAACGAGGACTTTTGCTGTAAATATGTAAGTATCAAAGACTAATTTTTTGTCTCTCTAAGCCCTTTCATTTTTTTCTAACATAGTAATATAGTTGAGTTTTATCTTCTTTTTTTAAGTCGGTATCAAAGTCAAATATGTGTGATCTTCATTAATCCATATCTTTAGTTACTATATCCAAGTTCATTCTCTACCGCCATTGCCAGCCACTCTATAGGGCTCATCATTAAGGGTGTGAATTCGGGTTAGTGTGTCGGGTTTGTGTCGTGTCAAGGTAAGAGTATTCGATTAAATGACTCAACCCTAACCTGACCCATTTAATAATCGTGTCATGATCCTTCAACTCTAATCCGACCTGTTAATAAGGCGGATTGACCTGACCCAACCCATTTGACACGCTTAATAAACGAGTCGTGTAAGGTTAACACGAATGTAACACAACCCATTTCAACCTGCATAATATTTAATGTAGCATCCATCGAGAAATAATTTTTTATTTTACATCCCAAAAGCAGTACATACACTTTAAGTCTTCAACCCACATTCAAAATAATATAGTTCAACAAAAATATAACATATATCTAGAAATAAGTTCTTTACACTTTAAAAGAAGTGCATACACTTCAACCAAAATTCAAAATAACATAGTTTAACAAAAACAACATAGTTCAACAATAATATAATATTCTTGGAACTTGCCAAATGCTAAGTATCAATATTGAAAGAATTTAAGCAAATAATAGACTAATCCTGACTATGACTACGATTATCATCTAGAGAGAGAGAGAGAGAGAGAGAGAGAGAGAGCAATAACCAGTTTGAGACTTTGAGTTTGAGAATTTGGCATGAGACTATAAGATAGTAGAGTAAGTAGTACAGTTGAAATTAAAAATAAAATAAAATAAGATATTTATAAGAAGGTTTAGAAATTTAGGGTTTGTAGGATTTAGAGATCTAGGGTTTGTAAAGTTTCAATTTCTAATTATATCATTTGTAAGTTTTTGTAATTACTCACTTTTTTTTTAAATTTAAAATATATGTTGGATATAAAAGGTATTTGACAAATCTAAAATAAAATGAATATTATTTGTTATACAAGTTAAATAGGTTGTATTAAGTGGGTCATTTTTAGTTAATATAAATAAATTGGCGTGTCAAACGTGTCTATTGCGGGTTATGCAGGTTAACTCACTTATGACACATTTCTAATCGGGTTGTTTTTGGGTCGACCCGTTTATGACCTAAACCCATTAAGGCACAATCCTAACCCGCAAAAACTCATGTCGGGTTCGTGTCGTGTTCGCGGGTTGGGTTGAACATTGACAACCCTACTCATCATGATCTATCACCTATCATGGACAATGTCTAGATCTAGTAGTTTTTTAAAAGACAATCTTTTAGTGATTTCAACTACATTCAATAGGCACATGGATCTTTCTTTTATACCTGATTTCCAGTTTTCCTTCTTATCAAATGTTCTCAACTATATAATTAACTGAGTATCACTTACCAGGTATTCTCATCTATTGGCTTTCTTTCTGGTTATGCGTCTTTGTCATCTTCAGGCCATGTTACTAAGACCACGCCTTTGATCAACTGCATTTTGGCTTTCTTTATGGTCATGCATCTCTATCATCTTCAATTAGAGTTTTTCAAACCATCCTTTGATCAATAGCATACGTATGTATGATCTGCATTGTGCGAATATTTGAGCCTCAATCATTGCAAACATTTGGCTTTGTTCCACATTAAACACCCTAGTCTAGCTACTTCGCAACCAATCCAGTTACATTTTGCCTCAAGGCTTTACTATCTTTCCAAACTTAAGTTGTCTTTAGGCTTCCACCTTGAGTTTGAGTGAGATGCTAAAGATATCAAGGCAGAATCCTAATCGATACTCAAGTTTGTTATATGATCACTCTAGTCCAAGTTCATTACGACTAATCCTACCCAATGGCAGAGCTAGAAAATTTTCTCAATGGGGGCCATGTTAAATGTATCACTATACTCTTAACTCTCTCAATATAGATACGCATGACTTTATTTTTGAAAAAAAAAGAATTCTTTTTACTAAAGAAATTTACTTATATATTTTTTAAAATAGTATTGTTACAGCCACAAACTATTTTACAATATTTTTACAAAATGTTGAATTTGACCAACCTTTTATTGGTTTTTATGTAAGCCCACCATTAATATCACTTTTTCATTTACTAATAATTACTCATCATATCAACAATTGTAAAAAAATTTGTAAAATAATTTGCATCACTAGCATTATTCTTTTTTATAAACCTATGCTTTAAATGCTCCTAAGATTAATGACTTATATATGACAAAAATTCAATATTGAAAGGAAGATAAAGGAGAAAACAATAAATTAAAGAGCATTAATACCTTCTTTTTTTAAAATAAAGGGGGCCGTTACCTAAAATTTACTCAATATTTGAAAATTTTAACATTAAAACGGAGGAGGGGGCATTTTTGGAAAATCCAGGGGGTCTTGGTGCCCCCTTCTTCCCCCCTTCCATCCTCCATCCTGATCCTACCTAGAGTGCAAACAAAGTATCTTAATCTTCCTTGTGGTTTAAGTATTGTAATCATAGTTTTTTTTATTAAATTGTTTGCTAGAATTTATCTTATTATAAATACATTCATTGGGTTCATTGTAATGTACAAAACTTAATAATAAAGATGAAGCCTCTTCATATATATGTGGGGAGTAAAAAGACCCTGATGGGTATGTGGGCCTTTGGGCCATACTAAGGAAGGTCGACCTGCTCCTGGGTTTAGAACTTGTTAGTATTATGGGTCGGCCCATACGCCGAGGATTTGAGGGTACAGCCGAGGATGATTTTTCCCCTCGGACGGACATCGGAGATTCCGGGACTTCATTGTAAAGGTTAGTGAATGACACGGTGAAGACCAATGGTAAAAGGAGGTGAACCCTTGACTGTCCTAGAAGCATCGATGCTAGAGAAATACCAAGGATAAAGGCTGCCACCTCCACATTAAAGACCCTACACCTACCACTCTGGCCGCATTAATGGGGAAGTGACACCTAAACAGTGGAAGAGAAACTTCTGGTTACTATTCAAAGGCATTGAGAAAAGAAATATCTAGGCTAAGGGGGAGTTGGGGCAACACGTGTACAAAGTATCAAAAAGAAGAGTATTTAAGGAGCAACCTAGAACTGAAAAGGGGGACGGACTTTTTTGTAATCTAAAAGTAAAAGAAAAAAGAAGAAGAGATAATATAAGAACAACTCTTGGCTTACGTCCGAGGAGGTTGATTTACAGTATTTCCCGTTGTTTTTGAGTGTTTGCAATCTTTGGCTTGTCATTTAATCCTCACATACTTCTAACCTGGGTTTCAAGCCCACACTCTACAAACTCATATTGTTTAAGGCTCATTGGGCCTGGGCCCGTAACTGTTCTTGGGACCAGGTGCAATTGTGCACTTACAATATATATATATATATCGGGGTGTTTTGGCCGTGGATGTAAACCTCTAAGACCAAATCAAGTAAATTCTGCTTTTGGCTTCTATTTCATTCTTTTCCGACTCACTCACAATCCCAACAACTTTTCTAACAAAATTTTTTATTTTATTTTATTTTTTTATTTTTATGTTTTCTAATAAATATGACATAATTGAAGTCAAATCGATAAGCATAGAAAAATGATATTTTTCATTGGCTTTGAATAGAGGGAGTCTCTTTTATGATTAATAGAATTTTGAATGATGTGACATTATATACACCCTTAAATTCATGAAAATTAAACTCAAGACAAATATCGAGAATTCTAATATATAGTAAGTTATATGAAGACCTCAAATAGAGTGTATCTTTTCACAAAATACCCACCAAAAAAAAAAATTAGTATATGCATTTATGTAGTGCAGCAATAACAACCTCTCAGACTTTAGCTGTAATTGAACAATGATAAGGCCTACATTATGTCTGTGAGCAATCCCAGTCCCAGCCTCTATCTAGTTGAGTATAGAACAACGACACCCGTGTTTTTGCTTAGATTAAGATAACTCTAAAGTTATAATAATCACAAAATATTTCATAACTATTAACATGACAAATTATTAATGGTAAATAATAAAGTGTTATCAATACTAATGGATTAAAAAAAAAAAAGTCTATTTAACTGCTACAAAAAATGTGAAAATCGTCGTACCAATAACATTATTCCTTTTAGATCAACCAAGTGCCAAATATGAGTTCACTAGTGAGTGCTTTTCCAGGTATACAGGCTTTAGATTCTCAAAAAAAAAAAAAAAAAAAAAAAAGATTAGACACGAATTTTTTAGTTGCTTTCATGAATAGTCAGACTACATCTTCATTTCAGTCATCATTATCTCACAATAATCTACAGTAAAAGTGGCATCTGTTGGGGTTTTCTGGTCTGGTGTTACTCTCATCATTTAGGATTGTCAGGTACGACATGCCATGCAAATTTCGGACAGGATTGACATGTTCTGCAGAAGTGTATTATAAATGTTAAAACAGCATATGCTCTATTTAAATTTGTGGTCCAACTTTTATTCTGCGTACCCGTTATTGCGAGAATAAATAATTATTTTATAATTGTGAAATAATATACAACTTGTTCTTTAGAAGTTCGTAAGGGCAAAAATTCAAAACATTTTAAAGCAAATTTCAAATGCACACTGTGTCACACGTTTAATATAAAAGTTATATCTTTTTAAAAAATTATACCATATTTTATACTTTGCTCTCAGAACTATTAAAGTGCATGATTGACCTTCTAAAATTATAACTTTGTAACGCTTAACTTCTGTTTTCTGTTTTGGAGTTAAGTTTAACAAAATTTAATATTAAAAGGCCAACCTACCCCTCCCTCCAAAACTAAAGGTAGAGGGTAAATTTATTTTGTAATGCTATGCTTTGTTAGACTTAATTGATAACATATTAGGAAGGGTAAAGTATTACATGAGTTTTAGTTTAGAGGGCTGATCGTGCATTCTTGTAGTCTAGAGAAGGTAAATGTAAAACATGATATAATTAGTGGTAGAAAAGTATAATTTTTCTTTCCTTTTTTTGATAATAAAAATAAAAGTTGTCAAAAATTATATTTTTTTTATAAACACCATACTAATAAACTACCAAAATAAGTCATTCACAAACTCATTCTTAATATGCTTGAGCACTATAGTATTGATGCATGGATTCTAAATGCTCATTTCTTTGATATTGAAAAGAGTTCGATAGTAAATGTAACTTGAGAAAAACTATCATTTATCTCAAAAGCTTACATAGTTAAAAAATAATAATAAACTAACACAGCTAATAAGACAGGTCAAAATAATATTAATTAGAAAATAGCACAATGGTACAAAAGTTACAAAACAACTAAATGGCAATATTTGTAAACAAAAAAAGGAAAAACATAAAACCAAAAACATTTATGAGGCTAAAAGGATAAGACAAAATAAAAAGGGAAAAAGGAAAGTTGAGAGAGAGAGAGAAGCACAGTATAAATAGTAGGGTTGTATTAACGAGCACCATAACTTTTTAGATTTTTTTTTTTTACAATTTTTTTTTTTTTTTTAGCTTTATGTTATTTTTTCAACTTTATAAGTATTTTTATGTCTTTTTCTTTTATTTATCTTATTTTTTACTATATAGGACTCAAATTAGAAAAACCTTAACAAGCACCACACGGTACTTTAGTATTCCATTCCATGACCATGAAGTAGCCATAGCCAAACCACAAATACTACTTCTTTTTGGATTGAAGCCTTGAACCCCTTTACCATTTATAAGCTTTAGCACAATACAAAAGAGTTAGAAGACTAAAAGACCCTCACAAGGTCCATCTGATAAAGAAGGCGAAGGGACAGAGGGACCACTACACTGTACTTTTCTTGGCTTTTCCCCGCATTTCTAACTCGATCCCAACTGGATATTCCGCCCATTAATATTGTTCTAGAAATGTCCTCCAATCGTTCTCACTGCATATACATATATTTATATATAATTTGTCTTCCAATAATTCAGTTGTACTTGTCCCCTTTTTTTTCTATCTTAATTTAAAAACCAAGAAAAAAGTAAAACAGTTTCTAATTTCATGCCATGCCATGCCATGCCATGCTATAGCATAAGTCTGTAAAGAATCAAAGTTTCAAAAATGAAAAGAAAAATCCATGTCATAATTTTTTTTTTTGTAATTCAATATTTATAATAGAAGGAAAATATTTGAACCTTTAATGTTTATTTTGAAAACCTACAAAAGTAACAAAACTCTTTGATCCATTTATAAATAAATAATATATATATATATATATATATATATATATATATATATATATATATATATATATATATATATATCATTTTTTGGCATACAAGATTATCTTTAGGCCTCCAAACACGGTCATATGGGCAGGCTGTTCCCAAAACGTTTTCTTGCCACTAAATGGAAAAAAAAAAAAAAAAAAAAAAAAATCTAAGATCAATCTTTTTAGTATTAGTTTAAAACAACTTATTTAGCTGAAACTGAAATTTTTTTACTGAAAATACCATAGATAAATATAAAAATTAGTTAAAATAGTATAGAATCAATTAATAATACCAAAAAGTGCAGTAGAACTCGTGAATAATAACAAAAATAAGTTAAATAGTAAAATAACTGGCAAAAATAATCAATATCAAACGCACACTTAGTGTGAGGATTCCACAAACTGCAAGTAGTAGAAAAAAAATTGCGTGTTTATATAAAAAAATACAAACAGTCAATCACAAAATAATTGTATAAAAGAGTGGTAAAAGGTGTTCTAGAATTACTTTTTTATTTATTTTTAAACATTGTGAGTTTTGACCGTACCTCTAACTGCAAGTAGTCAGCCCGGATCTATGAAAAGATTTTTACTCGGTGCTAGTTGGCCAGCATTTAGCTCTGTTTTAGTCTGGACCATATCTGATTTTGACCTACTTCTACTGTGAAAACATAATTAATTCACTAGTTGAAGATAATTAAAGACATGCCTTCAAGTTTTCAACATCATCCACTTGGGGAGTATTATCTAAAGTAATCTACTTGATTTGCCAGCATACCAGATTTGAGATTTCATCCTAATATATAAGATAAGGCATGTACTTTAGCTGCCGAAAAATTGGACTAAAACCATATTAGGTCTATTCACTCCTCTAAATTGAGTTTCCTAATAACAAACTTGAATTAAAAAGTACCACAAAATTTGGCAGGAAAAACACTTTCATGGCAACAGATAAATATCAGTAAAGAATTCTATCCACATTTACATCCCCTATCACATCAGATGCTTACAGCCCAGTCATGGGCTGCCCCATAGATATAAAATTTCAGCTATACATTCTCAACCACATTCCAACCAGCAAGAAGAGGAGGATTGGTGGGATTGTACTAAATATGTTGACAAAGAAAGAAGAGACTTGGAGCTATCAAAGTCTGGGTCATTAGGATTGGTCCACAAGACATTGCCACTTCTAGTTCTGTAGAGGCCACAAAGCAAGGCATCTAAAATATTTCCAGGGATTCAAATGTGGGCCATGCATAGCATTGGCTATTCTAATAACTATGAAGCACGATCAATTTCATTAATTTTGATCTGCATGTTCTGGAGAAATAACATGTAGGTCTGTTATGCTCCATATATATGCATAAAACGTGTACTACTTCAGGAAAAAGCTCATGGTAAGCATAAAAGAAAGTCATCACTTTCCTTTCTTTTTTCTCAAATAAAATATACGTGTACAAGATAGATAGAGATAGATAGAGCACTTGCAGTTAATGCAAAATAAAAGGATTAGAAATTTAACAATAATTATTTGATGTTACTTGTTACATATACAAAAATAATAGAATCTACAAATGCTATTCCAAAAAAAAAAAAATCTAGTTGGATGACATAGATATCTTCAGGGAAAATACTTGGTTTATGTGGACCATAATTAATGTAGTAACAGTCATCAAAATTGATTGACTCATACTTCTGTTTAAAAACATCGACATCCACTGATATTTCTTTGTTTCTATGTACAGATAAAAATCCCAGGGAAGCAAAAAATATAAAGTGCAGATGATGAGAGAGACTTAATCTTTGTCATTTTCAGCACCTGGACTACCATATACAACAGAGAAATAATAACCTACTGTTCTCAATGTGAGGCCTGGAAACCTGTGAGAGCTGCCTGGTCGCAGATCAATCTTAACAAATGGCCATCTCATGGTTTTTGCAGCTTCACATTCTTCCCATCCATCCCCAATTACACAAAAACGAACATTTGAACTGCTGAAACGCTCCTTGATCCATTGAAAACATTGGATTTTCCCTTCTTCCCATGAGCTGTAAACTGAAGAAATTGCAGAACTATCATTAACCATTACAACTTAAGCTTATATAAAAGTTAAAGATGCATATATTTTAAAAGTTAAAGATGCATATATTTTAAAAGTTGTACCCAATGCACAAAACTCCCACTTTTGCAGGGTTTGAGAGAGGTTGTGGCAGGTAGCCTTACCAAAGATCCATAATAATAAAAAAATAGAAAAAGGAAAAATTATAAATGCATAATCAAGTTCCTTTTGCTTTTTTTTTGGGGGCAGGATAAGTGCATAATCAAGTTTTATAAATTGCGATATTAACATAGGCCAAGAGAAACAACTGGAACTGATGCATCAACTGGCAGGAAACAACTGAACCATGTAAACACATCAAATGGCAGGAAACATGAGTTCATGCTCTTGCAACTCATGTTTCAGCAGGTTTCTAGAAAAATCCTGCTACTAAAAAAGGTCTTCTGCATTAGACAACACTAATGTTTATGATTAAGTCAAAGGTCATATTCTAATGCCATCCACACCAAGGAAATGGTCTAAACCTGCAAACCACGTATTATGCTCTTGGATAAGTAGAAATTCTGTCATGCTTTGTGTTTGGCTGACAAGCTTCCTAGAAATGTATGATGAAAGCTGGCTGAGCAGAGAAGTCCGTCCATGTATAGGCATAACCTTTGGCATGAGATTTATCGACTAAGCCTGGCTATTTGCACCCCTTGGCTTAAAGTGGCGGTACGCTTACCTACCGGGCTGTCTTTAGCATGAATAAGTATTGATTTAATTCCAGACGGGAATTAGAATGACTCTCATAGAAAAGGAAGTATATATATGAGTTAGGTTTGAGTTACGCCTAGTGTACCTCTTCCTAATATTGCACCACTTAGTAAATTTGTATTAAATAAGTTCTTTATAAATCCTTCATTAGATTACATTATCACCTTTATACCCTCCATACTTAAAAATATCAAGATGATTAAAGACTAATACCTATCTCATCTATAAAATGTTAATATTTTAAATTTTCAGTAGTTTAAAATTATATCAATGAATAGGATAGTAAACAATATCCGAGTGACATGAAATTCACAATACGCATCAAGAACAAATATAGCATGTAATCTATTAATGGGATTTCCAAAATATTATTCCAATTTAAAGTTATAAAGTAGTGTAACATTACCAAAACGTTACACTAGGTACAACTTGATCCTAAACATGTGTGTGAGAAAACAAATAGGCCAGAACTTGGTGCGCTGGCAAGTGCCCTCTACCCAAGCAATATGTCACAGATTCAAGTCCAACCCAAGAATTAGCCTCACCAAATTGAGAGTAAGGCTACCTACCAACCACCTTTCCCAAATCCCACAAAAGCTAGAACCTTGTACACTAGGTACGACCTTTTTATGTAACAAAAACAGGAATAAACTAGAATTCAGTCAACAACATAAGCTCACTCAAAATATAAAATTGATTGTCAATATCACCACCTTCGTTGTTTTGACAAGAAATGACCTATAAAATGGTCTGAAAACACTATGCCATCTATCAAGGAAATTTCAACTGAAGCTTACTTTTTTTTTTGGACAAATTGTAAATTCAACTGAAGCTTACACTTTAAACAGGCAACAGAGCATAACATTGTACAGGAAGAGGCAATACAATGATAAGCCATTTAAGTAAAAACAGATAATGGCAGTTCAGATACCTATGAGTCAGAAAACAAAGCTTAAGTCGAACAATGGTATTATAAATATTTAAGTTAAACATGAAATGAAGAAAAGAATGGTTTACCATTTTCATGTGTTATCAGATTGTCAAGTCGAAAGAGCAAACATTTCACAAGGCTGGGTATCAGTGATCCAGAAGTCACCAGAACATTAACATGCTGATACGTTGAATCAGTAGAGTCAACCATCCCATCAGCAGAGGCAGTTGAAGTTGTTTCTGTCTTCCCACTTGAACACTGCTCCAAGAAATCTCGAGCTACATCAATATGAGGATGAGCAACATAAGTAAAACCAATCATGCAATAGTAGCTAGACTTGTGAGAGAAGCACAAATACAATATATTTCAGACACCACAACAAGACAAGTTATTACTTAGGATTATCAGGCAGGATAGAACACAAAATCAAAAATCAATCAACACAAAGGCAAAGGGAAGCCAAGCAATATACTTATTCCAATGAATAATGACCATTTGCATAACAGCAGGGATGAAATGTCTTGCCAAAGTACAAGATTGAGATGCATGCCTGTTTTGATTATGAAGCAGATTGGCATGATATGATGGTAGAAACAACACTAAAAGAATACAAGCTCCATCTTCCTTGCCCTCAATCTCAGTATTAGGGAACCTCTTCCCATGGACCTGTTAGTTTAATTAGCAAACACTATGAGGTTACTGCCAAAAGTGCTAACACGCTGATAAATTAATGGTTCTTGAAACCACTATTTCCCTTTTTTTTATAAGTTAAAAGGAGACGAGTTGAAACCACTATTTCCCATCGTAGACACTTTTAACAAGAACATTGTTAGGATTTTAGTGTTGGCATATTCTGTGCCAATTTTGATGTATTTTCATTCAAATTAAACTTCTATGTAATAGTACATTTGTGGGCAATATTGTATCTGAGATGAGCGGCCAAATGCTGGAAATGGAGTTTCTGCATCAACAATCTTGGTCGGGCAAGTTGGAGATTTCAGTTGAGATCTCAGGTGAGTTGCAGTTTTTGAAATCAGTTGGCAGTGTGTCTCACTCGACACTCAACTGACTTTTGGTCGAGCAAGATTGCCAGGACCTGAGAATTCAATTACACACTTTCCTGTAGTACCCATCCAAGTAACCCTCTCATATATCTTTCTAAAACCCACGATTTTACACACCCAATTCTCAGATTGAAGAGTGAGAAAGCTACCCATTTTCCTTAGAAGAAAACTCATTGTAGTCTCTACCTTCACCCTCTCAAATTGTTGAATCCTAAGAGAGGAGACCCAAGCCTTATACACATAGATACCTTGAGTGATCTTGGTCAAAGCTTGGTGCTGGGAATCATTGGAGCAATCCCTAAAGCTTCAAGAGGCCTTGGAGTGGCCAAGGAGACTTGGTCTTGCCTCCCAATTATGTATGGTAATAGAATGGGGTGGCTTGCTTTGACTAAGACTCCACTTTTTGCTCTGTCCATGGAGCGTATGAATTTCCCGGAGGCTCAACTTGCGGAACTGGTAGCTAGTGAGGAGAAAGGATTAGAGCAATCGGGTGCGAGTAGGAGTGGGGAGCTCGAATACATTTTCATTTGGCTAGCTTGAAGTGTTTGTAAATGTGATGTATTGCAACTATTCTTACAAGTGATATTGGTTGGTGCTAGAGCCACTGGAGAGTTTTCACCCGGTTCAAGGTGTTTTGGATACTTGTGATTGTTTTGGGATTTGCTATTGTATTTGTGTATCCATGCATATATCAATTGGCTAATTAAATTAACAATTGCGCTAAACTTAGTATTTAGCTTAAAATTGATATAAGCCGTAATTTGGGGTCTCAACCATGTTTTCTCAAACATTTATTTGCCAATTTAGACAAATTATTGATGCCCTTCTCCTCTTCAACAAGTTCTATCAAGAGGGGGTAGCAGTCAGAATAAATTTTTAGTTTACATTTCAGCTAATTAGGCCTTTCTTGAATAAATTACAGAGAGGAGACCTCTTGATGCAGGGAGTGTAGCCAAAATTATTTCAGTATATCCCTTCTGCATCATCTCTCTTCCTAAATGTAGGATGAATTTGATGGTGCAAATTTTTGAAGAGTTATGGCAAAAATGCCAAAAATAATGCAAGGATAGGTGATGGCTGAATGCATCTAAAGGTACTAACAAAGAAGTCCTATCTCTCTCTCTCTCTCTCTCTCTCTCTCTCTCTCTCTCTCTATATATATATATATATTTGCTTCAGTTGCAGAAAGGGACTCTTCGTTAAACCAAGCAGGTTGATTTCTCTATAGTTTATTGAATTTGAAGGGCATGAAAAGGGACCCTGTTTTGCATTTAGAGGTTGGAATTTGTTATGATACAACCCTTTTCTCTTGCAGTATGGCAAATGATCATATTTCCCTACACATAGAAAAATGTTGTATAATTCCTGGAAACAACCCTTGTGAGATCAATTTCAGAAGATTCTAAATCTTGCCTATCAGCATTATAAGCAAAAACAGTGACAGGTTCCAAGTACCCTAGTTAATGAGGACAGGGAACAGGTGGTGAAGTTAGAAATTAGTTTCCTTTTATGAAATATAACTATACTCTCTAGGAGGTATTATCATGCTCATAAAAATCAGCCCTCCACTTAGAAGTTGGAATTTGTTATGTACAACCCTTTTCTCATGTAGTATGGCGGAGGATATCTTATTTACACATGGAAAAATTTTGTATAATTCTGGAGATCAATTTTAGAAGATTCTAAATATTGCCTATCAGTGTTACAAGTAAAAATGGTAAACGGGTTCTCAAGTACCCTAGTAATGAGAACAGGGAATAGGTGGTGAAGTTAGAAATTAGTTTCCATCTAGGAAATATAACTATACTCTCTAGGAGGTAGGATCATGCTCATAAAAATCAGCCCTCTCATCAATTAAAAACCATTGCAAGAAAATCTCCTAGACCCCACAAAAAGTGGGAGCTTTGTGCATTGGGTACGATTACAAGAAAAGTTCCAGAAAAAGTATGTTAAGAAAAATTTCTCTTGAGTGGAATGCAGCCTGCTGTTGTAAAATTTGTAATGTCTGGATCAGAAATGTTATTTAACAGAATAAAGCTTTTCAGCTGAAGAAATCCGTAGCTTACTTTATACCACACTATAGCCACCAGGACAAGGTAGTTTGGGGTAAGTAAGACGGAAATATTCTCTTCAATTTTTGTTGGTTAAAGGTGAGATGGCACCCCTTTTTTCCATTTAATTCCCTTGTCAGTTAGTTAAACTCTTTTTTTTAAATAAGTAATAAGTTTTATTGATATAAAAAAAGGACACTCTAGTACACAGGAGTGTACAGGGGTCAACAATCAAGAACAAAATTACAACAATCAAGAAAATCAAGAAAAGAAGAGAATGATTGGTTTCGCAAAGCAAACAACTAATCCAATAAAGTTCTAAAGAAAACTAATTTGAGGTCTGGTATGGATCTCTCATTATCTTCAAAACACCTACTATTTCTTTCACTCTAAAGACACCACATTAAACAATGGGAAACAATTAACCATACATGACCATTTCAATGACGACCAAGCCTGCCTTGCCAGCAGGCTAGGAGCCCACAACAAACTGTGGCATGACCCAACTTACTCCAAATAAACCCAAAACCATAGACCACAATTCTATAGCAACCTATAACACCAATCCAATATCCAAACCTTTCTTTTCCATCCTACCATTTTTTTTTTTTTGATAAGTAATAAAGATTTATATTCAAAAACACTACCTTATGCAAAAAAACATAAAGCGGAGAGAAAATTACAAAGAGAAAAGAAACACAAGAGAGGAAAAGAGAAGGAAAAGAAACTAATTACAAAGAAGAGAGCTAAGGAACATGGGGATAGAATCACTAGAGGTGAGTTCCCAAGCCCTAGACCAGTCAAACAGATAGCCATTGAAAGAAGCTAATAACTGGTCATCCGCACTTTTCATGTCCTCGAACGTTTTCCTATTTCGCTCCCTCCAAAGACTCCACATTAAGCACAACGGAGCTAGATTCCAAATGCTAGACGAATGCTTTCCAAGTCAATTCCACCAGCCAAATAGCATATCCGCAACTGATCTTGGCAAGACCCAAGAAATCCCAAACAATCTAAAGAACAAACTCCACAACCAATAAGCCTTACCACAATGAAATAGCAAATGATTTACCGTCTCCCCATTACAACGGCACATAATGCACCAGTCAACAAAATTCATCCCTCTACACCTCATATTGTCACCTGTAAGGATCTTATCCCTTACAGCAGTCCACACAAAGAAGGAGACACGCCAAGGATCTTATCCCATCCTACCATATTTGATATTATAGTTTTGATAAAAGAGCTTCACTCTGACAATCAGCTCCAACAAAGAAAGCAAAATATGGGACTTCATGAAGCCTTATCGTAGCAACAACACCACCAAATGAATTGGAAGCAAACAAGGCCTCTAACATCATCCAATAGAAATGATGTCTAGTTGTCAACATTTAGATATCATTCCTAGTGGAAGAATCTTTAACTCCAAAATTTTCTGAATCCTAAATTTATAAAATCCTTCACCCGTATATTATCACCCTAACATAGGACAACCAAAATGGATGAAACACAAAAAATTGAAGAACAGAAAAATAAAAATAACCTAAGAATCAGCACCTAGACTAGTTCACAATCAGCACCAAGCAAGAGGAGACAAAACCTAGGAAACAACACCAAGCTACTTAGGGAAAAACTTCAAAATAATTCTATTACTTGAGTAAACTATAAACTATCTCCATTGGAGTACACTAGTTTGCTTATATAGACTACTATGACTTAAATGGTTGAACGTAATTCTTAGAAAAGCCCAATTATTGAATTACAAAAATAACCTTGACTCTCGGGAATTAAGTAAGATACTAATACCCTAATTAACTAAATAGACCTCAAATAAAATCCAATTGACTCCTCAAATTAAATAAAACAAAACTGACTTTGTGCTTCCCACATCACCACCCTACTGAGCAAACTAAGCTTTAACCAGTACAAGAGTCAGATTTCCAATTTGCTTCTAAAGTTGAGGCTCCTACCAAGGCTGTAGCACCCTAAAATCGCCACTTGTGGCATGCTACAAAAGGGAGGAAAGTACAGGGTCCCATCCCCTAATATTAGTCCAACATACAGACCACCAAAATGAAGTGCAGATTCATCTCTTCCTCATTTTTTTGTCCAGAATATCATCTTTCAGGATTTATCTTCCCTAGTTTTGGTAGGCTAGGAAGAATCTGTTATGAAGAACTCCAATCCTCAATGCCATTGAAGCATCTGGGAAGCAAGGAACAGAGCCTTTACAGACATTCATTCTCTAGGGTGACACACTACAACAGTGTCCTAATGTCTCAAAAGTTTGAGCTTGTTATTAACATTTGGGTATAGGCCTTGGTGATATATTGAGAAATTGAACATCTAGCACACCCTTCTTGGCTCTATCCTACAGCATTTCAGTTCTTGTGAAATCTCCCACCTTTGACCTTCAAAGTTACTCTTGATAACTAGCCCTTGAGAAATTATGGATTGCATGGGGTACAGGTGCATGCAGGAACCACATGGATAGAGTCCACTTTAATTTCTTTGGCTGAGCTGCTTGCCATATATAGGAAATGAAGTAGGTGTTTTTAATATTATTATAGGGGTATTGTCTCTCTTCTAGAGGAAACTAACTTATCCAGGTTATTCGTAGGATTGGTCATCATCTTCATCTTCATTGGAGGTACTATTATGTCTAGAAACTAGAGAACCTCCATGTATTGGTTTCCACAGTCAGCCAATTTCAAGGCCCATTTTTTAAGCTAGATGGTGAGATTCCATAAGAAAAGAGTTTGGTTTATCGTTCATACTGACTTATACTATGTTTGAAGGATGTGAACATCCAGTGCAAGACATAAATTTCTTATTTCTTAGAACATTATATGAATGGATAGCTGCTACTAATTGCTTTACTTCTTCTATGCAGGATTTTGTTGTGAAACTTTTGATGTTAGTATTCTTTCATTATTTTCACTTATGCCTGCAGTGCACTAAGGTGGCACACCCTTTTGAACCCATTTAATTCAAGTTATTACCTACAAAAAAATTTCATATATATATGGGCAAGGATTTCCTGCACACAAGGGTACAGTAGTTGCTGCATACAGGGGCAGATGTCAAAAAATAAGAGAAACACGTGCAACGCACATGACCATTTTTAAGAGAGACTGATGTTAAACTAACATTAATTTCTCTCTCTCTCCAAAACCCGTCAACGCCTCTCTCCTCTCTCTTTTTCTCTCTCATCCTCCTCCTTCTCCTTCTCCTTCGCTCTTTTCTGGATCCTCAGACCAGCAAAAACAATCTCTCTCTCTCTCTCTTTAAAACCCCTTCAAAAGCGATTTCAGCCTTTACCTGATGGGCTTCTTATACTCTGGAGGACAGATGCTTAAGCGTGTAAAAGGAGGTTGACCAAGTGAGCAGTATTTTTCCAGCGTAAAGCTTGTCATATGCTAAGATACTTTAGTTTGATTTAGGCCCATCACATTACCTTGATGGATGGCCTATATTCTGTAAATTAGTGTTCATTTTGTAATGTAATTCATTTCACAGTTTTCTTTTAGTTGATTGCCATATGCTTTTTGCGTATAAGTAAGAAATCAATGCCATTATAGTTTCACAGATGCATCAATTTTTGTTTTGTTCATTTAAGGACACCACCATAATCTGGAATTTGTTTTTTAATTCCTCAAATTTTGTCAGGACATAAGAATCATTTAATGCAGTGCTTCACAATTGGAAGTTCCCAGTCACTAATGCCAAAGAGTATGTTGTTGAAAACTGAAATTAGCAGAAAGGGAAACAAGCAAAATGGAGAAAAACAGAGGAGGAGGATGAGAGGGAGAAAGATGCGTTTAAGGGGTTTAGAAGAGAGACAGTGATTTGTTGCTGTGTACATGAGAGAGAGAGAGAGAGAAATCGTTTTTGCTAGTGTGAGGATCCAGAGAAGAATGAAGGAGGAGAAGGATGAGAGGGGAGAGAGGTTTAACAATTACCAAAGGACTACAAAGATAAATAATTAAGATTGATATACCTTAAAACTTATCAAAAAAAGATTGATATACTTCAAAAAAAAAAAAAAAACTTACTATAAGGATATTATAAACATGAAGGACATATAAAACTAATATATGACAGAAGAGGAAAGTTAAATTACCAAAAGACATTTAACTTATGGATGAAACAAAGTCAAAACTATATACATTTACTAACTAATGACAGCCAATGAGAAATCAACATCTAATTAACTGTTATTATAAATAATATATATTCTCTGATTTTGGGTTGGTGGGTTATGGGTTTGGGTTAGGGGTCAGTTCTGGGTCGTAAGAAATTTATTCAAAGCCCAGCCCAAATTTAATTTGGGTTGAGATTTCAACACGAGCCCACCACAAAATTGAAAAATCCCAACCTTAGCTTGCTCAAAGTTCGGACTTCAGAGCTGTGCTTGAGTGGGTTAAGCTAAGTTCCCCAAGTTGCACCTGTACCTACCATTGTACTTTTCTTTCTCATTCTAAAAAGTTAATAGCTTCCCCTTGGTATCCTTGTCTTTTAAATTTTCCTTCTCTTAGCGTGAGAGAGAGAGAGAGAGAGAGAGAGACAGGAAAACATTTTCTGAGTTCTTTTTGATAATTCAATAGTTATGGCGAGGGGGCATCTGTAATTAGGATGTTTCCATTAGAAACACCAAGAGATGTCAGTTGAGCTATAAGGCCCTTAGCACATTTTCTCAATTCTAGTATTACAAAAAATTGACCAAGAAAAGCCCACTTCCCATGAACAGTATTTGAGGTTGTACTGTATTCCATATGCTGTTTTATTTTAGTTAATAGAAAACTGTGGCTAAAATTGAATAAGTATAAAAAGTCCTTATATTTAAATAAAATAAAATAAAAGTACTAGAAGAAGAAGATATTTAAATAGTTAATTATTAGGCCTTTTCAATCAAAAAATTGTTAGTGATATTTTTTTCTAAATTGTAACATCTTATCACAGTTCGTCTACTATTTTTTTTTTTTTAATTATTGGTAAATTACACACACCTAGTGGGGTTTGAACCCATAACCTTATCCTCCAACCCATTATTGAGGGAATCGGAAGTGCCATTTGAGCTAGTTGGCACAATTTTGTTTACTATTCAGGTAGTTCCCTTTTCTTTTTCCTTTTTTTCCCCTTGCCACCATCTTTTGCTATTTTCATGTAAATATAGAGGCAAACTAGATAGTTCTTACACACACTAAAGACACAAATTGCAGAGGGTGCAGAAGGCTGCTCTAAAAAAATGTTTCCTTATCCCCAATTTTCATGGATAAGGATGCCTCTATAGTTTCCTATACAAACATATTGGGATTCCAATAATGGAATCAATGTTGATTATGTTGATTGTCAATTTGATTTTTGTATTCATATGAGTTTAGTAGAGTAGGAGAAGACAGAATGTGTTGAACTTTACAAGAAGAGATAACCGCTAAGTTTGATATTCTAATTAAGAGCTCTAATACTCCCATGGAAGAATAATTGGCATATGAAGGCCCTTCCAAAAGTTGCCTTCTTTGTTTGCACAATTGATCTAAGAAAGATCTTGGCCATGTAGTCCAAAATTAGTTGTAAGAACAGTTGGTCATCTTCTGTAAGTTCTATTGCACAATTCAGTTCCAAGAGATATATGGCTGCTTGTACTCCCTCGTAATGCTCAAAAGTTGTGACATTGTAGGAAAGCGTTGTTTACTGTTTAGTTAGCATAAAGCTAGTATGATTTGAACCTTTGTCCCTTTTGGTCTATGAGGGAACAGGGAGGTGTTTGGTGATTTGGCTTTTAGAAAGAAGATTTTGCTGACTGATCTTATGGGTTTAGATGCTAGAGAGGAGTCGGTGGGTCTATCAAATGAGGATCAGATTCGTCGCATTCAGCTCAAAGGAGACATAGAGCATTTGGCTTCTCTTGAGGAAATTTCCTGGAGACAAAAGTCTCGTGCTTTGTTTGTGAAGGAGGGAGATAATAATACTCGTTTCTTTCATAGATTAGCAAATTCTCACAGAAATGCTAATTTGATTAAGAGGATAGAGGTGGAGGGTGTTATTTATAAGGATGAGGCTGATGTGCGCTCTCAGTTAGTTCTCTTCTTCCAGGGGTTGTATGAGGAAAATGAGGCGAGGCGTCCTACTATGGATGGGTTAAATTTTGCTTGCATTGAAGAGGAAGAGAGGTTGTCCTTAGAGAAGGAATTCTTGAAGGAGGAAGTCATCCAGGTTTTAAGGGAGATGGAGGGTGATAAAGCCTTTAGTCCTGATGGTTTCACCATGGCTTTTTTCCACAAATGTTGGAGTGTTGTGGAAAAGGATGTCATGGATTTCTTTGATTACTTTCATCGCCACTTTGTGTTTGAACGGTCTATGAATGCTTCGTTTCTCACTTTAATTCCCAAGAAATGTAATGCTGTTAACATTAAGGACTTTTGCCCCATTAGTTTGGTGGGTAGTGCGTACAAGTTGCTATCCAAGGTGTTGTCTAATAGGTTGAGGGCGGTTTTGGATAATCTTATCTCTGAGTCTCAAAATTCGTTTATTGGGGGTAGACAGATTCTGGAATCAGTGCTATTGCAAATGAATGCCTGGATAGCAGGTTGAAGAGTAGATTACTAGGTGTGGTTTGCAAGCTTGATATTAAAAAAGCATATGCCCATGTGAACTGGAAGGCCTTGTTTTATTTGTTGGGCCGGATGGGTTTTGGGTTGAAATGGAAGGGGTGGATTAAAGCTTGTGTTACTTCTGTCCGTTTTTCGGTCCTAGTAAATGGTTCCCTTGAAGTTTTTTTGGTAGTTCTCGTCGGTTGAGACAAGGGTATCCATTATCTTCGCTTTGAGTAGACTTTTGAAGAAGACAGAGGAGTGTAATATTATTCAGGGTTTTCATGTAGGCTCTGTGAACTCTGTTGGTGTGCGTATCTCCCATCTTTTATTTGTTGATGACACTATCTTATTTTGTGATGCCTCTAGGGAACAGCTACTGTCCATAAGGTTGGTGTTGTCTTGTTTTTAGGCCTTTACGAGTTTGAAGGTCAATGTTGGGAAAAGTGAGATCATCCCTGTTGGGGAGGTGAATAATCTAGATGCATTGGCTAATATTCTTCAATGTAGAGTGGGCAGTTTTCCTATGAAATATTTGGGGATGCTGTTGGGGACTTCTTTTAAGACAATTTCGATTTGGAATTCTATTTTGAAGAAGAAGCTATCTGGACCTCTGGTTGGCAGCGTCTTTATTTATCTAAGGGTGGTAGGCTCATGTTACTAAAGAGTACTCTCTCAAGCCTCCCAACGTACTTTTTATCTTTTTTTACTATTCTTAAATCTGTGGCTGATAGATTAGAAAGTATTTAGAGGAACTTTCTTTGGGGGTATTCTGAGGGGAGTTTCAAATATCCTTTAGTGGCTTGGGAAAAGGTGTGTTTACCCGTCAAGATGGGTGGTTTGGGTATAAGAAGTGTGGTGTCTCTTAACCAAGTTTTATTAGGAAAATGGTTGTGGAGATATGGTCATGAAGTTTCCCAGTTTTGGCGACGAGTTATCTCCATAAAATATGGTGAGGGTCAAGGGGGGTGATGTACTAAAGTGTGCAGGAGGACTTATGGGTGTGGATTATGGAGAAGCTTTAATGGAGGGTGGAAAAGCTTCACTAAGCATTTGTCTTTTGTAGTGGGTTAAGGCACTCGTATCCGCTTTTGGCATGATAGGTGGATTGGGGATAATACTCTAAAAGAACTCTATCTTGAGCTCTATGTGTGTTCAGCAGTCAAGGATGCTTGTATCTCTGAGGTTTTGTGGATTCTAGAAGAGGGTACTGTTAGAGTATGTGATTTAAGGTTTTTTAGAGCTTTTGAAGATTGGGAGCTAGCTGCATCTTATTCTCTACTCCGGCTTATCCAAACTTGTATTCCTCAGGGTGATAGGAGTGATACTCTTGGTTGGCGGCTAAAAGGGGATGGTAAGTTTGACATCCGGTCTTATTAACATGCAAATTTGGGGTGCTTCAAATTCTTTGTTTCCTTGGAAATGTGTTTGAAAACCAAAGATTCCTAGGCAAGTGTCGTTCTTTTTGTGGACAGCTGCACATGGTCCGATCCTTACTTTGAATAATCTAATGCTTAGGGGTCGCCCGTTGGCTACTTGGTGTTGTATGTGTTGTTGTGATGGGGAGTCAGTAGACCACCTTCTTCTTCATTGTCCTGTTACTCATTCCCTATGGATTTTTATGCTTCAGGCTTTTAGTATTCAATAGATTATGCTGAGTCCAGTGGCGGGTTTGTTATCTTGTTGGCATCAGTGGCTTAGGAAATATAATTCGAACATTTGGAATTTGGTTCCAGGGTGCTTAATGTGGATTGTGTGGTTGGAACGAAATTGTCGTTCCTTGGAGGATAATGAGAAGACATTGGATGAGTTAAAGGTCTTATGCCAACGTAGTCTTTTGGAGTGGTCTCGTTGTTGGGGTTTACTGATTATTCTTCTCTCTAAGTTTATGTTGTCCCTTAGCTTAGTTTCCTAATTTCTCTTTTTGTTGTGCTGTTTATTCATTTTTTACTTCTTGTTCGTCATCATGAACAACTTGTACTTTTCCTTTTTTTCTCATTAATAATAGTTTTCTGATTACCTATCAAAAAAAGGAGGCCACACACTTATGGCGTCAGGTCATAGCCTCCAAATATGGGGAAGGTAGTGGTGGCTGGTGCACTAGAGTTGTTAGGGGAACGCATGACTATGGAATGTGGAAAAACATTAGGAAGGGGGTGGAGAGTTTCTTTGGTCGTGTTGTATGTGGCGGGAAAGGGTTCTTGTATTCGGTTCTGGCATGATCGTTAGAGTAGTCCTACTTTAAAAGAATTATATCCGGAATTGTTTGCTTGCGTTGTGGATAAAGAATCTAGGATTTCTAATATGGTTGACATTGCACCTGATGGGGGTGATAGAAGCTAGAACTTACTCTTTTGCCATGAGTTTCAGGATTGGGAGATGGCAAGGTTTTATGCTTTCTTTGCGCATATCTCATCCAAAATACCTATGGGGGTTGATGATGTCATGGTTTGGCAATTGAACCGTAGTGGTGTCTTTGATGTGCGTTCTTTTTATAAATCATTATTGAAAGCTCCATCGGTTTTTTTCCCTTGGCAATGCATTTGGAGTGTTAAGGTTCCTAGAAGGGTGTCTTTTTTCTTATGGACAGCTGCTAGGGGTGGGATTCTCACAATAGATAACCTTGTTAAGAAGAACTTGCCTTTTGTTAATTGGTGTTGCCTATGTCAGTGTGAGGAGGAAACTGTGGATCATTTATTACTACATTGCGAGTTTGTCCATACCTTGTGGAGTGAAGTCTTCTACTTGTTTAGGGTTCAGTGAGTGATGTCAAAGACAGTAATCTCTCTACTTTCTACATAGTGAAATTGGTTGGGCATTCATTCTTCCAATGTTTGGAATATGGTACCAGCATGTCTTATGTGGTTAACTTGGAAGGAACACAATGCCTGAACATTTGAGAACACTGAAAGAATTGTGGACCTATTGAAGTTTTTACTAACTAGAACTTTGTTTGAGTAGTCTCGTATTGGGGGTTTTACGCATTATACTTTGCTTGATTTCATTAATTTTGTTGGTTTTTCCCTTTGATCTGTTTGTATCCCTTCTTTTGCAATGAGTTTACTATCGTAAACTCATTGTACTTTTCTTATCAATAAAGTTTTTATTACCTATCAAAAAAAAATTGGGGGAGGAGAAGAGGGGGGGGGGGGGGGGGGGGGGGGAAGGGTATGCTTTAGGCAGCATCTCCTTATTCTTTTTCTAGGACTTTTGGTTTTTTAAACTTCAGATTATGAAGTCCCATACACTTAAGTTATTCCCCGCTTTTCTTTTAATAAAAGGGTTACTAATCAGTGAATCGAAAAACTTCTAGTAGATACAAGCCCCTGGTTTACATTATGTGAAGGTTATATAGTAATGATATGTTACTATGTATGCAGATTGCTACCCCTTATAATCAAATCAAATCAATTTTTCCTAGTTGTGAAAAAAGAAGGATAAAACAAAAGGCCAAATATTTGATAGATATCAACAAGAAGAAGGAAGCAATGAAGCACTAAACCAAACAGTGGAACCATCTACAGAATTGATTAAATTCTCTGCAGCTGCACGCTGACTAGTAGCATACCTGATGAGAGCCATCCATCTGTATAATTATCAGTGATATCATACAATTCATTCCAGAGTTTCATTGTCTCTTGATCAAAAAGGTTATGCAAACCCTGAAATGAGAGAGAGAGAGAGAGAGAGAGATTTGAGTTTCTCTACAAGGTCATACTGTGGCTAAGATTACTTGTAGAATGTAAATTAGCTCTTCAAGAAAAATTAGTAATAATAACTGAATCAATATTATAAAAGCTTGTCTATTCCATGAAGTACTGTATGTCAGTTCCAACCTTTTATGCTTAATAAAATTTGACTTAGAATAAAGTTCAAAGCAATCCTAGTTAATAATTTGAGTTAAAATTCAATGAACTTCAACATATTATCACTGTCTCAGAGGAATTGATATAGACAATGGGGATAATAATCAATTTAAGCAATATCTTTTTTTTGATAAGTAATCAATTTAAGCAATATTGCAAGATGAGGAAAGTAAAAAACTCTATCTTGTTCACCAAGGTGAGGCAATGTTTATTTAGGCAGAATTCTGACTATTTTTTTAATATATAGAGAACATGAAACAGGTGAATGCTCAATATGTATATCATTCCTAGTGACCAAACTATTGAGAATCAAATCAATAGGACAGTTAGAGGGAGCTTAAGACCGGGAAATGCCTCAGCATTCTCAGCAGTATGCATTAACATATGTACTGAAACATTACACTAAAAAGATGGCTTATCATCAATAATGCTTATATGCATCTTCGCATAACTCCATGTTAGGAAGTCTAACAAACCACAAAGAGAAAATTATCGAGCTCTATTATCGGTAATGCTTGTGTTTGTGCCTAGTGTCAAATATTTGTTCACAGTCAACCCCAAGCTCATAAAAAAGATGACGGTTGCCATAGGTTGACAAACAGAGTGAAATTTAGTCACTTTATTATGAATGGATCCATCGCAATATCTTACATTTTAGATGCCATGAATTACAGAAAAGTGGGATGGACTTAAATAACATTGGTGATAATGTGCTTATAATACCAAGTATGAATATGAAGATGTATCTTTACAAAGAAATTGCTCCAATTTGTGATTCCATATTGTCTATTTTTCAAGCCTTAGGAATATATCTGATGTATCTTTATTTGACATCCTTTCAATCTGGTAGAGCCTCCAACGTGAATCAAATTTTGACTTTCCTGGTGGAGTCAATGGTTTTGTTGCATAACCAAAGCATCCTACACAACGGTTTCTTACCAACCTGCTGCTAAATATTGTTTGCCAGTTATCTGTGGATTTGTATTTATTACTTCCTTTTTTTTTGGGATAAGTAATAATGGTATATATTCAAGAACACTACTTTATGCATAAAAAAGCATAGGGCAGAGAAAAAAATACAAAGGGAAAAGAGAGAGAAGGAAAAAATAAAAGAAAAGATACTAATTATACAGGAGCGAGCTAAGGAACATAGGGAGAGAATCACTAGAGGTGAGTCTCCAAGCCCTAGACCAGTCAAACATAGAGCCACTAAAAGAAGTCAATAGCTGGTCATCCGAGCTATCCATGTCCTCAAAAGTCCTCCTATTTCACTCCCTCCAAAGGCACCACATTAAGCACAATGGAGCTAAATTCCAGATACTAGACAAATGCTTTCCAGGCCAATTCCACCACCCAAAAAGAGTATCCGCAACCGATCTTGGCAAGACCCAAGAGATCCCCAAAGATCTTAATACCAAACTCCACAACCGATAAGCCTTGCCACA
Organism: Castanea sativa; assembly: GCF_040712315.1. Lineage (NCBI taxonomy): Eukaryota > Viridiplantae > Streptophyta > Magnoliopsida > Fagales > Fagaceae > Castanea > Castanea sativa. Next base: position 6,137,326 of record NC_134022.1, read on the forward strand.
ATGAAGAAACATATGGTCCACCGTCTCCCCATTGCATCGGCACATGATGCACCAGTCAACAAAATCCAACCCTCTACCTCTCAAATTGTCACCTGTAAGGATCCTATCCCATACAGCAGTCCACACAAAAAAGGAAACACGCCGAGGAACCTTAACCTTCCAAACACATTTCCAAGGGAAAATAATGGGCAAGGGACTTCTCAACTTATTGTAAAACGATCGGATATCAAAATCCCCATTCTTTACCACTCATTTATCAAAACATCCGACAATATGTTAGATTCATCTCATTCCCAAACTACTTAATAGTCTAATATTTAATTTTATGCTGGCCTTATGTTTAAATAACCTTTCCAACTAGGAGGTATTGTAATCTTACAAAATCCATGAACTAATTCCCCATTCATTCATAGAATCCACTTCAAAACTCTCCATAAATATCATCAGTTTCACTATCCCTCCTTTCTACTCCTACTTTACTAAGTTCAAAAACAATTCAATGCCATTCATCTTAAAACTTTAATATTATTAATCCCTCCTTAAAAGTTCTAAATAATAATTACGCAACCTTAGTTTTATCTAGGAATATCATATCTTCAGTCTATAACTAAGCAGAAATAGTCACACAAATGAACTCAAAACACTTTTAGATTCTCTAAAGCCTTGCGCAAATGTTCTAACTAATCACTATCTTAGTTTTATCTATTAAATTTATATCTTCAGCAAAACACATGCACCAAGAAAACCTTTCCCAAATATTTCCACTAAATATTTCCTAGGTATGCCAGCTATGTTAATCCATAACTTTAACAAAATACACACATCACAAATACAATTCAATAGGTTTTACTACTAATTAATCTATCTTAGGTTCACCTATGAAGCTGATATCTTCAACAAAACATATACAACAAGAAAATCCTTCCTAAATTTATCTACTAAACCTTTTTGTATGGTATATACGCTGGCTAGCTTAGCCTATATCTATAGCGAAACACATAAATGAACTCTCAGAAACATAAAAGACACAGACAGGCAAAAGAAGCAATTCAAGTTCAAAGGCCTTGGGTTCAGAAGAAACAAACCTTGATGAATCATGTGAAAGGAATATATTTGTAAGCATAAATACTTATAAAAAATATATATGTGCAGAGATAAACAACAACAATATATCAGCATCATCATCTTAAACTTAAACCTCATAATTATTTTTTCTTAATCAATTACTTGTCAGTCACAACCAAGACTTAGTCCAATAATTTTAGGATTAGTTATGGATCCTCAACATACTAGTCAAAGAGGGTAACATGAGCACAATTTACATGAAATGATAAAGAGGGAAGAGGCCTTATAGTGAATAAATAATTAGAAAAGCAAGTAATCTCAACTTTCTTTTTCTTATTCTATTTTAGCAGTATCATGTCAGTTAAAATGATCAACACCAATTATGCAGCAGACAGTCTGATGTTATTACACCTTTTCATACTTTTGGGCTATGACCCTGTGCATGTATGCTAGCTTTCTTTTGTTGTCATCGTCAGATGGAAGACCAAGCCCATCTTGGCCAAAATCATAATCAGAAAGGTCCTTCCCATCATCATATTCGCTCAAGGCACCAAGAAAAGGCTTATTGTAGTTTTCAATCTGCATCATCAAACCAAACTCAACAAACCTAACTCTTTTCTTAATCAGGGAACTCAACAATATAACTTTGGAGCCATAAAACAACTCACATAAGATTTGTACCATAAATTTAAAGAAAAAAATCAAAAAATCTCAATGCAGGGAATAAATATACAAGAGAAAGGAAAACATACTTGTTCATAGAAGAAACAACCATCACACAAATCAAGAATGTGCTTCTCCCACATCTTCCCAATTTCGACACCCTTCTGCACATCCTTCAAACCATTGAAAGCCTCGGCGTATGTCCCATTCAACAAAGACTTGAGCAGTATAAGGGTCTCATCCATATCCCATATATATACATCCACCCTCCTATCCATGGTGCCTTTTATTTCTTCATCAGGAATACGCAGATTTTCGCCCATTTTGCTGTCCATTTGGATATCAATTACGAAATTCCAATAATGACAGTCAGCCTCAAAATATAAAAGAACCAATTTTTAGGAGAGTCTGTCAATCATATTATACATTTACAACACAAAAACCACACCACAAGTTCTTCACCACTGACTTGTAAAGCATATTTTCAAACTGAGATTTTAAGCAATAAAAAAAATTAAAATTAAAAAAAAAAGTGGGTACATAATTACTAAAGCGCAGTCCAGTTCAGAGCATTAATCTGAAATAATGAGAAAAAAAACAGTTACAAGAAAACAACATCAGAATACAACTAACGAGGTACATCAAATTCATGGGACACATACTTTCAAAGACATCATATCTAATCTAATAATAACAATAATAATAATTTGAGTTATGAATCTTGGTTTTTGTTTTGGAATGAGTAGGTAATATTAACCTAACAACAATCAAAAACAGCTTTAATTATATCAATGTGTCATAAAAAAATATTATGTAATATATACAAAGACAAAAAAAAAAAAAAAAAAAAAAAAAAAAAAGGGAAGAAGAAGAAGAAGAACTTACATGGAGCAGAGCAGAGAAATGGAGTGGGATCAACTAGCAATGAAGAAAAACTTTGATTTCTGGGAACTGGGAACTGGGAACTGGGAAGAAGAGCACCAGGGAAGAGTTTAATGCGAAAAGTGCAACGACGTCGTCTCTCTCTCTTACGATTTTTAATTGTCATTCACTCTTTCTTTTCTTTTTATTTTATTTTATTTTTTTCCTTTTTCTTTTTTCTTTTTTTCTTTTTAAGAATGTGTTTTTTAAGGTGAATTAAAGTGAATGAAAACTTTGGAAAGAAAAAAAAATAAAATAAAATAAATAACTGTTTTTAGTGTGTTTGGTTGAGTGGGAAGGAAGAAAAATAAATGGTAGAGCCCATAAAATTTTCTCTCCAAAATAGAAAAAAAATTGAAGGAAGAAAATAGAGCTGTTTAATAGACAAAAATAACGGCCAAAATGGCCAAATACCACAATTTTCAGAAATTTGTAGCAAAAAAACACTGTTTCGAAAATAAATAGGGAAATACCACTTTTCTGGAACTCGAGTATCAAAAACTCGAGTTTATGAAACTCAAGTTCCTCATCAGTTCCGCCATCGTGGCACTGCTGAGCTGGAATTTATGTGATTAAAAAAAATAATGTGGTACTCGAGCTTAGTGAACTCGAGTTCCATGCAACACAGTACTCGAGTATACCAGGCTCGAGTACCTATTATATAATAAAAAAAATTTGTTTATGTTTATTTCTATGGTACTCGAGCTCACCAGGCTTGAGTACTTTGTAAGGAACTTGAGTCCGTTATAACTTTTTTTTTTTTTTTGGGTAATCAACAAATAAACATAAACATAACAACAAGTAGCTTTTTTATGTTTTTATTTATTTAAATAGAAGCATGGTAAAATATAGAGATTTTAATTTCAAAATATGAATTAATTTATACATTAATTAAAATTGTTCATTATTTTCTCATAAAAATTATTCTCTGTTCACTAATTAAAAAATTGTTCACTATTTTCTCATAAAACACCAAGTGAAATCGTGTTTTCTAAATTTAAATGTCAATCTGAATGCCTTTTCATGTTTGAATTTCACAATAATCGAATCTATTTTTCTGCATTGATAAAATCTATTTCTACATTAATAAAATTTGCTCTCTGCATATCATGTATACTGTATATTCAAATCTGCTTACTACATTCATAAAATTTGTTTTCTGCAATAATTAAAACTATTCATTCTTTTCTCATAAAAATTGTTCACTGTTTTCTGCATAAACTGTTTCTAGCATTCTGCATAAAATTATTTCTGTTCAGCATTATTTAAAAAAATTGTTCTCTCTCTTTTCTGTATAAATTATTCTCTGTTCACTCATAAATTGTTCACTATCACATAGATAGAATCATGGTAGAATTTGTAAAGTTTTTGAATTCTAGTTACCCTAATCATCATGGCTACTCTTATACCACTACTCAGCAAGAGCACAAAGGTGTACAGAAAAAAGTTTGTTTTATTATATATGCTTTAAATTTTAAAGATGATTTTCTTATAAAACATTTTAAAAGGATTTTACAAAAAAACATTGACAGAAAGGTTTTGAAATTACATCTTGTTAACACCAGTTTATTTATTGCAGTATCTGGTTGTCAACTCCCTAACAAGGAGGTTGGAGATTCAAGCTCCACAAAGACAGAATCATAGTCTCCTAAAAGCTATCTTATGGGAACAAGCTTTTCAAAGCTCCACCCTAAGATTTATAAAAAACAAGACTTGCTATTAGAACCTTACCCCCTGAAATCCCACAAAATATACTAACACATAAAGCCATAACAAGTTCTTATGGTAGATGGATGTACATTTTCAAAGTATTAGTCTCTACAGCATTTATCAGAACAGAAGACATGACAGACAACATATGGCTATCTCATAAAGCTATACGGTATGAAAGTTTTGGAGAAGCAGACAGAGTTTATGAAGGAACAAAAGACAGATACAATCCCTATCTGGGATTACTTATCAATACAGAGATAGAAGATCTAGTAATTTGTGATACCTTATGGTTATCAAAAATGCTAGAAGCATGGTTTATCAACAAATTAATCATTACTTCTGGAATTCAAATTAGTTTATTTCCCAAAGGCATCCAAGAAGTAGCCGCACAGATTGGAGAACTTAATTATATGAAGATCACTATCTGGAGTACTCTTCCAGCTTGGGATAGTAGTTAACCTTATTTTGAATATATTTATTTTTCTACTTACTCTCTTTATGCAAAATGCTAAAAATAGTTTATGCAAAAAATAGTGAACAATTTTTATGAGAAAACAGTGAACAGTTTTAATTAATGCAGAAAACAGATTTTATGAATGCAGTAAGCAGATATGAATATATAGTAAACATGATGTAACACCAACTATAACATGAGTAGTTTTTCGAAGACACGTCACCAGCCTGCTGCTATAGCACCAACTGTAGTTATACGAACCACATGCACCAACATCTTTCTCAAGTTGACGAGTAAGGCGCGTACTAGGATACGCACATCGATTGGTTAGTCACGTACTGGGAGTCGTGCATTGAAAATGAGAAATTGTCACTACAGAACAAGTCCAATTGTGTATTGGGGTAAGGGTTCAACTGTAAGTTGGTATAAGGTACTGGGATTCCTTTACTTCTAACCGCTTGTTGTGATAATAATAGATTCTCGAGAGTGGTGACCTTAAATTCACCCGGTGGGGCTTTGCCTCGGTGGTTTTTCCCATTTGATTGGATATGTGAACCATTTCGAATCAGCTTACTGCATTCATAAAATTTGTTTTCAACATTAACTAAAACTGTTCATTATTTTTTCATAAAAAATTTTCACTGTTTTCTACATACGAAATCATGAAAATTCAATGGAAAGTTGTGTATATGTACAAATATTCTGGACTTGTTGAGAAATTTGATTTTGTTGAAAGTACAAAATCGTGAAAATTCAACAGAAAATTGTGTACATTTGACATACAGATCGTTCAAATTTATAAAAAGCAAAATTTTTAGGAGGTGTTTTATGAGAAAACAGTGAACAATTTTTTAAATAGTGAACAGAAAATAATTTATGCAGAAAAGAGAGTGAACAATTTTTTAAATAATGCTAAACAGAAAATAATTTTATGCAAAATCCTAGAAATAGTTTATGCAGAAAACAGTGAACAATTTTTATGAGAAAACAATGAATAGTTTTAATTAATGCAGAAAATAGATTTTATAAGAAAACAGTGAACAATTTATGCAGTGAACAGAGAATAATTTATGCAGAAAAGAGAATGAACAATTTTTTAAATAATGCTGAACATAAAATAATTTTATGCAGAATGTTAGAAATATTTTATGTAGAAAACAGTGAACAATTTTCATGAGAAAACAGTGAACAGTTTTAATTAATGCAGAAAACAAATTTTATGAATGTAGTAAGCAGATTCGAATATATACTAAACATGATGTGCAGAGAGCAAATTTTATTAATGTAGAAATAGATTTTATCAATGCAGAAAAGTAGATTCGATTATTGTGAAATTCAAACATGAAAAAGCATTCAAATTGTCGTTTAAATTTAGAAAACACGATTTCACTAGGTGTTTTATGAGAAAACTGTAAGTGCACAATTGCACCTGGACCCAAAGACAATCACAGGCTCAGGCCCAATGAACCTTAAACAATGAAATTTGTAGAGTGTGGGCTTGAAATCTAGATTAGAAGTACTGAGAACTTAATAACAGGCTAAGATTTGCAAACACTTATAAATAACAAATGATAATTGTAAATAGACCTCCTCGGACGTGAGACGAGGACTACTTCTGTATTATTTCTCTTTCTTTTTCAAAGGTTACAATTCTTCCTCCCCCTCTCTTTAGTTACAGACACCCCCTTAAATACTTCATTTTCTGATACTTTATCCACGTGTTTGCTCAAACCCCCTCCCCCCGAGATATTTCTTCCCTTAGTGCCTTTGAATAGTGACCAAAAGTTTCAGCCTTACTGTTCAGGGGTCACTTCCCCATTAATGCGGCCAGGGAGGTAGGTGCAGAGTCTTTAATGTGGAGGTGGCAGCCTTTGCTCTTGGTGTTTCTCAAACACCGGTGTATCTAGAAGGTTCAGGGTTTCCCCCTTTTAACCAACAGTCTTTCCAGAATTCTGTCTTGGCCTTCGTACTGAATTTACGAGTTTTCTTGGGTCTGTCGGAGGAGAAACTCACCCTAGGATGTGTCCTCGGACCCTCGGCGTATGGGCCGATCCGCAGTACTAACAAGTTCTTAGCCCAAGAACAGATTGGCCCTCTTTGCTAGAGCCCAAGGGCCCAAATGCCCACTTGGGTCCTTTTACACCCCACAATAGCCCCTCAAAACTCTATTTTTCAGCATCCGAGGAGAAAAAATAGGGTTTTGATCCAACAAGAACTCATCCCAAACTTTTTGTAAATAACTACGCGTGTGGAGATCGTTCCGTATTCCAGAGGATGCCACTTGGCGGTTTTATTTTCAAAAACGCGCGCATTTATTACCGTAAGTTACACCCCTATCTCCCACGTTCAACGGTGAGATGAGCATCCAACGGCCCTTGTTTCCCCCTGAAAATTTGGGCGAGACGAATACAATTTCAAGGCCGCTTTCCCGCACATCGTGACGCTTTGGGAACCTGCGCCTTCATTTATTTCTTCAGAAGCTAATCCCATCAAAACATCAGTAATCACCTTTTCTGCGCAGAAATCCGTGGAAATTCGCATAACTTCAGATCTGTAAGTGCTTATTCTTTTTCCTTAACCCATTCTCCTCGGATCCTGTCCTCGGCTCCACTTTTAACCGTTCTCCCTCTTAGAACTTAGTCTTTCGTTCCTTTCTAATGGGAAAATTTAAGTGTCTAGTTGATACCGCCACTGGGATGGAAGGTTTTAGAGCTAAGTATCACATTCCCAGTGACGTAGGTTTAAAATACTGCCCTGCGGAAGCCGTGGCCGGTTCTAAGAAAACCGGAGAGGTCATCATCCCGATGGTCGCCTTCGTAGAAGGTGGGATGACCCTCCCAATGAAACCCGTAACTAGGGAATACCTCCGCAACCATCGGTTGTGTCCCGACCAGTGTGCTCCCAATGTCTTTAGAGTTCTAGGAAGCGTCGACGCTCTAAACGAGCAGATGGGTCTGAACCTTACCTGGCACGACATCGTTTTTATGTACGAGTGCCATAAACTTACCAATGTAGGTTATTACATCAAATCCCGCTCTAGCGTAGTTAGGTTAATCTCCCGTCTGCCCAAGTCCAATAAAGGCATGAAGGACGACTACCTCATTGTCTCAAGCAATTGGCACGACGGCCCCCACTGCCCAGTTGAGTGGGGAGATCCAGGTGCGACCTAGGATCTAACTTACCACCCCATAAATCCATATAAGCATCTTAGAATGTCATTTGCATTTATAAACTGTTTGATTTTGATTTACCACATGTCTTAAAAGTCTAATCATGTTCGTCTGTCCTTGGTGTCTTTCTTTACAGATAAACAACTTGTGCGCCCCCGCTTGAGTCACTGTAACGTCGCGGACCTGAACCGAGTGCTACGCTCAGAGGTGTTCGTGAGCGAAGACTTGCAACTCAGAGCGGCCCACCTGATACTAGGCTACAATCCGATATCCTCGGACTTCCAGGAGATAAAGAACGCCATCATCGCGGGGGATAGAAGGCGTAAGAGAATACACGTAGCAAGACCGCGATTTCTTGCCGATGACGACATCCCCGATGACCCCAACACCATTCTGTACAGTCGTCCAATTGCGGCGATCCCGCTCTCAACACACTCCCAAGCGACTGCTGTCCCGGAGGAGCAAGTGTCCTCTTCGCACACATTAGACGACGAAATAGATAAGTTCCAGCTCGAGGACCTTGAAAGACCCCGAGGAAACCAATTCGTCGTACTTTCTGACGAGGAAGAAGAGCCCATCAAGGCCTCTGGAATTGCAGGGTTCATTGTTACCCACCCCGAAGACGACTCCGAGGAGGATATGGACAAATTTTAAGGCTTTCTAACCAAGAAAGGCGAAAAAGTTGCCCAGAAGAGGGCAGGAGGGTCCCAAACTCTTCCATCTTTGCCACCTCCCCCTCCTTCAGCCGAACCCAAGCTTCCAGCTGAGGAGTCGAAAAAGAAAAGAAAGGGGGAGGCCGAGGATACTGCTGGCGAAAAACAAAAAAGGCCACGACAACAGCCGCAGCCAGCTCAGTAGCAGAAGCTGGACAAGGGCAAAGGTCGGGCTCGCTCAGTCGAGAGTGGGGAGATCAGAGATATGGCCGAAGTGCGACGAGCACTGGCTACCTGGTCTCCTGACCTAAGACTGGACGGTGCACCAATTTCTTGCCAGTCTAGTATTAGGGCAATCCAACAAGGCCACGCCCACCACCTGGCCGATGCGTTGGAGTGCCCCCTTCTACTACCCAAGGACATGGAAACCTTGGAGAGAATGAGCCAACCTCAACTGTTTCTGTCTTTAAAGAGGGAACTGGCCCTTGTAAGTTTTAACTTTTTATGTACATTTCATTTTTCATAATATCGAATGATTAATGAGTGTTCTGCTATATCTAATTCTCTGACACTTTATGGTAGGCCATTCAAGAAGTTTTTGTAGCCGAGAAGTTTATAGAGGACTCTCGGAAGAAGGCCAGAGTGGAGGCTGACATTCGAATGGAGACTAAGAAGTCCCTAGGCCAGGCCCTCGCAGAAAATGAAAAACTCGTCTCTCAGGTGGCTGATCTCAAAAGAGAAAGAGATGGTGCCGAGGCCAGCCTGAAGATTATGAAGACCCAAATAGAAGGGCAGCGTGAGCTTCTCCACCAAAAGGATGACGAGCTCTTCCAAGCCCAGAAGGAGCGCTCGGATTTGGAGAAGGACCTTACGCGAATGAAGGAGGAAGCCGGCGCATTCAAACGCTCTCTGGAGGCCGCCAAGCAGGCGAGTTATGAGGAAGGGGTAGCTGCAACAGAAGAGCAGCTGACAGAGGCTTTTGCGGCCTTGTGCCGGGAGTACTGTCAGCAAGTCTGGGGGGAAGCTCTAAACGTGGCAGGGGTTCCTTCAGCCTCGGAGCTGAGGAAGTCCGAGAACGTTTGGCTTCCCCTGGATATACAGGAGATAGAAGAGGCTCTTGCTGTTGCTCCTGCCCCTGAGGCAGCTCTTCCTGCTCTTCCTCCTATGGTACCGAAGCTCGTTCCAGATCCTACAGAACCTTCAGGTTCCAACAAAGAGAAGGAAGGGGGCGGGGATGCCGAGAAGGGCTTGAGCCAGAATGTGGAGCCCAATGTCCCTCCAACAAATGCAGCAGACAAAGGGAAGCAAGTTCTGTCTTCCTTTGAGTTGGAGCTAAGAAACACCGAGGCAACCAGCACTTCTCAGCAAGACCCCCCCAAGAGTTTAGGGACCAGCCTAGGACTTCTCTTTCTTTGTAATCAGAACTTAGCATGTAATGTATGCCAGAATAATTAATGAAAGACAATTTTTGTATGACTTTCACTCATGTTGTATTGGTTTTACTTTATTCTTTTTGTACTTGTCGTAAAAGTTCTCATTAATACATAGTTAAAGGAAGAACAGAACAAACAAATCTAACTCTAGGAATTGCACAATTACAACCTCCAAACAACCATGCGCATATTTGCTTCGCAAAGTAGAACATTTAAAAACCTGGCAGAGATTAACTTAGTTGGATATTAAACAATGCCCTAGTTATAAAAAAAAAACTCATATGATGATTAAACTTTTGTAATTTGAAGTATTACTTTCAGTAGGATGTAAGGTCCGAGGGCTATTCCTTACAAAAATTTGTTCAACACTTAAAGATATAGAACTTTAAGATCTAAGTTAATGAATGGTAAGATACTGATTTCCACAAAGCATGTGATAAGAATAAGAACAAGAACAGTGACTAAGATATCAATTTCCACAAGGTTTGTGGTCCGAGGACCACACTTAACCAAGTTTCTGTTTGACATTTAAGAATAGTAACTTCAAATGTTAATTTTCCTAAAGTAGAAGGTCCGAGGACCCGGCATAACTTAGGTTCTGTTTAATAAATGATAAGATATCAGTTCCACAAGGTTTGTGGTCCGAGGACCATACTTAACCAAGTTTCTGTTTGACACTTAAGAATAGTAACTTCAAATGTTAATTTTTCCAAAGTAGAAGGTCCGAGGACCCGACATAACTAAGGTTCTGTTTAACAAATGATAAGATATCAATTTTCACAAGGTTTGTGGTCCGAGTACCATACTTAACCAAGTTTCTGTTTGACACTTAAGAATAGTAACTTCAAATGTTAATTTCTCAAAGTAGAAGGTCTGAGGACCCGACATAACTAAGGTTCTGTTTAACAAATGATAAGATATCAATTTCCACAAGGTTTGTGGTCCGAGGACCATACTTAACCGAGTTTCTGTTTGACACTTAAGAATAGTAACTTCAAATGTTAATTTTTCCAAAGTAGAAGGTCCGAGGACCCGGCATAACTAAGGTTCTGTTTAACAAATGATAAGATATCAATTGTTAGGATTAGTGCCCTTAAATCCTATTGTATGATGCTATGTATGATATTATGTATGACATTATGTATGACATGATGTATGACTTTATATTGTGATTGATAAAGTTATTTTATTATTATCTAAAATAATTGTAACGTGAATATGGGACATTATCATATAGTCCATAAGATGCATTGTATGTGATTTATGTGAAAAGTCACAGAAGATGTAAATCACAAGTTCTTTGTAAACTCAGAATTAATAGTTCGTAGTCGGTGATGAAATTGGGCATTTCATCTGCAAAGACTCTAACGTGTCAACTAAGATGATTTGTCTTGATCATGGAAGTGGAAGCTTCTAGTTGATATGTTTTAAGAGTTAAAACATATTGAACAGGACCGCTGTGAGATTTATTATTCTTCTAACGACTGTCAAATGAATAATAAATCTCACGACTTCTATTTGCATGAACTCTTAATCCTGAGAGAATAATGGACCTGATCATGAAGTGTAGGTTGCTTTGATATATCAGGAGTGAGATCTGAAGTGACGGTCAAAACCTCAGTATGTTGGGCAGCCACATTTAGTGTTAATGGAACATATATTCTCAAGATGGAATTCATAGTCTCTTGATAGAGATATAAAATATTCCCTTGAGATAAGTTTAATGGTTTCAGTTATTCAGAGAGTTAGGCCTAACCACTTTAGTAAGAAATTACTAAAGTATATATTTATGAAATTGGATTTCATAAATATATAATGAATAACTTTAAAGAATTAAACTGGGTACTCAAGGATAAGATGTAGTAATTTACAAAGTGGCAGTCTACGTTTATGACTTTGTGTTACTACGAATATTTTATGAAGGGGTTACGTATATAATAAAGTCTTGGGATATAATTTATTAATAAGGCTTAGAGTGCAATTATATTTATATAGTGGTATTAAATATAATTAATGGTAACTTTGGACTTGTCAAGAGTTGACGGAAAAGCCCAAGGTCCATTGGAGCTAGTGTCTTATTGGTCCCTTTTGGTCTCACTCCAAGCCACACACTAAAGCCCAATTGGAAAGGCCCAATAGGCCAGCCCAATTAGATAATTAGTTAGTTATAAAGGGAGAAACATACAGAATTTTTATAAGAAGAGATTAGAAAAGAAAAAGAAACGGTGTGTGAGAGAGTGTGAGACACACTTTCATTCTCCCTTTGAAAAACTGATTGAGAGACCACACATCTTGGGCGTAAAGTGGAATTGGAGTGAAGATTAAAAGTGTTCCCAAGTGCTTCTAATCTTTGTTTTGAATTTCTCCACACCAAGGTACGCTATCTTGTTCTTAAATTCTGAAATTTACATTGTGCACGTTATCAATCATGAATGAAATAGACCCTAGTTCGTCGCTTCCGCTGTGGGTTTTGTATGAGATACAAAACCAGAATTTTTCCTTCATCAATTTCCACAAGGTTTGTGGTCCGAGGACCATACTTAACCTAGTTTCTGTTTGGTACTTAAGAATAGTAATTTCAAATGTTAATTTTCCCAAAGTAGGAGGTCCGAGGACCCGGCATAACTAAGGTTCTGTTTAACAAATGATAAGATATCAATTTCCACAAGGTTTGTGGTCCGAGGACCATACTTAACCGAGTTTCTGTTTGATACTTAAGAATAGTAATTTCAAATGTTAATTTTCCCAAAGTAGGAGGTCCGAGGACCCGGCATAACTAAGGTTCTGTTTAACAAATGATAAGACATCAATTTTCACAAGGTTTGTGGTCCGAGGACCATACTTAACCAAGTTTCTGTTTGATACCTAAGAATAGTAACGGTAAGCCCCGAAGTATTTATAACTTTGAATTGGTAACTAACAAAAGCACATTTTATTAATAATAATACATTTGAAGGTTATTTACATTCCAGGGGCGTGGTACAATTCTTTCATCTAGATCAGCTAAGCGATACGACCCTATGCCAGCTACTGAAACAATGCGATAGGGACCTTCCCAGTTCGGTCCTAGTTTACCCCAAGCCGGGTTCTTAGCGGTGCCCACAACTTTTCTTAGTACATGATCCCTAGGTGCAAGTGGCCTTAGCCTCACGTGGGCATCATATCTCCGTTTAAGCTTCTGTTGATAATAAGCCATTTGAACCATAGCGGCCTCGCGCCGTTCTTCAATTAAATCAAGACCTCTTTCCAGGAGGCCATCATTATTCTTCGGGCTAAAAGAACTCGTCTTCAGGGTAGGAAAACCTGATCCCAGAGGTATCACCGCCTCGGCTCCATAAGTCATAGAGAATGGCGTTTCTCCCGTGGACCTACGCGGTGTAGTCCGATACGTCCACAGAACATGTGGGAGTTCTTCTACCCACCTGTCTCTCGCATCGTCCAACCTTTTCTTGAGCCCACTGACTATGACCTTGTTAACGGCCTCAGCTTGCCCATTTCCCTGAGGATAATCTGGGGTGGAATACCTATTTATGATGCCCATATCATCACCTAAAAGCCTTGCTGTCGAATTGAACGCCGTTGTCTGAAATAAGCGTATGTGGTATTCCGAATCTAGTGACAATGTTTTTCCAAACAAACTTTTTGGAATCAACGTCTCTGATATTTGCTAAGGGCTCAGCCTCAACCCATTTAGTGAAGTAGTCCGTCCCCACGAGCAGCCATCTTTTGTTTCCTGCAGCCCTCGGAAATGGCCCTACGATGTCCAATCCCCATTGTGCAAAAGGCCAGGGACTGGAGAGAGGATTTAGAACCCTTCCAGGTTGATGAATATTAGGGGCGAACCTCTGGCATTGATCACATTTTCGAGCATAATCCTGAGCCTCCCTCTGCATATTGGGCCACCAATAACCCTAAGTCAAAGCTCTGTGGGCTAAGGATCTTCCCCCGGTGTGGCTCCTACAAATCCATTCATGCAGTTCTTCCAGAAGTGCTTCCGTTGATTCGGGGTGCACACACAACAAGTACGGTCCTGAGAAGGATCGTTTATACAGTTTTCGGACCTCGGACAACCAGAAACGTGGCGCCTTTCGACGTATCTTATCTACTTCAGACTTGTCCTCGGGAAGGATGTCGTTCTTAAGAAAAGATATAACCGGGTCAATCCAACTAGGTCCAGGCCTTATTAGATGAATACAAGCTGCGTTGACAATGGTAAGAGTTGGTTCTAGTAAATCCTCCACGAGGATAATCCTAGGCAAACCCTGAGCCGAAGACGTTGCTAACGTAGCTAAAGAATCTACATGGGTGTTTCCACTCCTAAAAATGTGAGCTAAGACGAAGGAGTCAAATTCAGCTTGCTGACGCTTGACCTGGGCCAAATACTCCTGCATTCTTGGGTCCCTAGCCTCCATGGTCCCGGTGACCTAGCCGACCACTAGCTGAGAGTCCAAGAACGCATGGACTTCCTTTCCACCCATCCTATGTACCATGTTCATGCCCACCAGGACTGCTTCGTACTCGGCTTCATTATTGGTAGCCGAGAATGACATCCTTAGAGATTTTTCGAAGACAATTCCCTCAGGGGATACCAGGACAAGTCCGACACCAGACCCTCTCTGATTAGCTGCCCCATCCACATACATTTTCCAAGTCGGAGGTGCTGCGGCTATGATCACACCAACTAATTTTTCATCCATGTGTGCTTCTTTCATAGTTTCTTCTAGCAATGGCTCGGTAAACTCTGCCACCAAGTCAGCAAGGACCTGGCCCTTCACTGAGGTGCGAGGCCTGTATTTAACGTCAAAGGCTCCCAAAATGGTTCCCCACTTTGCCACCCTACCAGAGTAATCGGCGCTGCGTAACACCGCCTTGAGAGGCAATTGGGTCAGAACCAACACAGTGTGAGGCTGGAAATAATGAGGAAGCTTCCGCGTGGCATGAACTATGGCCAGAAGTGCTTTTTCCAAGAGTAGATAGCGCACCTCGGCCTCATTCAAAGATTTACTAACGTAGTAGACCGATCTTTGCACCCCGTTTTCATCCCTTATGAGGACCAGGCTGACCGCGTGGACGGCCACTGCCAGATAAGCAAACAAGACCTCATCCGCCTCGGGGCGAGACAAAATGGGTGGCCGAGAAAGATATTGCTTAAGCTGTTGGAAGGCTAACACGCAGTCCTCTGTCCATTGAAACCCCTTCCATTTATTCAACAACTGGAAGAAAGGGCGGCACCGGTCGGCTGATCGAGAGATAAATCTGCTCAGTGCGGCAATCATGCCGGTCAATTTCTGGATTTTTTTTGGGTTCCGAGGCGGCTGCAAATCTTGAATAGCCTTGACTTGTGATGGGTTTACCTCTATGCCCCTATGAGTAATCATGTATCCCAAGAACTTTCCAGACCCCACGCCAAAAGAGCATTTTGAGGCGTTAAGGCGCAACTTGTATTCTCTTAGCACCTGGAAGGTGTCGGCCAGATCTTTCACGTGTGAAGGTATTGTTTTACTCTTCACCACCATATCATCCACATACACCTCAATGGTCTTCCCTAATTGCTGTTCGAACATTCTGGTCATCATTCTTTGGTAGGTAGCCCCAGCATTCTTCAACCTGAACGGCATGACCTTATAGTGGTAGTTCCCTGTTGGAGTAATAAAAGCAGTCTTCTCTTGGTCCTCCAATGCCAATGGAATCTGATGGTAACCTTGGAAGGCATCCAAAAAACTCATACGTGGATGTCCGACAGTGGCGTCCACAAGCTGATCAATACGCGGCATTGGGAACGAATCCTTGGGGCAGGCCTTGTTCAAATCCGTGAAGTCCACACATACTCTCCACGTTCCATTCTTCTTTTTGACCACAACCGTATGCGCCAACCACTCGGGGTAGAAAACTTCTTTAATAGCCCCAGCCCTCTTGAGTTTGAGCACCTCCTCCTTGATAGCCTCGGAATGTTCCTTGGAAGAACGCCGAGGTGGCTGCCTTCTCGGAACAATGGCGGGGTTGACATTTAAATGATGACAAATGAAGCTCGGATCTACGCCTAGAGCCTCATAAGGATCCCACGCAAAAACATCAATATTGCCTTTAAGAAATTCCAACAACTCCATCTTCTCCTGGTGCGGCAAACGTATACCTACTTGGAAGAACCTCTCTGGGTCATCCGCTATCAAAAACTTCTCTAACTCCTCACAAACAGCCTCCTCTCCTGTCACCACTCTAGGTGCATCTGGAGCAGTTAATTGCTATGAGTTTTGGACGAACAAAGCCGATGACTCGGCTTCGGTCTGATGAAGCACTGCGGCCGATATGCATTGCCTGGCCACCAACTGGCTACTGAGGATCTCTTCAACGTATTCTCCAGAGGGGAACTTAACCTTAACATGCAAGGTAGAGGAGACGGCTCCCAGAGCGTGCAGCCATGGCCTGGCGAGGATGGCTGTATATAGGGAGTACGCGTCAACCACAATGAAATCCACCTCAACCGTTTCTGAGCCGGATTGAACGGGCAAACGAATTTGTCCCTTCGGCACAACGGCCTTTCCTTCAAAGCTTATGAGTGGCAAGTCATAAGGTGTAAGATCATCATGGGGTTGAATGGTACCAACCTTATCCTCCTCCGAAAATCCCAAGACAGGTAAATCCACCTTCAACCTCTTCGACCTGGAGCCTGTCTCTTCGACCTGAGAATGGGAAACCGCCATCACCCTAGTGGGACCTGAGCCGGTCCTACCAGGTGCAGCAAAGATAACGTTAATTATTCCCAATGCCGGCCGAGATGGATTATTCTTCTGATTGTTTGAGCCAGATTGACTGCCCTGCCCATTAGGTTGACACAGGTACTACTTCAGTTTTCCTTCACTGACAAGCTGCTCCAAGTGGTTCCAAAGGGTCCGACAGTTCTCAGTAGTGTGGCCCACGTCTTGATGGTACTGACAAAAGAGGTTCTGATTCCTCTTCACAGGGTCTCCTGCCATCTTACTAGGCCACCTGAAGAAGGGCTCCTTACAAACTTTCTCCAGTAATTGGTGTACTGGTTCTCGGAATACAGTGTTCACGACCTGAGGTGCTGCCGAGCCGGACTGACCGACGTAATCTCTCCTCAGCTTGTTGTTGTGGTATCTGTCCGACCTGAAATCCCTTCTCTCATGCGGGATAACCTTCTCTTTACCCTTTCCTTGCTGCTGATCTTCCTCTACCCTTTTGTATTCATCAATATGATCCATGAGGCGACGTACGCTACGGACAAGCTTTTTGGTCAAGGATTTCCTCAAATCGTGATCAGTAGGAAGACCTACCTTAAAGGTATTGAGTGCCACCTCATCAAAATCACCATCTATCTCATTAAACATCTCCTAGTACCGGTCGGAGTATGCTTTCAACGTCTCCCCTTCTCTCATGGTCATGGATAGCAGCGAGTCCAATGGCCGAGGTACTCTGCTACACGTAATAAACCGCGAAGCGAATGCTCTAGTAAGCTCCCCAAACGAACCTACAGACCCCGATTTAAGGCCATTGAACCACCTCATAGCAACAGGTCCCAAGCTAGAGGGGAAAACTTTACACATTAGGGTCTCATTATGAGAGTGAACCGCCATCCTCTAGTTAAAGTGACTCACGTGCTTCACCGGATCAGTCCAGCCATTGTAAATGGTAAAGGTGGGCTAGGTAAACCTCCTGGGAAGCCTCCCCTTCTCAATCCTCCATGAAAATGGAGATTTGGAAAGTTGGTGCAACGCCCGACTCATAGCATCGTTCCCCAAGCCCCTAGAAGGAAGTTTCTTGTGTCTGCGAGCCGGCGGATGGTCCTCCTCACAAGAGGACATTGCGCTGGGGGGTGAGCATGACCTCGAGCTATAACTACCTCCCCAGACCTCCGCTGAAGAAGGATTAGATAAAGACGGTGAAGGCCTACGTCTGGCGCGGCACAGCTTTCTTTTCAAACGACTAATCTCCTTCTGCATGGCTTTAGCACCATCCTCGTGGGTGGTGCTACCCCCGCCATGAGTATGGCTAGCCCTAGGGTATTCTGTATGGACACTTCCCTCACGATCCCTTTGACGCTCCAGACGCTCGAAAAGATCTTCCGGTTGTGATCCTTGAGACTCTGCATGATGTGAGCCTAGGCCTGCCATAGTATCCCAGCTCCTTTTGGACTAGATTCCCACAGACGGCGCCAATTGTAAGTGCACAATCACGGGCTCAGGCCCAATGAGCCTTAAACAATGAAATTTGTAGAGTGTAAGCTTGAAATCTAGATTAGAAGTACTGAGAACTTAATAACAGGCTAAGATGTTCAAACACTTATAAATAACAAATGATAATTGCAAATAGACCTCCTCGGACGTGAGACGAGGACTACTTCTGTATTATTTCTCTTTCTTTCTCAAAGGTTACAATTCTTCCTCCTCCTCTCTTTAGTTACAGACACCCCCCCTTAAATACTTCATTTTCTAATACTTTATCCACGTGTTTGCTCAAACCCCCTCCCCCCGAGATATTTCTTCCCTTAGTGCCTTTGAATAGTGACCAAAAGTTTCAGCCTTACTGTTCAGGGCTCACTTCCCCATTAATGCGGCTAGGGAGGTAGGTGCAGAGTCTTTAATGTGGAGGTGGCAGCCTTTGCTCTTGGTGTTTCTCAAACACCGGTGTATCTAGAAGGTTCAGGGTTTCCCCCTTTTAACCAACAGTCTTTCCAGAATTCTGCATTGGCCTTCGTACTGAATTTACGAGTTTTCTTGGGTCTGTCTGAGGAGAAACTCACCCTAGGATGTGTCCTCGGACCCTTGGCGTATGGGCCGATCCGTAGTACTAACAAGTTCTTAGCCCAAGAACAGATTGGCCCTCTTTGCTAGAGCCCAAGGGCCCAAATGCCCACTTGGGTCCTTTTACGCCCCACAAAAACAGTGAACAATTTTTTAAATAGTGAACCGAGAATAATTTACACAGAAAAGAGAGTGAACAATTTTTTAAATAATGCTAAACATAAAATAATTTTATGCAGAATGCTAGAAATAATTTATGCAAAAAACAGTGAACAATTTTTATGAGAAAACAATGAACAATTTTAATTAATGTAGAAATTAATTCATATTTTGAAATTAAAATCTCTATATTTTACAATGCTTCTATTTAAATATTTAAAAATATAAAAAAGCTACTTATTGTTATGTTTATTTTTATGTTTATGTTTATTTGTCGATTACCCAAAAAAAAAAGTTATAAGGAACTCGAGTTTAATAAACTCGAGTTCCTTACAAGCTACTCGAGCTTGGTGAGCTCGAGTACCATAGAAATAAACATAAACATAAATATTTTTATGATAGGTACTCGAGGCTGGTATACTAGAGTATTGTGTTGCATGGAACTCGAGTTTACCAAGCTCGAGTACCACATTATTTTTTTTAATCGCATAAATTCCAGCTTAGCAGTGCCACAGTGGCATTTGGAACTCGAGTTTCATAAACTCGAGTACCATTTGGAACTCGAGTTTCTGAAACTCGAGTTCCAGAAAAGTGGTATTTCCCTGTTTAGTTCCGAAACAATATTTTTTTGCTACAAATTTCTGAAAATTGTGGTATTTGACCATTTTGGCCCAAAAATAACTGTGTCTAATTCCTATCTTTTTTTTTGGTTGTGCTGGGCACGTTTGCCTCTCTTCTTCTTCTTCTTCTTTTTTTTTTTTTTTTTCTTTTTTCTTTTTTTGATTTCCTGGGCAAGGGGTGGCACGTAGCCTCAGCCTCTCTTTTTTTTCTTTTCGTTCCTCTAGGTTGCTTTTTTATTTTTGGCTTTGGGTGTGATAGTTTTTTTATTTTTCTTCTTTTTTTTTTTTAACTAGACATGATTTTTTTTTGGGACATGATTTTTATTTTTTAATAAATTGGGTGATTGCTTTTTTTTTTTTTTGTTGCTTGTCACTTTTTCATTTTAATTGGAAATCATTTTTTAACAAGGGTGTATGAGTAAATTTATATAAACTCACTTTTTCCCATCTCTCCACTTTTCCACTTCCAACTAAATAAAAATGAGAGAAATTAAAATTTTTTCTATCCTCTCATCGTTTTCTATCTTCCCACTTTTTCACCCTTCCGATCAAACAAACCTAATAGTTTAAGCTCGTCATTAATAGCTGACGGTGTTTGACCAATTTTGACTCCAAAATTTAATTTAATTTGTTCTCTTTAATAAAAAAATTGTTCTCTTTCAAAACTATAAGATTTAAGGTGAGAGTTTTAATCTATAGCGTCCACTCTTAATGATAGCGCTTTATTATCAGACTAAAACACCAATCAATTTTTATAGAAGTGGAGATTGAATTTCAAATTTCATATCCAAAAACATGCCAATTGAAAGAACGAAATACAAAATTTTAAAATTCAAAAAATAACTTACTAATCATATAGCCCCACTTCCTCCAACATCTCCTACTTGTTAATTCGGCTTTTTCAATAGTTTCTAAGGGATATGTTTAATGTTTAAATCCAACTTCCCCTTATGATGTAAGTATAAATTAAAAAAAAAAAAGTATTAATCATATAAATATTTTTATGGGATAAATATATTATACATATTACTTTTATATAAAGTATATCTAGAATATAATTTAACATATGTTATTTTTGTCAATTATATTACTTTCTCATATATATAACAAAAACATTTACATCAAGTTAGTTTTCACATTTCTTCTCAAAAAGAAAAAAAAAAATTTGAGTTTTCACATAACTCAAAATAATTGTTGTCAGCTAATCAATTTGTAATCTGTGAACCATCTTTTAAATCATATTAATAACAATTATTATTTTTTAGAGCATTTTAGATCAAAATTTTGTAAATTAAATATTACGTGGTTGGAACTTAGAATAAAGTAATAGTTTTAAAAATTATGAAACATATAAAATTTAATCTATTTCAAATATTTTAATAATAAATTTCACTTTACATGCCTGGACATTTACAAATTAATATAATAAATAAAATAAATATTTAAATATTTTATAATTAAAAAAACTCTTATTTTTCACAAATGACACATTCTAAATAGAAGGCGCATGCAATAAAATTATTTAACTCCGAACAAAATCTGCAATTGTCATTTCTTTTAAATAAATAAATAAACATAGTGTTATATCCCTAACTCCAAATGCAAAACAATAAAAAATTATTACTTTTTGAAATATAAAAAAGGTTTCTATTGAAGATATTTATTTGTCATTCTATTTTTAAGACAGAAGTTGTTTGCTTTTTGTTTCTTTTTTTTTTCTTTTTTTTTCCTTCTTTCTAATTGAAGAGGACAAGGTGGGGAGAGGAAAAATAAAGGAAGAGGGAATGCCAATGCATTTCTTTCAAAAAGTTAACGAAAGAGCAAAGAAGAAGGAAAAAGAGCATAATTCCTCTTCTAACATTTGCTTTTAAATAAGAGAGAAATTGGAAAATTAATTATTCATGATGATTTAACTCTCGTGTATTAAAATATTTGGCGATGATCAATTAGTTGAAAGAGCATATAAAGTAAAACAATTCTACTGCTACATACACAATAAATTTTATAATTATTGAAATGATATATTATAGGGTAAATTTTATTAACCTCCCCTGAGGTTTGGGCAAATACCATTTAGGTCCAAAACATTTCAAAATTAACCAATTAGGTCCCTAAAAGACATATTAATCCCTAACACCCTTAACACCGTAACCCCTCCGCCATTTTTTTTTTCCCTCATTTAGGGTCCGTTTGGTTGGAAGAGTGGAAAAGTGGGAGGATGGAAAATTGTGGAAGGATGGAAAAGTGAGAGGATAGAAAATATTTGGCTTTCCCTCTTGTGTGTTTGGTTGGAGGGGTGTAAAAGTGAGAGGGTTGGAGAAAAAAATGGAAGGATCGAAAATGTAATTTCTATAAATTGATTATTATACCCTTGTTACATAATATGTAAGAAATAGATTTATTTGTACTCATTAAATAATATAAAATTTACCACATCATACATATAAATTATTATTATTATTTTTATTATTATAATGTAAAAATTACAATATTGTACATATAAATTTAATCGGGAAAAAACGTGGCCATACAAATTTATAGTGTACATACAATAGTTTTTTTATTTGTTTTTTTCCCCTCAATTATTATAAGGTTCCTTTTAGCTAAGGCAATTTAAAAAAAAAAAAAAAAAAGTTTACGTTGTTCCAAAGGACATGTACATAATACATATACAACCAATGCTTTATATGAAACCTGGACATAAGAAACAGTAGAATGTTGATCAGGTCAGTTGAAAAAAAAAAAAAAGAGAGAAGAGAACCTACGTTGGTGTGCTGTGCAGGGGTATTTGTGTAAAAGTACTTTCACAACACTTTTCTCTCCACATTTTCCTCCCAAATTAGGAGGATTAAAAAAGTGGACCCAGGGGAGAAAACTTTCTCCCTTGTTTTTTGTCTCCCCTATTTTCCTTCTCCAACCAAACAGTGAAAAATAACATTTTTCCACCCTATTTTCCTTTTCCTCTTTTTCATCCTCACTGTTTTCCCCCAACCAAACACAGCCTTAGACTTTACTCTTCTCTCGTCCCAAAATTTCTCTCTCAGATTTCCTTTCTCTATCTTCTCTTTCTTGTCCCTTTGTTTCTCTTTCTCTCTTCCTTCTCTCTCTCCAACCCAACCCATTCTCTCTTAGGGGTGTTCATCAGTCGAATCGTTGGGTACCATTGAATCGTTGTGGGACGAATTTTCTTTGATTGGCATCGATCAAGATTGCCTAAGTTCATTTTTTCAGCATATACGACGGTGGTTTTCATCTAAATGTTTGTCGGTGCTCCAATCTTTGATAGGAAAAAGAAAAAGATCTCGATATTATGAACCAAGTCAAAGCCAACGTGAACCAAATCTGAGTTAAAAATCGTTAGATCTGGGTTTGAACTAAAGCCAACTTGAAACAAATCTAGGACGATCTTGGTTCGAAAGCTTTTAAATCTAGGTTTGAATCAACCGAATCGGCCAGAGCCACTTCTAATATGGGTCGATTTGCAGTGGAAGGTGGTTGTGGCTTCTGATGTGGTGATTAGTTTGCTATGATTTTTTTGGATTTGAGTTTTGTTGTAAGATTTGGGCTTTGTTATGGGTTTGGCTAGGATTTTTTTTGAATTTTTTGGATTTAAGTTTTGATGTTAGATTTGAGTTTTGTTGTTGTGGATTTGGCTAAGGATTTAAAAAAAAAAAAAAATTGGATTTGAGTTTTGCGTTAAGATTTGGGATTTTTTGTTATGGCTTTGGCTAGGATTGGGTAAGGGTAAAATTGAAGCAAATTTAAGGTTGGAGGGAGGGATATAAGTGAAGAATGGCCTGAATGAGGGAGAGGAACCAAAGAGAAGAGACTAGAGAGAGTTAAAGAATGACTAGAACGAGAGAGAAAAGACAAGTCTGAGTTAGGGAAAGAAAAATGTCGGAGGGGAAACGATGTTAAGGGTATTAGGGATTAATATGTCTTTTAGGGACCTAATTGGTTGATTTTGAAATGTTTTGGACCTAAGTGGTATTTGTCCAAACCTCAAGGCAGGTTAATGGAATTTACCCTATATTTTAATTAGTGCAACATTATCTTTAGGGGGAGAGGAAGGAGAGGTTAAGGGAGGCCATGGCTCCTCTTGACTTTTCAAAAATCCCCCCTTTCTCTTATATTTTTGTTATAACAAAAATTTTGGACATAAATTTCAATAATGCCCTCCTAGATTTTTATTAAAAACATATAATGTATTTATATTGTCGACTAATGCACTTTTTTTCCTCTAATTACTCTTATATCATATATAACTTATAAAATTTAAGTGTATTTAATGTATGGCATATGTAATTTAATTATAATGATATTTTTTTATTAAATTGATTTGTATATTTGTAAATGAGGTTAAATTCTGTAAGGATGTGATGTAAAACTCATGTTTTATTCTTCCAATCTCTACATGTCACATCATCTTATCACATATTTAAGAATAAGCACAACCACACCTAATCAATTCTAATACCTATATATAAATCCAACTAAATTGAGAGTTTATTAAAAGTGTGGTAGGATGTAATGAATTTTAAGTAAAATACTGATGTGACAATCTCTTCTTAGATGGTGTAATACATGAGTCTTACACTCCATTCTTACCAAATTCAGACTCTAGGTAGACATGTCAAAACTTACTTTTTTTTGCAAAGATATAAAGACTTATTTAATGTAAATATTTTGTTTACATAAGAAAATATCATATGTTAAATCAAAATTACAAACATTTCATGTATAAGCAATAAATAAAGGTTAACTTAATTAGAAAAGTCTATTCTTATCAAATATGAGATCTAAAGTTCAATTCCACCTACACCAAAAACCAATTAGTGTCTTGATCTGATGATAAATGACAATCACTAGGAGCGGATCTTTGGTTAAAACTCTCTAAAAAAGCAATAAATAAATATTATATATGTGTGTGCATGCGCATATGTTATTCTTTGGATTTAATTTATATATATAGTTTGGCCCATTGAAAAAAAATTTGGCTCCACCACTACTTATTTTCTTATATATGAAATTATCGCTAACATCATTTTTATTGCATAACAATTACATATGTCCTCATTAAAAAACACCGTGGATGGGTCTATGAGAATCATACATGCAGAGCAGAGATACATGGTGCTCTACCTTTTTAAGGCTACAATATTAATGGAAAGGGACCAAAAGCTTGGTTTATTACGTGAGACTGAAACGTGTCGTGACATTATGTTGCCTAATGAATTTCTTGCTAGTGAAAATGAGAGAGCTACATGGCAACTTTCTGTGTTAGATGAGTGCCTCTCTCTATTTTATTGTACATTATCAAAATGGAACAAGTATGCACTTTTGGGTGAAGAGAGCGTATGGGGTTAGAAACTCTTAGGACTAAATTTTACATTATTTAGGGTATGTTTGGATAACACTTATTTTGCTGAAACTGAAAATTTATTGCTGAAAATACTATAAATAAAGGTAAAAGTTAGCTGAAATAGTACAATAGACCATGACTAGTTTTTATTTTACAGTAATTTTGATTTTTTTTTTTTGTGTGTATTTCTCTTCCATTTTCATTTGTGTTATTCCATTCAATCAGGTGCCACTCGTTGAATTCCATCTAAGCAAATCCATGCACAAGTTGGATTTATAATGGATTTTTAGTTGCCACTTGGAGAACATGTTGGAAGGTTAACTTTTTAAAAGCTACAATTTACCGTTAAGTCTTTTTTGATGAAGCTCAATTGATAGAAATAACACTTTTCATAGATTTTACTAAAAACTTAACTATGATTTTAAAAATTACTTCAAAATGCATGTTTAAAATTCACTGTTTTTTTATTTATTTAAAAAACATACTTTCTGAAAACAGCTAACCTAAACGGACACAACATTACAAGAACATTAATTGGTCACAAAATTTTAAATACCTTTTTGACCCATACAAAAGAACAATTTGAAAAATATATATTCCTTAAGTTCTAAAATAGTCAGTGTAATATTTTTAATAGATCAGTGAGCCACTCTTTTAGGATCATTAATGGCTTCAAAGCAAGTATGAGTCTCCTAATTCTATGGTAACATGTCATTGAATTCTTCTAAAACGGCTAGAGTTGCAAATCCCATAAAATCACATCTGCTTCAGCCATCAGAGGATCACAAAAGTTGTTGCCTTCGGCCTTAGTCCAGGCTTTTACTATATTTTTGTCAAAGAGTGACGCCCAACCTTATAAGGCACACTGTCAGCGCAATTTTTGTTTATATTTAATTAATGTATGTATATATGTATATTGCTTTTCGATACTAATTAACGTATGTTCCCTAGCGAGTGAGTTCCCTAATGGTCATGCCCATGAGGTTCACCACAATGATTAGGTCCACCACAATGATTGTCTCCACTCACCCATTTTAGTTCATCAAAAAAATAAGGCGAAAATGGGCTTTTGCCCATTTCGTGTAAAAAAATTAGCGTATTGCCCCCTTTTCCAAACTAATTAGGGAAATACTCCTCTTTTGAAACTTGATTTTCTCAAAATCGAGTTAAGCCCTATAGTGGCATTTTAAGAAGCTTATAGTGACGTTTTAAGAAGCCTACAGTGGCGTTTTGGAACTCAAGTTCTATGAACTCGAGTTATAGGTAAAAAAAGAAAAAGAAAAACTTGCATGGAGCTCGAGTTCATGGAGCTCGAGTTCCAAAACGGCACTATAGGTCCTTAAAACGTCACTATAAGCTCCTTAAAATGCTACTTTAGGGCTCTAATTTTTTTTTTTGAAACTCGATTTTGAGAAAATTGAGTTTCAAAAGATGAGCATTTTCCTAATTAGTTTGGGAAATGAGAAAACACGCTAATTTTTTTGCATGAAATGGGCAAAAGCCCATTTTCGCCAAAAAAATAACGAATGTTTATGTTGACAAAGACTCTGGTGCCAATATTGGACCAATTCTTGGACCATGTTGTTGTGGTCATGAATATTGGTGCATGAAAAATTGATTTAGATAAAACTAAATACATTTTTTTGTTTATTTATTTTTGAAACACCTTTCTACTGACTATTTTTGAAGCACCTTTCTACTGATATTTTTAAAATTAAAGACGTTTTTTTGTTTATATATTTCTTTATTCTTTTGGCTATATATTTTTGAAACATCTTTCTTGTTAAGGACATATTTTATGTAGTTGGCTTATCTTTTGACAAAAAGCATTTTACTTGTATTTGGGTAGATCTAGGATATATTTAATATTTCAAAGAACAAGAGTTCAAGTCTAGTATTGAAGCCATGTAAATATGTCCAAGAAACAAGTGAAGAAGTGTTGATTCATTAAAGCTCGACAGCTGCTCGACAGATAGCTATCTATCGAGGTTTAATGAGGCTCAACAGATACTATCTATCGAGGTTACGGAAATCAGAATTTTCAGATTTGATTTTTGGCCCATTCTTATGTATTTGTGTAGGGTTTCTTTTCTCACAACCCTAGACATATATAAAACTTATTTAGAGGCTGTCACATAAGAGAATACAAGGAGAACATATGCAAAAGGTGACTGAAGCCCTTATTCTTTCTGAAAGAAGCTACTGCGTCTTTGCGCCTTAAGGTTTTGTAACCAAGTGCTTCTTGATCTTCATTGTTGATGAAGAGAAGAACTTTGCAGCCAACATTCTTCTTTTTCAAGTTGGTGAGTGAGTCACGTACTGAAATTCGTGCAAAGGAGTTAGTCATGTACTAGGATCAGTGCATTAAAAGGGTAGCGTTCATATATTGAAGAGTTCAGAGGTTCTGAAGCGGTAAAATGTTTCTGCTGTGAGTTCATCTACGGGGATTGTAGAGTCTAAGAACAAATGTTTTGTACTAGATTTGAAACTTCTCTTCACTATAGTGAATTATTATTTGGGAAGGTTTCCCCCCAGTTTTTTTTTTACTGTGAAATTAGTTTGTTTAATTGGTTTTCTTGAGTCATCATATCTTGTCTTATTTATTTTTCCACTGCACATAATTTTGACATGATATTGATGTTTGTTTGTTTTAACAAGTTTTATTCATAATAAATCTAATTTACAACTTGAGATTAAAACTTGTTAATTCTATCAACTGGGGTCTAAATTTCCAAACATTTCTACTGACTATTTTTTTCTTTATTCTTTTTGGTTTTGTTTTCTAATTGTAATTATACATATATTATTACTTACCGCAAGTGAATTCTATAGTTAACTATTCTTTAACCTATACAATTAGCACTCTCCTCACTCCCCACCCTCCTCACTCCCCACCCTCCCCAGAAAACTCAAGCCCAGACATTTGGTATTAACCTTCACTTTCTAACCAAACCAATTGTTAAATACATAAAATACATGGGATCAATTATGATAGCACAGCATTTTATTAATTAATGTTGATGGGTTACACTTATCTTTGCATGCATTGGTGAGATTAATTATATCTTAAAATCTTTCAAGTGAATCTACAAGCAGTAAAGATGATGTGCATCTTTCAAATTAAGTTTAGAGCAAATTACAACTTACCAACATTTAGTTTGGCTGCAATTTAAGTTGTTTACTTGTGATTTAAAATTTGGCACTTTATCCACCTAAGGTTTGACAGTAATTTAAGTTGCCTACCTATGGTTTGAAATCCCATGATGCAAGTGTTCCGTTGATTTTTTTTTTAATCTTATTTCATCTTGTATTTTTATGTTTTTTGTGTTTTTGGAAGAGAGAGATAAAAGTGGAACAAAATTATATATTTAGCCTTGTTTTTAACAGACGTGTGTTACAAAAATCTAACTAAGCTAACCTTAGGTAAGTAAAATGTCAAAATTCAAACCACAAATAGGCAAGTTAAATTTCAGTCAAACCACAAGTAAGTAAATTGTAATTTGCCCTTAAATTTTAATCAATAAAGCCATTTTTATTTTTTATTTTTAGCTTGAATATATATATATATATATATATATATATATATATATATATATATATATATATATATATTAATAGACAAAGTTTAGAGAAAATCCAATTAGATTCTACAATTGAAGTCCAATTTTGCGCCATATGTCCTAAATTATTTATTTTTAGAGAGAATTTTATTTCTTTATTTTGTAGTCAAATGTAGAACTACATCATAAATAATTAAATATCCATCCAAGTGAGTTATTGCGTACAAAAACCAAAGAGTCTAGAATTAATGAACATAAATATTTTAATTTTTTTTTAAATGAAAATTTTACATTTTCTACCTAATAATATTCTTACAAGACTTTTTAAAGAGTTAAAAGATATAAGAATGATTATCAATAATATTTCAATTATATATGTAATAATTATACTATGCATCTTAATGTATATCTTTTAAGTATATTCATGCATATGCATGGGGTTACAAGTTAGTCTATATATCTATATATATAATAATAGGTGAAGCTGAGAGAGACTCAAATTAGAATTCCAAATTAGAGTTCTAATTTTGCGTCATGTGTCATATATTATTTATTCTTAAAGAGTTTTATTTATTAATTTTAAAATCAAATGTAGAACCACATCATAAATATTCATCAAAGTGAGTTAATTATTAAGTACAAAAATCAAAGAGTCTAGAATAAATGAATCATAAAAAAAAATGCTTCACAATAAATTTTTTTTTTAAATGGACAATTTACATTTTATACCTAATAATATCCTTACAAAATTTTTTAAAGAGTTAACAAAATATAAAAATGACTATCAATAGTATTTAAATTATATATATATGAATTATATTATGCATCTTATTGTATATCTTTAAGTGAATCCATGCATATGCATGGAGTTACAAGTTAGTCTATATATATAATAATAGGTAATGCAGAGAAAAAGTCCAATTAAATTTCAAATTAGAATTCAATTAGAGTCTAATTTTGCATCATGTATCTCATCTAATCTAAATTTTAGAATTTTGTGCCAAGTGAGTTAATTTAGTATAAAAATTGAATTTTAAATAGAGTTTATTTTTGCGCCACATGTCCTATCTAATCTAAATTTTTAATTTTTTTTTTTGCCAAATTAGTTAATTTAGTGTAGAAAATAAGGAGTCCAATATAATAAACCATAAAAAACATAATCATATAACTAAAAAAAATTCAAATTTATAAATCATCTATATATATCTATATATATAATAATAGATAAAACTGAGAGAAAATTCAATTAGATTTCAAATTAGAATTCAATTAGAGTCTAATTTTGTGCGACGTAACCCATCTAATTTAAGTTTTAAATTTTTGTGCCAAGTGATTTAATTCAATGTAAAAATTGGATTTCAATTATAGTTAAATTTTGCGACATGTGTCCCATCTAATCTAAATTTTTTAATTTTTGTACCAAATGAGTTAATTTAGTGTAAAAAACGATGAGTCTAAAATAAGTAAACCATAAAAAACATAATTTTGAATGATTTTATATTTATGAGTCTTTTTTTTTAGAACTAAAAACAATTCAAGTTTAGAAGTCATCTATATATATATATATATATATATATATATATATATATATATATATATATATATATATATATATATATATATTGTGGGGAGCAAAAAGACCCTGATGGGAATATGGGCCGTTGGGCCATGCTAAGGAAGGCCGACCTGCTCTTGGGTTTAGAACTTGTCAGTACTACGGGTCGGCCCATACGCCGAGGATACGAGGATCCAGCCGAGGGTGAATTTCCCTTCGGATGGACAACGGAGAACCCGGGACTTCATGGTAAAGGTTAGGGAATGACACGGTCGAGACCAATGGTTAAAGGGGGTGAACCCTTGAATGTCCTAGAAGCACCGATGTTAGAGAAATACCAAAGATAAAGGCTGCCACCTCCACATTAAAGACCCTGCACCTACCACCCTGGCCGCATTAATGGGAAAGTGACACCTGAACAGTGGAAGGGAAACTTCTGATTACTATTCAAAGGCACTGAGAAAAGAAATATCTAGGCTAAGGGGGAGTTGGGGCAACACGTGTACAAAGTATCAAAAAGAAGAGTATTTAAGGAGCAACCTAAAACAGAAAAGGGGGACTGACTTTTTTGTAATCCAAAAGGAAAAGAAAAAAGAGGAAGAGATAATATAAGAACAACTCTCGGCTTACGTCCGAGGAGGTTGATTTACAATATTCCTTGTTGTTTCCAGGTGTTTGCAATCTTTGGCTTGTCATTTAATCCTCACACACTTCTAACCTGGGTTTCAAGCCCACACTCTACAAATTCATATTGTTTAAGGTTCATTGGGCCTAAGCCCGTAACTGCTCTTGGGGCCAGGTGCAATTGTGCACTTACATATATATCTACATATATATATATATATCTACATATATATATATATATATATATATATATATATATAAGAAAATACAATTAGAGTTTAAATTAAAATTTAATTAGAGTCTAATTTTGTGCCATGTGTCCCATCTAATCAAAAATTTAAAATTTTTGAACCAAGTTAGTTAGTTTAGTGTAAAAATTTGATTTCAATTAGAGTTTAATTTTACGACACATGTTACATCTAATCAAAGTTTTTTTAATTTTTGTGTCAAATGAGTTAATTTAAAGTAGAAAACGACGAGTTCAATATAAATAAATGATAAAAAAATAATCATATATCTAACACTATATATAAAATTAGAAGAAGAGAGAGTTTCAATGATTTTATATTTATGAGCCTTTTTTTTATAACTAAAAACAATTCATTTGGCACAAAAATTATATACATATTTAAAAATTTTGAATTTTTGAACCATCTAATCAAAAATTTTAAAATTTTGAACCAAGTTAGTTAGTTTAGTGTAAAAATTTGATTTCAATTAGAGTTTAATTTTACGGCACATGTTATATCTAATCAAAGTTTTTTAATTTTTGTGTCAAATGTGTTAATTTAAAGTAGAAAACAACGAGTCCAATATAAATAAATCATAAAAAAATAATCATATATCTAACACTATATATAAAATTAGAAGAAGAGAGAGTTTCAATGATTTTATATTTATGAGCTTTTTTTTATAACTAAAAACAATTCATTTGGCACAAAAATTATATATATATATATATATATATATATATATATATATATATATATATATTTAAAATTTTTGAACCAAGTTAGTTAGTCTAGTGTAAAAAATTTATTTCAATTAGAATTTAATTTTACGACATGTGTTCCATCTAAACGAAATTTTTTAATTTTTGTGACAAATGTGTTAATTTATAGTAGAAAACGACGAGTCCAATATAAATAAATCATAAAAAAATAATCATATATCTAACACTATATATAAAATTAGAGGAAAAGAGAGTTTCAATTATTTTATATTTATGAGCCTTTTTTTTATAACTAAAAACAATTCATTTGGCACAAAATTTATATATATATATATATATATATATATATATATATATATATATATATATATATATATATTAATAGGTAAAGTTTAAAGGAAATCCAATTAGATTCTATAATTGAAGTCTAATTTTGCGTCATCGCCGCCATGTGTCCTAAATTATTTATTTTTAGAGAGTTTTATTTTTTAATTTTGGAATCAACTGTGGGACAATATCATAAATATCCATTTAAGTGAGTTGTTATGTACAAAAACCAAAGATTTTAGAATTAATGAACATAAAAATATTTAAAAAATTGACAATTTACATTTTCTACCTAATAACATTTTTACAAGACTTTTTAAAGAATTAATATATAAAAATGACTATTAATAATATTCAAATTTTATATGTAAGATTATTATACCATGCATCTTAATGTGTATCTTTTAATAGGCAAATATGAGAGAAAATCCAATTAGATTCTAAATTGGATTCTAATTTTTGTCTAAATTTGCACCACATGTCGCATGTCGTATTTAAGTTTTTTATTAATTTTTGCTCGAGGTGAATTAATGAGGTGCAAAAGACGAAAAGTCTAATATAAATAAATCATCAAGAACTCAATAAAAAAAAGAGAAAAAAAAAAAGAGTAATCTCATGTGTATATTCAAAAGAAATTAAAAAAATATTAATAAGAGAGACAAAGAGAGTATAATTTGAATCTATATATGTGTGTAATTGTAATTTTTTTTTTTAATTATACCGTGCATATGCACGGATTATACACTAGATTAAATATGGATAGTGGTGCATACATGGTCACAAACAGAATTGCTTAGAATATGAAAAACACATTTAATCTATTCATGTATTTTATTTTATTATAGACTCACATGTTTTATATAGATTTAAAGTTATAAAAACTCAAATTTAAATAACATATGTGAAAATCATGTTGATATTTTTTTTATGCATATAGGGCATAAAGAGATCCTACAAATCATCGATTAATTTTTTAAGAAACATATCTACGCTCTGTTTATTTTGACAATAATGTTTTTTAGAAAATGAGTCATTTTCCAAAAAAAACATTTTCTATAAAATTATTTTATTTTCCTATGTTTGGTAATAACTTTAAATGAGTTAAAAAAAAAATTTTAACTTCCCTTATTTACCAAATATAGTTTTCCTTTGACTCATTTTTTTTTAATGCTACCAAATACTGGAAAACACCGAAAACTATCTTTACACAATATTTTCCATTGAAACAAACAGAGTCCTTAATAAAAAGTTATTAAGTGGTATAATATTGCCAAAAATTATACCATATATAATTTGAATAAACTCATATATATATAGTATACTTCTTTGTCAATGTTATATTCTTTATTAACATTTTATTGATTTTTTTTTTTATACAAGATATAATTTTTACTCTAGCCTAATCTAAGTGTATATGTGTGTGAAGCTCCCTTCTAGAGACTTGAACCCCGACTCTTGCCCCCCACACCCCACAAGCAGTCTGTTGTTGTATTAAATATTTCTTTTTTGTTCATAATACGTGCATTGAATTTCTTATTAATCGGATTTTATTTACTATCCGATCAAGTATGTCATGTTTTATGTATAATTTTTAGAGTAGACAAATTTTAAAAACTTTTGTTAGTAGAAATATTCATTGATTGCTAATTATCTCTACATTTTATTAGTATAAACATATAAAGAAGCAATATAATCTAACAATAGGTTTGACAAAGAACGCATCGACATAAAACTATATCAGATAAAACTGATCAAACTATAAATCAAAATTATGTAGAGTTTATAATAGAGTCTATACCTATTATTATTATTGTGGGGTATAGGAATTCCAATAAGGTAATTGCGACACATGTCATACCCACGGCCGAGAAGGGCCATTATCATGTCGAGAAGGCCACGCCTTCGAATAGTAAGGTCACGTCAAAAGCATGTCACCAGAGAAGATCGTACTGTAGAGAAAGAGTTTCGGGGAAGGGGTTAGCACTGACATGACTGAAGGGATGGTGGTTGCCACCACATTTAATGCATCCCACCAAACCTTCTGGTTGCATTTATGTGGAGAAGACCCTTGAACAGTGTTGTCTTGCCTGCAGCAACTCACAAGGGGTTGGGGAAGGTGTTTGATGGGACAGACACTCAAGTAGTGGCTTGGATGATCAACAAATGGAGGGCCAAGATCATTTTGGGGGAGCTATATAATGTAAGGGACCCTTCGGGGACAAGGGGTGAGAAAATCGGGGAAGAAAATACTGTAGTAGGAAGGACTGTAATAAGGTTTGAATCTAAGGGAAATATAGGCCAAGATCATTCTCCTCGGATGTTGCTGAGGAGGGTTTCTTTTGCTTAAGAGCTTGTTTTCCTTATTTTCCTGCTATCTTTTATTCACTATATGTATATTCTTGGATCCATTGAAGCCTAGCTTTTAAGCTCACTCTCTACAAATTCATTGTACCTGGCTCTTTGGACCTTAATCCATTTATCTTTGGGCTTAAGAACTAACTCCCGCCCTTACAATTGGCGCCATTTGTGGGAAGGCTTGAGCTTTGGTGGGATTAACATTCAGTCATGGTAGGTTTAGGGCCTAACCGGGAAGAATCTGTGGGTTCCCTACGTCACAACCATTTCCTCAACCTTCAGCGTAGGAGAGATCGTAAGGTCAATGTACACACTACTCAAACTAGTAGGAGTCAATCTCGAGGTGGAAGTCACATCTCTCGCGAAGAAAGTACTAGGTACCTGCAACGAGAGATAGACCATCTGCGAAGAAGACTACGCCGCAAGCAATGCAGAGGAACTCCTTCGAGTCTTGACCATTCTCCTAGTAATGATATTGATGATAGCTACCATCCCAGGTTGAGGATTCCTCCCAGTGAGTCTTTTTCGTACGATGAGAGGCACCAAGATAGACAGAAAGGGAGGAGCCCGTCTCACAAAGGCCTGGGCAATGACACTATAAGCAGGGCCCTGAATCAAATTTTCAAGTCACCTTTTACTCATAGGATAGAGGCAAGAAGACTTCCTTGGCAGTTCACCTAGCCCATATTCACCATGTATAATGGCAAGACGGACCCTGTAGAGCACGTTAGCCACTTCAACCATAGAATGGATGTTCACTGGAAGAATGAGACCTTGATGTGCAAGGTGGTCCCTTCCAGTTCGGGGCCCATGGCGATGAGATGGTTCCATGGTCTCAAAGAAGGCTCCATTAGTTTCGTCAAGGAGCTCACTAGAGCATTTGGGACCCATTTCGTGACATGCAGTAGAGTTCCTCTGCCATTGAACTCCATGCTATCCATGACCATGTGAGAGGGTGAGATCTTGAAAACGTACTCCAATTGGTACTGAGAGATGTTCAACGAGATTGTTGAGAACTTTGATGATGTGGCTATAAGGACTTTCATGGTCAGCTTGCCCACCGAGCATGATCTGAGAAAGTCTTTGACCAGGAAACTGGTTAGGAGTGTGCGTCAGCTCATGGACCATATTGATAAGTATAAGCAGGTTGAGGAGGACTAACAACAGGGACAGGGGAAAGCCAAGGTGGTCCCACAGGATAAAAGGCATTTCAGGTCAGATAGATACAATAACAACCAACCTCTTCACGAGGCATTCTAGGTCTGCTACTATTCAGGTAGTCAGTACTGTGTTCCGAGAGCTCACGCACCAGATCTTGGAGAAAATTAAGAATGAGTCATACTTTCAATGGCCAAACAAGATAGGAAGAGACCCCTCGAGGCGCAACCAAAGCCTTTACTACCAATACCACTAGGAGCGGGGGCACACCATTGAAGATTGCAGGACGTTGTGGAGTCACTTGGAGCAGCTGGTTAAGATTGGAAAGTTAAAGTAATTCCTATATCAACCCAATGGATGGGTGGTCAGGCAGGATCGGGGGCTCGGAGAGATGCTCCTATGGGACCACCTTTAAGTACAATTAGCATTATTCTCGCTACTCCGGGAAGGACTGGTTCTCAGTTGTCCAAGGTGATGTCTGTGGCTCCGTCGTTTGCCGAGGGCTCATCCTATGATTCGAAGAGGAGTAAAGTGGAGAGCCGTCCGACTTTGAATTTCTCAGATGAGGATAAGGTACGAACCTTACAACCACATGATGATGCCCTGGTGGTCACTTTCTAGATAGGTGGGTAAGATGTGAAGAAAGTGTTGATAGATCAAGGCAGTGGCATAGAGATCATGTACCTTGACCTATATAAAGGACTAAGGCTGAGGATCGAGGACCTAACTTGCTATGACTCCCCTCTAATAGGGTTTGACGGGAGGGTTGTCTTTCCAAAAGGTTCCGACTGCCCGTTCAAACAGGCACTGAGGTCGTGGAGATGAACTTCATCATGGTAGATGCTTACTCCCCATACACTGCTATTATGGTAAGGCCATGGTTTCACGCCATAGGGGCCATGCCTTCCACGTTGCACCTGAAGGTAAAATATCCATTTGGGATCGGGTTGAAGAGCTAGTGGGGAGCCAATCTATGGCCAAACAATGCATGGTGGCTGCAATCAGACATCAAATATGACTCCCCTCTAATAGGGTTTGACGGGAGGGTTGTCTTTCCAAAGGGCTCCGAATGCCCGTTCAGACAGGCACTAAGATCGTGGAGATGAACTTCATTGTCGTAGATACCTAATCCCCATACACTGCTATTATGGTAAGGCCATGGTTTCACGCCATGGGGGTCGTGCTTTCCACGTTGCACCTGAAGGTAAAATATCCATCTGGAATCGGGTTGAACAGCTAGTGGGGAGCCAATCTATGGCCAAGCAATGCATGGTAGCTGCAATCAGACATCAAATTGGACCAAAGACCTCGGCCCCCGTTGGGCGGGAATTATAGCAGTCACAGGCGCCGGTATTGATCGCAGGGGTAGAGGGAGAAGGCGAAGTGCGAACGCTTGGAAAGGGTCATTATTGGTGATGATAAGGAGAAATTCTTTCAAGTCAAAGTGCAGCTGCCTCCTTGGGAGAGGCAAAAGCTTGAAGTCTTATAAAAAATATTGATGTATTCGCGTGGAACGCCTAAGAGGCCCCGTGGGTGGATCCAGATTTCATTTGCTACCGCCTAAACGTTAATCCATTTGCCATCCCCAAAAAGTAGCCACCTCAGTGCTCATCTAGGGAATACTCTGACACTGTCAAGGCAGAAGTGCTCAAGCTCAAGCAGGCTGGGGCTATAAAAGAGGTATTCTACCCTAAGTGGTTGGCCAACACAGTGGTGGTGACAAAGAAAACTAGGAAGCTTTACGGATTTAAATAAAACTTGCCTAAAGGACCCTTTCCCCCTGCCTTGGATAGATCAATTGGTGGACATAATGGCAGGACATCCTCGGATGAGCTTTTTGGATGCCTTTCAAGGCTACCACTAGATACCCTTGGCTTTAAACGATCAGGAAAAGACCATTTTTCTTACACTCGTGGGGAATTACTATTACAAACTAATGTCATTTGGATTGAAAAATGCAGGGTCTACCTACTAAAGGATGATGACCAGAATGTTCGAGCCTCAGTTGGGCAAGAATATTGAGGTGTACATAAATGATATGGTGGTAAAGAGTAAAGTAGAATTCGAGCATATAGATGACCTCGGGAACATCTTTGAAATACTAAGAAAGCACAAATTGCGCCTTAATGTCGCTAAGTGTTCTTTTGGCATAGGCTCTAGCAAGTTCCTGGGTTATATGGTTACCCACCGCGGAATCGAAGTTGACCCTAATCAGATTAAAGCAATTAACAATCTATAGCCCCCTCGAAATCCCAAAGAGGTTTAGAAGTTGACAGGAATGACTGCCTCCCTGAACCAATTCATTTCTCGATTAGCCGACAAGTGTAAACCCTTCTTCCAATTGCTGCACAAGTGAAGGGGATTTTAATGGACAGAGGAATGTTCCTCGGCCTTCCAGCAGTTGAAGGAGTATCTTTCTCATCCACCAATTATATCCAAACTTAAGGAGGAGGAGGTCCTATTCGCCTACATTGCTATAGCCTCACACATGGTAAACCTGGTGCTGATACGGGTTGATGATGGGGTACAGAAACTGGTTTATTATGTGAGCAAGTCACTACATGAGGTAGAGGTTCGCTATCTACCATTAAAGAAGGCCATCTTAACAGTAGTACACGCCACACGGAAGCTCCCTCACTATTTCCAGGCCCACACTGTTGTGATTCTAACACAACTCCCCCTTCAATCACTGATTCGGAAAGCTAACTACACAGGGAGGATTGCAAAATGGGGAATGATCCTAAGAGCTTTCGATATCAAGTACATGCCTCGCACTTTTATAAAAGGTCAGGTACTTGTGGATTTGGTGGTTGAGTTTGCGGAGCCCTCTTTAGAAGAAAAAGGTGGAAGGCCAAGCATGGATGGAAAATCAGTTGGGATGATCTCCTTGCAACAACCCCTATCTTGGAAGGTGTGTGTCGATCGCGCTGCAAATAAAAAAGGATCAGGAGTGGGGCTAGTTGTGGTATCTCCTAAATGGATCACCATTGAGAAATCCTTAAGGCTGGGTTTCTTGGCCACGAACAATGAGGCTGAGTACGAGGCTTTGTTGGTTGGAATGACTATGGTTCACAAAATGGGAAGGAGAACAGTGGAGATATTTTCGGATTCGAGGTTGGTTGGAGGCCAAGCAAAAGGGAGAACTGGAAGCTAGGGACACGAGAATACAGGACTACTTGAATCAAGTCAGACACTTGCAATCAGGGTTTGAATCCTTCTCCTTACAACACATCCTGAGGATCAGAAACACGCGTGCTGACTCTCTTGCCACCCTTGCAACCTCTTCGGCACAGAGTTTACCCCGGGTTATCCTGGTTGAGGATCTATACAAGACCAAAAAGTAGAGCGTCCTCATCCACTAAACCAGGGTAGGGCCTAGCTGGATGGATCCTATTGTGATATTTCTCAAGGATGACATTTTGCTTGAGGCGAAGGGCAAAGCTAACAAAGTGCAGAGAAGGGCTCCCCGGTTTTGGTTGTCTGAGGATCAAAAATTATATAAGTACTCTTTTTCTGGGCCGTATCTACTATGCGTTCATCCCGATGCAGTTGACCCATTCCTAGAGGAGCAACACGAAAGGATTTGTGAAAGTCATACAGGGGTCAAGTCACTGTCTCACATGGCCCTTACCTAAGGATATTGGTGGCCAAGTATGCAAAAGGAAGCATAGGAATAAGTGAAGAAGTGCAACCAATGTTAAAGGTATGCCTTGAATAATCATTAATTAGAGGGTGTCCTCAATCCCTTGTCCAGCCCCTGGCCTATTGCCTAGTAGGGCTTGGACATTGTGGGGCCCTTCCCTAAAGCAGCAGGAAATAGGAGATGGTTGCTGGTCGACACAGATTACTTCACCAAATAGGTTGAAGCTGAGCCCCTTACAAATAGTAGAGATGCAGACGCTAAGAGATTTGTGTGAAAAAATATTGTTACTCGGTTTGGGATACCTAACACCTTCATTTCAGACAACGGTCTTTAGTTTGATAGTAAAGCCTTCATAAGTATTTGCTGTGACCTGGGCATTAAAAATAGGCACTGCACCTCGGCTTATCCACAGGGGAATGGGCAGGCTGGGCTGTCAATAAGGTGATAGTGAGTGGACTCAAGAAGAGGCTAGATGAAGCTAAAGGTAAATGGGTGGAGGAGCTACCACATGTTTTTTAGACATATTGAACCATCACTCGAAGGTCCATGAGAGTGACTCCCTTTTCTTTGACTTATGAGGCCGAGGTTGTAATTCCCCTAGAAACTGGATTCCCAACACTGAGGACGAGCTTGTTTGCCTCGACAGCAATGACGGGTTGTTAGGGAAGAGCTTGGATTTGATTGAAGAGCGAAGAGTAACTACCATGGTTTAGTTGGAGAATTATCAGCAAAAACTTAAACAAGGGTATGACTCAAATGTGAAGTTGAGACCATTAACTCTGGGGGACTTGGTACTGCAAAAGGTTTTAGGTACTGCAAGGAACCCAGCATGAGAGAAGTTAGGGCCCAACTGGGAAGGGCCATACCGCATCATCTCGGTGGTTGGTATAGGAGCATACTTTCTAGAAGATCTAGATGAAAAGGTTGTACCATACCCCTAGAATGTAAATAACCTGCGAAGGTATTACTATTAATGAAAGGCATTTCTACCATCTTTGACTCATAATATTGTTTGTCACATTGATTACCTGTTTAAGTGTTAAAAAAAACCTTAGTTATGTCTGGCTCCTTGGACCATGCACTTTCTATTATTCAAAAAGTATTAAACAGAACCTTGATCATGCTTGGCTCCTCGGATCACATACCTTGGATAAATGAATACTTCCTACCATTTAACTAAGTATTAAACAGAACCTTGATCATGCCTAGCTCCTCGGACCACATATCTTGGGTAAATTAATACTTCCTGCCATTTAACTAAGTATTGAATAGAATCTTGGTCATGCCTGACTCCTCAACCCACATAACTTGGATAAATTAATACTTCATGCCATTTAATTAAGTATTAACCAGAACCTTGGTCATGTTTGGCTTCTCGGACGACATACCTTGGGTAAATTAATACTTCCTACTATTTGACTAAGTACTAAATAGAATCTTGGTCATGTTTGACTCTTCGGACCACATACCTTGGTCAAATTAATGATTTCTACTATTTAGCTTAGTATTGAACAGAACATTGGTCATGTCTGGCTCTTTAGACTATATGCCTAGGGTAAATTAATACTTCCCTACCATTTAACTAAGTATTAAACAGAACCTTGGTCATGTCTGGCTCCTCGGACCACATACCTTGGATAAATTAATACTTCCTACTATTTGACTAAGTACTAAACAGAACATTGGTCATGTCTGGTTTCTTGGACCATATACATTGGGTAAATTTATACTTCCTACTATTTAACTAAGTATTAAACGGAAAATTTTGAAATTTCATCAAGAATGGGACCCTAAGGCATCCTTGGGGCTTGACCCTCTAGCCTTGAGGTGGTCGCGCATTCCTTTCTTTTTGTTGTCCAGCAAAATCTTGTCCTCCTCTACGGAGCTATTGTCTGCACGTGCAATGATGAGCTTGGGGGAGTGGACAACAAATGATCTGTCTAGCTTGTCTTCCAAGTCTAAGACCTGGATTACGGGTCCTCCCTGTGTTCTTTGAAGCGGAACTGGTCTATATCCGCCTCAAGTGACAAGCGAGAGGACAGTGTTTCCTCTCTCGGGACTGCGGCCTCACGGGGAGCACGGTGGGAGGGCAGTTCCACTTGAACGATGTCTTCTCAGGCTAGAAAACCGGGCAACGAGACGTCTATTTGAGCTAGTTGAGGATTGCCTGCCCTGATTAAGTGGTCCACGTCCTGGAACTTGTCGGATAAGGGCTCAAAGTCTAGGATGAGGTAGACGGCTCTCAGCTGTCTGTCCTCGCTCACAAATACCTCAGACCTTAGTACTTTGTTGAGGTTTGCAATGTTGACGAGGCTAAGGTTGGCCGTTACGTGCCTTTTATCTGCAAAAATAGCCGAGAAGCAGACTCACAGTTAGAATAATAAAATCCACCATCAGAAGGAAACGAGATTCTAAAGGAAAGGAAAGAGCAGCAAAACTAAGGAACTAGTGCCCACGTTAAAAGACCTAAACCTAGGGTACC
Organism: Castanea sativa; assembly: GCF_040712315.1. Taxonomy (NCBI): domain Eukaryota; kingdom Viridiplantae; phylum Streptophyta; class Magnoliopsida; order Fagales; family Fagaceae; genus Castanea; species Castanea sativa. The sequence goes on from NC_134022.1 coordinate 6,178,957, forward strand.
CCACTTGACACTCCCTCTCGGGTTGGGCAGTGAAGACCGTCGTGCCATTTACCAAAGGCGATCAGGTAGTCATCCTTCATGCCCTTGTTGGGTTTGGGAAGACTCGAGATGAGCCTATTTACTAAAGACCTAAACTTAAGGTAGTAGCCCGAGTCCGCCAGCAGATGACACTCGTACATCCAAACGACGTCGTGCCAGGTAAGGTTCAGCCCTATATGCTCGTTAAGAGCATCTACGCTACCCAGGACCCTAAATAGATTGGGTGCGCATTGGTGGGGGCATAGCCTATGGGCGATCAAATAATCCCTAGTTACGCTACCCATGGGGAGCGTTATCCCCCCTTCTATGAAGGCGATCATGGGAATGACGACCTCCCCTTTATTCTTGTGGGTAAGCCACTGCCCCGAAGCGCAGTACCGCAGAGATACTCCTAGGGGAATGTGATATTTAGCCCTAAATCCCTCCATACTGGCAGGAGAATCTACGAGGTGAGCGAATTTACCCATCTAACCCAACTAAAGAGAGGTGAAGGAGATATTTGTGAAGAAGAAGAAGAAGAAATTAGAAGGCCGAGGAGGAAATAACCTAAAAACGAAAAACTTACGAAAGTAAGGACAAGGGACGCCTTAGGAGCTTTTCGAATATTGGAAGATTTGGGAAGTCTTGGGAGCTTAAGAGTGTGGGGAGACTTGAGAGTTTGCAGATCCATAAAGTGAAAAAAATGAACCCCCTAGGCGCCTTATATAAAAGGCAGAATTTTGTGGGAGTTATCCCGCCCAAAATTCGAGGAGAAATGCTAGTCGTAGGATCTCCATGTCATCGCAGGATGTAGGGAACAGAGCGCCACCGAGAGCATTGAATGAGGCATTGCGGACTTCGAAGCGTCAGGAACAGTTACAGGATACGCGAAGCGACATTCTCACGTGTGGGAGTCAGGGAGGCGTGTTGAATTAATTATCCTAAGTCAAAACCCCAATTCTCTCCTCGGATGGGAGGAAACAAACCAGAGTTTTGAGGGGCTATTGTGGGGTACAGGAATTCCAATAAGGTAATTGCGACATGTGTCATACCTATGGCCGAGAAGCAAGGTTTTGAAACCCGGACCGTTCAATGAACCGTAAAAAGGAGAAATTCAAGGTTTTTGAGATTGGACTGAGGTCGAACCAGGGTCGAACCATGATGACGTCATAATTAATTTAATAATTATTTAAATATAAATAATTATATTAAATTAATATAAATATAAAAATTAACTAAAATAATTAAATTAAATATAGAAATCTATCTTTTAAATGTATTTTTTTTATATCATAACTTTCACAAAACAAATAAGAAATATCAAATACTAAGCAAAGGTAAATATGGTATTCTTTATTTATTTATATGTTGATTAGTTATACTTGTGATAGCAATAATAATATACTAAATAAGACACTTATATTATATTAAATAAAATAAAATTTTAAATTATTTAATAATTTTAAATTAAAATATTTATATACTCAATTAAAGTAATTTTAGAATTACATAATTTTATATTTTTTTGGCACAATTGTAAATTTGAATACATATCACTTACTTATAGATCTATTATTTTTTTTCTACTGCCAACTTTTTATTCCATCATAATTATAAAAAAAAAAAAAAGGGACATTTCGGTATTAGATTTTTTCTTTAAAAAAAATAGTAAATATTAATTAAATTTGATAGTTGTCACGTCACGTTGGGAAGGTGAAAAAAATAGATGGCTGAAACACTTCTACCTTTCCCATGTCCTCACGTGAAGGTGGAGGGGCTTTAGAGTCCGTTTGGATAGAACTTATTGCTGAAAACTGAAAATTGAAAACTGAAAATACTGTACAAAAATAATTTTTTAATGTGTAAAAATTACTGTTCATCCCAAAAAGTACTGTTCATTGGCCTAAAATCACTGTTCATGGCCAATGAACAGTAACACATGCGCGTGGAAAAAAAAAAAAAAAAAAAAACTGGCCAGACGTGGACGCAGCCTCCTATCCAAACGCATTCTTAGGGTCCGTTTGGATACAGCTTATTGCTGAAAACTGAAAACTGAAAACACTGTACCAAAATAATTTTTAAATGTGTGAATAGTGCCGTGGGTCCCATTTTTAATTTAAAAAAATCTGAAAAGTGAAGTTTGTGGGTCCCGTGAACAGTACACGGGACCCACAAAGGTGCTGAAAAGTCAACAAAATCGGCTACTGTTCATGCACAGTGCATGAACAGTAACCGCTGTCGCCCCTGAATCGTGCATCAGCCGAAGAAAAAAAAAAAAAAAAAAACGCACAAACGCGGACGCAATAATTTTCATCCGTATCCAAACTCAACCTTAGTATCACAAATAAAAAAAAAAGAATACAAAAAGAAAGAGAAGGAGATAAAGAACAGATTCCACCCACCTACCCCACCTAACGGCAGCTCCTTTACCCAAGTCCTAGTGTTCATACTCTTTACTTTGAGTTTGAGTTTTTCACTTTTAACTCACAGACTCTCTTTGCCGCAAGACTTTTTCTGCCACTTTCTTTGTGCTGCAAAATTGCAAATATGTGAAGGTTGAAGTTTCATGAGTAATCTACCTCAGGCTCAAAGAATGATCGAACCTCACCTTTGGGTTCTTACCTCTCTCTCTGTTCATCACTTCATTGTTGTGGATTTTTGGGTTGTATTTGATGCTGTGATGTAGAATAGAATCTGTGGGACTCAAAACGTTTTTGCATGTAATGGTGAAAAATATCCTTAGGTTGAAGAAGGGAACAAAATTCATAACATTGCTTTTTACAGTTTCCTTTGTTTTTCTTACTGGTAGAATTACTTTTTTCAGCCGAAATCTAAAATGTTTCCCAGTAGTAGTTTTTTTTTTTTTTTTTTTCCTTAAGGTTCAGATTTAAAGGGAAGTAGAGAACCGTGAAAATCGGTCTGATCATGGTTTTTAAAACCGTGCGGTTGGACCACAGTTCGAACTGTTTCTTGCATTTTTGACATAGCCCAGTTCTTAAGGTTAAAAGAACTGTGTTTATGAGCGGTTCACGGTTAACCTGGTCAGACCATACAGTTCAGTTTGGGTTTAAAAACCTTGTTGAGTAGGGCTATTATCATGCCGAGGAGGCCACACCCTTGGACAGTAAGATCACGTCAAAAACTCGTCACCAGAGAAGATTGTACTATAGAGAAGGAGTTTCGGGGAAGGAGTTAGCACTGACATGACTAAAGGAATAGTAGCTGCCACCACATTTAATGAATTCCACCAAACCTCTTAGTTGCATTTATGTGGAGAAGACCCTTGAACAGTGCTGTCTTGACTGCCGCAACTCACAAAGGGTTTGAAGAAGGTGTTTGATGGGACAGACACTCAAGTAGTGGCTTAGATGATCAATAAATGGAAGGCCAAGATCATCTGAGGAAGCTATATAATGTAAGGGACCCTCTGGAGACAAGGGGGTGAGAAAATCAAGGAAGAAAACACTGTAATAGGAAGGACCATAATAAGGTCTGAATCTAAGGGAAATATAGGCCAGGATCATTCTTCCGAGGAGGGCTTCTTTTGCTTAAGAGCTTGTTTTCCTTATTTTCTTACTATCTTTTATTTACTGTGTGTATATTCTTGAATTCATTGAAACTTAACTTTTAAGTCCACTATCTACATATACATTATACCGAGTTCTTTGGACCTTAATCCATTTATCTTTGGGCTTAAGGACCAACTCCGGCCCTTATTATTATTATTATTATTATTAATTTGGAATTTTGAATAATCAGAACTCACAGAAGTTCTCATTGGCAGACAGCAGATTAAGCCCACTGTTTAATTTTTAAAAATAAAAATTAAAAAAAAAAGAGTAAAAAAGAGATGTTTTTGGAAGCAGTTGAGTAAAAAAAGTCAACTTTTGTCACCTTCCAATATTAGACGTTATCCTTTAGGATGCTAATGCCACGTTAGCGGTCAATATATTTGAAAAAGACCGTTATCTCATTCAAGTCCAATAATATGGCCAATTTCCCAAAGTAGGCTTTCTGGTAATAACGGAAATCTAATGAAGATAATAAATAGAAAGTACGTACAAATTAAGTTTATAAACAAAATGCTTTAGATTTCACTGAAAAATTATTAAGTATTTTTGAAATAATATAAATGCGTGTTATTTTCTCTCACATGAATGATAGGTCCTATTAATTAAATTTATAGTAGGACCTACCATTTATGTGAGAGTAGAAAGTACGCATATATGGTACTTTAGGAGTACTTAATAATTTTCCGATTTCACTTACCAAATCTATTCTTAAAGAAAGTTTACCATTTGAGGCCAGTAAGCTCTATTAAGGATATCACTTAATGTATAAAATAATTTACAAAATTATTATATGATGCAGCTAGTTAATATTATCGAATTCTTTGATGAGATGTAAAAGAAGTAAATAAATGAATATAGTATTGGGAAACTACCACAAACTCCAATTGTGAATTGGAAAAACTACTTGAATTTTCTTGTTGAAAAAAAAAAAAAAAATTTGGTTAAAGAATGTGTAAGAAAAAACAGGTCCTTAAAATGAAAGGAAAATCCAATATTTGTTAAAGAATGACTAAAATATCATTTTAATCCCTAAATTTTATCAAAAACTTTGTTTTTCATCCCTAATCTATTGAAAAAAGTTTTTTTTTTGTTTCTAAATTATTGAAAATATTTCATATCCTTATTGAAAAAAATGTGTGCTTATTTTTTTTCTCTAAACTATTGAAAAAATAATTTTACAAAGTTTAGAGACAAAAAAGAACTTTTTAAAGTTTATGGACCAAAAACTAACTTTTTGCAAATTTTAAGAACCAATAAAAGTTTAACCTTAAAAAATTTATGTATTCTTTATCCACAAGAAATAAAAATTAGAGTATTGTAAATAAACAATGCTACAGTAAATTTGATGGTTTGACTCATGGGATCTTTCCTGTGAGGAGAGGAAAAAAATAATATAATTGGACATAAAACCAAGAGAGAGAGAAAATAATTTCTCTTAGGAAGTAGTGCAAAAAAGAGAGATAGCAAGGTTTGAGTTTTCCTGACAACGTTTTTTGTAAAGTGTACAAACTGTAAGTGCAATGAGTATATTTCAGTATACATGAAAAGAAGAAGACACTATGAGCGTATGAGTGTGTACGCAATCGAAAGTACAGAACTTTTTCTTCAACTTTGAGACATTCATAATTGAAATAAATTTGATATTTCTTAAGAAGAAATGTTGCGGTTTGAGAAAGAAGATTTAATCCTTAAATATTATCGACATGGACATACAGCCATATGTGTCAAGCAATTATGCTACCAATAAAGAGAATATTAAATATTTTCTGCTTCATAAAATGCTTTTAGAATTCAATTCAGAATCATGTGATAAGCTTGACGGCTGTCCTTTCTCAAATAAAGAAACACAAAAACAAAAAGTTTAACGGCTGCCAGGAAACATCTTACAAAAGGTAATATCTGCGGCAGGCGGCAGCCTTGATGGAAAATATTAAATATTAGTAGTAGATTAGAAGTGTAGTTTTAAGGTTGTTTTTGTTTTGGTCCTATTAGTTTTACAGTTTTCATTTCCCCCCTTCAGGTTTCATTTTGTTTTCATATTGAAAATGTTGTTTTTGTTAGTAGTCAAACTATTCAATGACCTTCATGTTTTACTATTTCATGAAATACTAGTTTAATTGCTGTGGAATGCAGGAATTTCATTGTTATAGATAGAAAAATCTTATTATGGGATAGGTTGCAAGACCAATATAAATCAAACATGTAATGGGACCAAATAAAAATTTTGAAATGTAAAAAATCAAAATGAAAAGAGCCCTAAATTTTAAGGGTAAAACCTAAAATGTATACTTCACTCAAAAAATTACATAACAAAAATTGCTACTTATCAATTAAAATCAAAATAGATGTAGTCTAATAGACAAAACATGTAAGGTTCAAATAATTCATACACAGATCCATCTCAACAAAATGACGAAAGAAACTAGAGTAATGTTCTTCATAGCATAGGAGAAAATTTGTTATTACACTGTCTCCAATTACACCCCCATCAACCAAAACCAGAAGTTGAAAATTTTGTAATATCACTGAACAATTTGTAAAATATAAACTGCAAAATATTGAACACTTTGTTAAAATGCCAGATACATATGAACATGAGTCTCCAATGTAACAATTAAGCTTTTGACAATTACTTATTTTTGGTTGAATTACTCTGGTGGGGGCGAAATATTGAGCAAATCCAGGACCATAATCCCTTCTTCTTCTTCTTTGATGGTAGAGATTTAGCATCCCTCTTAGCAACAAAATCAGCCATGTACTGAACAACAGCCTAATGAATAAAGAAGTTGAATCAGTCAATGGAAAGTGACCAAAATGTAACAGAGCAAAAGACAAACCGCATTAAGCCAAAGTGGTGATCTAACATTACCTGAGCACCCAATTTGGTTACATGTCTTGGTGGCACTTCTAAAGGAGTCTCATTAGCATTAAAAACTCTCAATTTTGACAAAGACATGAAAGAATCTGGCAATATTCTTATTTGATTGTAACTTATATCCAACTCTTCAAGCATCTCAAGATTTCCAATAGCTCTTGGCAAGGCCCTTAGGTCAGCGAAATTATTCCCCGCAATCAATTTCTTGAGACTTACTGCAAAACATAGGTTTTCTGGTATGGACTCAAGTTCATTGAAGCTGACATCAACTTCCTTCAAATTGGAAAATTTGCCCATTGTCGTCGGGAGCTTTTTAACTCTGTTATAGTGCAAAGTGAGGATCTCCAAGCATTCAAGATTTCCAATTGCCTCAGGAAGAGCCCTGAGCTGATTAAAGTCTAATCTTAGCTCCACAAGTGATGAGCAAGATCCAATTGTGTAAGGTAATTCTTCAAGCTGGTTTGTTTCTACATTCAATCTCATCAAGCGAGTCAAACTCCCAATTGTCTCTGGTAAATGAGTGAAGTCATTTGCGCCCAAATCAAGATTAATGAGGTTTATCAAGTTGCCAAAAGAAGCTGGCAGTGATTTCAACCTGTTAGCATGGAGGTCAAGATCAGTGAGATTGATTAGTTCCCCAAATGAGTCAGGAAGGTTTATAATTTGGTTTGAGTGGATGTCAAGTTTTATCAAGGCACTGAGGCCTCCAATAGTGGGTGGCAGAGCCATGATTTGGTTCTCTGATAAATCCAATTCAGCGACAGTCGATAATTTCCCAATTGATAAAGGAAGCCATTCCACCTTATCCATCAACTTTCCTTTAAGATCAAGAGCTACTGCTCCTCTTTTAGCAGAATTTTCTATAAGGGATGCCACCTTCAATAGACTCAATTTCTCAGACTCTACACCACCTATAAATACACCCAGAACAACATCAAGACCATTATATTAATTTCAACTATCCTAATAATCCATATGGGCCTAGTTTCCAAGGGAAAACAACTATTTGCAATTATAAAACAAATCATAAAGATGGATTTCTAGATAACTATGAACTCGACTGACTGTAAGGTTAATAGAACAATTAAGCTTTCGACCATAATCTAAGTCATTTACATTTTCCTACCACATTTTTAGCTTCAACAACAACATAAAACCAGGAAAAATAATTATTTTTCATGAAACAACACAGAACGCAGGAAAATAACAAATTACCAAAAACAAAAAAAGAAGTCATCTATAAACAATTTTGCCTTTTAAATCTAAAATAAAACCCAAAACAGTAACTTTTTTGGTGATGAAATTGACCTCAAACTAATATGGGTTCTATATTAAGCCTTTCATTAATTGTTTCAAGTACAGGATTCAACAGTACATGCATAATTTCATAAAACTAACTAAATTCACAAAATAAATGAGAAATACATACTAACCTGCTCCTGAAGAGAAAAGAGAAGCCTTTGAGGAAGAACTCCTAGCCAAACCCTTCAAAGTTGTTCCCTTTGATTCTTCATGTTCCTTTTTCTTCAACAACCTCTCGTCACTGATTACAATTTCTCCAACTGGGTGACTCAGAACAACATGTTCCTGATTCTGGGTATCCCCAGAAACCAACCCAGATGCTCTCTGAATGAGATCATCAAAGGTCTGAAACATCTTGTCATGCTCAACCAAGTGAAGAGCCTCTTTCCTCTGTTCATGGCTCTGGAACAAGACCATGGTTCTCCTCACTTGCTGCAGTATAGAGAACAGTTCCTCAGGAACACCTTGGGGAGAAGACTCTTGCTTTGAGATTTCCTCAAGCTTCATCACCTCCTCAGTGTTCACAGTTTTGAGCACAGACATTGCAGCCTCAACCTCTTCAATGGATGGTCTTGGTGGCAGTGATCTGTAGGTTCTCATGATTTCTTCTACAGATTCTACAAAGGCAGGTGATGGAGGGTCTTGCTTTGGTATTACAGTCATGGCGATGGTGGGTTGGAAGTTGGAATTTTGGAAGAGAAGACCGAAGAGAAAGAAGACAACCTTTGGTTTTGAAAACTGTCTGTGGGCTGCGTCTGCCTTTGGTTCTTAATTCTTCTTATAAATAAATAAATAAGGGAAGAAAAGATTTTTTTTTTCCTCTTTTTATTTTTTATTTTTTATATATCATTCTCGTATTCGTATATTTAAATTAAATTGTATAGGTATACAAGGACTAAGAAAATTTATTTTATTAAACTCTTATCTGTACTTATTACTTACACTTTGAGCACGCGTGAGAGGTTCTTCCATTTTTTAGGTAAGGTTTGATTTAGAATCTTTTTATAATTTGGAATTAATACATTTTTCAATCACAAAAAAAAAAAAAAAAAAACTAGAGATGTGATGAATATTATGTGTGGTGAAATAATTTTTCATCACACTCTTAGGTTTTTTTTTGTGATCGAAAAATATAGTAATCCTAAATTATAATAAATGCTCTAACTCAAAGGCTAGTATTCTGTAACTATTATTCATTTTGTCAATTTTATTAATCTAAATTAATCAAAATAGGGTTAAAATAGTAAATTCCATCCAAATAAATTCCTACCCACGTTTGAAATACTACTCCTACTTCTACGTTGAAATACTTTCCCACAATCTTATAAAAAAAAATAATAAAAAAAAAAAAAAAAAAAAAACACTCCCAGTACACCAAAAGGTCCAAAACACTCCCCAAGTTCATCAACCAAAAAAAAAAAAAAAAAAACTCCTCACATTCAAATAATGCTCTATCAATTATCTACCCACGTAACTTTTCACAAATACAAACTCTTCCTAGTAGTTTTTTTTTCTCTTTTTTTTAACTATAAAAAAAACTCTTCACTGTGAAACCTTTAGGAATTCAAGTAAAAAAAAAAAAAACCCTAAAAATAAAGAAACACACACTATCAAATATCTACGCACGCTCCTATTGAAAAAAAAAAAGTTCTATAAAAACACCCCCAATACACCAAAACACTCCCCACGTTCATAAAAATAAAAAAACTAAAAAATTTTAATGCCAAAAACTTATACAATGATGGTAAAAAGATTTCGTAAAAAGAAAAAAAAATACGAAGAAGGGAAAAAAAAAGTGAGGAAATAGAAGATAAAGATTTTTTAGAATTTAACTCTATCATGGACTCTTTAAAATCTAATCACCACATCATCAACTATTTAAATAAATAACTAAATAATAAAAAATTAATGCCTAAAACATATACAATGATGGTAAAAAAAAAAATTTTAAAAGAAAAAAAAATACGAAGAAGGAAAAAAGAAGAAGTGAGGAAATAGAAGATAAAGATTTTTTAGAATTTAACTCTATCATGGATTCTTTAAAATCTAATCACCACATCATCAACTATTTAAATAAATAACTAAATAAAAAAATTTAACGCCAAAAACATATACAATGATGATAAAACTAATGAAAGAGAAAGAGGAAACAAAACAAACCAAAAGCAACGCAAATAGAGAGATATGCAATCAACAACCATTTAAAATAAAAAACAAAGATACTTATTCAAATGGGTCTCTCTGAAGAAAAAAAAAAAAACATAAACGTGAGTGAAATTTAGGGTTTTGTTTTGCTCCTAACCTTCACTAGAGAGTAAACTCAACTGACAGACAAAGAGCAAGCAAGAGAGAAGAAGTGGCAGTAATTTCCTCAAAAAGAGCACAATTCACACACCTAAGGATTGAGAGCGCAAGAGAGAAGATGATTTTTTTTTTTTTTGAGAAGTCGTCCTTGGGATTTGAGAGAACACGAGAGGGAAGATCAAAATTAAATTTTAAAAAAAGAGAGTTAATGTGATACACACACACACACATATATATAAGTAGAGCTCAAAGAAAGTCAATCATAAACCAAAGAAAAGAAAACAAAGAGGAACTTGCAAAAGATAGAACCTGAAAATTTGTTGGAGCCTCTGACAATAAATGTCATTAATCTGAAGAAAAAGAAAGGAGGATGTAGAGCTAAACTAAATGTCTTCAATCTGAAGAAGAATAAGAGATAGAAACTGCAAAGCGCATGTGAGTTTGTGAGTTTTCAAGTGTAGGAGTTTTAATTTACATATTTATCCTAGTTAATTGAAAACTTGTAAGTAGATATGATTTGGGTACTTTAGTTATCAAAAATGTGGAATCCAAAATGTGGAATCCAAACAGGGGAAGCCCCTTAAATAGTAGTATAGATTTAAGGGGCTTCTCATGTTTGAATTTCACATTTTTTTAGTTCAAAAATACTCATATGCCCTTATGTTTAAGTAGAGATAAAACTAAAGGACAATTTGGTAAAAATACAATTCTAATTCCCACTAAAACATTGCCTAAAATAGAGGACCACTTTCCTGTTAATTTTCAAATTACTTTATCCATTTTAGCCATTTATAAATTAGATTTTAAAAATAAAAATTATATATAAAATAAAATAAAAACAATTTTTTTCTACAAAATAGGACTACTAAAAAAAAAAACCTCTTTGCACGCGCTTTGCGTGTGTGATGAAGCTAGTTATTTTTAAATATCTTCATTTTTGCTTACAAAATAATAAAAGAAAGCAGAAAAAAAATTCAATCTTTTCATACTTAAAAATAAAATAAAATAAGCAATATTTTCAAGACCCTTTTACTAAAATTTAAAAAATGTAGTAAGTTTTTAATTAACTTATAAAGTTTATTTTTATTGTTGAATAAAGATTTTAAATTTAAATCCCGTCTAGATAAAAAAAAAGGTTCTTATTTTCAAAATAAAGCAAATTTAATCTTTTCAAACTCAAAAGACGAAAAAAAAATATTTTCAGGACAAAGTTTAGTTACAAAATTAGTTGTAACTTAAAAGTACAACCTTACTCAATAAAATAAATACTATTATATATTTTGAAAATATAATTGTAAAATTCTATGTGCTTTACACTTTTAATATCCATGTCAAATTTTGTGTCAATTGGATATTATTTGTTATATGATTTATAAACTTATATTTTATGTATAATTTTAAATTACAAAAGTTTGCAATTTAAACAATGTATTGATGATATAGTTATAAATTTAATTTTATAGAAATTTTGTAAGCATGAAGGATATAAGAAGAAGATGTAATCTAATAATGAATTTGTCAAAATTCACCTCTAACAAAAAGATATTGAGTAAGGTTGGCATTAAGTTACAATCAATTTTGTATCTAAATTTTGTCCATATTTTCAAGACCCTAATACTTATCTCATAAAGGATTTTATTGTAAAAAAGGGGTCTTAAATTACTACCACGTACCCTTAGAGCGATGGTCACTCCACATAGGGCTGTACACGGTGCGGTGCGGTCGGTTTTGGAAGGTTTTTTTGCACCGCACCTACAGGGGCAGTTTTTCCTCATCCCTGACCGCACCTCATCTGTGGAGGGTTGTGAACCGGTCTACACAAGGTGCAGTGCAAGATACCGATTCGGTGCGGTTAGTTCGGTTAATTTCTCATTTTTTTAGGTACCAAACACAATGCAATTAACAACCCCAAACTACATCATGCTCATTAAAAAAAAAACCCAAATATTCTATAAAAAAAAAAAACTACAAACAAATTCACAATATTTTCTCAAACATAACCCATTTCCAATCACAAAAAACTAAACCAAACCCATAAAGATCAAACAAACACCATTGAAAATAAATTACATAAACAAACCTGGTAGAAAGCATTGCATTTGTAAGGAGAAGCATCTGAACTCTGAAGTCAGAACATCATTAGAAACTTACAGAAGTTGAGGTGAGAGAGAGAGAGAGAGAGAGAGGAGTTGTGAAGAACTGAAGATTTTGCTAGGACTGGGAATTTGGGAGAGGGAGACTGATGAGAGTGAGGGAGAGAAAGAGAGGAGATGGGTAAATAATTCTAAGGTTTAAAATTAAAACGTCGTTGTTAGTAGCTTACATTTGTTTGTTTGTTTGTTTTTTTTTTTAAGCTGATGATAAAATGACGTCGTTTTGGAGCTGGTATTAAAATTTAATATCAAGCACTAAAACGACGTCGTTCTAGTGGCAGATTATATATATATTTCTAAAAACCTAAATTTTTTTTCTCAACTTACCCAACACCGTTTCCTTCTTCTTCTTGTACCTTGCTTTTTGTTTTCATGTCTAGCTTTCAGCTTTCAGTTTTCTTCTCTTTACACTGATACATATATTTTAAATCATAGTGTGTGTGTATATATATATATATATATATATATATATATATATATATATATATATATATATATATATATCGGTGCGGTGCAGTGCGGTTTCTTGTCGGAGTGCAAAATAGCCACTGCTTGCCGCACCGGTCGTCTTCTGTTTGCCCATATTGCTGCCGATCACCACGCCGGATACCTGCGGAGAGGCTTGGAAAGGGTCGGATCGGTTCGGCGCCGGCCAGTTTCATCGGCGCCGACTAGATCTTGAACAGGCCACAAGTATAAGTATTCGTGGAATGTGAGGAGTAAAGACTGTGGTTCAAGTTTCTAGGAGATAGTTTTACATACACATATATACTTAGATTAAGTTATAATATGATTTTTATGTTAAAAAAAAAAACTTATATTTGAAATCCAACTAGACTAAAAAGATAATAATGTCTTATTTTAACAATAAAAAGTAATTATTATATAATAAATGTCATAAATTTTAAGTTTTATTGACTTTATAAATAAAAAAGTTTTGAAAACATTAGGACATATAATGAGAAACAAAGTAGGATAAAAGATGCGCACAAAAATGTGATTAAAGAAATTGGGAGGAGAAGTAATCAATCAAATTTGGATAATGTTTCTCTCTGACGTGAAGAGGTAGGTAGTTTTTAATTTGCAATAGATTCTTATCTATCCCAAAAATTTTTAATAATAAAAATAATGAATTTTTATTATTATTCTTTTTTTTTTTTTTGAGAAAGGATTTATTATTCTAATAGTTTCTGTGATAAACATTAAAAATTTGGAATATGTAGACATGCAATGAACAACAAAGCATGATTACTTTAATAAGAAATACTCAGGTAAACATAAAAAAGAAAAAAAAGAAAAAGAAAAAGAAAGAGAGATAATTAATTAAAAATGGAGATTTTCTTTGACGTCGAAAGGTGACGGTAATTTCTATGATGGCATTGACAAAGCAAATTCCTTTTGCACGGAATTAGAGGAGCCGCCAAAGCAATCAAATTTTAAATGGTATTTGTGGGTTTTTATTTATTTTTAATAAATTGATTTTTTTATGAGAAATAATTTGATAGTTGGGGAGGGTGGTGACTGTAATTATTTTCTGTATAAATATTAAAGAGCACAATTATGTATGACTTGGTCGTTTTTTAAAACTCACCCATTTTCTTGTTTAAAAACTAAAAAGTCTTCTTTCTTGCAAGGCAAGAAGAAGAAATTACTAAACAGAATATCTATAGAAGTTTTATTTTTCCTGAATTGGAAACAAATGATGGAAACAGAAAGTAACTTTGTTTTTTTTTTACCCCCCCCAGAAAGGCTGTTTTCAAAAATCATTATACCCAAAGGTCCCAAACCGTGTTCTAAATTTCTAATATGTTTTTAATTTGAATTTTCCACCATTTTTATGTATTTTGTTGCCTCAATGATGTTTCAAAGGTGTTTTGTAATTCATTTTTCCATTATATTCATTTTTTTTTTGGACAAATTGCAACTTACTCACACGCGGTTTGACTGAAATTTAATTTGCCTTAAAATTTAACATTTTACCTGAAGTATGATTGAAATTTAAGTTGTTTACTTGTGATTTGAAATCTCATGATGCAAGTTTTTCGCTAGATTCTTTTTGATCTTATTTAACCTTGTACTTTTATGTTTTTGTATTTTTGAAGGAGAGAAATATAAAATAGAGCAAAATTACATATTTGGCCTTATCTTTAACCAAGATGAGTTATGAAAATCTAGTTAAGCTAACCTTAGGTAAGTAAAGTATCAGATTTCAAATCACAAGTAAGCAACTTAAATTTCGACCAAACTACTAGTGAATAAGTTGTAATTTGCCATTTTTTTTCTTCAGTGATAAAGCTAAAGACAAAAAAACCATTTTTAAGAATAGGTTCCAAACTGAAACTAATTTCCCATCCACCTCATAGACATAAGATAATTGCCGTAAGCCCTAACGTTATATTGTGTATGTTTCATCTCTCTGTCTCTCTCTCTCTCTCTCTCTCTCATGAACGCTTGTGAGTCCATCATGTCATCAGTGATGTATAGTAGGTCAAAAGGTCCAAGTGGTGAATAAGGTGATCTATATATGGTACAAGTTATCGAATTGAATTGTATATTTTTTTTATAATACAAGATAAAATTTTACTTTAGGTGCAGTGGTTACTCCATAAGTATAAGTACTTGTGGGGTGTGGGGGGCAAGGGTTGGGATTCAAATCTCTAGGAGGGAGCTTCACATGAATTGAATTGTATTTCATTGCTTAGCAACCAAAGTAAAATAAGTCACCCAATTGATATTTCCCTAAAAGAATACTAATTATAAAAATTTACTAATTAAGCTTAAGCATTAGTATTATATAGCATGCTAATATAATCATAGGACAATTATAGTATTGCAGATTCATTTAGCAAGACTGTTATAGTAAGGATAAGATTGATTCAACGACTTCATAATTTAATAATGTAGTATTTATCCTCTTTGCAAAAATAAAGATATAGATGCACAGTTTGTGGGATTTATAAGGTTATTTTATTGGAGTAATTAATCAGATTCAAGAGCTTAACCTGCCAACTAGAAATGTAAAGCAAAACGTCCTTTGTAATTTGACATGACTGATTATTGTTTACTTTTCTTTTTTTTTTTTTTTGATAGGAATTGTTAACTTATTTTGATATCAATTAGGAATATTCAGAAAATTGGAAGTTATATTTTTAGATTGTTTTAGAATATAATATAAATTAAATAGGTTTATATGTACACTTAGAATTACTTCCACTCTTTTTTTAAACTCCTTCTCAGCATTGAAAATAGTATTGAAAGTAGTATATATATCAAGTTACATTTAACTTTAAGCAATGTTACCCAAATTTTTTATTGAATTAATATTTTGAAAATCCCACAATTGGATTATATGATTTTTATGTTTTTATCATACCAGATTTTATGTTTTTATTATTCGATCTATAAACTCATCTTTTATAAATAATTTTAATACAAAAAAATTGAAATATAAATATGTTATAGATGAGATAGTTTTGATTTATGATAATCTTGATCGTTGGAAGTATACAGGTTATAAGAAAAAAAAAATGTAACCTAACAATGAATTTTGTCACATTTGCATCCAAGAAAAAATGAGTAGCATAACATTGTTTAGTAGACATACTCTACCCGCCACTTTTTATATGGACCCACAATAGGCCAAATGATTAAATTTTATTTTAAGACATGTGCTAGATAAGAGAGTGCCATATAGGAAGATTTTACTTAGATTAGGTAAGAGTAGAATTTTTATCTTGTATAAAAAAAATTGGTTTAATTAAAGGTAATAGCAAAAAAAAAAAAAAAGTGGCATTAATCAATTGGAGGCAACACGTGATCGCAAAGAGTGACAATTATTTGGAGCATTACTTCAAGTGAGACACATGCCAAGTACATGAATTTATAAGGCAAAAGTAACCTTTTTTTTTTTTTGTGGAGAAGGTAAGGAACAATAGCCTTGAAGTGATTAAAAAAGGTTACCCAGCCTTACTACTCATAGGTTATTTACTTTAATTTAATTAGGCGTTCATCTTGTTGAAAACTTATTCCTGAAAACTTAAACTATAATCTTTGTCCGCACATCCTACACCCCATAAGCACTTATATTTGTAAAGTGACTATTGTATCAAGGGTGCGCGATGGTAGACGTTCATCTTGTTAAGTAGGCATTTACTTTTCCTACACTATATTTTACTTTGAGTAGGTTTAATAACTTAGGCTTGGTGGATTAGACTTTGTAATCCAGGCATTTCCTCATTTTCATTTTTAACTTGTGCATCTCACAAAAAGTCCTATTAAGCCAAACCCCAAACCTAAACCTTTGAAGCCATATATCCACTTAGAGTCAATTTGAACCACTTCGACTGACATGAAATAAAATAAAGAGACCAACTTTAATATATAAAAATTGGTTTCTACTTAAACATCGACATTTTTTTTTTTTCACCGCTTACAATTAGTCACTTTAGCATGATGTGAAATTAGGTGTCTCTATAATTATTGTTGACACTTTTTTAATTCTTAACAACCAATTCAAAATTACAAAAAGAAAACCTTAAAAAAAAATGTTTCATTTGTTTCGACATTAATATTTTTTTAGAAAATGAATAATTTTCCAAAAAGCTTTTTTTCTAAAAAAACTATATCATTTTTTTTTATATTTAGTAGCAATCTTAAAATGAGTTAGAAAACTATTTTTTGACTATTTTATTCATTTATATAGGTTGATGTGAGACAAAGTTATTTTCTTTAAAATTTTAGTGTAAAATAACTTTATCTCACATTATGCTAAATAAGAGAAGTCAATAAATAATTTTTCTTTGAACTTTTTTTTTTCTTGACACTACAAAATACAGGAAAACATGAAAATGTATCTTCACATAAGATATTCTACCAAAACAAATGGAGCTTCAAAATATTTAATGCTACTCCTCAACTGCCACCGGATGTTCAAGGAATAGGGAGGCCACGGAATATTCTTAAAGAATCTTCCATAATCTTTTACATTATGTCGTGGGTTATGAACTCATAAAAGATTTGATTTTTTTTTTTATGAGAATAAAGGATAATATTTGATATAAGTGATTAACGAAACATTTGATTAAAATTAGGATCTTCAATGCAGAATTTTGTTATTGCTGACCATCGCTTTCGACTCAGGAAATAAAAATAAATAATAAAAAAAACTTTATTTTTGTTGAATCTTTGCATAATTCTGTAACATTGATGAGCCGAATATCAGTAGAAGTCTATCATAATTTTTTTGGTGAATTAGAAGTATATCATAATTAATTTTTCAAAGATGTCATAGTTGAATCAGTCAAATTAGAGGTACATTTTTTTTAAAAAAAATTATTTAATTATTTTAGTAACTAAGTATAGGATTTGACCCAATAGTATCCTTCAATGCTCTTAACTATAATAATGGCTCTTTATTATCATTTCAAAATATTAATTAATTTTTTTTGGGAATAAACAGATTAAAATATCAACAGATTTTTTTAATAGGTTAGATTTTTTTTTTTTTTTTTGGTTAAAAGGGAAATTTTATTAAACACAAAAGCTACAAAGCCATATTAGGCATAGTTTTGGCACAACGCCTTACATAATACACACCAGCAGCATCAGAGTTAAAAAAGAAGAAATTTCAGGCGTTGGGAGATTGTTAAACACTACAAAATTATCCTGCTGCAAGCACCCTGTTCTCGCCATGGCATCTGCACAACTATTTGCTTTCCGAAAGGTATGGTTCACTTTGACTTGCTGAAATCTGGTGAGAAGGGACCTGCAGTCAAGTAACAGGGGTGTATAAGTTCTGTTAGGCAGCAAGTTAGAAAGCAAGAGGTCTGTTACTATCTTGGCATCACACTCAACTTCAAGGAAAGGAATGTCCATTTGGGCAGCTAAGAGAAGACCATCTCTTACAGCCTAAAATTCAACAATTACACTGGTGGATTTACCTATTCCCCTACTAAGCCTTTCAGCCATTCACCCCTATGATAACAGATTAATCCTCCACCACCCGCTTTCCTCGGATTCCCTAGCGATGCTCCATCTATATTTAATTTACACCAACCCGTGCTTGGTATGGTCCATTGAATCTGAACTGAACTCCATCTTTTGGCACAGATAGACTTCCCAATGCAATAAAAATAATCAACAACGCGCTTGATGCAAGTATAATGCAGCCTAGGATTTAGGACACGGTTTTCAAAGACTAGCTTGTTTCTATGTTTCCATAGATTCCACACAGTGAAGGTAAATAGGATTTTCCAGGGCACACTATTGGAAAGGATATCATGACTGCTTAGACAGTTAACTTTTAACCATTGTAGCATCTCCAAATTGTAGGATGCTTCTAGCGGGGTTGGGATTCCAACCTTCCTCAAATCTGCATTGCATATGGGCATTCTCTGAGAAGGTGAATGGCAGTTTCACTGGCATTTCTGCAGAGAGGGCATGTGACATCACATTGAACTCCTCTATTAGCTAGCATCTCTCTCTTAGTTTGCCTCCATATAAACATGTCCTCCTTCCTCCCAAACAATTGGATGGGAGTGGCCTTAATTTTATCTACAATGTCAGAGGGGAGATTAAAAGATAGAGCATCCCAGTTCCAATTATTACCTTGGAGTACATCTGCCATTGCCAGATTGCACTCCATGTTATTGATTGGGCCTGCAATTAGTTCTCTAGGTGTACAGCCTCTTAACCACCTGTCTGTCCAAAACTTAACGCTCAAACTATTGCCAACATTCCAGCCTATGCCATTATAAACACAGGGAATCCATTTTAATGGCTTTCCAATTTGTAGAGCAAGGTAGCTTCTTTGGGTCCTTGGAGTTCATTCTTGACTGTGAACAGTACTTCCTCAAAATTACCTTGGTCCAAAGAGCATTTTTCTTGATACGTCCGCCAGTTAAGTTTAGCAAGATGAGCAATCTTTTTTTCTTTTGTAGATTGGATACCCAATCCTCCTTGTTCCATAGGTTTGAAAATTTTATTCCAACCTACAAGGTGCATCTTCTTTCTTCCATCAGTTGAGCATCCCCACAAAAAATCTCTGTTAATTTTGTCTAATTTCTCACAAAGATGGGAAGGTAGTGCCACTCCTTGCATCACATGGTTAGGCACGGCTAACATGACTGATTTGACCAGTACAGTTCTACCCGCGAAGGAGAGGAACTTGGATTTCCATCTAGCAAGTCTATTAATCACTCTCTTGGCTATAAAGTTGTACTGGTTTCTTTCTGTATCTTTGTGCTTTAGAGGGAATCCTATGTACTTTCCTAGGTTGTTAGTGGCATGAATGTTTAGATTACCACATATTCTTCCTTTCAAGTCATCATCCACATTTTGAGAGAAGTAGATCCGAGATTTGCATGTACAAATCTTTTGCCCTGATTCAGTACAAAACCAATCCAACACTTCCTTGATGGTTTCACTGTTCTCCTCACTTGCTGTAGCAAAAAGCATTAGATTGTCGGCAAAAAATAGATGGGATATGCCAATATGGTCCCTAGATGCTTTTGTAGGAACCCAATTGCCTTCCATACACTCCTTATCAATGAGGCTGCCTAAATACTCCATACAAAGTATAAAGATGTATGGGGAGAGTGGGTCACCTTGGTGAATTCCTCTCATGGGGTTAAAGGATTCTAGAGTACCCCCATTAAACAAGATGGATATGCTAGTGGACGATATGCAACTCATTATAATCTTGATCAGCTGAATGTTGATTTCAAGAGGAGAATCCTAGTGAACCACCAACCAGCTATCATAGTGATTACAGAAATGAGAGTTAGTGGAGAAAGGGCTGGCAGGATTGCAGAAGGTCTGCCCTTTGATGGATTCTATGCTATAGACACCCTAGGTTATGTTGTTTGTTTGTGGTTGCCCTGGAAGAAGGATGAGGCCGAGGTCTTTGTCTTGTCAACAATGGAGCAAGAGATTCATGCCTCAGTGAAGGTATGTAATTCAAAAACTACTTGATTAATTTCTTCAGTTTATGCTAGCCCATGTTTAGTTGAAAGGAGAATGTTTTGGTCTAATCTATCTAAAGTAGCTGAACTACATTCTTTTTCCAGGTTAGTATTAGGGGACTTCAATGAAATTCTGAGTGGGGAAGATAAATTTGGGGGTAGGAGTCTTAACCTCAATAGGGCTATTGAATTTAAAGAATGCATTGACTCATGCAATCTATTGGATTTAGGTTTCTTTGGACCTAAATTTACTTGGTCCAACCCTAAGACAAGTGTTTGATCTTATCTTGGAAAGACTTGACAGATGCTTTGCCAACCCATCTTGGGGCATCCTCTACCTTGAAGAGTTGGTGACTCACCTCCCAAGAGTGTTCTTTGATCACCGCCCTATTCTAATTGAGCTGACCAACCCCCCTCCACCCACTAGAAATAAATCATTCTGATTTCAGACAATGTGGCTACTTCACCCTGAGTTCCCTAGTTTGGTTCAAAATGCCTGGGGCCAAGATGCACCTCTCAGCTCTGCCATCCTAAACTTTACCAATAGAGCCAATCAGTGGAATAGGGAGGTGTTTGGTAATCTTTTTGCTAAAAAGAGGAAAGTTCTGGCTCGGTTAAATGGAGTCTAGAAAGTTTTAGCTGACCACCCCAATAATTTCCTCATCCAATTTTAGAAGCAACTCATAGAAGAATACTCACTTGTTAGACTTCAAGAAGAGGAATATTGGGCGCTTAAATCTAGACTAAATTGGGTTGCCTTTGGAGATCGTAATACCTCCTTTTTTTCATGTCTCAACATTGGTAAGAAGGAATAGAAATAGGACCAAATGTATTAAAAACACTCTTGGGGAATGGATATCAAATAAGGAGCAGATTAAAAATCTTATCCAAAACAACTTTCTTACCATCTTCACAACTAGCCTCATACAAGCCTTGAGAACTTCTGAAGTGGCACAATTCTTGTGTACCTTCCTATTTGAGGAAGAAAAGGCAAAACTAATTGAAGATGTCACTTATGATGAAATTAAGGCTGGGTTGTGGTCACTTAAGGCTTTTAAAGCTCTAGGGGTAGATGGACTACATGCTGGATTCTTCCAAATCTTTTGCCATGAAGTTAGTGAGTCAATTTGCAAGGAAGTGGGTAGTATATTTAGCTCAGGGGTGATGCTAGACTATCTAAACAGAACTTTGATAGCCCTAGTTCCCAAATGCTAAAACCCAGAGACTATCAATAACTATAGGCCAATTAGTTTATGCAACACAGTCTATAAAGTGGTCACCAAGATTATTGTTGCCTAGATTCGACCCTTTCTCAGCAATCTCATCTCTCCTGTACAAGTAGCTTTTGTACCAGGAAGGAAAGGATTGGATAATGTCCTCATTGACCAAAAGTGAACACATTCCATAGAAAAGAAAAAGGGAAGAGTGGGGTATATGGAAATCAAAGTGAACCTGGAAAAAGCATATGACAGACTTGAATTAGCCACCCTGATTCGTCCAAGTGAGGCACTACTAATGGCCTTCTTTGCTTGTTCAAGAGATTTGCTTCCTCCTCTGTTATTAAGTGGGTGTCTGTGAGGAACATTCTACCATGGGTTGAGAGTCAGGGCCCATGCTTGATGATCCAAAGGTAAACTTCCTGACTTAATGCTTGCTGGCGTTATTGGGAAGGGATTCTGCCAAGCTGCTTTGATATCCACTTCGAACCAGCCCATTGTGTCTATGGGTGATGCTCTAATTTGGGCAATCATCTCATTGGGTATTGGAATGGCCTTGCTCTTAAACCAAAAAGCCCAACCAGAGCTGACCAGATTGTGTGGTGTTGGACAAAGAGGGTTCATTTTCTTTTTAGGCAAGTTTCTCTGAAGCTTTTAGCAAGGTAATGGTTTTGTTCCCTATTGTGTGGCTGAACCTTTTGAAAGAATTTGTGTTTTTTGTTCCCATAGATTTCTTCTCTCGATGGGCTTTGGAGTGACGACTCTCTAACATTGCCATCCTATCCTTCTCACTGCTCGATATAGGCATCCAAATCTCCATTTCATTTCCACGCTACGCTCCATTCCTACCGTTGGATGTATTGTGTTCTCTCTTGCCACAATAGTATGAGTGGATTTTTCTGAATCTATAGAGATTGACTTGACGTTTTTAGGAGGAGTGGTTTGTACCACATCTTCTCCCGATATACTAAATTTCCCTTAGTTACTCTCTCCCCTTGGCGGGTTGGTTGGTTTGGCCCACGGGCCCAACCATTCCTAACTGAATTCTTTCGTCTAGTTACAATCATCCAAGAGCCATAGTTAGACTCTGACGTATCTTCAGCTTGCCTTTCATTGAATGGTGTAGGAGTATTATCCACCCTAATTGTTTCGGTCACCTTGGGAAGGATCTGGTAGCAACAGCTTTCTTTCTTATGTCCAATTCTTCCACAGCAAAAGCATAGTGAACTAATTTCCTCGTACATGACCCTCTGTTTCAACCTTCCAATTTTTACAGTGTTGATCAAGGGTTTATCCAAATCCACTTGGATACACAATCTGGCATAACTACCTCTAGAGCCAGTTGCCGTGAAGGAATCAATTCTAAGTACTGAACTGATTGCGTTGTGAATCTCCTTCAATGGGTAGCTCTAGGAGCCTTACCCATACTACTACTGATGTAAACTGAGCCTCTGAGGCCTCGAAGTATCGCTCCCAAGGCTTGATAGCTAGGAAGTGCTCCCCCACAAAACATGGTCCTCCACGCAGCACCTTATCATAATCTTCATTGTCATAAAATTTGATAAGGAAGAAGTCTTTACCTAAATCAACATAGTCCATTTTTCCTTTAGGATTCCACATGGCTTTAATCTTGAAAGTATGGTAGCTGAAGCCCACAATCCTTCCATACACTTTCACTATCAATGCCTTGGACCAAGGGGCTCTGATGCGTGATTTGGTTTCTCTTGACAGCGATACCTCTACCATACCTTCTGATAACTGATCTACTTCATCATTTGATACCTCAGCATCTTCGATGTCTTTTTCAAAACGAAATGCTTGAGCATATGCAGTGGCCGCTCTTGAAATTTTTCTTAAAATGTTCCTTAAAAAGCATAAATAATACAATCTAATAAAAAGAAAAATTCATATATTGACAACAACAATAATAAAAAAAGACACAAATACATAAAGTTTACAATTGTCTTCTAAGAGTTTTCATATTTTGAAATCATTGTATAATAGTCTCATTATTAATGCTACAAACTACATCTCTTTCAATGTACACAACCAAGTAATCATTCATCCACTGAATATAGAACAAATTATGGAGCAAAATTTAATTTTATTGGCATAAAAAAAATTGAGGGTGTTTCCAATTTTTTTTTAAGGGTAGACAAATAAATTTTTTTTAAATTATTATATATATATATATATATATATATATATATAAAATTTCAGGTCAGGGTAATCTGGGACCACCTTGACCTTAAGGTGGCGCTGCCCTTGAGCATATGCCCCTGGAATATCCCCTATAAGAAAATCCTTTTAATGTTCCTTTCCAGTATCTCGTCTTCTTTGCTGGAGCTTTGTGTCTCTTTCGTACTCGACCTCCATGTCAAACTTTGATTCTTTTTTAGATTCATTAATAGGTTAGATTCAAATCAAGGCAACGATAAATTTTTTTATAAATTAAGCTAATTAAACCCATGTAAAGCATTAATAAGAAAGTTAGGTCATTATCACAACCACAAAAAAAAAAAAGATTAAATTTAGGTGTATATGAAATATGGTTAAAAAAAATTAAAATTGTGGCCCAGACTACCACGTGTCTTGAATCTTGATTGAATTGATTCAAAGGAGAATAACACCTAAGTATTACAGGTCTTTTTTTTTTTTGGTGTGGTGTTATTAACCTGCCAGGTTTTGGGGTAACACAGACTCATGTCTTATCTTGTAAGTCTATGGGCCAAATAAATCATTAGTCGGGTTCCCTGTAATTAAAAGTAAAAATGAGCTCAATTTAAAAAAATTAAACCAAACTGATTGCAGATAAGATTTATTAAATTGGGTCACTACTTCTTATCCATTATTCCTTTGGGAAAGTGACGGTCAAAACATTGATATCAGAAAGTGCCAAATAATCAACGTCAATCAATTTTCCTAGGACTGACTATTGAGGCACAGCCTGCTTCAGAATTATTACTCCTACCGAAAATGCAAGATTAAGCTGGCACGGCAAGTTTTACAGAACATGAGTAGATTTAAAAAAAAAAAAATTTATAAAATTTTTACAATTTTAACTTTATTTTTATGTTTTAGAAATAAGGATAAGTTAATTAAATTAAGAGTATTTTTAAAATAAAAATAAAAATAATTAAATTTTTGAATCTTCTTAATATATAAAAGAGAGAGAGAGAGAGAGAAAAAAAAAAAAAAAAACTGAAGGAGAGTGTAGATAGGAAACAAGGGCAAGTTTCTATATACTGGTGTGATACACATGATAATACGACAATTTCCAAAATTTAGGATACAAAACAATAAAATACATGTTTAATTAATTAATTGATTATTTTATTATATATATTTTTGAGGAAGATATATATATATATATATATATATATATATATATTAACATCTTTTTTTTTTTTTATTAAATAAGCATATATCAATTTAAGAGCAATAATGGATGGTAAAGTAAATACATGGCCATTAAATAATACTAGCGTATAACTCGTGCATATGCATAGTACAATTAAAAATAATCACAATTGTAGGGATGTAATTCGAGCCTCAGCCCAACAAGAAGGAGAACGTAGGCCCAAAGAACCCAATATGATGAATTTATAGAGTGTGAGCTAGAAATCTTGATTCTAATGAGTTTAAACGGTTATGGCAATGACCCAAGATCACAAAACAATATATATGAACAAGTTTATAAGATGAAGTTTATCCTTGGACTCAAGTCGAGAACTAAGTGTTTATATTTCTTCTTACTTAAAGATCTTTTACCAAAAATTCTTCTCCCCTTTCTTTACAGGACCCTCCTCTTTCTTATAGTCCCTCCTCCTTCTTTGTAGATTTAGACTGCTCCCTCTGATACTCGTCCCATCCGCCTTTCTTGAAAATCCCTAGGTAATAGCTGTAAGGTTGAAAATCACTGTTCAGGTATCACTTCCTCATAAATGCGGCCAGAGACTTAGGTACAGAGCATTCAATGCGGTGGTAGCAGCTTTCTCAAAGATCTCCTTTTTCTTTCACCCCTTGCTCTCTGTGCCTCTTTTAAACATATCTTCATCCCCAAGACCTTCTAAAATATCATTCTAGTTAACATGACGTACCACTTGATCCTTACTGCACTCAACCGAGGAGGTAGTCTTCCTCGGATTACTTACATTCACTTCATCCGCCACATTTGCTTTAGGGGCTGTAATTTTGATATCGTTAATACCATTAATCCGTCCTCGGACGAGCAAATGTCCTCGGCTCAAGCCCATGGCCTAAAAACGTATCTTGGGCCTTTTGTTCCCACAATAGCCCCTCAAAACTTTATTTTTCTCTCCCATCTAAGGAGAAAATTGGAGTTTTGACCCAATCGTCACAACTTTTACGCGCTTCTCAAATTTTCACAAGTGAGAATGTCATTTCTCATTTTTTAAATTGTTTTTGACGCTTCGAAACCCACGATGCCCCCATTAAATGCTCTAGGCAGCGCCCTGTCTTCCACGTTCAACGGTGAGGTGTAAATCTAACGGTCAGAATGTATCCTTGAATTTTGAGCGGGATAACTCCCACTTAGCCCCGCCTTTCATATAAAACGCATGGGAGGTCACAATTTTTCCATTACTTCAGAAATCGGTTAGCCCTTAAGAATCCCTTATTTCCTAATTCTCAAGAAGCTCTTGAAGAGTCACCTGGTCTTTTTTTAGTAAGTTTTCACGCTCCCAAGTTCTTTTCTTCTCGGCCATCCTTCTCGGCCCCATTAATTTTATCCATTTTTTTTTTCAAATCTTCATTTTTATTTCATCCAAATGGGTAGATTCAAAGGGTTAGTAGACACCCCTGCTGGTATGGAGGGCTTCCAAGCCAGATACCATATTCCCCAGGGAGTGGGTTTGAGGTATTGTACCCCAGACCAGATATATACCGATAGGAAAGAAAGGGAAGTTGCCATTCCCATAATCGCATTCATAGAAGGGGGAATGACACTCCTTATGGGGAACATAACTTGAGACTACTTGTTAAACCATAGGTTATGCCCTCACCAATGTGCACCTAATGTATTTAGAATTTTAGGTTGTGTCAACGCTCTAAATGAGCAGATGAGTTAAGACTCACATGGCGTGACGTTGTCCATATGTATGAGTGTCGCTCACTTGAGGACTCGGGGTACTACCTCAAGTCTAGGTCTAGCGTTGTCAGACTCATATCGTGTCTTCCCAAGTCCAACAAGGGCATGAAAGATGATTACCTCATCGCCTCTAGGGAGTGGAACGACGGCCTTCACTGCCCAGTTGAGGAGCGAAAACCAGGTGTGATTCCGTAGGATTAGGCTCTTTAGTATGGGATTTAGCCCAATTAACCTTATCATTTGTCTATTGTATTATGTTCATTTGCTTTCAATACTGGAATTTACTATTCTGACCACGATTTGCTCCTCGAATATTTTTGCAGATAAACGACATGTGTCACCCCGCTTAAGCTTAACAAACGTCCAAGACCTTAACAGAGTTTTAAGATCTGAGGTGTTTGTGAGCGAAGACAGGCAGCTGAGGGCGGTTCATCTCATCCTAGGTTTCGAGCCATTATCAACCACCTTCCAGGACATAGGTAACGCCATAATCGTAGGCGACCGTAGGCACCAAAGGATAGACGTCTCTAAAACAGGATTTCTTGCTCAACAAGACTTGCTTGACGAATTTCCTATCAATCTTTACGCACACCCAATAGCTGCAATTCCCCCCTCCTGTACACCCTGAAGCAGCGGCCTCTCGAGAAGAGTCTACATTCTCACGCTTGTCCCTCGAGGAGGAAATAGACCAATTCCGACTCGAGAAAGTAGAGAAAACACCAGAAGGCCCCGTTGTCTACCTCTCAGATGAAAAAAGCGAATCGAAAAAAAGCTCGGGTATTAGAGGTTTTGTAGTTGCACATATGGATTAGCAGCACCGAAAAAGAGGAAGAAAAAAAGTCTCTACAAAAAGGAAGAGGCTTGAAGGCTATCCTTGCCGACAGGGGTAAGCAAACCACAAAAGGCGCTTCGGGGTCTCAGCCCTTTGCCAATCCTCCACCCCCTCCTCCTCCTCCTCTTCTTCCTCCTCCAGGTACCTTACTTCCCATACCCAATCTTAAAAAGAAAAGACACGATGAAGTTGAAGAGGGGGAGCTGGCTCAACAGAAGGGGCCTAAACAACAAAAAATAACCAAAGGCCAGACGCGAGCCTCTTCTGTGGAGAGCAAGGAGAGCCATGATGTGGCCAAGGTACGTCAAACTCAGTCCAATTGGGCCCCTCGGTTGGAGTTGGATGGAGCCACTATTCCCCGAAATTCTACAATAAGAGAATTTCAAAAAGGGCACGCACGCCCATTATCTGGCTGAAGCCTTAAAGCAGCCTATACTTCTGTCTAAGGATATGGCTGCCCTAAGAAAAATGAGGCAGCAAGAGCTCTTCCTGTCCCTCAAAAGGGACTTAGCTCTGGTAAGATTAGTTGTTAGCGTCAACATCTTCTGTTACATTATTTTGTTATTATTTGTTTTCTATTAGTATTACTTTATATTGTTTTATTATTATTATTTTTTTGTTATGACGCACTGGTTCGTTGCTTTTGTGCAGACTATCTAGGAGGTATTCGTTGGCGAGGAGTGGGTAAATGATGCTCGGAACAAGGCTAAAGCCGAGGCCAACTTCAGGGCCGAGACTGAAAAAGCCTTGGGTTTGGCCGAGAAGGAGAAAAAGGAGTTTACTGAAAAGTTGGCAGAAGAAGGGGAGGGAAGAAGGAGTGTTGTGTCTGGGCTTAAGATTGCCAAGACTTAGGTGGAGGAGTAACGCAAACAGCTCCATTACAAAGGAATAGAGCTAGCCACTGCCCAACAAGAAGTTCTGGGCTTGAAGAGTGAGTTAGCCCAAGCTAAGGAAGCGGCTTGCACCATCAAGGAGACCGTGGAGGCCGCGTCGCTGGCTTCCTACAATCGTGGGGTCGAGGAAACGGAGGTCCGCCTGGCTGGGGAGTTTGCTGAGGTATGTTGGGATTACTGCCAACAGGTGTGGGTGGAAGCCCTTAATGTGGCAGGAGCCCCTACTACCTCTGAATAGAGGAAGGCTGAAAACGTATGGTATCCCCTAAATATACGTGCGATTCTAGCCATCCCTCCACTTCCTACTATCCCAGAATCCACTCATCCTGTGCAACCCTTCACCACACAAGGCTTTCTTCCTTCTTCTATAGTATCCATAGGGCTCGGTCAAGTTGGTGATAAAAGTGAGAAGGTTGACAAGGTCCTGAGTAGGGATGTTGGTCAGGGTGGTCCTTGGCCAAGAGAAAAGGATAAAGGGAAAGAAGTTGTAATTTCATCTGAAGCTAAAGTCCCAAATGCTTCTCTCTAGATCAAAGAAGTTGCTCCCAGAACCAAAGAGGCTGATATCAAATCCAAAGGGGCTGAAGATAAGACTAAGGAAATCGCGGCCAAATCCAAAGAAGACCCTCTGCCAAGGACCAAGGCATAGCTTAGGCCTCTTTTCTCTTCTAGCTCAGTTTATGCTAGCCTATTTGTTATATGTTCATTTTTGTAGTTCTATTTGTGTTTTCATCCATAATGTAATTGTCTACCCATATGATGGTTAGATTAAGACTCTCATCTTTTATTCTGTGGAAATTTTTATTTATTTGAGATATTTACAATTAGTCAGTAATACTTTCTCTTAGCTTTTAGTTTTAAAGCTATTCCTATGCGCAATGTTAATGACTAAATAGTAATGACTAAACAATAATGTCAAAACAGTAATCATGGCATTTAGAGTAGTGAGCCAAGGAAATGAACCAGTTTTTACTAATATATTAACGAATCTTTTATGATGTTTTTATCAATGACTTGAATAAATCCTTTTATGAGATTACATTCTTTAAAGGACTAACAAGCATTGGCTACCAAACAATATCGAAAAGTGGCCATCCTCCCAAGGCAAGTGGTTTAAAGATCCAAACATGGCCTAGGGTTCATTTAATACTTAGACAAATAATGAAAGCTATCAATTTTTCCAAGGTAGGTGGTTCGAGGAGCCAGACATAGCCAAGGATTTGTTTGATACGTATAGAAACAATGGAAGATATCAATTTTCCCAAGGTATGTGGTCCGAGGAGCCAGGCACAGTCAAGGTTCTGTTTGATTCTTAGAGAAACAATGAAAGATATCAATTTTTCCAAGGTATGTGGTTTGAGGATCCAAGCATAGCCAAGGTTCAGTTTGATTTTTAGAGAAACAATGGAAGATATCAATTTTCTCAAGGTATGTGGTTCGAGGATCCAAGCATAGCCAATGTTCTGTTTGATTCTTAGAGAAACAATGGAAGATATCAATTATCCCAAGGTATGTGGTCCAGGAAGCCAGCATAGCCAAGGTCCTGTTTGATTCTTAGAGAAACAATGGAAGATATCAATTTTCCCAAGGTATGTGGTCTGAGAAGTCAGGCATAGCCAATGTTCTGTTTGATTCTTAGAAAAACAATAAAAGTAACGCATAAAACAATAAACTATATGGAACTGGAAAATACTCATTAATAATAATACATTCGCAGGTTATTTACATTCTAAGGACGTGGTACAACCTTTTCATCTAGGTCTTCCAAATAATAAGCCCCTATTCTAGCTACTGAAGTGATATGGTACAGCCCTTCCTAGTTTGGTCCCAATTTTTTTCAGGCTGGATTTTTTGCAGTACCTAAAACCTTCCTTAACATTAAATCTCCTGGCACCAATGACCTTAGCTTCACGTTTGAGTCATAACCCTGTTTAAGCTTGTGCTGATAGTATACTAACTGAACCATCGCATTTTCCCTTGGTTCCTCAACTAAGTTCAAACTCTTTTCTAACAATCCATCATTGTTGCTCGGACTAAAAGAGCTCGTCCTTAACGTCGGGAAACCTGTCTCGAGAGGAATTACCGCGTCGGCCCCATAGGTCATTGAAAAAGAAGTTTCTCATGTGGACCTACGAGGTGTAGTCCTATATGTCCAAAGGACATGTGACAACTCTTTCACCCATCTTCCCTTAGCATCATCCAACCTCTTCTTAAGCCCATTAACTATTACCTTGTTAATAGCCTCGGCCTGTCCATTCCCTTGCGGATAAGCCGGAGAGGAATATCTGTTTGTAATACCCTGATTGCAATAATATCTCCTGAAGTTCTTACTATCAATTTGAACACCATTATTTTAGATAAGGGTATAAGGAATTCCAAACCGAGTAACTATGTTTTTCCACGCAAACCTACTTGCGTCCAGATCCTTAATGTTTGATAATGACTCGGCTTCAACCCATTTAGTTCAGTAGTCTGTGCCGACCAGCAAAAATCTCTTATTTGCCGCTGCCTTGGGGAAGGGTCCTACAATATCCAAGCTTCAGTGAGCAAAATGCCAAGGACTGGATAGGGGATTAAGGACTACCCCTAGTTGATGAATGTTCAGAGCAAACCTCTAGTATTGGTCACATTTCTTCACGTACTCCAGCTCTTCCTTCTGCATATCAGGCCACCAATATCCTTGAGTAAGAGCTTTGTGGGACAAAGATCTTCCCCCAATATGACTTCCACAAATCCTTTCATGCAATTCTTCCAAAAGCAGCTCCGTCACTTCTGGGTGTATACATAGCAGGTATGGTCCTTAAAAAGAGCGCTTGTATAACTTCTGATCCTTGGACAGCCAAAACCGAGGAGCCTTCCTTTGTACTTTGTCGGCTTCATATTTTTTCCCAAGTAAGATATTCTCTTTGAGATACAGCACCACAGGGTCCATCCAGCTAGGTCCCACTTTGATTTGATGAACATGGATTACACCTACAATTATCTTAGTAGGCATACACAAATCTTCCACTAGAATAACCCAAGGTAAACTCTGTGCCGAGGACATTACCAAGGTGGCTAGAGAGCCGACATGAGTGTTCCTGTTTCTAGAGATTTGTACTAAAGTGAAAGATTCAAAATTTGATTGCAAGCGTCTAACCTAACTTAAGTATTCCTGCATTCTCGAGTCTCTGGCTTCTAGCTCTCCTTCCACCTAGCCTACAACCAACATTGAGTCCGAGAACATCTCCACGTTCTTCACTCCCATTCTCTAAACCATATTCATCCCTATTAGCAGAGCTTCATACTTGGCTTCATTATCCGTGGCTGAAAAATCTATTCTCAAAGACTTTTCGATGACGATCTTATCTAAAGATATTATAACTAGCCTTGCTCCAGATCCCCTTTGATTTGCTGCACCATCTACGTACACCTTCCACAATAAAGATTCCTTTAGGGAGATCATGCCAACTGATTTTTCATCCATGTCCGATCTCTTCATATGCTTTTCTAATGAGGGCTCAGCAAACTCGGCTACCAAGTCAGCAAGAACCTGGCCTTTGACAGAGGTACGTGGCATGTACTTTATATCAAAATCCCCTAAAATCGTTCCCCATTTGGCAATCCTTCCCGTATAATCAGCGCTCCAAAGTAGAGACCTAAGCGGGAGTAGAGTTAGGACCACCACTGTATGAGACTGGAAGTAATGAGGAAGCTTTTACATGGCATGTACTACTGCCAAAATGTCTTTCTCCAGCGGTAAGTAGTGAATCTCAGTTTCGTGCAATGATTTACTTACATAATAGACCGGCTTCTAAACACCGTTATCGACCATTGTTAGCCCTAAGCTGACAGCATGGGAAATTACAGCGATATAGGCAAACAGTACCTCATCTACTTCTGGTCTAGGCATAATAGGTGGCCGAGAAAAGCTAAAGCACACTCTTTAGTTCATTCAAATCCTTTCCACTTATTCAACAACTGGAAAAAAGACCTTCATCTGTCTGCGGACCGAGAAATAAACTGATTTAAAGCAGCCATCATTCCTGTCAATCTTTGAATTTCCTTAGGATTACTAGGTTGCTGCAAACTATTAATAGCCTTCACTTGATCAGGGTTAACTTTGATTCCACGATGTGTAACCATAAAGCCTAAAAATTTACCAAACCTCACGCTAAAAGAGTATTTAGAAGCATTTAGGCGTAACTTATACTTCCTTAGTGTCTTGAAGACGTTTTCAAGATTTCCCACATGCTCGGACACCAATTTACTCTTTACCACCATGTCATCCACATAAACTTCAGTGCTCTTTTCTAGTTGAGACTCAAACATCCTAGTCATCATCCTTTGATAAGTAGCCCATGTATTTTTCAAACCAAAAGGCATTACCTTATAATGATAGTTTCCAGTAGGAGTAACGAGGGTTGTTTTCTCTTGATCATCCAAAGCTAAAGGTATTTGGTGATAACCTTGAAAAGCATCTAGGAAACTCATTCGAGGATGTCCAGTCGTGGCATCCACCAATTGATCAATGCGAGGTATAGGGAAAGGATCCTTGGGACATGCCTTATTCAAGTCGGTAAAGTCTAAGCAGACCCGCCATTTGCCATTCTTCTTCTTAACTACCACAGTATTGGCCAACCAATCAGGATAAAATACCTCCTTGATTGCCCCTGCTTTCTTGAGCTCAATTACTTCTTCTTTTACATCATCAGAATGTTCTTTAGATGATCGCCGAGGCGGCTACTTCCTTGGTAACACAGCGGGGTTGACATTCAAATGATGACAAATGAAGCTCGAATCGACCCCCGGGGCTTCATAAGCATTCCAAGCAAAGACATCAAGGTTTCCCTTAAGGAACTTCACCAATTCCTCCTTCTCTTGAGGAGGCAGCTGGGCGCCTATCTAAAAATACTTTTCTTTATCATCACCTATAGCAACTCGTTCTAAGGATTCACACTCTGCTTCCACAGATAGATCCCTTGATAACCTCGGCTCCTTTAATTGCTACAAATCATGATCATCTGATGCCGATGACCCAACTCCAGACTGATGTCTAACTGCAGCCACCATACACTACCTCGCTGTAGATTGGCTTCAGATCAGCTCTTCAACCCGGTCTCTAGATGAATATTTCACCTTTAAATGCAAAGTGGAAGGGATAGCCATCATGGCATGAAGCTAGGGTCTTGCCACAATGACCATGTATGGAGAATATGCATCCACCACTATAAAGTTGACCTCTACAACTTCTGACCCTGTTTGTACCGGCAATTTGACTTGTCCTATTGGTATAACCATCTTCCCATCGAAACCTACCAGAGGTGAATTATAATTAGTTAAATCTTCTAGTTTTAATCTTAGGCCTTTATACAAGTTAGGATACATAATTTCCGCCCCGCTACCCTAATCCACCATAACATGCCTCACGTCATACCCCCTATCCTGAGTGTGACCACCAGAGCATCATCATGTGGCTTTATAGTTTCAAACTTATCCTTATCCGAGAAACTCAATACCAATTGCAGTGCAACCTTTGCTCTTTTTGGCCCATGATTAAAGTTGTCAGATAGTGGTCGAGCCACAGTTATTATGCGGGAGGGACACGAATCCGCCCTTCCAGGAGTTGCAAAGATGACATTAATGGTGCCCAACAGAGGCCTGGAAGAGGTGTTCCCTTGAGTACCTGATCTTATGTGACTGATTTGCCTAACGGGCCTATATAGGAACTGTTGCAACCTTCCCTCCTTAACCAATTGCTCCAAATGATACCACAAATTTCGGCAATTCTCTGTGGTATGTCCGCGCTCCTAGTGGTACTGACAATGAAGGTTCTGATTACGTCTTGTGGGGTCTCCATTCATCTTGTTAGGCTATTTGAAGTATGGTTCATTCTTGATTTTCTCCATGAATTGGTTCTCGGAATACCATGTTAACGGCCTGTGGCATAATACCAGCCTCAATCTGCCTAGTGAAGTCTCGCCGATGACGGTTATCGGTGTATTTGTCCAACCTGAAGTCCCTCATATCCTGAGAGACCACCTTCGCCTTTCCTTTACCTAACTGTTGGTCCTCCTCAACTCGCTTATACTTATCAATCCGGTCCATAAACTGGTGCACACTACTAACTGGTTTCCCAGTTAATGACTTCCTCAACCCATGCTTGGCTAGTAAGCTGACTTTGAAAGTTCTAATGGCCACATCTTCAAAATTTCCATCAATTTCATTGAACATTTCCCAATATCTATATGTGTACGTTTTTAAGGTTTCACCCTCTCGCATGGCCAGGGACAACAAAGAATCCAAAAGCCAAGGGATCCTACTACACGTAATAAAGCGAGATCCGAACGGCCGAATAAGTTCTTTAAAGGAATTAATGGACCTTGATCCTAGGCCATCAAACCATCTCATCGCAATAGTCCCCAAGCTGGAGGGGAAAACCTTGCACATCAACACTTCATTGTTGGAGTACACATCCATCCTTTGGTTGAAATGGCTTACGTGCTCCACATGGTCAGTTTGACCATTATACATGGTATATGTTGGTTGGGCGAAACGCTGAGGAAGTTTTCCCTTTTCAATCTTACGTGTGAAAGGAGATTTATTTGACTAAACACCCTACCCATAACATCAGTTCCTAAACCCCTGGTGGATGAATTCCTATTCCTGCAATTATGATGGCCACTATCTTCATACGAGTAAGACTCACTGGGGGGAGTTCTTGAACTTTGCCTATAGCTATCCCCCCCTCATTCTCATTCTCACCAGAAGAAGAGTCAGAGATGGACTGAGTCCGCCTTAGTTATTCGTGACATAACTTTCTCTTTAAACTGTCAATTTCCAACTGCATGGCCCTGGTATTCTCTTTGTGGGAGATTCTGCTTCCACCTCGTGACTGACTCTTGCTCGTATGAGTGGTATGTGCACTCCCCTCCCGATCTCCACCTTGTTCAATAGTGTGAACATCATCTTGAAGCTGAGACCCCCTAGAGTCTACTTGGTGTGGACCTAAATTTGCCATAAACTGATTCTAAACTCACTAAAAATCCAACATTTTCCACAGACGGCGCCAATTGTAAGGACGTAGTTCGAGCCTCAGCCCAACAAGAAGGAGGACGTAGGCTCAAAGAACCCAATACAATGAATTTATAGAGCGTGGACTAGAAATTTTGATTCTAATGAGCTTAAACGGTAATGGCAATGACCCAAGATCACAAAACAATATAGATGAATAAGTTTATAAAATGAAGTTTATCCTCGGACTCAAGTCGAGAACCAAGTGTTTATATTTCTTTTTACTTAAAGATCTTTTACCAAAAATTCTTCTCCCCTTTCTTTACAAGACCCTCCTCTTTCTTATAGTCCCTCCTCCTTCCATGTAGATTTAGACTGCTCCCTCTAATGCTTGTCCTATCTGCCTTTTTTGGAAGTCCCTAGGTAATAGCTTTAAGGCTGAAAATCACTGTTCAGGTTTCACTTCCTCATAAATGCGGCCAGAAACTTAGGTACAGAGCATTTAATGCGGTGGTAGCAGCTTTCTCTAAGATCTCATTTTTCTTTCACCCCTCCTTACTCTTTGTGCCTCTTTTAAACATATCTTTATCCCCAAGACCTTCTAAAATATCATTTTAGTTAACATGATGTACCACCTGATCCTCACTGCACTCAGCCGAGGAGGTAGTCTTCCTTGGATTACTTACATTCACTTCATCTGCCACATTTGCTTTAAGGGTGTAAGTTTGATATCGTTATTACCATTAACCTGTCATCGGACAAGCAAATGTCCTTGGCTCAAGTCCATGGCCCAAAAACGTATCTTGGGTCTTTTGTCCCCACAACAATTACACACATATATGAGTTCAAAATTTCAAATTATACCTAGTGCCTCTGTCAAAAAAAAAAAAAAAAAAACTTAGTGTAAGAATTACACATATTTTAAGTCATGGATGAGTTTTATTCTCTCTCTCTCTTTTTTATTTTAGTTTTTTTTTTTGGATATACACATGAGTTTACTCCTTTTTTTTTAATTGGATCTTTTTATGGTTTATTTATACTAGAGTCTTCTTCTTTTGCACAACATCAACTCATCTAGATCAAAAAAAAAAAAAAACTTAGATAGGATATGTGGGGTAAAATTAGACAACAATTGGAACCAAATTTAAAATCTAATCGAAGATTTTTTAGCTATTGCTCTCTCTCTCTCTCTCTCTCTCTCTCTCTCTCTCTCTATATATATATATATATATATATATATAGAATACAAAAGATAAAAAAGAGTGAATAAAAGATAACATTGAAACCAAAATAAAATAAAAGATTAGTATTTAAGACGATCTAACAACATCATCTTTTTCACTCCCAACAGCTTCGCGAATATTAGTACCAACATTGATACTAGCATTCCTAATAAGACTGCCATTCAACTTTGGCTCATCAATTGTAAGGCTAACAATCTCAAGCACCCCAGCTAATCCATATATGTCATTCCAATTATCTACTGCAATATCCCACATATTTGTTGCTCATAGGTAGTACTCCTCATTGTTGCACCTTGACAGAAGTTAAAAGATTATAATGCTCATATACCAAATTCTCAGCAGTTGCAAGAGTCATTTTATTTCTCAAATAAATAATAACAATTTAGTAAATATATTTGGAGCATATTGGGGTGGCATGACCAAATTCATCCTCGCCCTACCTCAATGATCAAGGCCAAGATTTTGCCCCATCCTTGAGAGAGGGTAATATCACATTTTATGAGTCTTATACACCAATGGGCTCACATACTATGAATGTCTTGTTACATGTAGTAGAAATATATAATTCTTTTTACCATCCTCACATCATCATTTTTTTTGAAACGAGAAAAACTTACGTGAGACAAGATGAGATGAAATAGCTGTCAGTCTATAAGCCTGTGAAGTTTAATTAACGCCTCAATATTTTTTGTTATGTTTGCCCATTATAGCCTGTAAAACTTGGCCCATTATAGCCTCAAGTTCATCATCCTGGATAATGTGGACATGGTCCAGCCAAATTTCTTCCCATCAATGCTAAGTTGTTAACCCAAAAAATTTAGAAAGTACATTTAGCCCAAACCAAAGCGCATCCTCATGATTTGTCAGCCCTCCAATTTGTCTTTTCACTTCTATAACACACACACACACACACACACACACACACACAAATGCTTTCTCTCTCTCTGTGTCTCAGAATTTCGTCTCAGCAAAACACTCCAAAATCAAACGCCGATCCTCATAAAAAATCCAGTGGTGAGTCTCTCTTCTCTTCTCTAGACCCGTAAAAAAATTTTCATTCTTTTTCTTCATTTCAATAAAAATACTATCAGATATCAATCAATCAATCTCTTTTTTTTACGATTCGTATATAACATGGGTTGCACTGTAAGAGAGAAGCACATGCGAGCGAATCGTAGGACCCGATCGCTTAAACCCGAATTTGATCCCTGTGCTTACATAGATAGAGCATCAATCTCCAAATCCATAGTTGATTCGGGTATTAAATCATTGAAATATCATCTGGGTCATCTGGGTCTCAAGGATTCGACCCAGAACCACAATTCTTGTAATAACAACCCCAATACCCAAGAAGATAACGGGTGGGGTTACTGCACTGAGGAGCAATTAGAGGAAATTCTGTTGAAAAACTTGGAGTTTTTGTATAATGAAGCTATATCTAAGCTTGTTGCATTGCGTTATGATGAGGATGTTGCCCTCAAAGCCATATTGCGAAACGGGCATTGCTATGGGGGCATGGATGTATTGACAAACATCTTGCATAACTCTTTGGCTTATTTGAATTGTAGTGTTAGTAGTAATTGTGGTGCTGGTGGTGGTGATTGTGATGGTGATGGTGATGGGAATTCGGATGAGTCCGAACCCGTTTTCACTGATTTGAGACAGTTGGAGGAGTACTCCCTTGCGGGTATGGTTTCTTTGTTGCAACAGGTAAAACCGCATTTGAGTAAGGGTGATGCCATGTGGTGTTTGCTTATGAGTGATCTTCATGTGGGTCGGGCGAGTAGTATTGAAATCCCGGTGCTTCCTTCGAATATGAGCAATGGCTGTGTTAGTAGTAGTAGTAGTACTATGGTGTCTAGTGCTGTTGAGAGTGTTGGTAGTCATTCGGTTGGTGTTGTGACCCCGGCACTTTGTAGGTTTCATGGTGGCTGGGGTTTTGGGAGTGGGGGAGGGTCAGAGTTTCCAGTTAATGGGCTTTTTACGTGTGGGGCAGAGGTGACTTTGCAGAGAGATATTGACTGTCCAAAAAGGTTTAACCTTTCTCCTTCGATGAAGTCATTGTTGAAAAGGAATGTTGCCATGTTTGCTGCTGGTTTCAGGGCAAACTCAAAACAGTTGCAGCCACGGTCTCAAGCTTGTCCAAGTGCTTTGTCACGCGGGGGTGCCCAGGTTGTATTGGGGGCTGAAGTTCCAGTTGAGCAGAGTCAGGAGTCTTCGTGTTTGAAGAACCAAGAGGTTGTGAACTCGGTTATGAGTAAATTCCGTGATTTGAAACTTGATGAGAGTTGGGATTCTGTGGCAGAAGATCAGAAGGATGAGATGATAGTGACTCTGCTTCATCAGGTTAAGGATTTTGAGAGACAAGTGAAGGAGCGGAAGGAGTGGGCTCACCAGAAGGCAATGCAAGCTGCAAGAAAGCTTTGTCATGATCTGAATGAGCTTAAGATGTTGAGAATGGAAAGGGAGGAGACTCAAAGGTTGAAGAAAGGGAAGCAGACTCTTGAGGACTCAACCATGAAGAGACTATCAGAGATGGAGAATGCTTTGAGAAAGGCTAGTGGTCAAGTGGACCGGGCGAATGCAGCTGTGAGACGACTTGAGACTGAGAATGCAGAACTCAGAGCAGAAAAGGAGGCTTCGAAATTAAGTGCATCAGAGTCTGTTACGACATGTTTGGAGGTTGCAAAGAGGGAGAAGAAGTGCCTGAAGAAGCTTTTAGCTTGGGAAAAACAGAAAAGTAAGTTGCAGGAGGAGATTGAAGATGAGAAAGAAAAGATTAAGGAATTGCAGCAACAACTGGTTCGGATCAAACAGGGTCAGAAAGAATTTGAGGTGTGTTAAGAATATAATTTACCTCTGTATCAACACACACACACACACACACACACACACACACACATGCAAACTCTCATGTCTATTTACATGGGTCATTTTCTTATGATATGGAAATAGAAGTGGGAGGCCAACTCAAAAGCTCACTTGCTATGATGATTTCTGCAAAAAAGCCATGATGTAAGATATATAGATGATCAATGTAATATGGGTTGAGGATAACAACTGAGGAACCAGTTTAGACTTGGCAGTCAGTTGAAGCAAAATGTTGCATAGAAGTATAATTTGTTAGATTGCAAAATGTTGCCTTATCTGTAAGATCAATTAATTATTCTGTGAGAGAAAGCAGTTCTTTTTTTTTTGGGTAAATGTTATATATGATTACAAATCAGATGAATTAACAATAAAATTATTTGGAGTTCATGGTCACTTACTCTTTTAACTTTGCTTTAGGCTTACTGTACTGAATTTCTGTTTACCACCCTCCTCCACATTCATGATTCATCTAATTGTCTGTGTATTTTATTTTTTGGGGAAACTTAAGCTCAGTTTTTCACGTTCTATTTTTATTGGATTCATCACCGTTAATTTTCTTTGCATCTACAACTGTCTCCACAGCTTTTGTAGCGCCTTATAAGTTCCCCTGAATTCTTGTGTTAATCTTAAACAATCAATGTATTCTATAATGTACATGCTGTACTCACTATTGCGCCAATTTTTTTAAAATTTATTTTGATAAGTATTTACTAGTGAACCAATTATGCCTGTGCAATTTTCTTATTACAGCTAAAGTGGAGGCAGGAGCTGAATGCCAAAGAGCTAGCCTCGGCACAAGTGGAGGAGGAACGACGCTCCAAGGAAGCAGCTGAGGCTAGTAACAAAAGAAAACTTGAGGCTTTGCGCCTGAAGATAGAAATAGACTTCCAGCGGCACAAGGATGATCTTCAAAGACTTGAGCAAGAACTTTCACATCTAAGATCGTCTACTCAATTCACTGAGTCGCACCATGCATCAGATACAGTGTCCACAGAATACAATGAGGGCATAAAACCACAAGGAGAATCCATTGCTAAGCTGCTTCATGAATTATATAGTTTGGAGGATTCTTCAGAGCAAGAAGTCAATGGTGATCGCGAATGCATAATTTGTACGAAAGATGAAGCCTCTATTGTTTTCTTGCCGTGTGCTCACCAAGTTCTATGTGCTAATTGCAGTGATAACTATGAGAAAAAGGGTAAAGCTACTTGTCCGAGCTGCAGGGTTCCGATTGAACAAAGAATCCGTGTTTTCGGTGCAAGTTCGTAGTTTATTCAGTTTGAGTTGTGATTTGAACATGGAAAATAATTGTAAGAGCATTACAAAAGGAACATCTTTGCATGCTTATTTCTTTATTTTTCTTGTAATTTTTTGGGTGCTATATAGGTGGTTACACATGTAACTTTTCAAAAATGGGCAATAAATTCTATGTTGTGTGGTTCGGCATTTTACAATCAATCTCATTAGTCATTACCTACACCATGATTAATTTTACATTTTTCATGATATATATTAGTTTTTGAAAAAAAAAAATCAGATGTAAATGAACAAGGAAATTTAAACCTATACTGTTTTCTTTTTAAATTCATTCAACAAGATAGTTTGAACCATGACGTCCTATATTTAAGGGTGGTCATATAATTAGGGTTGTTATCAAGCTAAGTTGAGTGAGTACCAACGGCTTAAGATTGGAGATTTTATTACCAACAAATTTTGTTTCTTGATAAATAAATTATATGCTAATCGAGATAAATGTAGAGGATTCCAATTAGCACAAGTAAAGTATTGTCATTGAATAAAAAAGCCTCTACATTTACAAAAAATCAGTTGTGATTTAATCTAATGATGAAAAACAATCATTATGGAGTTGATATCATAGTCATAGGTTCAAATCCTTCTTTATTTACCAAAAAAGAAGAAGAAGTTATGTTTAATTTTGTTCTTAGTACTAGTTGACTTGAGTTATTAACTTTACTTTTCAAACAAGCTCAAGCTTGTTTATGGTTGCTTCATCAATTTAGGAGCATTTCCATATGCAAACTAAACTGAGTTCAAATCTTCTGTCCCACTTTTCTTGCTCC
This sequence comes from Castanea sativa, assembly GCF_040712315.1. Lineage (NCBI taxonomy): Eukaryota > Viridiplantae > Streptophyta > Magnoliopsida > Fagales > Fagaceae > Castanea > Castanea sativa. The sequence goes on from NC_134022.1 coordinate 6,220,383, forward strand.
ACTTTATACTTTACCAATAAAAACTTGTCACGTGTTCACCTAATTAATTAAATACTACTATTAATTAATAACCGTAGCATTAATAAGTCAATAATGATAGTATTTAATTAATTAGATGAACACGTGACAAGTTTTTATTGGTGGAGTATAGAGTGAAGCAGGAAAAGTAGGACAGAAGATTTGGACTCAACTAAACTAGCCTTTAACTAGTGCAAAATATGAGAAAAGTTTGACAAAAAATTTATATATAATACATGTCTAATAAATAAGAATTAATAAATAAGAATTAATAAATAAAAAATCAAATTAGATACTTTGTATAAAGAACTTTTGTAGTTTAAATATCATTTGTTAAGAGAACGTCAAACTTAATTTAAACAAAGGTTGATTAGTGTCTAATTAATTTAAACTTACATTTTTTATTTGAGAGAAATTTAAACTAATATAATTTTTCACTACTGGTTCTTTTAAAAATATGAGATGAGTTCAAGTTACATCTGGTGTAACTTGACAAGAGTTACGCCATTTGTAGACCATAGATTTGTAAGAGCATCCACATCAGTGTATCTAAAATCATGTATAATACAAATTTTTTTCAATTTTACACATTTTGAGCTACATCAGTGTATCTAAAACTGGGTAAAAATGTGGAAACTCATCCACGAGCTACAGTACCGTGTAAATATACACGGTTACTGTAGCTCGGCTAAACAATATTTTATCATTTTCCCTTCGCTCCTTTTTTTCTCTCTCTGATCCGTTCTCAACAGACTCCATCATTTTCTCAACACAGAATACAGAGATATACTTTGCTCAAAAAAAAAAAAAAACACAAACATACACAAACAACCACAGATCGGTGCTTGACTTGTAGATCGGAGCTCGGATCGCGCTCCGAGCGCTGGATCGGAGCTCGCGATCGCGCTCGGAGCGCTGGATCGGAGCTCGGATCGCGCTCCGAGCGTTGGATCGGAGCTCGCGATCGCGCTCGGAGCGCTGGATCGGAGCTCCAATCGCGCTCGGAGCGCTGGATCGGAGCTCGCGATCGCGCTCCGAGCGCTGGATCGGAGCTCCGATCGCGCTCGGACCGCTGGATCGGAGCTCGGATCGAGCTTTGATCTGGGTAGAGAGAGAGTGAGAGAGATGATCTGGGTAGAGAGAGTGAGAAATGAAGAGAAGAAATGAAGAGAAGGAGAGAGAGAGAGAGAAATTAATCAGAACGGAAGAAAAGAAGAAATGAAATAAAGACGCGCGTAGGTTAGTTGAGGAAATTAATAAAAAAAGTGAAAAAATTATTATTTAATTAATAGAGGGAGTAGGATAGATGAACTGATGTGGGTAATTTGTAAAAGTGAATGTGTAAAATTTTAAAAGGGGTTTTTTGTGTAAAATAGAGGAAATTTTTACATGGACTGATGTGTTTGCTCTAATTGATGTAATGGTTAAAAAAAATAGCATTAAATGCTAATTGAGTTGCACTTCATTCACTAAGGCTTTGTTTGGGAGTTCATAAGGGAAGAGAATGGAATAGAATGATCATAAGGGAATGGAAAGGAATGGAATGGAATGAAATATATTTAAGTAAGGGAAAAGAATGGAAAAAAATGGAATGGAATGGAATTAAGTAACCTTGATTGAATATTTTAAAATAAAGGAATGGAAATGAATGAAAATGAATAGAATGTAAGTAATCTTGTTTGAGAGTAACATGGAGGGAATAGAATGGAATCATTTTATGACAATATTACTATTAGATCCCTATTTTAAAATAAAAGGTTGAATATATAGGAGTATTTTGGGAGTTTTAGTAAAAAATTCATTAAATCTAATTTCATTTCCTCCAATTCCTCCCAATTTCGGGGGAAAATGAAAATTTGAGGTTTTAAGGGAATAGAGAGGAATGAGTGTTCCCTCCTACTAATTCCATTCCCTCCCACTTAAACTTCCAAACAAGGGAAGGAAATAATATTCTAAAATTATTATTTTCATTCCTTTTCATTCCATTCTATTCCCTCCTCCCAAACGAGGCCTTAATTAATAGCAATTTTGTTTTTCTCTTCTTATTTATTATTTAAAACCTTTTACATATATTCCTTTTTTGCCAATGACTTTACAAATATGTTATTTGTATTTTGTTTCCAATTTCAATTTGAAGGTATAGAGGACAGGAAAGGAATTTGGGACTTGATTATTTTGTGGTACTATGCCATTGATAATCATATTGTGAGGTTTCCTCAACCTCCACTAGATGCAAAGCAATTAGGAAAATCTTATTTGGGAAATCTTGTTTGAAGACCATAAAATTTAATATCTTAAGACACTTAATACAGTAGAGAAAGCTTTCATTTTTTGTTGTTGTTGCTCATTTTAGGCAATAAAGTAGTTCAATGATGAATTATCTCTCTTCATTCAAGGCCAATCCTAGCCAACTAACACTTCCAGTTTAGCGATATATAGTTCTATTACCTCATAATTAAAATCTTACTCTTCCTTTAAATTTGTTCTTTGTAATAATGGTTTTTGAACTCTTTAAAACTTACTTTTTCAACTTTTTGACACGAGACCAAAGATTATCAGTGATCATGTTCATAAGGACTTAGACAAAGGATGAGGATCCCAGGTAACATAGTGATATAGTTTGATGCAACTCTTCATTGGTAATCTAAGTACATAAGTGTTTGATTTAATTTGTTTTGTTGACATGGCGAGACAGGATTGGCTGGCGTAAAACACATCTTTTACGCTAACTCCAAACCTTTTTTTTTTCTCTCTCTCTCTCTCTCTCTCTCTCTCTCTCTATATATATATATATATATATATATATATATATATATATATATATATATATGGGTTGGATTTAAGGGGAATTTTTGTGTACTTCCAGAGTACCATAAATGCATACTTCCTCTTTTCATATGAATGGTGGGTTCTAGTAATTAAATTCATGGTAGGACCCACCATTTATGTGAGAGGAGAGAATACACATTTATGGTACTCTGGGAGTACCTAATAATTTTTCGAATTTAAGTTACACTTAGTGTAACTCTCATCAATATTACACCACTCAATAACTTGTTATAGAATTTATATTTTGAAAATCCCACTGCTGAATTACATGTTTTATATGTTATCAAAAATCATGTCAATTGTATGCCATTTGATCCACAAACTCATCTTTTATACATTATTTGAAACTACAAAATCTTGAATTTAAAAAATTGATTGATGACATGACTATTAATTTTTGATTACCTTAAAATTTTGCAAGCATTGAGAATATATGAAGATAATGAAATCTAACGGTAGATTTGTCAACATTCACATCCAATTAAAAAATATTGAGTGGTGTAATATTGCTTAAAGCTACACTAGGTGTGACTTAAACCTCGCCCTGAGTTCAAGTTACACTTGGTGTAACTTTAAGTAATATTACACTACTTAATATTTTTTAATTAAATGCGAATTTTGACAAATCTACCTGTTAGACTACGTTATTTTCATATATTCTTCATGCTTGCAGAATATACACATACGCGTGAGGACACACACACACACAAAATAACTTTTGAGCACGCATTCACGCGTGTGCTTGGAAGCTCTTCTATTTTTTTTGGGTAAAGGTTAATAATTTGTATTTATTATAATTTAGAAATATATATTTTTTATTTTTTAAACAAATAAAAATGATAAACTTTAAAGATAAATGGTAATTGTAATTTCTTTTTTTGAACATGAAGAGAAAAAACTCCTAAATTTTAGGAGTTTTCTTTTTGAATTCAAAATGAAGTTTGTTATTTAAAAGTTATGACCTTATTTCTAAATAAAGTTACTCTTCAACAATATGATATTATGTTTATTTAAGTACAATTTTTATATAAAATTATCTGATATTATGTTTATATAAGTAAGATATTTATATAAAATTTTCAAATTTTCTGTTCATGAACTTCTTGAATATACTATTATGTTAACATCTAACTTGCTTATTAAATAAAATGCAAAATAAATAAAACCCTTTTTCTTGGGAGTTGAAGGAAAGCTGAGCACCATTTTCCTTAATTATCTACATACAAAAGGAGAAGATTCAATCAAAGATAACCAAAAATACACTCTTGAATCCAATTCCTATAAAGTATAAAATAATCTAATTAGAGCCACAACATCACATATCCTACCCAACCAATAGCCTAAAGGAAAAATAAAAAATCAGTTTTATCTAAATTCTAATAGGCTCATACTTCCAACAGCTTACTTGAGTATTATTAACTAGTAATTATCATTGAAATTGTGCATATAACCATAGTAAGGTTGGCATAGAAGTGACTTCACAAGCATTAAGAGAGGGAGAGAGCTCTAATGGAACTTTGATTGTATTGCTAATTTGTAATCTAAAAGGAAAAAAAGAGGTTCAACTTATTTCTACATCTTTCCATTGTTATTTTTAAAAGAACACAATGGGTTTTCCAACCTGAGAAATTTGTTGGAATCCCTATCTTACAATCATGAAATTTTCAGGGTTTCTTAAACACATGAATAGAGATTATAATTTTTTTTTTGTTTCCTATCAGTTCAAACCATAGCTATTAATCTACACTATCAATAATTCTATTACAACTTGTGTTTTGCAAAGGTATTCCATTGCTTATTCAAGAAACTGTCGTAATCTATTTTATTAATGATTATCTAAACAATGTCATACTGTAAAAAACATAGACAACCCAATCATTACTAAATTGCAGAAAAACAATTGAAAACCAAAAGAACTAGACAACCACCAAACTTTACAATCACAAAGCGCACTAACGAGTTTTTTTTGGTTCCCCAGAAATAGTAGGAACATTTTTTTAAAAAAATATTTTAAGTTTGAAACTTATTTTTTTTGTATTATTTGAGACCCATTAAATTTGAAACTGAGCCTAATAAAATCACTTTACCAAGTACAATTGAATCTTTCAAGCTGATTTCTTTTGATACCAAACCAGCTAAAAAACATAAAACCCAAAGCAACCAATTTCTAGGATTCTACTTTCTAAGCAAACAAAAAAATCAACAGAAAAGAAAGGAAAAATAGAAACAGAGTACCAAACAGATTAATATAAAAAGTTCGGCTTGATTTCTTTTGATACCAAATAGAGTACTCACAAAAAGAAAGGATTCTACTTTCTTAGCAAACACATGAATCGATAAAGCAAAACCCAGATAAAGAATTACATTAAAATAAATAAACAATAAAAAGGAAAAACATTTGATCTTGAGAGAGAAAGAAAGAGAACCAACCTGCAATTGCTATGAGCTAAAATAATGGTGACCCAAGAAACAGAGTACTCACACACACCCACAGTTCGACTTGGTATTTTGTATTTTTTTTTTTTCTAGTTGTAACCTAGAACAATGGTGGAGGACCAATGTAGAGAGTCAAACATAGACAAACGGAAAGAGAGAGAGAGAGAAACAGAGAGACAAAGGGCTTGAACACCAAACGTAGAGAGAGAGAGAGAGTCAGATGTTTTCTTTTGTTGGGTTTAGAGATACGTATTGAATGCAATAAATAAGGGATAACTAATGACATACTTGTAAGAATGTTAGCATTAATGAGAGTATTTTTTTTTTCCGTTGGATCTACTTAAATTCAATGGCTTAGAAAATGTGTAACTCTAAAGTTGCACAAGGTGTAACTTGAACTCATCTCATATATATATATATATATATATATATATATATATATGGGTTAGATTTAAGAGAAAATTATTGTGTACTCTTGGAATACCATAAATGTGTACTCCGTCCTTTCACATGAATGGTGGGTTCCAGTAATCAAATTCAGGGTGAGACCCACCATTCATGTGAGAAGAGGAAGTACGCATTTATGGTACTTCGGGAGTACCTAATAATTTTTCGTATTTAAGTTACACTTGGTGTAACTCTAAGCAATATTACACCACCCAATAACTTGTTAAAGAATTTATATTTGGAAAATTATACTGTTGAATTACATGTTTTATACATTATTAAAAATCATGTCAATTGGATGTTATTTACCATTTGACCCACAAACTCATCTCTTATACATTATTTGAAACTACAAAAACTTGAATTTAAAAAATTGATTGATGACATGGCTATTAATTTTTGATTACCTTAAAATTTTGCAAGCATTGAGAATATATGAAGATAATAGAATCTAATAGTAGATTTGTCAAAATTCACATCCAATTAGAAAATATTGAGTGGTGTAACATTACTTAGAGTTACACCAGGTGTGACTTGAACTCAGCCTTGAGTTTAAGTTGCACCACAAATCCACCATTAGATTACATTATCTTCATATATTCTTCATACTTGCAGAATACACACACACGCGCGTGCGCGCGCGTACACACACACAATAACTTTTGAGCACGCGTTCACGCGTGTGCTCGGAGGCTCTTCTATTTTTTTTGGATAAATGTTAATAATTTGCATTTATTATAATTTAGAAGTATATATATATATATATATATATTTTAAAACAAATAAAAATGATAAATTTTAGAGATAAACGGTAATTATAATTTCTTTTTTTTGAACATGAAGAGAAAAAAAAATTCTAAATTTTAGGAGTTTTCTTTTTGAATTCAATATGAAATTTGTTATTTAACATTTATGACCTTATTTCTAAATAAAGTTACTCTTCAAAAATCTGATATTATGTTTATTTAAGTACAATTTTTATATAAAATTATTTGATATTATGTCTGTGGGGGTAAAAGGCCCAAAAGGTGCTTTTGGTCCATGGGCTTTGTCTGAAGATCATTACCTGTTCGAGGACAAATTAGTAACAATAAGGATGTTAGATTTGGAGGCCCAATGGTAAATTGTGGCAGAAGAGGCTAATAAAACGATTCGAAGAGGGATATCTCCTCGGCCAGTCGAGATGGGGGTGAGATGGTAAGTCATGTTGACTAGAATGATCCTATAGGAGGTTTTGAAGATGAAGATATGTTTCATGGGGGCACGGAGAGCAAGAACATTTGGAAAATATCTTAGAGAAAGCTATTACCACCGCATTGAAGACTTTGTACCTAAGTCTCTAGCCGCATTAATGAGGAAGCGATATTTGAACAATGAATTTTAGCCTTACAGCTATTACCCAAAGACTGTCGGAAAGGGTTGATGGGACAAGTATCAACATTAGCAGTCTGGACCTACACGTGGAGAACAAAAACGAGAGGCGAGGGGGAGTATAAGAAAGAAAGGAGGTCCCAGAGATCGGTGGTCGAGAGATAGGAAGAAAAGTACTGTAAATTGGATATTTGTAATTAATCTTTAAGGGAGGAGAAATACAAGCATCCTTGTTGGGCCATATAATAAGTTTCATCATATAATCTTGCTTATCCTTGTTGTTTTGTAGTCCTGGGCCATTGTTAATACCGTTTAAGCTCATTAGAAACAAGAGGCTTGACCCATACTCTATAAATTTATTGTATTGGGCTCTTTGCGCCTATACCATTCTTCTTGTTGGGCCTAGGTACAAATTGTGACCTTACAATGTTTATATATGTAACATATTTATATAAAATTATCAAATTTTCTGTTCATGAACTTCTTGAATATACTATTATGTTAACATCTAACTTGTTTATTAAATAAATGAAAAATAAATAAAACCCTTTTTTCACATTAAATTTCAAAAGTTCATCTACAATTTGGGTTGAACAAAGTTTGACTTCAAATATGTTTGGAGTTATCTTTTCTAATTAATTATATGACGATTTATAAAACTATCCATGTATTATTTAAACATGTTTAAAGCTATTCTTATCTACCTTGGATCATCCCCCTCTTTGCATTTAAGGATGGGGTATTTATTGGAGGGCTCTGGGCCCTTATCCCCATAAGTGGGGGATTGAGTTGAGCAGGACCGGCCCTAGGCCTAGGCTACTTAGGCCATCACCTAGGACCACCTACTAGAGGAAGACCCCAAATTTCGGGGCAAAAATTCATATATTTTTTTAAAAATGGAGATATAGGAAAAAAAATTAGTTTTATATTTTTCCTCTACTTTTATGAAGTCCCAAATAATTGAGTAATGTTAGAGATAATACAACTTTAAATACATGGGTCTTACAAATAGAGTAATACTATAGTTACAAACCATTTTAAAACATTTTTACAAACTGTTGTTGTGGCCAACATTTAACATCACTTTTTTCTTTATCTATAATCATTTACCATATCATTAGTTTGTAAAAATTTTTGTAAAAGAATTTGTATCTCTAGCATTTTCTCTTACAAATATGTGTCACTAATCACAAGAAATGATTCAAATAGGAAAATGCTAGATATATATATATATATATATATATATATATATATATATATATATATATATATATATATATATATATTTTGATACAAGATAGAATTCTGCTCTAGCCTAATTTAAGTGTAAATGTATGTGAAACTCTCTTCTGGAGATTTGAACCCTGGCCCTTGCCACTCACACCCCACAAGTTTTTATACTTGTGGAGTGACCACAGCACCAATGGTGCGCGGTGGTGCTAGAAATATTATTAATTTTACTTGAAAACTTTACAACTTGATGTGACAATTAATATGATATGTGGACGTCAATAACCCATGAAATACATTTTTGAATTATTTTTTGTGATTAGTGATACATCATTGTAAGCCTCATGTTGTAAAATTTATAATATCCCTAACATTATTCATTCAAATACTTGTTTATTATCTTTTTGAGGTGTCACTAATCGCATTTATTTCTACATCATTTGAAAGTTTTTTTAAGTAAAATTTGTTATAATTTTAGCATTTTTCCCCCAAAAAAAAAGCATATTACAAAATAAAAGAAATAGATTTTTATTATAAAAAATTATGATATTAAATACTAGTTAAATATTATTTAAGTTATAATAAAAAGAGTCCATTTAAATATATCACTTTAGGCCTCCAAATTTATTGGGTGCCCCTGGAGTTGAGGTATTTGTCTATTCTCCTTTTCTTCTTGTGAGGGAAATGGAATGGCCTGGAACTTAATCCTAACATCCTAATTGTTCAAACAAGTCATTCAGTATTTAATGTATGGAGAATGTCTGAATAGGTAACTTAATACATTTCCTAAGGATTGTACAGGGCCAACCAAGTTTCTTTGAGTGAGATTCATGCAGATTTAGCCCAAGGGGGCATCATCTTGAGTGAGGTCGATTTTGATGTCCCGTGGCTTCGTTATCATGTCAGAGGAACTCAAATGGCTATTGGATTTTTGATTTCATCTTGTATTCGAGGCACTAGTCACTAGTGCCTTCCTAAGAGTGAGTTTCAAGGGCATGGGCCCAAAACTGTTCGTTTATTTATTTAGAAACAAATTGTTAGCTATATCTATGATACATAGGAAATATAGGGCGAAAATGGGCTTTTGCCATTTTCGCGAAAAAAATCAGCATGTTGCCCCTTTTCCCAAACTAATTAGGGAAATGCCTCTATTTTGAAACTTGATTTTTTCAAAATCGAGTTAAACCTTATAGCGGTGTTTTAAGGAACCTATAGTGACGTTTTAAGGAGCCTATTGTGGCATTTTGGAACTCGATCTCCATGAAATTGAGTTATAGGTAAAAAAAAAAAAAAAACTTGCATGAAACTCGAGTTCATGGAGCTCGAGTTCCAAAACGTCACTATAGATCCTTAAAACGTCACTATAGGTTTCTTAAAATGCCGCTAAAGGGCTCCAAAATTTTTTGTTTTTTGAAACTCGATTTTGAGAAAATTGAGTTTCAAAAGAGGGGCATTTCCCTAATTAATTTGGAAAAGGGAGCAACACGCTGATTTTTTTTCGCGAAAAAGGCAAAAGCCCATTTTCCCCGGAAATATATGAGCATACATGAGTTGAAGGATAAAATTTAGCTACAAAATTTGTTGTAGCCTAAGGTTATAAGTTAACTCACTATCTTTTTATTGGAGGTGAATTTTGACTAATCTACCATTGGATTACATTTTCTTTTTATGTCCTCCATACTTGCAAAATTTATGAGAAAATAAAGATCAATAGTTATGTCATCAATAAACTGTTTAAATTGCAAGTTTTTTTATTTTAAAAATATAAGCTTATAGATCATATAGTAAATGATATTCAATTAACACAAAATTTGATATGTGTATTAAGAGTGTAAACAACATGCAATTTAACGGTTAGATTTTCAAAATATATAGTGATGCTTATTTTATTGAGTAAAGTTGTAGCGTTAAATTACAACCAATTTTGTAACTAAATTTTGTCTTATAAAACAGTACGTGCATATAAAAAGATACTTCCAAAAAAAAAAAAAAATTCTATTGTATCTATAAAAAAAAAAAAAAAAATCAATTGCCATGTTGTGTGTCGCTATTTGTATGTATGTATGGGTTGGATTTAAATTTCATATGATGTAACTTTAACAATGTTATTCCACCTAATACACTCTGATTGGATTAATATCTCAAAATTTTCATTGATGGATTACATATTTTTTATATTCTTAACATGCATATCAATGTTTGTGTTAATTGAATACTATTTACTATTCGATCTAAAAGCCTATATTTTATGCACAATTTTAAATACAAAAACTTGAAATTTAAACATTTAATTTATGACAGTTATTGATTTCTAATCATCTTAAAAATTTGCAAGCGTGTATAGTATAAAAGGAAAATCTAATCAAATGGTTGATTTGTTAAAAATCACATTTAATAAAAAAATATTACATGATACGACGTAACTTCAAGTTAGAAGATATAAGTTGAATTCAATCCTCTCTCTCTCTCTCTCTCTCTCTCTCTCTCTCTCTCTCTCTCTCTCTCTCTCTCTCTCTCTCTCTCTCTCTCTCTTTGGCCGTGTTTATTACACATATGCGTGGGTCCATGCGTGTTTGACGGTTTTTCCATTGTATATAATGGTGTTGGGTTTTCCGTTTTAGGCTTACTGAGGAGTGAGAACTATAATAAGTCAAAGGATGGTTTGGTATCCCTAGTCTTGAGCAACAACGAGAATAGCGTTGGGGAAAGAGGAGGCAGTCTATTTCACAAACTTTTTTTTTACTTCTCACGAAAAAAGGAAGCTTATGCCAATGCCTTGTGCCACTTGGAAAAGCCTGGACTTCATATAATAAAGAAGTTGAGAATGCACGGGAGGATCGCTTGATAAATATCAACCACAGCTGTTTGAAAACAACGTTAACGTACTTCCAAGAATCAAAGGAAAAAGTGGTTCATAATTCACCATATTAGGTTAACAATAACAAATAATAACATTTCCTTCCATTTCTGACAAGTTCTATATGTTAGCTGTATACAACCCGTGAACCTGAATAGTACCTCTAGCACCACCTTTTAATGCAATGGGTGCAACACATATGTGCCACTTGAGTTAGGTCAACCGTGTGTGTGTACTGTTGACCCAACCACGCCGAGTTGTCAGCATTCATATAGCCAACTCGGGTGAATCAATTTTGAGACGACTTATTTTAGTATCATAATCAATTTTATGAGAAATTATCAAGTCCATTAGATGAATTGCTGACGTGAAATAATGTCATTTATGCAAATGTGTAAGTGAGATTCTTAATCAACATAAGGAATTAAAAATAAAAATTACCAGGTAATGTCATATTTGCATAAATAATTATATTTTATTGGTTGGGAAGTCAGGGAGGATTATGTTAGCCGTCTTTCTAGTGGACCTAATAATTTCTCTAATTTTATGCCAATTTTTACAATTATTTTATGTGACAAATTGTAATTAACTGCTTGTTATATTCACATGTACCCACCATTTGCAATTAGTCATATTAGATAATTATAAAAATTAGTGTGAAAGTAGTTGTGTTCCTATAAGTTTTGTTTTGAAACCGAGGTGGAGAGCAAGCTGATAAAACAAAGATTAGGTTTTGCTAAAATTGCGTACCTTATAAACTTGATTGAAACACACTCAAATTGTATAAGATTTTTTTTGGGGGTATTTTTTAAAAGTAGACTTCATGATGGGGCCACGTTCGGCATTCCTTATGATTCCTTTTATGTAGTGTTATTTATATAGGAATCAATCAAGAAAGGAAAGCTTTTTAAAATTTTAATAATTCAAATGCTTCACATGAGATGACAAGTGTCCCCCTTGTTAATTAAATGAACATTGCCATACTTGATGAAAAAGCTGATATAAAGGGTAGGAGGATGTATTGTGTATCATATTTATGGAACAGTTTCTCAAAAAAAAAAAAAAAAAAAAAAAAAAAACTCGAGTAAAAACAGTAAGATGACATTTTTTTAGTTTTTTTTTTTGGGGTTAAACTATAAATTGCACTCTTTAACTTCTTATAAAATTTAATTCAATCCTTTAATTTTGAATTTTATTTAATTCTTTTTTTTTTTGAAAAGAAATTTTATTATAATTCAATCATTAGTTAGGGTACATTGGAAATGCACTGTAAGGTTTCTCAAAACGATGTAGTTTTGATTAAAAAAAAAACATAAATTAACAAAAACTTAAAAAGTGATAAAATTTAGTTTTTCATATATTATTTAAGATTGAAAAAGATTAAAATTTAAAAAACAAACAAATAATCAGATTCAAAAACAAAAAAGAAACAACTTTTATTTTAAAAAAGAACTGATAGATAGGTTTTAAAATCCAATTACAAAAATAGAACTTAACTAAGAACAAAGGGTGTATCAGATACGAGCTGAAAATGTCTGATGGTCAAATGATCTTGCGGAAACTTTTGTTGATTTGTTCCAGGTATGCTTTCAGAAGCTTTGTTTACTTTCTTTCTTTTCGGGCAAGAGCTTTGGTTTTGTTTAATCCCCATCATTTGTTTGCTTCAAGTTCGCATTTAGTTTATCTGAACCGATTTCTTGATTAATTCTTTATTTTTTAATTTATTTAATTTTTTATGTTTCTTGATTTTATGTAAGTTGTTTTCTTGATGATCAGAAGGTGTTAAGTCCCACCAACCCTTTTTTTTTCTCCCAAAAAAAAAAAAAATCATTTTAATTTTGGTTTTCTTGAACAATATTTATTTTGTTAGTTTTTTGCAATATTTTTATCATTTAGCCTCTTTTTTTGGGTAGAAACTTTTATTTATTTATTATTTTTTATGAACACAACAAAATTTTACAATATTTTCACAACAAGTTGAGGTGTCAACTCTATAAATCAAAATAAAATATATCCAGACTTGCTATAACTCAAAACAAGAGTGTTATAAAAATATTGTGCCCCTAAACTTTCTCCAAAGGAAAAATGTGTGAAAGATTGGAAGACCTAAATTTTGTCGAAAAAGAAATAAAGAAAAAGAAAAGAAAGGCATAAAATAAATCTGCACCACCCTTAAGCCTTAAGAAAGTTCTTTCTCAAAACTTGATAGCATATCTTCCTCTTTTTGTCAAGCAATGAAACAGCTCAAGTGAGGGAGGTTGACGGAATTTAAAATTTTGTGACCAGTAAACACACATATCGATCTGGTTTCTTTATGTACGTAAAGAAATTTTTGGACAAATCCAAATTATAACCTTTAATTTTAATTTTTTTTATCCTTACATATTTTGTCAAAATTGTCCAAGCTTAAATTGTTTTTCCCATAAAAAAAAGAAAAGTTTAAGTTGTTTAAACGGAAACTTCTTAATTAATGGGAGTGGATGAAAGGATGTAATTGATAAAAAATGTGAACTTTATGCCACATCTTGATTCTAGTATGTCTAAGAGTTTAAAATTTCAGGAGGGTTTTTTATGCATCGTTCAACTACTCTAAAAAAAAAAAAGTTCAAAGGTTATGTCATCTTCATTCACTTAGTTGAAATACATTACAGTATAACCTATTTTTATAATGGAAATTACATATACACAAATCATTTATAATTTTGAATTCTTCTAAAAATAATAATAATTTTGAATTAATTGTTTCAATCTCTAAATCTTCTCTAACAATTAATTTCTTGATTCCAATATCAAGTTTATTTTTTGAGTAACAGAAGTATGACCTTGATCTCCAACAATATGGAAAGTGTACATTTTCCTACAAAATAAATTTCTATAATGACATGTTACAAGGGTAGTGTTTATTTCACACTTCCCTATTATACATAAAGTACACACAATTTAGTTTTTGAATTAATATCGTATCTTGAAGTTACAATTTCAATTCAAAAAAGAAATTACATAAGAGTCGCTTCATATAGTTCCACACCCTATTACTACTGCATCAATTACACAATAAAGTATCTTGTAACAACTCATCAAGTTATGCTTTGTTAACTAAAATCTTTAACTTATTTTCTTGCATACTTTAACAAACCTCCACTATAACTAAACTACGAACCATCAGTTAGGATTGGAGTCAACCGTGTACTAATCAAAATGTTAAGGTTTGATTAATTAGTTTTGGCATGCGTGTCAAAAAGAGCTTTAGAGTTGTTGTATGAGATTTGGTGAATAATATTATTTAACTTATTTCTTTGTGTATTTGTTAAAATTATGTCATTTATTTTTTACAAATGTTTTGAACTGAAGTCGTGACCTGAAGACGTGATTTGAATTCAAAAAATAATTAATGACCACAAGAAAAGGTCCACCGACTTAGGTTAAATTGGCTTCTACCTTGTTTTGACTAAGCCCTTGAGAAAGCAACCGCCTTCTATCTACTTTAATGGAATGCATGTGAATGTAGGAATAGCATCACGATCTCTCTCTCTCTCTCTCTCTCTCAGATATAAATATAAAGTGACACTAGCTTCTTAGAGAAAGGTGGGTTTCTTATTAAACAAACGAAACTCCACAACAACGAAACAAAAATTATCAGCTTTCCCCACTATTTTTTTCTTCTTTTCCCATATCGTGGCTGCATTGTCTTTTTTTCTTGAAGAGAATATAAATAAACTTCTTGGGAATCATCTGGAATTTTCGCATTAGGAACACCGTTCTCTCTATAGCTCAAGATAAAGAAATGTTTCCCAAAGTTCATGCAGGCATGGAAATGGCTATGGAAAGAAAAGGAGATTGCACTAAAACTATGGGGAACTGGGAGAAACATATCCCAATCTTTGCCCAGAAAATGAAAACATATCCGGGTTTGTTGTGGAAAACGATGTGGAAGGTAGGACATGACGACCCAAGAAGGGTGATCCACGCTTTCAAAGTTGGTCTATCTTTGACACTGGTTTCCTTGTTATATCTCACGGAACCGTTGTTCGAAGGGATCGGACAGAATGCCATTTGGGCTGTCATGACTGTGGTTGTTGTGTTAGAGTTCACAGCAGGTTAATTACTCTCTCTTTGCTATCAACTTATATTCTTCTTCCTCTCTCTCTCTCTCTCTCTCTCACACACACACACACACATATATATAGGTTTGCAACCAGAGTTTTATGCGCTTGGTATGAATTTTTTTTAGTCGATGTTACAAATTATTCATTATTTCATTACAGGGGCAACTTTATGCAAAGGACTGAATAGAGGATTTGGGACGCTATTAGCAGGATCATTGGCTTTCATTTTTGAGTACATTGCAACTGAATCTGGCAAGGTCCTTAGAGCTGTTTTTATTGGAGCTGCAGTTTTTCTAATTGGTAAGTTTCACATTTAATTTGCGCTATTCCAAAGGGATCCTTGAGTGTCTAAGCAAATGTATTGAGTTCATTGTATTTTAAAGAAGATATTATATATATGAGCCTTTGTTTGATATATTCATTTTATTATCCTTAATTTTTTTGTCATTTCTGATACGAAGGGAAGTTTATGATCTCAGTGATTGAATTGTATGTAGAGTCTACATAGCTCCTATAAAATAACTTTTTTTTTATTTTTTTATTTATACTTTTTAAAGTCTACAGAGATCTTGATGCTAAAGTTTTGTGCCTACATAAATATTATACAGTCATTGTCAAAAATTTTCTCAACCAAGAACAAAAGACGATCAATTACTTGATATCACAATCCTTAAATCCTTATTTTGTTGATTTATGTAGAGTCTTCATAAGAACAATTCCAATATAGTATAGCTGCAGCCAACTTTTTGTTTACAGTTGTACTTTCCTTTTTCTGAGGCTAAATTTTTCATTCCAAAAAAAAAAAGCTAAGTTTACGCTTCTTCTTCTTCTTCTTTTATTTTTATTTTTTAATTTCATTTTCAACATTGCAGGATCTGCTGCTACATACCTGAGGTTCTTTCCCTACATAAAGAAGAACTATGACTATGGTGTTGTGATATTTCTCTTGACCTTCAATCTGATAACCGTCTCAAGCTACCGGGTCGATAATGTCCTGAAGATTGCACATGATCGCTTCTTCACCATTGCCATTGGCTGTGGTGTCTGCCTGCTCATGAGTTTATTGATATTTCCTAATTGGTCAGGGGAAGAGCTCCATAACTCCACTGTGTTAAAGCTTGAAGGCCTTGCAAAATCTATAGAAGGTATACAAATTTTCAATGATAATACCACAGCTTCCTATGTGTTAAGTAATAGAAATAATGAGTAAAATTTGTTTGAATTAAGAACCTATGAGGATGAATGTGTGCAAACTTGTAAATTATAAACTTGGAACTTCTTTTTTGGCAAGCAATACTAGTAAAACTTCACTGTTATTCATGTCCTAATGTTCTTTTGATTGATTATGTCAATAATACAAGTAATGTGCGACATGAATTTTGCAGCTTGTGTCAATGAATATTTTGTTGATACTGACATAGAAGATACCGGAAATCAGTCCTCGGAGGATCCCATTTACGAAGGTTATAAGGCTGTTTTGGACTCGAAATCCAAAGATGAAGCCTTGGTAAGATTTTCAAACTCTTTCACTTAGTTTACTATTGTAAGGGTGCGATTTTGGATCCTAAGCCCAAAGATTAAGGTTCAAAGAGCTCAACACAACGAATTTGTAGAGAATGAACTTAAAACTATATTTCAATGAGTTGGGCAACAATCATAATGGGCTAAAGATGACAAGAAAAACAAAAATAAATAAGTTTTGTGCATAACAAATCTTCCTCAGCAAAGTTCGAAGAGAGTAGTTCTTATATATATCTCTCTTAAACTTGATTACAATAACAGTTCTTATTCCTACATATAACAACTCTTTAAGGGTATTGGAATGATGATATTGTGACTTAAACAGGCACTATATGCAAGTTGGGAGCCAAGGCACTCAAGATACTGTCATCGGTTTCCATGGCAGCGGTATGTGAAACTGGGAGGTGTTCTTCGCCATTTTGGCTACACGGTTGTAGCTCTACATGGATGTTTGAGAACTGAAATTCCGGTAATATATTGATTTTTTTTTTCTATTTTATCCTAGTCGAATTATAGTATAGCACATGAATTTATTTTCTCACTTCCAACTTTTAATGTTTGCCCACTATTTGCAAGGAGGCAATGAATGGTCTCTAATTAATTTTTTCTTCCTAAAAGAGTAAGAATGATTGCAAAAATGATTGGGTTTTGTACAAAACTTGGCCACCCTGTGTAACTTTAAACAATAGGTAAATTTTTCAAGAGCCATATTTAATGTAATCCCCATAAAGAAGTTTCCATTTGAATTTAGAGCCATAATTACTTCATTTGAAATAGGATAGAAGAAATAGTAAAGTTGTTTCAATTTTTATTTTATTTTATACAAGATATAAATTTTATTCTAACTTAATCTAAGTTTATATGTGTATAAAGATTTCTTCTGAAAACTTGAACCATGCTCCTTACTTTCCACATCCCACAAGTATAAGTACTTGTGGAGTAATCATCGTACCAAGAATGTGCAGTAGTCATTTTAATTGATGTAATTTTAATTTCTAGAAAGAAGTTTCCATAAGGTTTCATAATGTTTTAACTGAAAACTTTGAATTACTTGTCTTATGATTGTCAAAGATAGGAAAAACATAAATTTACCCAAAAATCATCTGAATGTATTGTATTTATTGTCTGACTGTCCATAACAAATATCTGATTATTTTGTCATATAAAGGCAACTCTTGTGCGTGACAATAAATACAATCTCAACAATAACTGTGTTAAGCATAATATTTGATATAATCAATACAATTGATGTTTCTTTTTTCTATAATAATTGCGATTTCTTATTAACTGATCTTTTTTTGTTTTGTTTTTCTGGCTAGACCCCGCAATCTGTGCGAACCTTATTCAAAGACCCTTGCAATAGGCTTGCAGGGGAGATATCAAAAGTGCTAATGGAACTTGCCAATAGCATAAGAAACCACCGCCACTGCTCTCCAGAAATACTCTCTGATCATCTCCATGAAGCCTTACAAGACCTTAATACCGCCATAAAATCCCAACCAAGGCTGTTCCTTGGATCCAACAAAAACCAAGCCACCAACATGCTCGCTTTAGCTGCTGCACAAGCTAGCCAAAAGCATGAAAAGGCCCCTGGAGTCTCATTATCAAGTGTGAAAACTGACAGTTCTGCATTGATGGAATGGAAATCCAGAAGGGCTTCTGATTCTAAGGAAGCTGAGAGGAAGGTCTTAAGGCCACAATTGAGTAAGATTGCAATCACTAGCCTTGAGTTCTCGGAGGCACTTCCTTTTGCTGCTTTTGCTTCTTTGCTAGTAGAGATGGTGGCAAAACTTGACAATGTTATTGAGGAAGTTGAAGGATTGGGGAGGGCAGCATGCTACAAAGAGTACCATCCTTGTGATGAGGTTGTTGTGACTTGTGACAGGAAAAAAATAAATGTTTCTCAAAATAATGTGCATACCGATGGAGCAGATTAGTGGAAAATGTTTTAGGTGTTTATAAATTCTTATCGGTCGCTGCAGGTTTAGTGTTAAATGAAATTGTTTTAGATGTCTTTTAAGATTTAATATTGATTCATATGAGAGCATATTTGAGTCAAAATGAAACAAGCTAAAACTTCTGATTTTTCAGTTTCAGATTACCTAGTGATGAAGATTTGAACTATAATAAAAACGTTCTTTTGTCAACTGTGCTTTCATGAAATTTTCTCACACTCTTAAGACTCTAAACATAGCATTGAAGTGAATACTTTTTTATTTTTTATTTATTTTTATATAAATAAAATAAAATAAAAGCATTGAAATGAATACACCAAAATTAAAATTCCAGGTTTCTGATTATCAATAGATCCTTATAGTTTGTTTGGGGTCTTTTTCCAATTGTCCATGTGTTTGAACTTGATTGGGCTTTTTTTCTGACAGATTTAATTAGTTCAAAGAGCTGAATTTGTGACTCACTTCCACACGATGAGGGAGGCTAGCGGTGCATCTTGACAATATGTGGTGCTCTATAAACCTACAAAAAATAGGAAAAATTTGCAGCCAGTTCTCACAACTTGGAGAATTGGGTGTTGGCTTCAAAGGAAAAGGGAAAATGAGGTTTCCCATTTCAGAATAGTGTGATGAAGAAGAAAGGGCATTTCTTTTTGTGCATTTCAGAACTCATATGTGCATCTTAAACACTTACTGAATGTAACCAAAGTGTTTTGGATGTATGGGAACCAAGAAGTTTCAAATAAGTTAAGGAACACATTTTAGTCAACTAAGTTCAAAATTCACTTACATCAATCCATGCAAAATTGTGTAAAAATACATGATCGATATAGTAACCATGTGTTTCTCAAAAAAAAAAAAAAAAAAAAAAAGATATAGTAACCATATAAATTTACACTATACATTTTGCATTTAGTTTTTTATTCTCTTTACATGTTTCGAAGATGAAAGAAGAGAATAGATGGAGATTGTTGTGAATGAAGAAAGAGAAAAAAAATTTAAAAAAAAAATCAAGAAAATTTGATATGTTAATGAAATATAGTGTAAAATAGATAATATGATTTAGGGTATTTTGAAAAGTGAGTATGTAAAATAGAAAAAAAAAATAGAAAAAAAGAGAGAGGAGGTTTTATGGTAAAAAAATAAATGAAATTTTTTGCACAAGCTAAAGCAAAGGTACTTAAGTTTAGTTTTCAAGAAAATTCTAAGACCACGTAATAAATCACAACTCTTCCACAAATGTCTATGTGGCAGATTGTGAGTAGTACGTAAAGAAAAAGTAGTAAATCCATTAGGCACGGAGCTAGGACTTGGAGTTAGGGGGGCGATTTTATTGTTAGCTATATGCAGTGGTTTCGACTTTTGGCTCTATTGCTTAGCCAGCAAAAGTTTTATTATTATTATTATTATTTTATGCGTATGTAGAGTGTGTCTTTTGTTGGTAAGGATAAAATTATTTTGTTTAAAATTTTTTAAATGGCTAAGTTATTTGTTTTTGGTAATATTGGTTGATTAGTCTAAATTTTTTTTAAGCTTTGCTATTGCTTATTGATAATTTTTGTTGTTGGGCTAATATTTTGGGCTTGTGTGTGTGTGTGTGTGTGTGTGTATATATATATATATATATTTTTTAGATTTTAGATCTATAAATTTTTTTTATTTACTTTAAAAGGAGAAAAATACTAGGTTTACAAATTTTTGTTGTGATTAGTGGTTATTAATAAGTAAAAAAGTGATGTAAGTGGTGGATTTAGATGCAAACTAGTAAGAATTTGCTATCTCAATAGTCTGTAAAAATGTTGTAAAAAAATTTGTAATTGTAGCATTTCTCTTATAATGATAAAAAAGGGGGACAAAATGTAATTTTATTGAATGAAATTACTAAAATTAGTACCTAAATATATAGTTATATAATTATATTATTTAAAAAATAGGGGGGGGGGGGGTTGCATTGCCCCCCAATCCATGAATAACTCCATCCATGAAATCTAGGTAAAAGTGATGTACAACTAGTCAAAATCTAGCCACATAAGATAATTGCCTACCACATGGATAGTCGCGACGATTACTAAAATTACTCTAGTTTAAAACCTTGACTCAAATGAGTGGCTGACTCAAATGCCTTAAAAATTACTTTCATAAAAGGAAAGGTCCTCACTGGAATTTGATGGTGCCAAAAGCTCCAACAGCTCATTCTCAGGTGATACTTGACTCTTGACTTGATGAAAGTAAAAAAAGATGTAACAGCAGGTAATGCTTGGTTTTCATAAGTTCTTTGTTTACACAATATAAGGATCCATCGGTCTCTCTTGCTAGACCTTTTAAGGATCCAAATTAATGTAGAACCACTCCTTTATGCCCTCCAGTCACGCTCTTACGCTTTTCCTTTTCCTGATTGCTTTCCTTTTTATGAGCTTTGGTTCACATGGTTAGAAACTTTAGCTGACTTTCCTTTAATTTATTTCTGTTGAAGTAGTTTCAGCGAGCAACCAAAACTTGATTTTTTTTAATTTTTTGCTTCTCACTTGTTAACATGTGTTTGTAGTCACGGGTTGGGCTTCAAAAAGAAGGGGTTTTGGTCTGATTTATGGGCCTTGGCCTCGTTGCTCTGCTGCCCAAAAACAAAGTCATATATGCAGAAATTCTAAGCAAGTCGCGTAAAAGAAAATAAAGAAAACAATACTTCTCTCTCTCCCCCCAAAGTTGCAAACTAATAAATCTCTTTCAAAATTTTAATTTAATGAAAAATTTTCTTAGGCTTCTTGTTTGGTTGTAAGGGCCTAAGAACACTAGCATCTAGCATCCGGATTTCTTAAGAATTTATCTATTTTATATCCTCAAAATCTACTTTATCTATTTTTTCCATCTCATTTTATAACCCACCCAACATCCCAATTTCTATTTTTATATACAACTCTTTAAAATAATATAAACTACACTATCAAATAATATAAAAAATTATGTTTCTCTCTCCTCTCTTTCATCTATCTTTCCTTTCTTCCTCTTTCTTTCTCTCCAGAAAACCCACTACCACCTTCCACCAAAACTCAACCACAAATGCCAATTTGTCACTACCAAAACTACTCCCAAAAAAATTGCCACCGCCAACTACCACTATTGAAAAAACAAACCACAACAATCAAAACTGAGTAACTACCCATCCTAAAATCAAACCCATAGCAAAAAACTGAAAAATAACTTAACCACAACAGCCACCAACCCCATAGCCCATCGCCACCACCTAGAATCCATCACCACCACCACTACCACCACCATCAACAACCACCAAAATCACATATCCATACTCACAAAAAAAAAAAAAAATCAAAACCTAGATTGGACCCACCACCACCACCACCACCATCACCATCACCATCACCATCTACCATAAACATCAAAACCCAGAAAAACCCTTCATTGCCTACCTTCACCACTCAACAAACCCACACCAAACAACCCACCACCACTCAACAAACCCAGAAAAAAAACCCACACCCAAACCGGCAAGCAACCCACCACCACTGAGCAACCCACTACCGCCGAGCAACCCACACACACCATTCACCACGAAATTGCCGATTCAAAGTTTAAAACTAAAACTCAAACCCGAAATCCCAAAACTTATACAATCCACCACCATACTCAAACCCAAACCCCAAACAACTAGCTGCCGCGGCGAAGAAAACCCAAATCCCCCAGCAACCCGAAGCCCATAACACTGATTTAAGGGAGGGAACTCTGATTTTGTTAAGGGAGTATTCTTAGCTGTGGTCTCACTCACATGGCTGTCACTCCTCTTGATCTCATCAAGTGTAATATGCAGGTCCGATTCTTCTAGATCCCTTGCTCTCTTCCGTTTTTAGCTTCTTTTTGGCTTGGGTTGATGATAGTGGGTTTTCTCTAAGATTGGTGGCTGTGGCGTTGTGAACCCCAGGCAGTGGTGGTTGTTGATTGGTTTGGATTCGTTGGTTATGGTGGGTTTGATGATTTTTTTGGGTTGGACGTTCGATGATTCTTCTGGGTTGGAGGTTTAATGTGGGTTTGATGATTTTTTCATGTTGGAGGTTTCGGTGGAGGATAGGGATTTTGTATGAATTTTCGCATGTTTATTTGATAAGAAAATACATGAAAAGAAAAGAAAATCTTAGATTATTTTAATTTTCAAGGCAACTGAAGAACATGTTACCCATTGTTCTTCCGAAAATAATGAAGTTTTTTTTATTTAGTTAAAATTAATAAATTGATTTTTTTTTAATTTAGATGTTGATGTGGCATTTTTAATGCTAAAATATATTTTTTATTTTAATAGTGCCGCCAGCCACGTCAACTTTTTCAAGTTAGTTGGCTGAGGGTAAGGACTGATATGACACGCGCTAATTGATTTAGGGACTAAAAGTGATAAAATTAAAATGTAGGGATCAAAATGAGAAAAAGTAAAAATGTAGAGACTAAAAGTGCATTTGCGCCTTTAATATATTGTTAAGGAAATTAAAGTTTGGCTACAAAATTAGTTGTAACCTAAAGTTACAATTTTACTAAACAAATTAACATGACTACATATTTTGAAAATTAACCATTGAATTAATGTATGTTCTTTGTGTTCTTAAAACTTATGTCAAATTTAGTTTATCTGAACCAATTTCTTGATTAATTCTTTATTTTTTAGTTTATTCATGTTTCTTGGTTTTATGTAAGTTGTTTTCTTGATGATTAGAAGGTTTTAAGTCCCACCAACCCTTTTTTTTTTCTCCAAAAAAAAAATCATTTTAATTTTGTTTTGTTGAACAATATTTATTTTGTTAGTTTTTTGCAAAATTTTTATTATTTAACCTCTTTTTTTGGGTAGAAACTTTTATTTATTATTTTTTATGGACACAACAAAATTTTACAATATTTTCACAACAAATTGAGGTGTCAACTCACTATAAATCAAAATAGAATAAAATAAAATATATCCAGACCCACTATAACTCAAAACAAGAGTGTTATGAAAATATTGTGTCCCTAAACTTTCTTAGAAGGAAAAATGTGTGAAAGATTGGAAGACCTAAATTTTGTCAAAAAAGAAATAAAGAAAAAGAAAAGAAAGGCATGAATAAATCTGCACCACTCTTAAGCCTTAAGAAAGTTCTTTCTCAAAACTTGATAGCATATCTCCCTCTTTTTGTCAAGCAATGAAACCACTCAAGTGAGGGAGGATGACGGAATTTAAAATTTTGCGACCAGTAAACACACATATCGATCTGGTTTCTTTGTGTACATAAAGAAATTTTTGGACAAATCCAAATTATAACCTTTAATTTTTTTTAAATTTATTTTTATCCTTAGATATTTTGTCAAAATTATCCAAACTTTAAGTTTTTTTTCCTATAAAAAAAAAAAGAAAAAGAAAAAGGAAAAAAAGTTTAAGTTATTTAATGGAAACTTCTTAATGGGAGTGGATGAAAGGACGTAATTGATAACAAATGTGAACTTTATGCCACATCTTGATTCTAGTATGTCTGAGAGTTTAAAATTTTAGGAGGTCTTTTATGCATCGTTCAACTACTCTCAAAAAAGCCAAAAGTCTTGTAGTTGAATTGACATCTCTCCATGCATAAAGTACTTGAGGGTCTAGGAGGAAAGGGTTCAAGTTGCGGGATTAGTATCATATTGTAATTATCTCTAAAAAAAAACTACACTAAAAAAAAAATTCAAAGTTTATGTCATCTTCATTCACTTAGTTAAAATCCATTATAATATAACCTATTTTTATAATGGAAATTACATATACACAAATCATTTATAATTTTGAATTCCTCTAATAATAATAATAATTTTAAGTTTTCAATCCCTAAATCTTCTCTAACAATTAATTTCTTGATTTATTCCAATATTAAGGTTTTTTTTTTTAGTAACAAATGTATTACTTTGATCTCCAACAATATGGAAAGTATACATTTTCCTACAAAAAGAAAACACTGCCCTATTACACACAAAGTACGCACAATTCAGTTTTTGAATTAAATTTTCTTGATGTTACAATTTCATTTCAAAAAAGAAATTACATAAGAGTTGCTTCATATAGTTCCGCACCCAATTGCTACTGCATCAATTACACAATAAAATATCTTGTAACAATTCTCCAAGTTATGCTTTGTTAGCTATAATCTCTAACAGATTTTCTTGCGTACTTTAACAAACCTCCACTATAACTAAATTAAGGGTCTGTTTAGATACCGCTTATTTTGCTGAAAATAAAAATTTATTGTTGAAAGTACTATAAATAAATGTAAAAGTTAGCTGAAATAGTACAATGAGCTCATAAATAGTACCAAAAAGTGCAGTATGGTCCATAAATAGTACAAAAAATAAGTTGAATAGTGAAATAATTTTTATTTTTCATTGATATTCAAACGGAAGCTAAGAACCTTCCGTTAGGACTGGAGACAACAGTGTTTAATGGTTTGTACTAATCAAAATGTTAAGGTTTGATTCATTAGTTTTGGCATGCGTGTCAAATAGAGCTTTAGAATTGTTGCATGAAATCTAGTCAACAACACTATTTAACTTATTTCTTTGTTAATTTGTTAAAATTATGTTTATATATATATATATATATATTTTTTTTTCTTACAAATGTTTTGAACTGATGCCGTGATCTGAAGACATGATCTGAATTCAAAAAATAATTAATGACCACAAGAGTTAACTTGGCTTCTACCTTGTTTTGACTAAGCCCTTGTGAAAGCAACCGCCTTCTGTCTACCTTAATGGAATGCATGTGAAAGTAGGAATAGCATCACGATCTCTCTCTCTCAGATATAAATATAACGTGACGCTAGCTTCTTAGAGTGAGGTGGGTTTCTTATTAAATAAACGAAACTCCACAACAACCAAACAAAAATTATCGGCTTTCTCCACTATTTTTTTCTCCCTTTTTTCATAAAAAAAATGATGTACTTACAACAAATTTTAAGTGACATGTTGTTACTAGTTGTTATTGTTGGGGCAAAAAATTAATCTTAGTATTAAGTTTAAATTTGAATCAATAACAATTAACCACCTGTAATTTATTATAAAAATATTATGAACATAACATCTCTCTGTCTCATATTGTGGCTGCATGGTCTTTTTTTCTTGAAGAGAATATAAATAAACTTCTTGGGAATCATCCGGAAATTTTGCATTAGGAACACCGTTCTCTCTGTATTGCTCAAGATCAAGAAATGTTTCCCAGAGTTCATGCAGGCATGGAAATGGCTATGGAAAGAAATGGAGATTGCACTAAAACTATGGGGAACTGGGAGAAACATATCCCAATCTTTGCCCAGAAAATGAAAACATATCCGGGTTTGTTGTGGAAAACGATGTGGAAGGTAGGACATGATGACCCAAGAAGGGTGATCCACGCTTTCAAAGTTGGTCTGTCTTTGACACTGGTTTCCTTGTTATATCTCATGGAACCACTGTTCAAAGGGATCGGACAGGGGGCCATTTGGGCTGTCATGACTGTGGTTCTTGTGTTAGAGTTCACAGCAGGTTAATTACTCTCTCTTTGCTATCAACTTATATTCTTCTTCCTCTCTCTCTCTCTCTCACACACACACACATATATAGAGGGTTGCGTTTTATGCACTTGGTATGACCTTTTCTATTTATTGATGTTACAAGTTATTCATTATTTGATTACAGGGGCAACTTTATACAAAGGACTGAATAGAGGATTTGGGACGCTATTAGCAGGATCATTGGCTTTCATTTTTGAGTACATTGCAACTGAATCTGGCCGGGTCTTTAGAGCTGTTTTTATTGGAGCTGCAGTTTTTCTAGTTGGTTAAGTTTCACATTTAATTTGCGCTATTCCAAAGAGATCCTTGAGTGTCTACGCAAATGTGTTGAGTTCATTGTATTTTACAGAAGATATTATATATATGAGCCTTTGATTGATATATTCATTTTATTATCCTTAATCTTTTTGTCATTTCTGATACGAAGGGCAGTTTATGATCTCAGTGATTGAATTGTATGTAGAGTCTACATAGCTCCTATAAAATAACCTTTTTTTTCTTTTTCTTTATAAAGTCTACAGAGATCTTGATGCTAAAGTTTTGTGCTTCCATAAATATTATACTGTCATTGTCACCATTCCAATATAGTATAGCTGCAGCCAACTTTTTGTTTACAGTTGCACTTCCTTTTTCTGAGGCTAAATTTTTCATTCCAAAAAAAACATGCTAAGTTTAAGCTTCTTCTTCTTCTTTTATTTTTATTTTTATTTTTTAATTTCATTTTCAACATGGCAGGATCTGCTGCTACATACCTGAGGTTCTTTCCCTACATAAAGAAGAATTATGACTATGGTGTTGTGATATTTCTCTTGACCTTCAATCTGATAACTGTCTCAAGCTACCGGGTCGATGATGTCCTGAAGATTGCACATGACCGCTTCTTCACCATTGCCATTGGCTGTGGTGTCTGCCTGCTCATGAGTTTATTGATATTTCCTAATTGGTCAGGGGAAGAGCTCCATAACTCCACTGTGTTAAAGCTTGAAGGCCTTGCAAAATCTATAGAAGGTATACAAATTTTTAATGATAATGCCACAGCTTCCTATATAAGCGTCAAGTAATAGAAATAATTAATAAAATTTGTTTGAATTAAGAACCTATGAGGATGAATGTGTGCAAACTTGTAAATTATAAACTTAGAACTTCTTTTTTGGCAAGCAATACTAGTAAAACTTCACTGTTATTCATGTCACAATGTTCTTTTGATTGATTATGTCAATAATACAAGTAATATGCGACATGAATTTTGCAGCTTGTGTCAATGAATATTTTGTTGCTACTGACATAAAAGATACCGAAAATCAGTGCTCGGAGGATCCCATTTACGAAGGTTGTGAGGCTGTTTTGGACTCGAAATCCAAAGATGAAGCCTTGGTAAGATTTTCAAACTCTTTCGCTTAGTTTACTATATTCAAGAATTAATATATAGTACATATAATAACTCTTCAAGGGTATTGGAATGACGATATTGTGAATTAAACAGGCACTATATGCAAGTTGGGAGCCAAGGCACTCAAGATGGCATCTGTTTCCATGGCAGCGGTATGTGAAACTGGGAGGTGTTCTTCGCCATTTTGGCTACACGGTTGTAGCTCTACATGGATGTTTGAGGACTGAAATTCCGGTAATATATTGATTTTTTTCTATTTTATCCTAGTCGAATTATAGTATAGCACATGAATTTAGTTTCTCACTTCCAACTTTTAATGTTTGCCCACTATTAATTTGCAAGGAGGCAATAAATGGTCTCTAATTAATTTTTTCTTCCTAAAAGAGTAACAATGACTACAGAAATGATTGGGTTTTGTACAAAACTTGGCCACCGTGTGTGACTTTAATCAAGGAGAAATGATATGTTTACAATATTTTTACAACAAATTCTAAGTAGCAGGTTGTTACTGGTTGTTATTGTTTGGGCAAAAAAATAATCTTCGTGTTAGGTTCAAATTTGAATCAATAACAACTAACCACCTGTGATTTGTTATGAAAATGTTGTAATAATGTTATGGACGTAGCATCTCTCTTAAACAAGAGAGAAATTTTTCAAGCGCCATAATTGATGTAATCCCCATAAAGAAGTTTCTATTTGAAATTAGAGCCATAATTACTTCATTTGAAATAGGATAGAAGAAATAGTAAAGTTATTTTAATTTTTTTTTTATACAAGATAGAAATTTTACTCTAACCTAATTTAAAGGCGTGTTTGTTTGAAGGTGAAATATGGAGTCTAACCTAATCTAAGGGTGTGTTTGTTTGGAGGTAAAATATGGAAGATGGAAAACTTTGGAGAAAAACTAAGAATGAAAACTTTTTTAGAGTGTGTTTAGTTGGGTGGAGAGGAAGAAAAATAAATAATGAGGCCTAGGTATTTTTTCTCCTGGTCCACCAAAAAATTTTCTCTCCAAAATAAAGAAAAAACTGAGAGGAAAAATCTCATAGAATGAACTTTCAAAAATACCTTTAAAATTCACCTTCAAGTCTCCAATGGGATGACTTTTTATTTTTTCCTCCTTTGTTACTGATGTATTGACTTTTTTTTACCTTATTTTTTTTTCTTTGTTACTGACATGATGATTTTCATTTTTTATTATTTTTTTCTTCTTTTCTTTTTGTCTGAACGTAGCTTCTTTTCTTTTCTTCTTTTTTTATTTTCTTTGACTTTTTCGGGATGTATAGCTTTCTTCTCATTATTTTTGGTTGGTTTTTTTTTTCTTTTTCTTTTTTTTTCTTTTTTGAAAAAATTTTGTTATGCTTTTTTTTTTTTTTTTTTTTTTTATACTTTACTTAGTGTCTATCTATACATAATTTTAAAAAAATATATAATGTGTTACCTTTTATGTTATTTAACAGGGACATGGTGGTCAATTTATACAAACTTTATTTATTTATCTATTTTTGAGCAAGTTTCAACTTATGAAGTCCGCTTCTTATAATAGCTTTTTATCATCAGGCCAAAACACCAATCAGCTTTTGGTGTTGGCGGGAATTAAACCCCAACTCCATTATATAACCATCAGAGACTTTACTAGTTGAGCTAACTAGAAACCACAACTTTATTTTTAACAAAACAAAAAAGTTTCCCATTCATCCACTTTTTTACCCTCTCAACCAAACACAAATGAGGGAAACTAAAATCTTTTCTATCCTCTCTGCATTTTCTATCCCTCTACTTTTCTATCCTCCCAACGAAATGAACCCTAAATGTATATGTGTGTGAATCTCTCTCTTAGAGACTTAAACCCTGTCTCTTGCCTTCTACACCCTACAAGTACTTATACTTGTGGAGTGACTATCGCACTAAAGATGTGTGGTGATCATTTTAATTGATGTCATTTTAATTTCTAGAAAGAAGTTTACATAAGAGTTCATAAAGTTGTAACTGAAAACTTTGAATTACCTGTTATATGGTTGTCAAAGATAGGCAAAACATAAATTTACCCAAAAAATGTGAATGTATTGTATTTATTGTCCGACTGTCCATAACAAATATCTGATTATTTTGTTATATAAAGGCAACTCTTGTGGTGACAATAAATACAATCTCAACAATAACTGTGTTAAGAATCATGTTTGATATAATCAGTGCAATTCATGTTTCTTTTTTCTGTAATAATTGTGATTTCTTATTAACTGATCTTTTTTTTGTTTTGTTTTGTTATTCTGGCTAGACCCCGCAATCCGCGCGAACCTTATTCAAAGACCCTTGCAATAGACTTGCAGGGGAGATATCAAAAGTGCTAATGGAACTTGCCAATAGCATAAGAAATCACCGCCACTGCTCTCCAGAAATACTCTCTGATCATCTCCATGAAGCCTTACAAGACCTTAATACCGCCATAAAATCCCAACCAAGGCTAGTCCTTGGATCCAACAAAAACCAAGCCACCAACATGCTCGCTTTAGCAGCTGCACAAGCTAGCCAAAAGCATGAAAAGGCCCCTGGAGTCTCATTATCAAGTGTGAAAACTGACAGTTCTGCATTGATGGAATGGAAATCCAGAAGGGCTTCTGATTCTAAGGAGGCTGAGAGGAAGGTCTTAAGGCCACAATTGAGTAAGATTGCAATCACTAGCCTTGAGTTCTCGGAGGCACTTCCTTTTGCTGCTTTTGCTTCTTTGCTAGTAGAGATGGTGGCAAAACTTGACAATGTTATTGAGGAAGTTGAAGGATTGGGGAGGGCAGCATGCTACAAAGAGTACCAGCCTTGTGACGAGGTTGTTGTGACTTGTGACAGGAAAAAAATAAATGTTTCTCAACATCATGTGCAACCCGCAGATTAGTGGAAAATGTTTTAGGAGTTCATAAATTCTTATCGGTCGCTGCAGGTTTAGTGTTAAATGAAAATGTTTTAGATGTCTATTAAGATTTGATATTGATTCACACGAGAGCATATTTGAGTCAAAATTATACAAACTAAAACTTTTTATTTTTCAGTATTAGATTACCTAGTGATGAAGATTTGAACTATAATAAAGACTTTCTTTTGTCAACTGTGCTTTCATGAAATTTTCTCACACTCTAAGCGTGCTTTCGGGATGCTTATTTTGTTGCTGCGTTTTTTTTTTTTAAATTTTTTTTTTTCTTCTAGACCAGTGCCTCTTGCACTGTTCATGGTAAATAGGCAAATGAATAATAACCGAAAAATTATTTTTTATTGTTTTTAATTTTCAGCAAAATAAGCGGATTCCAAATAGACCCTAACGCTCTATTTGTTTCAGCAATGATCTTTCTAGAAAAGTGATGTAAGTGGCGGACCCAGATGCAAGCTAGTAAGAATTTGCTACCTCAATAGTCTGTAAAAATATTGTAAAAAAGTTTGTAACTGTAGCATTTCTCTTATAATGATCAATAAGGGGGACAAAATGCAATTTTATTGAACAAAGTTGCTAAAATTAGTACCTAAATATATAGTTATATAATTATATTATTTTTTTAAAAATTAGGGGGGGCATTGCCCCTAGTCCATGAATGGCTCCGTCCATGAAATCTAGGTAAAAGTGACGTACAGCTAGTCAAAATCTGCCACGTAAGATAATTGCTTACCACATAGGATAATCGGGACGAGTACTAAAATTTCTCTAGTTTAAAACCTTGACTCAAATGAGTGGCTGACTCAAATGCCTTAAAAATTACTTTCATAAAAGGAAAGGTCCTCATTGGAATTTGCTGGAGCCAAAAGCTCCAGCAGCCACTACAAAAAACGGGGTCTATAGCCGCATTTCAAAAACGCGGCTATAGACACCGAAAACGCAGCTATAGACCTGAAGCCGCGTTTTCTATGGCTGCGTTTACAACCCCGGCCTAAGTGGCGCAGCAACCGACCCTGCGGGTCTATAGCCGCGTTTTTAAAAACGCGGCTACAGACTTGACCTGAAGCCGCGTTTTTGAACCACGGCTATAGGCTTCAGGTCTATAGCCGCGTTTTTTAAAAATGCGGCTACAGACCAGACCTGAGCTGCGTTTAAACCGCAGCTATAGGTCTTTTTAAAAACAAAAAAAAAAAAAAATTACTAGGGTTTTTTTTTCCCCAAAAAATTCAAAAATTCAGCTTTTTTTTTTTAAAACAAAAATAATTTTCTGGGTTTTTTTTTCCCCGAAAAATTCAAAAATTCAGCTTTTTTTTTTAAAAACAAAAATAATTTTCTGGGTTTTTTTTTCCCCGAAAAATTCAAAATTCAAACAAAAAGAATTTTTAAATTAAACACAAACCCAAAAAATTCAAAATCAAACACAAACCCAAAAAGTTTAAAATCAAACACACCCAAAAAATTCAAAATCAAACACAATATACTGACAGTACAAATGCAACGTGCTCCAAATTTAAACAAAACCAACCCAAATTTAACACTAAATCTATTCAAAGAACACAAAATCTCAAGAACACAAACCTATTTAAACATAAGCACAATATCAGCAACACAATAGCAAAAATAACTTCTAGAAAAAGTATAATACCCATTAAAAAATTAGAGAATTTTTACCTCAAATAGTAGAGATGAGTGAGCCTTTAGCTTTTCTTATGAAGTTTTCCAGTGACCCTTGCTTGAAAAATGAAGTATATGGTGGTGTGGAGTGTACCGGTGAGAGGAGTGTGCGTTGTGTTGAAAGAAAAAAAGAAGGAAAGAGAGAAAAAAAAGAATAGAAGAAGCAGCAGCAAAGAAACAAAGAAAAAAAAAAAGAGCTGTGTTGGAGTGAAGAAGGAAAAAAAAAAAAAAAAAAAAGAGAAAGAAAGGAGTTCGGCGTGACTTGCAGAGAAGAAAGAAAGAAAGAACCCAGGAAAGCAGAGATTGACGAAAGAAAGAAAAGATAAGAAAGAAAAGATAAGAGTGGGGGTAGGTGGGAAAGTGGGTTCTGGGCTTTTTTATTGGTGTTACCTATAGCCGCGTTTTTCAAAACGCGGCTATAGCCCCTCCCTTATACTAAAAAAATTTATTTGGATGCACAGGTCATCCTTTTAAAAAATATATATATATTATTTGACTGGACCTATAGCCGCGTTTTCAGAAACGCGGCTATAGTCCCTCCCTTATAAAAAAAAATTTATTTGGATGCACAGGTAATCTTTTTAAAATATATATATTATTTGGCTGGACCTATAGCCGCGTTTTCAGAAACGCGGCTATAGCCCCTCCCTTATATATAAAAAAAATTTATTTGTATATACAAGTCATCTTTTTAAAACATATATATTATTTGACTGGATCTATAGCCGCGTTTTTGTGAAACGCGGCTATAACCCTCCCTTATAAAAAAAATTTGTTCTACTGTACATAGCACCCTATTAAAAAAATATTTTTGTCTGGACCTATAGCCGCGTTTATCAAAACGCGGCTATAGTCCGGACGTAAAACGCAGCTCAAGGCACTAGAAACGCGGCTTCAGACCGAACCTATGGCCGCGTTTAACAAAACGCAACTATAGATTGGGTCTGAAGCCACGTTTCTAGGAAACGGGGCTATAGGTTTGGTCTATAGCCGCGTTTCTTTTAAACGCGGCTATAGCGCGCGTTTTTTGTAGTGAGCTCATTCTCAGGTGATACTTGACTCATGCCTCGATGAAAGTAAAAAAAGATGCAACAGCAGTTAATGCTTGGTTTTCATAAGTTCTTTGTTTACACAATATAAGGATCCATCGGTCTCTCTTGCTAGACCTTTTAAGGATCCAAATTAATTTAGAACCATTCCTTTATGCCCTCGAATCACGCTCTTACCCTTTTCCTTTTGCTGATTGCTTTCCTTTTTGTGAGCTTTGGTTCACATGGTTACAAACTTTAGCTGACTTTCCTATATTTATTTCTGTTGAAGTAGTTTCAGCGAGCAACCACAACTTGATTTATTATTATTTTTTATTTTTTGCTTCTCACTTGTTGGGCTTCAAATAGAAGGGGTTTTGGTCTGATATATGGGCCTTGGCCTCGTTGCTCTGCTGCCCAAAAACAAAGTCATATATGCAGAAATTCTAAGCAAGTCATGTAAAAGAAATTAAGGAAACAATATTTCTCCCTCTCTCCCCAAAGTTGCAAACTAAGAGCCTGTTTGGTTTAAAGCAATTTTAGATCATATCATTCAAAACTCATAACCGAGTTCTCAAAACATGTGGGACCTACAAATTTTTTTTTTTGTTTGGCTAAATTTCCAACCCTTATTTACATCGCTTAAAACTCAAAAATTTGAGTTAGAGGGATAGAAATAGGGAACAAAAAATGGGTGTTTCCGGATTCTCAAAACTAAATTAAGAGGGAAATTTCGCAATATTGCTCATTTACTTGGGTCCCACATGTATGTATTGTCAACATCAAAGTCAGAGTTCCACATGCACTCCAACGACTCAATCACTGTGCACACACCAAACTTATGTTGTTCCTTCACTTTTCCTTAGGTTCACTTTGTCAAAATTTGGATGAGTGTAAAAATAAGAACAAGAAGAAGAAGGCAGATGCAAGCAAGATGAAGGCAGATGCAAGCAAGAAGTGAAGAGGTAGTTCAGGCAGAGAGGCAGAGGAATGAAACAGAGCAGTTCGGGCAAAGAGGCAGAGGAATGAAACAGAGTAGTGTTGGAAGATTAGCTTGCTATACGACTGACCTGAGTTTTAATATACGACTTGTAGTTTAGTTTTAAGTTTATTAGAAGATGTATATAGGGACACGTGTAATTCTAGGATTAGTTGAAATTGGGTGTTAGATTAGGATCCGTATAATGTGGGGTTAGTTGCAGATTAGTTATTTTGTTTTCTGGTGTTAGTTCTTGTATATATATATATATATACATATTGTACAAATTAGTTTTGATTCAATACGGAAATATAGAAATTCACCAATCAGTCTTTTCTCTCTAGCTTATCTTTTCTCCTCTCTAGCTCTCTGTTTTTCTTATATGGTATCAGAGCTTTGTGTTTCTGTTAATGGCTAACCAAGATCAGACTTCTCAAACTTCATCTTCTCCATCCACTGCTCATTGTGAGCTCTCTCCAATGGAGGATCCAAGGAGTCCATTCTTTCTGCACCATGGAGAGTCACCAGGTGCAATTCTTGTCACACAGCCCTTGACAGAAGACAATTATCCTAAATGGGCTAGGGCTATGCGTATGGCATTAGATGCAAAGAGTAAGCTAGGGTTTGTGGATGGCACTATAACAGCTTCCATGGCCATTACACCTCTGGAAAAGATTGCTTGGTCAAAGAACAATTCCATGATTTCTTCATGGATATTGAATTCAGTCTCTTCTCACATCTCTAGAAGTGTGATTTACAGAAACACTGCAATGGAGGTTTGGAATTCATTAAAGAATCGTTTCTTGCAAGCAAATGGTCCACGGATTTCACAACTCCAGAAGCAAATTTCAACAATCATGCAAGGAGATGCAACAGTGACTTCTTTCTTCCCTGATCTTCAAGCTTCTTGGGATCAATTGCTTAATCTCAAGCCTTTACCGTGTTGTTCTTGTGGTAAGTGTGTCTGTAGTGTGAATGATAAGATCACACTGTTTCATCATCAAGACTCTTTAATGCAGTTCCTTAATGGCTTGAATGAAGTCTATTCACAAGTTCGAGCACAGATTTTGATGATGGAACCAAGTCCCTCAATTGACAAGGCTTTCTCTTTGGTAATACAAGAGGAAAGACAAAGGGCTTTAGGCTTCAATGGAGGGCCTTCAGTTGATGCAACTGCTCTTGCAGTCAAGACTCAAGGATTTAATCAAGGTGGGAAGAATACAAAAGGAAAGGGTAGACCTATCTGCAGTCATTGTGGCAAGGCTGGTCATTTCATGGAGAAATGCTACAAGTTAATTGGTTTTCCACCAGGATATAAGCAAAAAGGCAAGGTGTCCATGGCCAATCAAGTGAGTCTTAATGGTGATTCTAGTCAATCTGAGGTTGCATCACAGCCAAGTTCTTTTCCTTTCACATCTGAACAATGCCAGCAGTTGCTATCTTTGTTGAGCTCTCATGCATCTTCTTCAGCCACCCCTGATGCCATTCACTCAGCAAATTCAGCACTATCAAGTATTTCTTGTGCCTCTTTCCAGGATTCAACTTGTCTTAGTTTGAATAATTCAATTTTTACTGAAAATCCTTCAAACAAAACAGCTTACAATGAAGAAACTTGGGTTCTTGACACAGGAGCCACTGACCACATTATTCATTCCATTTCTTTGTTTACTAAGATCACTAATTCAATATCTTCTTTTGTGCATTTACCTAATGGTGAAAAAGTTCTAGCCACACACATAGGCACAGTCCAGGTCACTTCATCCTTAATTCTTGAGGGTGTCATTTGTGTTCCAGCTTTTTCTTTCAATCTAATCTCAGTAAGCAAATTAACCAAGTCTTTATCATGTTGTTTGGTTTTCCTTTCAAACTATTGCTTCATACAGGACCTTACTTGCTGGAAAATGATTGGATTGGGTAAGCTTCATAGTAATTTGTACCTGCTGCAAGATTCAGTCAATTGCAAATCCATTTCAGAAGCTTCTACTATCCTAGAGTCAGTTTTGAAGTCTTTTATTAATTCTGTCTCCTATGTTCCTATTGTAACTCAGCCTTACTTGTGGCATCTTAGATTAGGACATGCTTCTGATGATAAACTTCAACATTGTGTATCTGATATGTCCTCTTTTCATTCAAATAAAGATTGTATTGTTTGTCCAATTGCAAAACACAAACGCTTACCTTTTCCCAACTCTAATCATTTATCTGATCATGCTTTTGATATGATCCACTGTGATGTATGGGGACCTTTTGCCACAGCAGCTCATGATGGTTTTAAATATTTTCTCACTATTGTAGATGATGCTACAAGATCTACATGGGTTTACCTAATGAAATCCAAATTAGAAACTAGGCCTTTGCTGATCTCATTTTATAAAATGATACATACTCAATTTCACACTAATATCAAAGTGTTTAAAACTGACAATGCTCAAGAGTTTTTCCTCAAAGATTTTTATGCTCAACATGGGATTGTTCATCAACATTCCTATGTTGCTACTCCACAACAAAATTCAGTTGTGGAAAGAAAGCATCAACATATCTTAAACATTGCTAGAGCATTGAAGTTTCAGTCTAATATACCACTTTGTTATTGGGGAGATTGTGTTTTGACAGCAGTTTACATCATAAATAGGCTGCCTAGTGTTGTTTTGGATCATAAAACCCCTTTTGAGAAGCTTTATGACAAGGTTCCTTCCTATCATCACTTAAGAGTTTTTGGTTGCCTTTGTTTTGCTTCCACATTGGCTCACAATAGGTCTAAGTTCTCACCTAGGTCAATTCCTTGTGTGTTCCTTGGTTACCCCTTTGGTGTTAAGGGTTACAAGTTGTTAAACTTGATCACAAAGAAAATTTTCATTTCAAGGGATGTTTCTTTCCATGAAACTGTTTTCCCTTTCATTTCTTCAATAAGTTCACCACATACTTCCATTTCACTTCCTCATATCTGTCCTAATGTGGCTATTCCACATGATACCATGTTTTCAGAACCTCTCACATCTTCTTTAGATGTTCCTTATTCTAATTCTGGTCCTATTCAAGCATCTAATCCAAATTTAGATATTGGTATATCAGATTCTATCATATCAGAACCCTCCATACCTACTTCTAGTTCTTCTATTCCTATTTCACCAGATTCTACAGCACCTGGTCTTTTATCTCCTTCTCAAGGACCAAATTTAGTTCAACTTGCCACTCTTCCTTCCTTAAGAAGGTCATCCAAGTGCATTAAACCACCTTCCTATTTGCAAGACTACCAATGCAGCAGCATCATATCTCCTGATCTTACACAGTCCAATTCACACAGCAAGTCAAGTACTTCCTTAGTCTCTACTAGATATCCTCTTTTAGATTACATTGACACTTCACAACTCTCTCCTTCATATGCCAATTTTTGTGCTGTCATTACCTTTATTCCTGAACCAAGATTCTATCATGAGGCTGTTAAGGATCCAAAATGGAAAGAAGCCATGAATGCTGAAATAGATGCTTTGGTTTCAAACAATACCTGGTCTCTTACTCCCTTGCCTCCCAATAAAAAGGCAATTGGATGTAAATGGGTTTATAGGGTCAAATACAAGGCTGATGGCTCTGTGGAGAGGTATAAGGCTCGACTAGTTGCTAAGGGCTTCACTCAACAAGAGGGGCTGGATTTCACTGATACCTTTTCTCCAGTGGCAAAGTTAACTACTGTCAAGACACTTCTAGCCATATCTGCTGTAAAAGGTTGGCATTTGGCGCAATTGGATGTAAACAATGTATTTTTAAATGGTGATCTTCATGAGGAGGTGTACATGCAACTCCCTCAAGGATTTCACAGCAAATGGGGGGATGTTGTTTGCAAATTGAACAAGTCTTTATATGGGCTTAAACAGGCTTCAAGGTAGTGGAATGCAAAGTTTTGTGCTGTCATTAAGCATCATGGTTTCAAACAGTCCAAAGCTGACTACTCTTTATTTACAAAGAAGTTCAATGATTCATTCATAGCTTTGGTGGTTTATGTTGATGATATCCTCATAGCTAGCAACAATGTTCAAGCAGTTGAGGAGCTTAAGAGTTCTTTAGACCAGCATTTCAAACTTAAGGATCTTGGTGGTTTAAAGTACTTTCTTGGACTTGAGATAGCTAGATCAGACAAGGGTATCACTTTATGTCAACGAAAGTATGCTTTGAAGGTATTAAAGGATGCTAGAATGTCTGCTTGTAAGCCTAGCAAGGTGCCAATGGAGCAAAATTTGAAGTTGAGCAAGTTTCAAGGAAAATTGCTAGCTGATCCTGGAGTGTATAGAAGGTTAGTGGGCAGATTGCTTTATCTAACTATTACTAGACCAGATATTGCATATCCTGTTCACAAATTAAGTCAATTCATGCCAAAACCTAGGAAGCCTCACCTAGATGTTGCATATAAAGTGCTGCAATACATCAAGAGTTGTCCTGGTCAAGGTATTTTTCTGTCAGCCACATCAGATTTCCATTTAAAGGCCTACACAGATGCTGATTGGGCCTCTTGCATTGATACAAGGAGGTCAACCACAAGATATTGCATCTTTTTGGGTGATTCTCTCATATCATGGAAGTCCAAGAAACAGTCCATAGTGTCTCGATCTTCTGCTAAAGCAGAATATAGAGCAATGACTGTTACCGTATGTGAAATGACTTGGCTGTTGGCATTATTGAAGGATTTAGAGATTTTTCATCCTCAACCAGCTCTATTGTTTTGTGACAATCAAGCCGCCATTTACATTGGAGAAAATCCAGTGTTTCACGAAAGGACTAAGCATATAGAGGTGGACTGCCATGTGGTAAGAGATAAGGTGCAAGATAATGTTGTTAGGCTGCTCTTTACTCCTACACATTCTCAGTTAGCTGATTTACTTACAAAAGCTCTCAGCAATCAATAATTAAGACACTTATTAGGCAAGATGAGTGTGGTAAATATACATGGTTTAGCCTCTCATCTTAAGGGGGAATGTCAAAATTTGGATGAGTGTAAAAATAAGAACAAGAAGAAGAAGGCAGATGCAAGCAAGAAGTGAAGAGGTAGTTCAGGCAGAGAGGCAGAGGAATG
Source organism: Castanea sativa (assembly GCF_040712315.1). NCBI lineage: Eukaryota > Viridiplantae > Streptophyta > Magnoliopsida > Fagales > Fagaceae > Castanea > Castanea sativa. The sequence continues at coordinate 6,259,756 of NC_134022.1, forward strand.
AAATAGAGTAGTGTTGGAAGATTAGCTTGCTATACGACTGACTTGAGTTTTAATATACGACTTGTAGTTTAGTTTTAAGTTTATTAGAAGATGTATATAGGGACACGTGTAATTCTGGGATTAGTTGAAATTGGGTGTTAGATTAGGATCCGTATAATGTGGGGTTAGTTGCAGATTAGTTATTTTGTTTTCTGGTGTTAGTTCTTGTATATATATACATATTGTACAAATCAGTTTTGATTCAATACGGAAATATAGAAATTCACCAATCAGTCTTTTCTCTCTAGCTTATCTTTTCTCCTCTCTAGCTCTTTGTTTTTCTTATACACTTTCCTTAACTCATTTCTTTTAGTTTGGAGCTTCATCTCTTCCAAAAAATTGAAGAGAGATATTTCCTTCTTGCATCCTTAGAAGTGAAGAACAACTCTGATAATTGAAGAACCGGTCTGGGTCTTGCAAACTCTAAAGTTTTGGTCTCTCCTCTTCCATGTCCATGTGTGTTGTGAAGTTTGCAACATCTTTAGGTCTCGCATCTCACGGTAAACCGAACTATGTAAGCACTTCCGTAGTGGATCAGGGGAAAATTGCTTGGAACTTTCTATAATTTCTAAATTCCTAACTCCCTAAAGCCTGATCTAATTCTCCTTATAATTTTTAACTTTTTTTCACCTTTTTGTTGTTGGATTTTCTATTAGATTTGCTTTTCATAAAACCCATTATCATATAAAGAAACGTCATCCATGTAGCCATACAACAGCTTTGAGAAAACAGAGTGATAGAGGAAAACCAAATTTATGTTAGGTTTTGTTTAAAGAGATGAAGATGTGAATGGGTTCTGAAGTGGAAAGAGAAAGTCTACGTGGGTACAAACAATAGCCATTCTGTGCATTTTGCTGAGCAATAATTTTCGTAGGTCCCACAACTTTGCTTAAAAGTTGAGTTTTTGAATTGAAATACTACTGAGAATTTTCATCCAAATAGACTATGAGTATGGGAAAATTTTGAGTTAGAAATATGAGAATTGGGTAACAAGTTTTAGTGACGAGATTTGAGTGTTGAGATATGAAAATTGAGTACTCTCCAAATCAAACATGGCCTAAATCTCTTTCAAAATTTTAATTCAATCTCTTAGGCTTTTTGTTTGGTTGTAAGGGCCTAAGAGCACTAGCATCTAGCATCTGAATTTCTTAAGAATTTCTCTATTTTTCCATCTCATTTTACAACCCACCCAACATCCTAATTTCTATTTTTATATACAACTTTTTAAAATAATATAAACTACACTATCAAATAATATAAAAAATTATGTTTCTCTCCTCTCTTTCATCAATCTTTCATTTCTTCCTCTTTCTTTCTCTCCAGAAAACCCACTACCACCTTCCACCAAAACTCAACCACAAATGCCAATTTGTCACTACCAAAACTACTCCCAAAAAAATTGCCACCACTAACTACCACTACTGAAAAAACAAACCACAACAATCAAAACTGAGTAACCACCCATCCTAAAATCAAACCCATAGCAAAAAACCAAAAAATAACTTAACCATAACAGCCACCAACCCCATAGCCCACCACCACCACCTAGAATCCATCACCACCACCACTACCACCACCATCAACAACCACCAAAATCACATATCCATACTCACAAACCCAAAAAAAACAAAACAAAACAAAACAAAACCTAGATTGGACCGCCACCCACCACCACCACCACAAACATCAAAACCTAGAAAAACCCTTCACTGCCCACCATCACCACTTAACAAACCCACACCAAACAACCCACCACCACTCAAAAAACCCAGAAAAAAAACCCACACCCAAATTGGCAAGCAACCCACCACCACTGAGCAACCCAACATTGTCGAGCAACCCACACACACCATTCACCACCAAATTGCCGATTCAAAGTTTAAAACCAAAACTCAAACCCAAAATCCCAAAACTCATACAATCCACCACCATACTCAAACCCAAACCCCAAACAACTAGCTGCTGCGGCGAACAAAACCCAAAACCCCCAGCAACCCGAAGCTTAAACAAACCCAAGCAACCCGAAGCCCATAACACTAATTTGAGGGAGGGAACTCTGATTTTGTTAAGAGAGAAAACTAATGAGATCAGATGGAGATGGAGAGATGAGAGATGAGAGAGAGCATATTTTATTTTTAACTGGGAAAAGTGAGAATAAAATAATATTAAAACTTTTACAACTGGAGCTATAATGGGTTGTATATATAAAAACCCATTGTTCATGGTTGTTAAATTCTTTTAGCAATAGCAACCCAGTTGGAACCAAGTTTTGAGCATGTGAGGTGGTAAAATAGCAACTGGGATGTTTACACCCTCAATGCTAATGTTTTAATATAGACGAAAATGCACTTTTGGTCCCTACATTTTGGGCCGATTATCATTTTGGTCTCAAAATTGATTTTGTTGTAAATTTCATCCCTAAAAAAAGAAAATTGTTTCTAAAATGGTCCCTGCTGTCAACCTACTGACGGAAACCTCCTACGTGGCAAACGGAATGCCCTACTTGCTGACGTTGTGCTGATGTGGCCATTATAATATTATAAAAAATAATTATTTGGAAATTTTGAATACCACATCAGTATTTTAATTAATAAAAAAATTAAAAAAATAAGAATAAAAAGCCCAAAAAATGATAAGCTAGGTTAGAAAATAAAAAATTTAAAATAAACATTAATCTAATTAAATTATTTTTCTTTTTACTTTTCAATTTTTTTTTTTTTACTTTTCATTCTAATTAAATTAGTTTTCATATATTAATTGTTTAAAACATTTTTTCATGTGAGAATTTTCGAAATATGTTCTTCCCCAAACTTGTTCTTCTTCTTCCTCTCTCTTCACACAGACTCTCTCTCTTCCTTCCACCCAGAGCCCTCCATAAACAACCACTTTAAGTTCTAGGAATTTGTTAATTCTCACTCTCCCTCTGTTTGATCTTTCTCTCTCCCAACCGATTAAGTGCTCTGGAATTGGATTGGTCTAAATTGGGTTCTCAAGCTTGACCATGGAGCTTTTATGGATGCGTGAAGGCGGCGTGATGAATTTGGATGGTGGGTCAGTTGGATTCGTGGGTTATGTATTGGTTGGTGGTGGGTATTATGTGTTGTTGTGAAGCCCCAAATCTGTAGTGGTTGTGGATTGGTTTGGATTCGTGGGTTGCAATCAGTTGTTGGAGGGTGTTGTGAAACACAGATCAGCTGTTGGTGGGTGTTGTGAAACACAGGTAGGTGGTTGGTAGCTAGGTGAGTCATGGAAGTGAGAGAATTAGAGAGGGAGGTGTTGGTGAATGGCGGCTTGTATTGATTTGGTTGTTGTCACGGCATGGCTGGTGGCGGTCAGGTTCTAGGTTTCAAAGTGAGTTTGGTGATTGAGGAAACTATGGGTTGTTGTATGTGGGTTTGGTGATGTATAACTTGTTAAAGGACCCAGCTTTGTGTTCATTATTTGGGTTTTTGTTGTGTGTTCACTTTTTGGGTTTATGTTAATAGAGAGATGGAGAGTTTGTTGCAATGTTTGTTGTCAAAAAAAAAAATTTCTGCTCAATCTGGGTTTTTGCTATCATCTCAGGCTCAAATTTTAATACCGGTGTGTGTGTTTGAGTTTGAGTCTGAATCTGCGGCTGTCTGTGTGTTTGAATCTATGAATGTTATAGTAGTGGTGCTTTTGATTTTGTTTTCTCTTCTTACTTGTGTGTTCTTCATTTAGATTAAGAAATAATTAATGAAGATCAAAGGATTCCAAAGTCCACCCAGATGTGAATTTTTCTGGTTTTGAAATTTTCTGGGCTTGAGGATGTATGTTCTTGCAGAAAAAAAAAAAAAAAAAAAAGAGTAAGAAAAAGTAATGTTTATTCTAAACTTTTTATTTATTTTCTAACCTAGCTTATTATTTTTTGGGCTTTTTATTTTAATTTTTTAATTTGTTATTAATTAAAATGCTGATGTGGTATTCAAAATTGCCAAATAATTATTTTTTATAATATTATAATGGTCACGTCAGCACCACGTTAGCAAGTAGGGCACTCTGTCTACCACATAGGAGGTTTCCATCAGTGGGTTGATGGCATGGACAATTTTAGAAACAATTTTCTTTTTTTAGGGATGAAATTTGCAACAAACTCAAATTTTGGAACCAAAATAAGAATCGGCCCAAAATGTAGGGACCAAAAGTGAATTTTCGCATTTAATATATTGTTAAGAAAACTAAAGTTTGGCTACAAACTTGGTTGTAACCTAAAGTTATAATTCTCACTAAATAAATTAACAGGACTACATATTTTGAAAATTAACCATTGAATTAATGCATGTTCTTTGTGTTCTTAAAACCCATGTCAAACTTAGTTTATCTAAATCGATTTCTTGGTTAATTCTTTATTTTTTAATTTATTTAATTTTTCATGTTTCTTGATTTTATATAAGTTGTTTTCTTGATGATCAGAAGGTGTTAAGTCCCACCAACCCTTTTTTTATCCAAAAAAAAAAAATCATTTTAATTTTGGTTTTGTTGAACAATATTTATTTTGTTAGTTTTTTGCAATATTTTTATCATTTAGCCTCTCTTTTTGGGTAGAAAATTTTATTTATTTATTATTTTTTATGGACACAACAAAATCTTACAATATTTTCACAACAAATTGAGGTGTCAGCTCACTATAAATCAAAATAAAATAAAATAAAATATATCCAGACCCACTATAACTCAAAACAAGCGTGTTATGAAAATATTGTGCCCCTAAACTTTCTACTAAGGAAAAATGTGTGAAAGATTGGAAGACCTAAATTTTGTCAAAAAAGAAATAAAGAAAAAGAAAAGAAAGGCATGAATAAATCTGCACCACTCTTAAGCCTTAAGAAAGTTCTTTCTCAAAACTTGATAGCATATCTCCCTCTTTTTGTCAAGCAATGAAACCACTCAAGTGAGGGAGGATGACAGAATTAAAAATTTGCGACCAGTAAACACACATATCGATCCGGTTTCTTTATGTACATAAAGAAATTTTTGGACAAATCCAAATTATAACCTTTAATTTTTTTTAAAAAAATTTATTTTTATCCTTAGATATTTTGTCAAAATTATCCAAACTTAAGTTGTTTTTCCTATAAAAAAAAAGAAAAAGAAAAAGGAAAAAAAGTTTAAGTTTTTTAACGGAAACTTCTTAATGGGAGTGGATGAAAGGATGTAATTGATAACAAATGTGAACTTTATGCCACATCTTGATTCTAGTATGTCTGAGAGTTTAAAATTTTAGGAGGTTTTTTATGCATCGACATCGTTCAACTACTCTCAAAAAAGCCAAATGACTTGTAACTGAATTGACACCTCTCTATGTACAAAGTGCTTGGGGGTCTAGGGGGAAATGGTTCGAGTTGTGGGATTAGCAGCATATTGTAATTATCTCTAAAAAAAAAACTACTCTAAAAAAAAAATTCAAAGGTTATGTCATCTTCATTCACTTAGTTGAAATACATTATAATATAACCTATTTTTATAATGGAAATTACATATACACAAATCATATATAATTTTGAATTTCTCTAATAATAATAATAATTTTAAGTTTTCAATCCCTAAATCTTCTCTAACAATTAATTTCTTGATTTATTCCAATATTAAGGTTTTTTTTTTAGTAACAAATGTGTTACTTTGATCTCCAACAATATGGAAAGTATATATTTCCTACACACACACACACACACACACACACACACACACACAAACTGCCCTATTACAGACAAAGTGCGCACAATTCAGTTGCACACAAAGTACGCACAATTCAGTTTTTGAATTAAATCGTGTCTTGATATTAGAATTTTATTTCAAAAAAGAAATTACATAAGAGTTGCTTCATATAGTTCCGCTCCCTATTGCTACTGCATCAATTACACAACAAAATATCTTGTAACAACTCTCCAAGTTATGCTTTGTTAAATATAATCTCTAACAGATTTTCTTGCGTACTTTAACAAACCTCCACTATAACTAAACTAAGGGTCTGTTTAGATACCGCTTATTTTGTTGAAATTGAAAACTTATTGCTGAAAGTACTGTAGATAAGAGTAAAAGTTAGCTGAAATAGTACAGTGTGGCTCATGAATAATACCAAGAAAGGCAGTAGGGCCCATGAATAGGACCAAGAAGGGCAATGGGGCCATGAATAGTAGCAAAAATTAACTGAATAGTGAAATAATTTTCATTTTTCATTGATATCCAAACAGAATATTAAGCTTTAATTCATTAGTTTTGGCATGCGTGTCAAATAAAGCTTTAGAGTTGTTGCATGAGATATGGTGAACGACCCTATTTAACTTATTTCTTGGTGAATTTGTTAAAATTATGTCGTTTATTTATTTATTTTTTTACAAATGTTTTGAATTAAAGTCGTGATCTGAAGACATGATCTGAATTCAAAAAATAATTAATGATCACAAGAGTTAACTTGGCTTCTACCTTGTTTTGACTAAGCCCTTGTGAAAGCAACCGCCTTCTGTCTACTTTTATGGAATGCATGTGAAAGTAGGAATGGCATCTCTCTCTCTCTCTCTCTCTCTCTCTCTCTCTCTCTCAGATATAAATATAAAGTGACACTAGCTTCTTAGAGAAAGGTGGGGTTCTTATTAAACAAACGAAACTCCACAAGCGTAGCTTGGAATCTATACTTGGGAGCCCGGTTTGTTATGATTTTTTTTACAATCTCCCCAACAAAAATTGTTGTATTAATAGAATAATCATAATTCAAAAATTTATTGAATTTAGAATTATCAATTTTGATATATCATCATTCTCAACAATTATTTAGCTCACTATAGATATATACACACAAATTTTCACTATTGTTTTAAAAACTATCAACCCATCATTATTTGTAATATAGAAAATTTCTTATATTTTAAATTTTCTTAATGAATTATTTAGCACCTAATGTCAAACCAAAAAAAATCAACTTATAAAAACAATGACATAGAGAGATAAAATATATTATAATATAGCAATACAAAAATTGAAGAACAAAATCTTGATAAACAAAACATATTCATTAAACTAATTATAAAGGCAAAAACTCATATGGTCAGATTCATATCATAATAAAACAAAAAAACAAAACCATATGACCATTATCATATGTATAACAAAACTTCAATGTAAATGCCCATATGCTTGAGTTTATTTGGTTGTGTTGAGAAGTGAGTTACGGTATTGACTTGAGAGAGAACAGTATAGGCTGGCAGCAATAGGGAGAAGTCCTAAAGGTAGCTTCTTGAGATCTTAGTAATAATTGGGGGGCCTGTCATATTTTTTGAGGGGCCCATTGCCTATTACTTCTTTGTTAGACCAAACCTATATAGCCTAAAATTACCATAACTTCCCATATCGTGGCTGCATGGTCTTTTTTTCTTGAAGAGAATATAAATAAACTTCTTGGGAATCATCCGGAATTTTTGCATTAGGAATACCGTTCTCTCTGTATTGCTCAAGATAAAGAAATGTTTCCCAAAGTTCATGCAGGCATGGAAATGGCTATGGAAAGAAATAGAGATTGCACTAAAACTATGGGGAACTGGGAGAAACATATCCCAGTCTTTGCCCAGAAAATGAAAACATATCCGGGTTTGTTGTGGAAAACGATGTGGAAGGTAGGACATGATGACCCAAGAAGGGTGATCCATGCTTTCAAAGTTGGTCTGTCTTTGACACTGGTTTCCTTGTTATATCTCATGGAACCATTGTTCAAAGGGATCGGACAGGATGCCATTTGGGCTGTCATGACTGTGGTTGTTGTGTCAGAGTTCACAGCAGGTTAATTACTCTCTCTTTTCTATCAACTTATATATTCTTCTTCCTCTCTCTCACACACACACACAAATATATAGTTTTATGCACTTGGTATGACTTTTTTTTAGTCGATGTTACAAATTATTCATTATTTCATTACAGGGGCAACTTTATGCAAAGGACTGAATAGAGGATTTGGGACGCTATTAGCAGGATCATTGGCTTTCATTTTTGAGTACATTGCAACTGAATCTGGCCGGGTCTTTAGAGCTGTTTTTATTGGAGCTGCAGTTTTTCTAGTTGGTTAAGTTTCACATTTAATTTGCGCTATTCCAAAGGGATCCTTGAGTGTCTACGCAAATGTGTTGAGTTCATTGTATTTTACAGAAGATATTATATATATGGGCCTTTGATTGATATATTCATTTTATTATCCTTAATCTTTTTGTCATTTCTGATACGAAGTGCAGTTTATGATCTCAGTGATTGAATTGTATGTAGAGCCTACATAGCTCCTATAAAATAACCTCTCTTTTTTTTTCTTTATAAAGTCTACAGAGATCTTGATGCTAAAGTTTTGTGCTTCCATAAATATTATACTGTCATTGTCAAAAATTTGCTCAACCAAGAACAAAAGACTATCTATTACTTAATATCACAATCCTTAAATCCTTATTTTGTTGATTTATGTATAGTCTTCATAAGAATTATTCCAATATAGTATAGCTGCAGCCAACTTTTTGTTTACAGTTGCACTTCCCTTTTTCTGAGGCTAAATTTTTCATTCCAAAAAAAACATGCTAAGTTTAAGCTTCTTCTTCTTCTTTTATTTTTATTTTTATTTTTTAATTTCATTTTCAACATGGCAGGATCTGCTGCTACATACCTGAGGTTCTTTCCCTACATAAAGAAGAACTATGACTATGGTGTTGTGATATTTCTCTTGACCTTCAATCTGATAACTGTCTCAAGCTACCGGGTCGATGATGTCCTGAAGATTGCACATGACCGCTTCTTCACCATTGCCATTGGCTGTGGTGTCTGCCTGCTCATGAGTTTATTGATATTTCCTAATTGGTCAGGGGAAGAGCTCCATAACTCCACTGTGTTAAAGCTTGAAGGCCTTGCAAAATCTATAGAAGGTATACAAATTTTTAATGATAATACCACAGCTTCCTATATATGTGTCAAGTAATAGAAATAATTAGTAAAATTTGTTTGAATTAAGAACCTATGAGGATGAATGTGTGCAAACTTGTAAATTATAAACTTAGAACTTCTTTTTTGGCAAGCAATACTAGTAAAACTTCACTGTTATTCATGTCACAATTTTCTTTTGATTGATGATGTCAATAATACAAGTAATATGCGACATGAATGTTGCAGCTTGTGTCAATGAATATTTTGTTGCTACTGACATAAAAGATACCGAAAATCAGTCCTCGGAGGATCCCATTTACGAAGGTTATGAGGCTGTTTTGGACTCGAAATCCAAAGATGAAGCCTTGGTAAGATTTTCAAACTCTTTCGCTTAGTTTACTATATTCAAGAATTAATATATAGTACATATATTAACTCTTCAAGGGTATTGGAATGACGATATTGTGAATTAAACAGGCACAATATGCAAGTTGGGAGCCAAGGCACTCAAGATGTCATCTGTTTCCATGGCAGCGGTATGTGAAACTGGGAGGTGTTCTTCGCCATTTTGGCTACACGGTTGTAGCTCTACATGGATGTTTGAGGACTGAAATTCGGGTAATATATTGATTTTTTTCTATTTTATCGTAGTCGAATTAGAGTATAGCACATGAATTTATTTTCTCACTTCCAACTTTTAATGTTTGCCCACTATTTGCAAGGAGGCAATGAATGGTCTCTAATTAATTTTTTCTATTTAAAAGAGTAACAATGACTACAGAAATGATTGGGTTTTGTGCAAAACTTGGCCACCCTGTGTGACTTTAAACAAGAGGTAAATTTTTCAAGCGCCATAACTGATGTAATCCCCGTAAAGAAGTTTCCATTTGAAATTAGAGCCATAATTACTTCATTTGAAATAGCATAGAAGAAATAGTAAAGTTATTTTAATTTTCTTTTATACAAGATATAAATTTTACTCTAACCTAATTTAAAGGTGTATTTGTTTGGAGGATAAAAAACTTTAAAAAGAAAATAGAATGGAAAACATTTTTAGGGTGTGTTTGGTTGGGTGGAGAGGAAGGACAATAACTAGTAGAGCCTAAGTATTTTTTCTCTTGACCCACCAAAACTCTCCAAAATGGAGAAAAAACTGAAAAGAAAAAATTTATGAAATGAGCTTCCAAAGATATTCTTAAAATTCACCTTTAAGTCTTCATTGTGTTGACTTTTTTTTTTTTTCCTTTCATTTTTTCTTCGTTTGTTAGTTGTTACTGATGTGTTACTTTTTTTTTCCTTAATTTTTTTTTCTTTGTTACTGACGTGATGGTTTTCATTTTTTTGTTTTTTTTTTTCTTCTTTTCTTTTGTCTGAACGTAGCTTCTTTTCTTTTCTTCTTTTTTATTTTCTTTGACTTTTTTTGGATGCGTAGGTTTTTTTTTCTCATATGTTTATTTTCTCATTATTTTTGGTTTTTTTTTAACATTTTGTTATGTTTTTTTATACTTTAATTAATGTCTATCTATACATATTTTTTTTTAAAAAAAATATAATTTGTTACCTTTTATTTTAATTAATAGGGACATGATGGTCAATTTATACAAATTTTATTTTCAACAAAACAAAAAAGTTTTTCATTTATCCACTTTTCCACCCTCCCAACCAAACACAAATGAGGGAAACTAAAATATTTTCTATTCTCTCTGCATTTTCTATACTCCTACTTTTTCATCCTCCCAACCAAACGGACCTTAAGTATAGTGTGTGAAGCTCTCTTCTAGAGACTTGAACTCTGTCTCTTACTTTCACACCCCACAAGTACTTATACTTGTAGAGTGACCATCACACTAAAACTATGCGGTGGTCATTTTAATTTATGTAATTTTAATTTCTAGAAAGAAGTTTTCATAAGGTTTCATTCTGTTATAACTAAAAACTTTGAATTACCTGTCGTATAGTTGTCAAAGATAGGAAAACATAAATTTACCCAAAAAATCTAATTGTATTGTATTTAATGTCTGACTGTCCATAACAAATATCTGATTATTTTGTTATATAAAGGCAACTCTTGTGGTGACAATAAATACGATCCCAACAATAACTGTGTTAAGAATTATGTTTGATATAATCAGGACAATTGATGTTTCTTTTTTCTATAATAATTGTGATTTCTTCTTAACTGATCTTTTTTTTTTGGTTTTGTTATTCTGGCTAGACCCCGCAATCCGCGCGAACCTTATTCAAAGACCCTTGCAATAGACTTGCAGGGGAGATATCAAAAGTGCTAATGGAACTTGCCAATAGCATAAGAAATCACCGCCACTGCTCTCCAGAAATACTCTCTGATCATCTCCATGAAGCCTTACAAGACCTTAATACCGCCATAAAATCCCAACCAAGGCTGTTCCTTGGATCCAACAAAAACCAAGCCACCAACATGCTCGCTTTAGCAGCTGCACAAGCTAGCCAAAAGCATGAAAAGGCCCCTGGAGTCTCATTATCAAGTGTGAAAACTGACAGTTCTGCATTGATGGAATGGAAATCCAGAAGGGCTTCTGATTCTAAGGAGGCTGAGAGGAAGGTCTTAAGGCCACAATTGAGTAAGATTGCAATGACTAGCCTTGAGTTTTCGGAGGCACTTCCTTTTGCTGCTTTTGCTTCTTTGCTAGTAGAGATGGTGGCAAAACTTGACAATGTTATTGAGGAAGTTGAAGGATTGGGGAGGGCAGCATGCTACAAAGAGTACCAGCCTTGTGACGAGGTTGTTGTGACTTGTGACAGGAAAAAAATAAATGTTTCTCAACATCATGTGCAACCCGATGGGGCAGATTAGTGGAAAATGTTTTAGGTGTTAATAAATTCTTATCGGTTGCTGCAGTTTTAGTGTTAAATGAAAAGATGTTCTAGATGTCTTTTTAAGATTTGATATTGACTCATATGAGAGCATGTTTGAGTCAAAATAATACAAACTTTTGATTTTTCAGTTTTACATTACCTAGTGATGATGATTTGAACTATGAAAAGACTTTCTTTTGTCAACTGTGCTTTCTTTTTCACTTTAAGACTCTAAACTTAGCATTGAAGTGAATACTCTTTTTTTAAATAAAATAAAATAAAAGCATTGAAATGAATACACCAAAATTAAAATTCCAGGTTTCTGATTATCAATAGATCCTTATTTTTTGTTTGGGGTCTTTTTCCAATTATCCATTTATTTGAACTTGATTAGGCTTTTTTGCTAACCCAGATTTAATTAGTTCGAAGATCCGAATTTGTGACTCACTTCCACGTGATGAGGGAGGCTAGCGGTGCATCTTGACAATATGTGGTGCTCCATAAACCTACAAAAAATAGGAAAAATTTGCAACCAGTTAAGGACGAAACCAGGATTTAAACTTAGAGGGGGTCAAAGTTCTTTGTTCAAAGATTTTAAAAAATTGAAATATCAATATTAGAAGTTGACAACAAGGTATTATTAGCATTAATTTTTTAATTATTTGAATTTTTTATTTTGAAAAAAATATAAAAATTGACAATTTATAATCAAGAGTTTTGTAAATTGTAATTTACAACTATGTTTTTTGTTGGCTTTAATTCTGTGTTAAATTTGATTGTAATTATGTTCAATCATTTCCCTGTATTTTTGTGGAATTTAGTGTAAGGATTGTGTGTGAGAGTTTGGTGAAGATTCTGTGAAAATGAGAATTTTGCAACTAGCTCGCGAATGTCAACCCACAAAATAGGCCATGCAAGAAACACATGTTGAAATTTGAAGAGTTTTTGACATGCTAGATTTCACAAATCTTTCATGACTTATGCCAACTTGCGAGTGAAATATTCAAACATTGTAGTGTACCATTAATGACAATCAAAATCAGGTAGTTCAATATCAAAATCAGGTAGTTTAATGTTCAAATATTGTAATTTCATTTCTTTATTAATGAAAATAATGGGGATGTTACTTTCATCAAGAAAGAAGAAAATAGCATAAAGCTGATTAAGAAGTAAATAGCGAGCATAGAAAAGCAAGGCAACGGAATTGTACCGTACCATGAGCAATAAATAAGGCTTATAAGTCTTAACCCAATGTAGCAGAAAGTCAATGACAAAGAAAAAGCCTTTTCCTAGGAAACTTGGGAAGCTAGCTGGCCACAAAATATTTGGTCGCAATTTGCTCTTCACAATCAAATAACACAGAGTTATGACTAAGCGGCTCATGTGTGATAAATGCATTATTTTTCTACCAAATATTAAAAGCAGTTTATTAGGAATGGAATCAAATTTAAACTTAGGCGTTGAAGTTCTTTGTTCAAGGATTTTGCAATATTGAAATATAAATATTAGAGGTTGAAACAATGCATTATTAGTATTCATATATTTTTTTTTTAAATCACAAATGACAATTTATAATCAAGAATTTTGTAAGTCGATGACACGTTCTAATATTTTCAAGGTCTGATCAAGATTAGTCCGATTCTTTATTCTATAGACATTATAAAAAATTATGTACTCTTTTCACATAATTCTATAACTAATAATTTCATAGTGCTATATATATAGTTAAAAGATTCTTTAAAAAAATATACAAAAAACTATAGTTAAAAGTTCAAATCTATGTCAAGGAAATAATATCATGCATTAATATTTAGCGTAAAAAGAGGTAATACAATTATTGGTGTCTTGGTAAGGTTGAGAGTTTTTCCTTTGAAAAATTGCAAGTTTAAAAAAATAGTAAAAAAAAATTAAAAAAAAATCTATTAAACAATCACGTGATAATGGACGGTAACTTTAAGTCTTTAATTAAGTAAATAATAAAAATTTTCTCGTCATTACATTAATTTAGTTAAGTCACAAAATTTATTACCAATAGACTAATCTCACACATGCTTTAGTGGCAATTTATGTAAAGCACAAAACAATAGATTGTTGTTGTTTCACACATGTATTACCATTTATGCATGCATGCCAAGTGTGTCCCAAAGTTAATAAAACCTTATAAAAAATTGACCATTTTAAAAAATAGATAAATTTTTTCCACTGCTTGAATTAAAGATACCAACTGATCCAAGTTGTTGGTGATTAATTGGTGTGTGGATGGAGCAATCAACAATATAAGAGTTGTTTCTATGTCTATAAGGTAAAGTCATTTGAGAGATGCATAGAGCTCTTAAATGAAAGGGAAAAATTAGGTAAAAGTTATGAGTTCAAATATTATGTCTCATCAATTGTGCTCTACTTCATGCTCCACCAATAAAACTTGAACAGCTGATCTCACTCATTAAATGAGATAACTCTGACTTTAACACTCACGTTACTCACGTTACTAGCGTTAACATTAGAATCCCTTTCTTTTTTTCTTTTTTTTCCACAGCTTTTGTTTCTTCTCTCTGTTTCCAGCTTTTGGTTTTTTTTTTTTTCTCTCTCTTCTCCATGTGGTTGACGTTAACAAGAAAGGGACTTTGAGTTTTGTCTCTTGCTGTAGCTTTTGTTTTTGATTTGGACTCTTCCCTTTTTTTTCTTTTTTCTTTTTTTGGTAAACTTTGGACTCTTGCTATAGCTTTCTCCCAAAGTTTTAGTCTACTGCCACAGAGGTACCTTTTTTTGAAATTCTTAAATGTTTTGTAATCTTAGTGACTAAAGTATTGGACTATTCTTTAGGCTTAATAAAGTATTGGACTATTCTTATTTGACTATTCTTGTTGGCGTTCAACTGTGACTATCTGAATACTCACAAACCTACTATACTTTGGCATCAAATCCGTCAAGCTCAATACCTTACCTTTTATCAGTAATTTTGATTCTAGTGGTTGTTTTTTTTTTTTTTTTTTTTTCCTTTAATACTATGAGTTTAAAGCATAATGTTTCTGTTTCTGTAGAATTGGTATGGTTTCCTTGTTTTTGTTTATGTAGAAACTGTTTTTCCTGCATATAATTTTTTGTTCCTGTAGAATAGGTCCGGTTTCATCAAAAAAAAAAAAATCTATTGAGACATATTTGAACTTATCTCAATTGAAACGCAAAACCAAAACATATTAGTTCGAGCATTCCCAGCAGATATCCATTAATCCAGTTAGTTCTTATCAAATAGAGTTTAATAAAATAATGAAATCCGAAATTTAAATAAAATGTTATCTATATATTCAAATCAAATTGTAATCTCTACAATAAGATATATACCAGAGAGCTTCTATGGAGGAACTTCCCGTCCCAGTCACTCATATAAGAATTTCAACAAACATTTAAGAATTCCAACAAAAAGTACCTCTGTGGTAGTGGAGTAAAACTTTGGGAGAAAGCTGTAGCAAGAGTCCAAAGTTTACCACAAAAAAAAAAAAAAAGGAAAGAGTCCAAATCAAAAACAAAAGCTGTGGCAAGAGACAAAACTCAAAGTCCCTTTCTTTCTAACGTCAACCATATGAAAAAAAAAAAAAAAAAAACCAAAAGCCGGAAATAGAGAGAAGAAATAAAAGCTGCAGAAGAAAAAAAAAGAAAAAAAAAGAAAGGGATTCTAACGTTAACGCCAATAAAGTGAGTAATGTGAGTTTTAAAGTCATAATTATCTCATTTAACAAGAGAAGTCAGTTGTTCAAATTTTATTGGTAGAGCATTAAGTGGAGCACAATTGATGAGACAGAAGATTTGGACTCAAAAGTTGGAGTCCAAATCTTTTGTCCCATTTTTCCTGCTCCATTCTATACTCCACGAATAAAAACTTGTCAAATGTTCACCTAAAAGTTATTGGGTTTTTGTGATTTGTTTTGCTAGGATTTGTAACTGATTTGTTGTTATTGTTTTTACTTAGACCAAATTTATGATTTGTCCAAAAAATATCTTATTATTTGGATATGTGTTTTTTTTTTTTAAAAGATTTTTCTTGTTATCTATTTTTTAGATTTATGGGTCATCTTGTCAATTTTTTGGGGGAGGGGGCCCAAGTATATAAATTTTAGAGCTAAAAATAAATTTTGAGTGTAAATATATATATTATGAGATTTTTTTTTCAAAGGCTGGGGGGAGGGGGGGCATGGCCCCCCTTAGGCCTAAGGCAGTTCAGTCCCTACAGCTAGTTCTTACAACTTGGAGAATTGGGTGTTGGCTTCAAAGTAAAAGGGAAAATGAGGTTTCCCATTTCAGGATAGTGTGATGAAGAAGAAAAGGCCATTCCTTTTTGTGCATTTCAGAACTCATATATGCATCTTAAACACCTACTGAATGTAACCAAAGTATTTTGGGTGTATGGGAACCAAGAAGTTTCAAATAAGTTAAGGAACACATTTTAGTCAACTAAGTTCAAATTCACTTACATCAATCCATGCAAAATTGTGTAAAAATATATGATTGATATAGTAACCATGTGTTTCTAAAAAAAAAAAAAAAAAAAAGAAGATATAGTAACCATGTAAATTTACACTATACATTTTGCATTTAGTTTTTTATTCTTTTTTTACATGTTTCGAGGATGAAAGAAGAGAATAGATGGAGATTGTTGTGAATGAAGAAAAAGAAAAAATTTTAAAAAAATCAAGAAAATTTGACATTTTAATGAAATATAGTTTAAAATAAATAATATGATGTAGGGTGTTTTGAAAAGTGAGTATGTAAAATAGAAAGAAAAAAAAAAGTAGGTTTTATGGTAAAATAAATGAAAATTTTTGCACAAACTAAAGCAAATTTACTTAAGTTTAGTTTTTAAGAAAATTCTAAGACCTCATAATAAATCACAACTCTTCCACAAATGTCTATGTGGCAGATTGTAAGTAGTAAATTAAAAGTAGTAAATCCATTAGGCACGGAGCTAGGATTTGGAGTTAGGGGGCGATTTTATTGTTAGCTATATGCAGTAGTTTCGACTTTTGGCTCTATTGCTTAGCCGGCGAAGGTTTTATTTTATTATTATTTTATGCGTGTGTAGAGTGTCTTTTGTTGGTAAGGACAAAATTATTTTGTTTAAAATTTTTTTAAAGGCAAAGTTATTTGTTTTTGGTAAAATTGGTTGATTAGTCTCAATTTTTTTAAAGCTTTGCTATTGCTTATTGATAATTTTTGTTGTTGGGCTAATATTTTGGGCTTGTTTTTTTTTTTTTTTAGATTTTAGATCTATAAATTTTTTTTATGAACTTTAAAAGGAGAAAAATACTAGATCTACAGATTTTTGTTGTGATTAGTGGTTATTAGTAAGTAAAAAAGTGATGTAAGTGGTAGATCCAGATGCATACTAGTAAGAATTTGCTACCTCAATAGTCTGTAAAAAAAAATTGTAATTGTAGCATTTCTCTTATAATGATAAAAAAAAGGGGTATAAAATGTAATTTTATTGAATGAAGTCACTAAAATTAGTACTTAAATATATACTTATATAATTATATTATTTAAAAAAATATAGGGGGGGGGCGGGGCATTGCCCCCAATCCATGAATGGCCCCGTCCATGAAATCCAGGTAAAAGTGACGTAGAGCTAGTTAAAATCTAGTCACATAAGATAATTGCCTACCACATGGGATAATCGCGACGACTCTAGTTTAAAACTTGGGAAAATTATACTTTGTCATCCTAAACTATGCACTAAATTACACTTTGTACTTTAAACTATTACACTTATCACACTTTGCATCCTAGTATTATTTTTGCTGTTATATTTAACAAAATCTTGCTGCATGTGACAAACACATGCTTCTTGCTTAGGTGGAATAAAGTTAAAAGACTGAAACACCCTTCCTCAAAATCAATTAAAACAAAACCCAAAATAACTTTGTTCCACCTAAGTAAGGAGCATGTGCTTGTCATATGCGGCAAGAATCTGTTAAATATAATAGCAAAAATAACATCAGAGTGCAGAGCGTGATAAGTGTGATAATTTAGGATGCAAAGTCTGCAATCGGATAGTTTAGGGTGCAAAGTGTAATCTAATACATAATTTAAGGTGGCAAAGTGTAATTTCTCCTTAAAACCTTGACTCAAATGAGTGGCCGACTAAAATGCCTTAAAAATTACTTTCATAAAAGGAAAGGTCCTCACTGGAATTTGCTGGAGCCAAAAGCTCCAGCAGCTCATTCTTAGGTGATACTTGAGTCTTGACTTGATGAAAGTAAAAAAAGATGTAACAGCAGGTAATGCTTGGTTTTCATGAGTTCTTTGTTTACACAATATAAGGATCCATCG
Source organism: Castanea sativa (assembly GCF_040712315.1). Taxonomy (NCBI): domain Eukaryota; kingdom Viridiplantae; phylum Streptophyta; class Magnoliopsida; order Fagales; family Fagaceae; genus Castanea; species Castanea sativa. The sequence continues at coordinate 6,277,861 of NC_134022.1, forward strand.
GTCTCTCTTGCTAGACCTTTTAAGGATCCAAATTAATGTAGAATTACTCCTTTATGCCCTCCAATCACGCTTTTACCCTTTTCCTTTTGCTGATTGCTTTCCTTTTTGTGAGCTTTGGTTCACATGGTTACAAACTTTAGCTGACTTTCCTTTAATTTATTTCTGTTGAAGTAGTTTCAGTGAGCAACCACAGGTTGATTTTTTTTTTTTTTTTTGCCACTATGCATCTTTGGTGTAGTGGTCACTCTACAAGTATAAATACTTGTAAAATGTGGGGAGCAAGGGCTGGGATTCAAGTTTTCAGGAGAAAGCTTCACACACATATACACTTAGATTGGACTAGATTAGAAATTCTATATTGTATAAATAAAAAACTTGATTTTTTTTATTTTTTGCTTCTCATGTGTTAACATGTGTTTGTAGTCACGGGTTGGGCTTCAAAAAGAAGGGGTTTTGGTCTAATTTATGGGCCTTGGCCACGTTGCTCTACTGCCCTAAAACAAAGTCATACATGCAGAAATTCTAAGCAAGTCGCGTAAAAGAAATTAAAGAAAAACAATATTTACACAAATTTAGGGCCCAACCGGGTTCGAACCGGTGACCTCTTGATCTGCAGTCAAATGCTCTACCACTGAGCTATGGACCCGTCGGTATCAAGACTCCGCAAAGATTATATAAATTCTAAAGCCTATACGTGTCAACTCTATGGCAAGTGTTTCGGCTAAGGAAGAGTCCAGGATGACCCTGAACTTTGTAAAGCCCTAGCCACCAAATTATTAGAACAATACATCATGAAACAAGTTTATGAATATAAGAGTTTATTCAATCAAACATAGAGTATTGAAAAATTATTTTAAAAAAAAAAAAAAGTTACCAAAAAAACCACAATCTCAAAGCACAAAACAGAAACCAAAAGCATCAGAAGCTGCAGACAAACATAACAACAGCAAATGGAATTAAGCAACAATATCTCATCTTTCCAGGGCGTAGTCAGGACTTTTTACTTAGGTAAACCGAATTACATATTTATACGTTAGTTATAATTTATAAATATATGGTATACAAAATAATCTAATTTAAAATATAATAATATTATTTTTAAACTCAAATCAATGTATACAAATTGTCTAATTGGCTATAAACATGTACCAATTTTTTTAAAAAAGAGGAACTTAACATATCCTGTGAAAGTTATGCTTGATGTTGATCCGTCATAGTATAAAATTAATTCATTATTAATTCTATGTGAAATTTCTTAGCAAATTTCTTTTCAAACCTTAAAATAATAATAATAAATCTCATCTCTATGGCAACTTAAATTCTCTTCTAAAAATAAATCAAGGTTAGCGCAACTTATTAAGCACCTAAATCCAAAATTAAAGATAAAATTATTTGGAGAAAATATGAGATGATGAGAAAAAGATCACATATGAGATGATGGTCACTCTATGAGTATAAGTGCTTGTAAGGTGTGGGGAGCAAGAGCCGGGGTTCAAGCCTTTAGGAAGGAACTTCACATACATATACAATTAGATTAGGTTAGAGTAGAATTTCTATTTTGTATAAAAAAAAACTATGTCTTAGCATCAACCCATTCAATCCACCCAAAGCGTTCAACCCATTTTGTCCAGCGCCAACACATATGGATATGATATTGATTTCCAATCTAGTTGGATTATAAAAGAGAAGGGACGGGCTTGGTGGCTGGTTGAACGCCAAGACCCAACCCAATTTGTCTATGTTTATATTAATTGCTCTTTAGTCTTTATCTCATATATATATATATATGTATGTGTGTGTATAAATTTCAAGATTACACATGCTAATGTGAAAAATGAATGATATTGTCCCTCTATATTCGTAAACATACATAGTGACATGAATATGGTACTTATAGTTTCTTTATTTTTGTGGAAAAGAAGTTAGAAAATACTCATCAATTAAGCCGTGTTTATTTTGATCTATGGAAAAAATTTATCCAAAAATGGTAAAATAAATTCTAAATGTTAGTTTACAACACATAACTAAAATTAACCCCCTTTTTTAGAGAGTTTCAATCTATGGTGTCTACTTCTGATGATACATTTTTTATTATCAAATTAAAACATCAATCTGTTTTTAGTGTAGGCAGGGATTAAACTCTAAATATCGCATTCAACCATCAGAAACTTTACCAATTGAACTAATTGAAATCCACTAAAACTAACCCAATTAATCCACTGAGTGACAATTGCTCAAATTTTCAACCGACCTACCATTTTGGAAGTTGGTGGGTTGATGGAAATTTGGTTGAAATTTTTTCCTTCAACATGTTGAATTCGACCCACATATAATTTTTGTTAAAAATATATCTCTATTTTACCTAATATTTAAAAGTTTTTGAAATGAATGGTAATTTATTAAGTTAATTTATGGGCTTAAACTTGTAAGACCTATATCTATTGTTCATTTTTAAAAATATAATGGACAAAATTTAGTTATAAAATTGGTTATAGTCTAAAGTTATAATATTACTCAATATCTTTTTATTGGAGGTGAATTTTGACAAATTCACTATTAGATTACATCTTCTTCTGATATCCTTTATGCTTGCAAAATTTCTAGAAAATTAAAAATCAATAGCTATGTCATCAATAAATTGTTTAAATTACAAGTTTTTGTAATTTAAAATTATGCATAAAATATTAGTTTATACATCATATAATAAATAATATCTAAATGACACAAAATTTGAAATGTGTATAATGAGAGTAAAGAACATGCAATTCAACAGTTAGATGTTCAAAATATGTAATAATATTTATTTTATTGAGTAAAGTTGTAGTATTAGGTTACAACTAATTTTGTAGCTAAATTTTGTCCAAATATAATTATCATTTTTAATTAATTAAAAAATAAAAGAAAAAAAAAAAAAAAAAGCTCCAAAAGTACCTTTATTTTTGCTTAGGAAAATGGACACGGTTTGTCTCTAGTGTCCAATACTCCTCCCTAGGAAAACAACTGTAGAATTATTGGATGCGGGAACAATTAAAATGTGCTTAATTTTATCCCCGAGCATAGCACTATAAACTTAAATAAATCACTTATGAGATTGGGTTTTTGGAAAATCTTGATGGGTACAACAAAGTCAAGCTTGAACAAAATCAATTCACTGCTAAGCAAGTGTCATTTGCAAAATCTGTTAAAATAATGTATTGTGGCTTATTAGCCTAATCATAGGGCCCAATTAACATCAAGATTTTCATTATTATCTAGATTAGCACAACATAGGCAACATAATGGGACCTTTGGGCTCAAGGGTACCAGTTTGATCGAGCCAATAGCAAAGTGACATATGTCCTTAATGGGTGGACAAGGTTTAAGGATAAGATATTGCATTTGATGATGTGTTTTTTGAGGACCGTAAGTGGAAAGTGAGGTAAATGGATTAGTCATCTACAGTCTACAGATTGATGGCTTGTTGTTGCATCTCAAACACCATATGTTATGGGAGGAACAGAAGCCCATATAGCTTATTTGGTTGGAACATAGGCAAGAAAAATTTTGATGAGAGGCCACAGACCACGTACCATGATATCGATCTTCCTTTCTCACTTTCTTTGGTTGATAAAACATTCCTAAGGGGTACTCTCTCTCTCTCACAATTGCTATGCGCATGCATTACTAAGAACATAATAGATAAGTTTATCAAAAAAGAAAAGAACATATAGAGAATCTATTCATGTGCATCTGTTTTCATATTAGTAGTCTCAATCTTTATGTCCTTTCCCAGATAAATAAGGATTAGAGTAGAATTTTGATAAGACTTGGAATCATGAGGCGCATTAGAGAGTAAACTGATCAAATCACATTGTCTTGGCTTGTTCCCTGTTTTATTCTATATGTTTTGTATGAAAAGGTATTCTGAACCCTATTAGTAAATCTGGCAAAAAAGAAGACTATAAACTATGACAATTCTCAATTCTGCCACATATTTGGACAAAACTCAGTAAGCTAAAATGTTTAATACGCGTCCAAGAGTCTTGTAACTAAAATGTTTAATACACGTCAAGGGTCCTATAGCTTAATCAGCACCTTTTGATGTTTTTTACAAAGACCTTTAGGGTTCAAGTCACCCCACTTTTGCGATTATGGAACTATAAATTTTTTTTATTAAGAAAAAGTATTAATAAGCTACAATCACTGACCTAAATTTCTGATTGATTATGATCAGGGAGGGACCTCAAATGCTGCTACAAGGCCACCATTGATGGGTTTAGCGCGACTAGTTTCCACAGTTTTTGTGACTTTAAGGGACCATGTGTGATAATTGGGTACACAAACAAGTCCTTCAAGTTTGGTGCATTTAACCCTGAAGGTTATAGAAGCACAGATGATTATTATGATAGTTTTGATCCATTCCTATTCTATTGGGCGGACGATGAGAAAATTGAACCCATCATTCTACCAAAGATAGGAGGCAGTGGTGCAGCACTTTTTGATTATTCTCGGGGTGGGCCCCAATTCGGGGCCGATGGGCTGCTCATTGGGCCTCCTCTAGCCCCGGTTATGGGTGGCTTTGCAGGGCCAGACACCAATTCAGGCATTGGTGATCTGAGGCAAGCAAAATCTAGATTAGGATTGTCATATGCTAAAAGGGAAGATGGGAAGGAGTCTCTTTTTGGAGATGAGACTAAGGCTACCCTTGAAGAAGTTGAAGTTTTTTGCAGTCCTCAAATTGCAAGCTTATACTGAAGTGCATGGAACAAGAGTAAAAGTTTCTACAATTTTTTTTGTTGTTGTTAAAGCGTCCAGATTTCTTCTGAGTACTATTCTTAGGCTCTTGATTATAGGTACATGTTTCTTATGTAGCAGGTCATGTCTTGTAACATATATGGTCAATCAAAAATCATTTTAGCCACCTTATTCTTCTCAAAATATGTGAAAAGAGTTGTCAAGTATACCGAACACCTACATTACTACTTTTTAACTACATATGCATCAATAAACTTCCATGTCACACTTTTTTTCTTTCTTTGTTTCATTGTCAATAGAGCATAATCGTTAAAGGGGTTTTATTAATTACCAAATTATTTGTTTGCATAGTGAGGAAAAGCAACATACATATGCATTCTGTACTTTTAAAGCCAATAAGTAGGTGTCAAGGGTAAAAGTAGTAGGGGGCGGGAGAATATATGTCTTAGAGAATTGCATAGTGTTGCATGAAAAGAATGTGGACTGTGGGGCATATAGAAAGCAGTCACACAAGTCAAGATTCTTGCCAAAGTGAGGGAGGGGCGGGGAACAATTTACAAACTTTGGCTAAGAAATAAATTTTTATTGAATACTAGCTAGCTACCACTTTTTTATGGCCTTGTTGAAGCATTGCTGCTACACATTTGCCCTCTAAATTTGAGCAATGTTCATAATGTTAAAGAGTCACAATTCATTCATTTCATTGGTTATCCTTGCGACTGAGTATCAGTTTCTCAAAGAATGTTTTGTGTTAGTTTATTCCTAGAAGCAATTCAAGATAGAATCTAATAGAATGGATTACTTCAAGCTTCTTCTGCCTTTCTTTTCAAGTTTGGTAAGGAATAAACGTGGGAGTTTAAAAAGTTGGTACTTAGTCATGAAGCTCTTTGCCCCAGTAATTTAGGAGGGTTCTCTTCATAATGACATCAAATGTATAATTGTTTGAGGGTTTCTCTGTGAAAAAAAGTGGTTTCATTAACAAAATATACAAATGTACCAAGAACCAACAGTTACTAGAAAGTAGTATCTTCATTCTTACAAACATGACCCTGACATAACAGAAACACAAACCATAAACAAGAAGACAAATTTTCTTCTTCTTTTTCCTTTTTTCTTTCAGCCTTAAAATTAAACTGCATCAAACTACAATATATCGGCAAAGACTATCAAAGCTGAAGCTGCCAATTTGCACACAACTCTGTATTCACTCAGAGTCTTCATCTCAATCTCTGCTTGCAACTCATTTTATTTTCTGCAATAGGAATTGCTGCAATATGAATTTGGTCTTCAATGTTGTTTTCTTCTGGCCAAGAATCTTTTCTTGCCAAGTATGGCTAGCAAGCCAACAGCACTCCAGCTTACTTTGTTCTGATATGAAACAAAGTGAGTCTGATCAATCCAAATCATAGGCTTGAACAGGTTATTCTATCAAAGGCAAAACTCTTTTACAGATTTGTTCTGATATGAAACAACCAAAAAAGATGTGATCCCTTATCCCCAACTCCCTTTTGCAGAAGAGAGTCCCTCGGTAACCCCACTGGAGCTGTCTGTCTTTTATGGATAAGGGATAACTTGTTTTTTTATTATTAGCCTATCAATAATGCAATGCTTTTTTATAGCTTTAGAACACCAGACAAGATGGTTTTACTGTTCTATCACAAGAAGCCACCGCCTATTGCTTCCCATGTTTAAGAGATGCTAAAAGAGGGAAAGTTTCTGATGAATGCCTCATTTGATGCATCTTAATAGAAAATTAAAAGATAACTGGAATTTGATCTGTCTTGAGCAGCTTCCACTCAGTAGTGAAAGTTTTTAATAATCTACCAATATCTCAAGTGACCCCACTAAATTAATAGGAAACCAACAAAAAGCTCAAGAATGTGTCTAAAAGCAACTTCTAAATGGAATGGCTTATCAGCATGGATTTAAAAGTGAACTTTACCCTTAGCTTTAAAACTAAAGAGAACATTACATTTCAAAAAATTCAAGCAACTTGACAAACACAGTCATTAAAGAAAGCTACTTTGGCAATTGAAAGTTGTGACAGAAGCTCTCTTCAGTTCACATGCCCAACTGCCTTTTCATTTGTTCCTTGCAGTCTTGCAAAATTAAACATCTTCAGCTCATCAATCCTACTAAGTTAAATGGAGCAAACATTACGATCCAAATTAGAAGGAAACATCTAGGCATCAATGTCTAATATACACTGAAGCTATCCTCTCTAAGAATATCTGAACAAATTTGAACCACAGGGAACATACTATAGAGATGGTCACTTCAATATAAAGTATGTGTTCATTGCAACAGGAATACAGAACACTATGCATGTCCAAGCACAAAGATGAGTAGTTATTCCATTAGCATACAGTATTAGAAGGGAATTCCTGCATTAAGACGCTTCCATATGAACTAAGTAAAGAAAAAATGTAAGTGTTCTAACACGTGTGTGCATATATATATATATATATATATATATAGAGAGAGAGAGAGAGAGAGAGAGAGAGAGAGAGAGAGAGCATACACCAGAGAATAAGAAAAATTTATAAAACAGATTACTAAAAGTAAACCAACTTCCGGTGCAATCGATAAAAGTGATTATCACCAGGGGGTACTAGCTTACAACAGAAACAAGACATTGAGGACAGACATGCCTACTAAACCAACCCTGGTAAAAAGCATAAGGAGGACTTCTACAGCAAGCCCTTTCTGCTTAATATATAAGAAAGGGTTACACATTATTTTCCATTCCAAGAACCAACATTAAAAGGCGTTGTCTCAGATACCCTTCTAGATGATAAAAATGCAAGGTACTCATAGTTGATAAATCCTACCCAAGGCAGGTCCTGCGTAACAATCACCAAGTCATCCTCTTGCAACCATAGATCACTAAGTTCCCCCTAACTCCCAACTCCACTTGCTTGTCAGAAAATTGGAGCTTGGTCATTCTAATATTGCATTGAAAATAGAGCTGCTATGATCCTCCTATCCTTTTCAGTAAGGATGTGGATATCTTAGTGAATTGGTCTGGTCATAGCCTTCATATGGCATATGTTCATTGCCAAAAAGGTCCATGTAGTTTGCATGTCCAGAGTAAGGTGACATGCAGCCAATTCGACTCAGATCCTCAGCAACTTCAATTTCCCCTGTGAAATTTGAATATGATGAACTTGGAGAAATTTCTTTATATTCATATGGCAGCCAATTAGTTGTTGGGCCTGGAAACTGATACTGTGGAAAGTATTCAGATACAGCAACTTGTACTTGTGGATAATCCTGCAGTAAGCCAAGGTGATATGTTTCAAGAACTCTAAAAAATATGAAATAATTTACTGAAGTTCCTTTATTCCTAAAATGCAATACCTTTGATGAATCAAGAATTAGTTCAGGTGAGACCCAGAAACTTGTGGGATTGGTCTCCACCAAGGAAGGCTCATATTCTGCCATTGGAGTAACTTCATGTGGAGGGGTGATAGGGCTAGAATATTGACTCTCATTTTGCAGGTAACTTGCTTGAGACGAAATGTCATTGGAGATGCTGATGGGCTCATTCGAGGCTCTATTAGAGGTGAAATCCACATTGCTCGAACTGCTTCCAACCCTCTTAGCTTTTGGCTCTCCGTGATCATTCATCTTCTGTCCATTCTCATTCTTCTTTACAACACGGCACAAAGCAAAAGGTCCCTAGAGAGAATAACCAAATAGAATATAGGTCTCTCAGACTATATAAGGCAAAACAAGCACATTTTTCCAAACAAACTTGAGGCACATTTAAAGTTAAACCATTACACAAGTCCATAGATTTTACCTGAAAACTTGATGATCCTAGTGAAAGATCATCAGAGAGGCGATACTCATGCATTACCCAGTCTGATCGATCTCCTAAAGGAGCCCGTCCACGATAGAAAACTAGGGTCTTGCGATACCCAGTCACAGCATCCTGACAGACAACCTTCCGGTCTTTCCCAGTGGCTTTCCAGTAGCCAGCTTTGGTGGCTCTATTTGTTCTTGAGCCATTCGGGTACTTCCGATCCCGGGGACAGAAGAAGAACCACTCCATATCTCGTTTTGGAAGGAATGATTTCTCTGCAGTCCACAGCTTAGACATTAGATTTGAAACCTCTCAGAACAATCAAGTTAAAAGGAAAATGAAAGAGAAATCAATTGGAGGAATAATTGTTCTTTCAGTGCTTTCCTTTTCACCATATTCTTTGGAGATTAAAGAACTCCATATGAACCGGCTTTTAGAGGATAAAAGTTAAAGTCCCCATGAGAAAAAGAATTTTTATAACAGGATTTAGTCATAAAGAAGAATGATTAAAGAAATCAAATAAACAAAACAAACAGAAAAGTACTTTTCCAGCACTAAAGAATTCTCAGTTCACATTGGCATAAAGTTCAATATAATAAATCCATCACTAACCACATACACTCTACCCTGGGTAATTTCTAGAGCACCAATGTATAGGTTGATTTTGCATTGGTCCTAACTTGTCAACAATCTCCTACTCAAATCTAACTTTAATTCAAACCAATACAGATGGTTATAATGATTGTTTTCACATTCACTTTCAAATTCTCACTCATTAATGCTCATATTTTAAACAGAGATGATGACAACAAAATTGGTATAATGTAAAACTGTGAAACAAAACTTCAATTAGACTGATTTGAAGTGTACCTGGCAACTCCCATGGATCGAATTTGTACAAATCGACTACGGGAATAACTTCGAGCTCAATTTCAAGCCCCTCCACTTTTCTTCTCAGGTAATAGCCCACCAATTCCTCATCAGTTGGATGGAAACGAAATCCGGGTGGGAGTGATGCCCCTCCCATGATTACACTCCTCTAGACTATCAAATTCTCTAAAAGCAGCCAAGCTAGAAAAAATAACAGATGGCAAAGCTTGCAAATTTAGGCACAAATTCTCAGAACTTTGTTGTTATGTGCCTACACCTATTAAAAATCTGGAAGATCCAAAAATAAAAGCTTTTTTCAACAATAAATTTCTTGTCAAAAGCCGAGTAAAACGTCCATAGAATGCATCCGTTGAACAACGGAATCATTGTCTGTAGGATTCAAGCTTATGATGTGGTGCAATTGTAACCCCCACCAAACCCCTTAAATAGTACTCACAGAACAAAGTTGAAATGAACAAAAGCTTAAAACTTTAAGCAATACCCAGAAGCTGGAACTGCTTAAATTCAACAATTACACCTCCAATTCAAAGTTTTGAAACTGAGAATGATAAAGAACTTCTACCAAAAAAAAAAAAAAAAAAAAAAAACTAGTTAGAACTTCCAAAATTGGAACCTATTCAAAAACCCAGAAGCTAAAACCATTCAAAATAATTTTTTTTTTTTTAAAAAAAACAAAAAGGTGTTTTGAATGTGTGGGGACTACAATTGATGGAAAGTTCAGCAGTGTGTTCCAAGAAACAAAAAAGAAAAAGAAGAAGAAGAAGCGGAGGAGGAGGAAGAGGAAGAGTAGAGTAAAAACTTGAGGCAAATGGGGTGTGCTATATATAGCATATTGGGGGAACCAACAGTCCAAAAATACACACCGAAAGTTTTGAGATTGCTTGTCTCAAGCGCACCCAAAATTCCAAAGGTGTGGCCCCCATAACTCGAACTCAGTTCACACACAACAGTTTTAGTTACTTCGCGCCAAACCAATTTATGACCGTTGCTTCAATGGCTTGACTCTTGAGTCTAGTTTGTGTGTTTGGCTCTACAAGAAATTCTGATACATAAATACTACATTCTTCTAGCACCCATACTTTTTGTTTTTCTTTGGCTAGTAAAAGGGGTCAAAAGACAATATTTCATGAGTCACTTGTTCAATATTCCAAGTACTACATTTATGAAAAAGAAAAACAAATCATATAATGATGATCCTTTCTAAAACCAACCAAAATTTTCCCATGATTTTTTTATTGCCCACAGGTTATATAACAATGATGACCATCCAATGCAATTCAATTTTCTACTCCTTTTTGACACAAAAATTTGAATCCTTTCCTATTGAGCTTTTTTTTTCAATTCAATGATTGAGATTAAATGTCTGTAGTGTACTCTCCAATTCCACCATCAAAATACAAGGTATATGATATGATGGGCATATCATATCATATGCAAGAGATTTCTTACATAGAGAAGACTTCCAATTAAATTAAGGAATAATATTGTCATCTCATTGCAAATTAATTATGTGATCTCAAAATGATATTTATATATGATAACTCAATAATCACATATATTTACAATCAATTATATTAAATTAAAGTTAACTTAAGAGTTTTATAATTTAACCAGTTGACATATTTTGGTTTTTTAAGAGAGTTATCCAAAGTTTAAATCATTTATCTTTTATTGTAACTATCAAATTATAATTAAAGTTATGAACCAACTAAAGGTCTGTTTAGGATCCACTTATTTTATAGAAATTAAAATTTTTTTACTAAAAATAATATAGATAAAGATAAAAGTTAGCTGAAATAGTACGGTAGAATTATGAATAGTACCAAAAAGTACAGTGAGGTCCATAAATAATAGTAAAAATAAACTGAATAATAAAATAAACTGAATTTTTAAGTTAAAGCCAAACACATACTAAAAACTTTCATTAAACAATTATATTTCTTCTATTTTTCTCTTAATGAATACTTTGGTAAGCAAGATGAAGAGAGAGGCGATAGTATGAATATAACTTTGAGACTTGAGAGACCTCTGAGAGTATTAAGCGGTGAGTAGTCAAACGCGGCATTGATTGGGGAATTTGGGCTTTCTTGGTCATGGCCTCCAATATGAGCTCCTTCCACGTCATCTTGAGTAGGACAAAACACTTTTTTCTTTTTATTATCGAAGTGATGGTGTTATCAATCGGGCCCCTCTCTCCAAAAAGGAAAGGAGAGTCACGAAAAGTGTTTACTGAGTTTTTGAGGCTTCGTGGATTGGCCAAACGCACCTTAGTGAGTGGACACTTTTTAACCATTATTTTTTATTTTTTTTTATTTTTTTTGAATTCACAGCCATGTAAAGTATACCTCTTATTAATCCCCATTTAGTGGGACCAACTAACGTAATGCCTATCAAAGAATCTATTTGGGTGGTAATTAGGACACCTTTCTTCTACATTAGCAAAATGGAAAAAAGGTGTAATTAGAAGACTTGCTTTAGAAGTTAGGGTGGAGAACGTATGACCACATGGGGTATGGTTTGATGGTAAGAGTTCTTATCTTAGCACTTAGAGAAGAGCGGTTTAAGTGATAGTCTCAGCAAGGTCTTGTGTGATACACGTAATATTACCCATTGACATCACATGGTGTGAGATCGATAAGCCTACACCAGAGACCCCTTTTTTTTATTCAGCAAAAAAAAAAGAAAGGGTGGAGAATGTATGACTACACTTACATGTTTAATGGACAAACTTCCACCTAGGTTGTGATTAACTATTTAATGGAATTTAGTAAGAATTCTATTAGCTACTAGGACTTCTTACTTTTCATTACTTTAAGAATTAAGAATTAGGAAAAGTAAGTTGAAGTATGCATTCAACTCATCAATCATACGGTTCAATCTAATGTAATCTAACGCATTACCTTGGGTTAGTTTTTCATATATTAATGGGTTGGATTAAGTATATTTTTGTTTGTTTTATATAATTGGGTTGAGTTAGCTTATGTTCAAATTGAGAAAATTTCAATCCAAGTAACCCAACCTAACTCACGCTATTAATAATTTAAAAATATATGTATTTCAAGTAGAGTTTTTCACAAGTTGATTTGAGTCAATTTAGACTCAACCTAGACTTGATTTGATCACATCTGGTGGTAAAAGATGAAACTTGTCGTGAACCGAAGAGAAGCAATGGTTCGGTCTAGGTCGGTTGTCCATAGGTAGCAGTCGGTGGTCAAAACCAAATAAAAATAGAGAAGAGAAGCATTTCTTTGCCAATCTAGTCACGGATCTGGGAGATCTCCTCCAAATTTGGTCGAAGATTGTGAGATCTTAACCAAGTGGAAAAATAGACACTCAACCCATTTGAGGCTAGTTTCGAATTACTCAACCTGTCATTGACTGGCAATAGTCACTAAAACCACGAAATTTGAATAGGTCAGTTTGGGTTGAGTAGGTGTGTCAGTTTGGACACTCATTTGGAAAGCCCTAATTTTAAGTTTATTAGATTCTTACAAAATGGTCTCAACTTGATCATACAACCAACTTGAGGTTGAGTCAGGAATTTCTCAACTTTAGAGGTCACATTAGATGGGAGAGGTCTTACCTAAGTGGGCCTTTTACCACCTGCATTAGAACGGCTTGGGCTTGGAGAGAAAGAGACATTTTTTTGTTCATTGAGCATTCATATTGTTGTGCTTCTATTTCCTATGATCATTATTGTATACACCAAATTTTGTACCAGTTAAAACTCTTTATTCCTCAGCCCCAATGAGAGTCTTTGCATATGTTAAGCAAGGGTAACTAAAGTATTCTCAATAATTTAAAGGTAATCAAAACTCAAAAATGTTGAAAATGATGTTGAAAAATGGCATTTGCTCACTATTTTACCAATATCTTTTGAACCACAAAGAATTTTTGAATGAGGGTTTTTTTTTTTAATCCATTTGGAAAGTAAATATCCAAGACTTCAAAATGGACATGACTGTTTCTCAATTTGGATTTAAAATGAATAACTTATGGTTGTTTGAAGTTGGGGTAGTAGTGTTGTCGGAAAATTAAGGTTGTAGGCGAGGCCGCATATGCAACCTCAAAGCTGTGTATATATGCTTCAGGGTTGCGTATATAGAGCTACCCCAGCAACCCTAAGCTTCCATATTTGAGCCGCAAATACTTTAATCTTCAAGGGGGCACCACACAAACGTCTAGGAAGCTCTAAAACCCTCTATAAGGCCCCAACAACCCTAATTTCATTTTATAAATACTCACTTTGGGTTTGTTTGGATACTATTTATTGCTGAAAACTGAATACTGAAAATTGAAAACACTGTAGCAGAATAATTTTTAAATGTGTAAATAGTATCGTGGGACCCAATTTTAAAGTTAATTTTGCTTAAAAAAAGGTTTGTGGGTCCCATAAACAGTGCACAGGACCCACTTTTTAGGGACGCAAACACGCAAATGCTGGACGCAACGCTATCCAAACGTTCACTTTATGCCTCCATTTCAAATCACTTCAATAGAGAATGTCCTTTTGCTACTATGCTTACAAAAATATATTTATTTACTCTAATCTATCTATATTAGCACGTTTTTTATTCTCCAAAACCTCTCTCTAGGAGTCATTAGTAATCAAAAACTTGTTTTCAATTTCATTTTATAAAATCTTTTGTTCTTGAGTTGTGATAGCAGAGTTCTATAGTGTTCTTTAATTTTCCTTGCAATTTCAATCCAAATTTTTCGTTGTGGGAAGTGAGAAATCAGTTAAAAGCTTCGAAGCATTGATCCATAAGCAAGGCGAGTCTTCTCTTATATGATTTTTTGCTTTGCTAACTAAGATCCACATGAGTTTGATGTATTTTATTTTAATATTTATATTTGATTTATTTTATGACCATGCCTCTTTCCTTGTCATGTTGATCTAATATTGAGTTGATCATATTTAGATTTTAGGATTTCTCATGTTTTTCTTTAGTTTCATTATTAATTATTTTTTAGTTAATTCGATCTACCTTCTAAAATTCAAGTTGATTATTAAAAATAAAAATACTAAATTACAATTTTTGGTGATGCATAAGTAGGATTTCGATCCTACACATGCTTGATCAAGTATGAGTTTGAGCTCTGAACCCAAAATGGGTAGAAAATTGTGTTTTTGATTGATTGTCTCTAACATGTTTTGTGATTTTTTTTTACTCTGAATATTTAGGATTAGAATAGTTAAGTATTTGCCATAATTTTCTCTTTGAATTATTCCACATTTAATATTATCACATTTAGAATAGAATGTTTCTTTGTCAATGCGTGTTTTTTTTTTTAATTTTTTTTTTTATACAAGATAGAATTTCTACTCTAGCCTAATCTAAGTGTATATGTGTGTAAAAATCCCTCCTGGAGACTTGAACTCCCGACCCTTTCCCCCCACACCCCACAAGCACTTATACTTGTGGAGTGAACGTCACACCAAGGGTATGCGATGGTAATGCATGCTTATTTTTTTTTAACTTGAGTTGGTTTGATTTAGTTGTTGATTTTCCATATCCAAAAAATATCTTATTGATTTGAATTTCAAATGTTTCCTTCTTTACTTGATACAGGTATGAAAATATTTACTTATGTGTTTTAAGTGTGTGATGAGGATTAGAGCTCCATTAGTAATTTCTTTATTTAAATATGGCTTATCAACTCTAGTGGAGGCCAGTTAATTTGACTAGGTGGGCTTGAGTGTTTATTACCTTCCTAAGTATGTATCCTAATTATGAACCTAATGTCTGATGCGTAGGTCTTTACGAGGGACCCAAGTTGGTTCTTGAACCTAAACCAAGTGATGACTCTCACTGCTCTACCTCATGGCCCATTCAATTGAGGCACAGTCCTGAGGGAAAACCGTCACAATTATATCTTAAGAGACATGTCCAAGAGACTCAAAACACAATTGTGAGGAGAAAAATATGTTTTAAAGTAGTGTCAAACACTAACTGTGGGGGGATGATAATCCAAAATAGGTAAATAGGAAGGCAGGGTTATTTCCGAGAAGCTAAAATCCATAAAATGATCTGGGACGGGAATCCCATAACTTGAAAAGAGATTGAGGTAACTTGCTTGATTAAGATTCCGAGGACATACTTCGGACCTCAGAAGGACAAGCACTAGCTGTATAAAGGGTCACAGAATCGAGCCACCAAAAGGAAAGAAAACTAACTTGGCACAGAATGCGAGAAAGATGAAGAAAGAAAGGTATAATAGCTATCTCTTCCGCATTAAATACAAGACAATCACTTCTCTGATCGCATTAATGAAGAAGTGACCATGAACAATGGTAGCACAGCTAAGATTTTAGTGTAAAGCTTACTGGTATGATCCAGATGGGACAAGAATTCTAGGAGTCTGATTTTAACCCTCCAGGTGTAGGATTAAGATGCATTGAGATTGGATATATAAGGCAAGGTAAAACATTTGAAGGATGGGGGAAAGAGAAAGAAAGGAGAAAAAGAGAGAGTGATCATTTGTCTTTATAACATCTTCCTCAGAATAGACCCGAGGACCAACACTTATATTTTTTTTGTATTAACTTTCAAAGGAACATCAATAAGAAAAATATCATATCTTTCATATTCTTATGACATAAGCCTTCTTGATCCTTGTACAGAGTATTCAAAAATAGACTTGACTTCTCATCTCTAAAGAAAATTAATTGTATTAGCAAATAGCAAAACCACCCTCAAAAACTTAAATTTGTTCTTTTGCTTTTTGCCCGCCACACTAACCTTGATCATATCTCTACATTTTTCATTCTATACACATCTGGTTTGTGGGTATTTTAATTGTTTTACAGATTTCTTGTTTACATAATCTATTTGTTGTATTTTGTATACAAAATCTATTTATTTTTCTTCTTTAGAGAATCTGTTTGTATTATAATATTTGTTTGTTGTTCTTGTGAGGTCCAAAGCTAGAAAGCTCACACCCAAAGTTCACCTCTGTAAATCCTAAATTCAATTTAGGCGCCCTTACAAACATTGCGCTGGACTTTGACATGTATTCCAATTTTGTTTTTATTTAAACAATTAACCTCATGCATAATAGGTCTGTGAAAAATCAAACATTCCGAATCACATAATGTACACCTAGTAGGCTAGTAATAATGTTATTTCAAAATTATTGATGATGTAGTAGAAAGTAGAAAGACAGTGCGTAATTAAATCCATTAGACTTATAATATTAGTAAAATGTTTGATTTGTCACATATCTTATATGCAATAGTTGATTATTTAAATCAAAACTCTAAGAAACAAAATATACACGTACATTGAAAATCCGACAGTGATAATTTGCAAAAATCTATCTGTTCAATTTATCAGTCCTACTTGCAATTACTTTTTTTTTGTTTTTTATGAAAGGCTAGCCTATTTTACTTGCTAAAACAATGATCAAAGATCCATTACAATTTTTCTTTGGGTCAAGTGTAAGATAAGAGGATTAGACCACCGACACAAATTCTTCCAAAATGTCGAAACACTGTCGATCCATCAGGTTCATTTGCCACTAGACATAGCTATGTTTAGATGTGCCATTGTCAACTCGACATGAATTTTTTTTAAAAGAAAATGATGAGTTATAATTTTTTGCCCTTTTTTCCAACTCCGCGCAAGATTGAAAGTAAGATTTGTTCAAATTAACCCACCCCTTTTTAGGGTTAAAAATAAATAAATAAAAAACCCCACTCCACTTGTACTAAGCATGGCCCATGAACCCCTAGTCAATGACGGCAAGAGTTAAAGAGTGAACTTTTTTTTTTTTTTTTTTTTGGTCGAAAAGGGAGGTTTTATTTATATAAGTAAACTGTTTATATAGACAGAGCAAAATCAGCAGATGTATAGCACTCTGGGCCCTGGGGTGTCCAGGTACATTATTAAGTCTCACACGAAAAAGTAATACACAAAATAGAGACAGCTATTATATTCTTTACGCTCGGTTTGTTTAGACAAAAATATTTTCTAATTTTTTTAAAAAGTATTTTTTGTAAAACTATCTCATTCTTCTCAGATCTCTTATTCAACTATTAGAAATTTTACCAAAACTAATTGGTGTCTTGATCTAATGATAAAGAGTTATCATCAAGAGCAGACGCTATAGGTTGAAACTCTCTCTCAAAAAAAAAAATCACATTTTCCTATCTTTGGTAATTACCTTAAATGAGTTAAAAAATAATCTTCTAACTTCTCTTATTTAGCTCATTGTGAGGTAGAGTTGTTTTCCAAAAAAATTTAATGAAAAACAATCTCTCAATAAGTCATACTTTTTCTGTTGACCAAAAATAGTTTTCTTTTGACTTTTTTTTTTAATACTATCAAACACTGAAAAATACATAAAATTATCTTTGCAGAAAGTTTTCTATTGAAACAAACATGGCATTAATATTGTGACTTAAATTTTCAGCACTCTCATAGAGGGTCCAGGTACATTAAGTCCCATATAAAGTAGTTATACGCATAATATAGACAACTATCATATTCTTCAGCATTGTAACTTAAATTTTCAGTACAAAAAATCCACCACTCATTTTTACCCTTAACAACGGGAAGAATGATGTGTGATTACAAATTAGTCAGTAATTTTTCTATCCAATAATTCACAATTGGATGCGATAGCAATTCGCTGGAGACTGGAGTCTTAAAAAGTTAAAAAGAAGAAGAATAGCCTAGTAGTAACCACAAATTTTACTAACTAAAGCTAAAAAAGAAGAAAAAAAAGTTGAAAATGTAAACTTTAACATATGCCCAATCAACTTTCCACTAACTAAAATCTTTTGTCAAATTTTATTGTCCAAGAAAATACATAAGGAGAAAAATTGGTAGAAATGATTTCAAAGTGAAAAGGAGTTTTTTTGTGTGTGAAATGTAGTAGGGTTATCAGTTGTGTAAACCAAGAAGGAAAAAAAGGTTTTTGACGCCTTTGTTTGTGATGAGTTGGTTTACAATATGGTAATGGTAGCGCTGAAGTTGAAGTGTGAATGAAGTAAAAAAAAAGAAAGCAAAAAGATGGTCATAGTCTCATTTTTATTTTTGCTGAAATGGTCATAGTCACATTGGGCGTGAATGATAATAGAAGAAACATTGGGCTGAGTTTCTTTTTTTATGGGGAATTGGAAAATAGGAAGACCACCTTCCTTATCCTTGTCCTTGTTTGTCTACTGCTTTCGGTTCCCTTTGTCCCCCGGTGTGTCATTGTTGCATCAACTCCTCTAATCAACGGCAGTCTTTAAGTCTTTGCTCATAGAAACCAACACTAGAAAGAGAAATTTCCAAGATCAAATGGGGTTTGAATTAACTCCAAATTCAACCAAGTAATGGATGAGTTATGAGTATAATACAAATTTCTTTCGGTTAATTAACTCAAACCCAAATCATTTGCCTAGAGGATAGTATCAATTAATCAATTACACTCTTTTAAAAATGACCAAATTAAAAGCTTTCTTTTTAAAACTTTGTACTAATATAATATGGGTTATGCTAACGAGTGCGTTCAAGGCATTGGTTAACAATTTATTTTAAGAAAGTTTTAATACTATTTTTATGGGAAATGAAAAAAACTATCAAAATATTAATTTTTTTTTCTATAAAAACTTTCTTTAAATAGATTGTTAACTAATACCTTACAGTATTTGTTGGCATTTCTCATATAATATTAGGCATGTGACCAAGTAATGGATGAGTTATGAGTATAATACAAATATTCTTTCGGTTAATGAACTCAAAACCCAAATCATTCCCCAAGAGGATAGTATCAATTAATCAATTACATTCTTTTAAAAATGACCAAATTAAAAGCTTTTTTTTTTATAACTTTGTACTAATATAATATTGGGCATGTGAGAGAGAGAGAAGAAGGATGTGATGAGTTTCTTTCCCATATCGGTGGATGAGTTACAACAGAGAGGGATGGGTTTGAATAAATTCAACCAAGTAATGGATGAGTTATGATTATTAGTGTAATACAGATATATATTCTTTCGGTTGATGAAGTCAAAACCAACTGGCTTTTCCTAAGTTCAATTCTAAGATATATCTAATAATCAATTAACCTGTTTAAAAACGACCAAATAAAAAGCTTTCTTTTTTATTACTTCGTAAAATTTGCGCATAAAAGAGAGAGATATGGGGATTTGATGAGTTTCTTTCACGAATTTCTTTCCCACATCAGTGGGATAAGATTGTGGAAGATTTGAGTGATGCATAAAAAAAGGAAAAGTTCAAAACCATTTTGGCTGCATCTAGCAAAATTCATATTCCTACTGACGGAGGAGTACAAATCATTAGTCTCACTCTTATATTCCAATTAGTGTTCAAAACCATTAGTGTTCAATTTTATATTCCACTAATCATAATACATCATTTGATTGATTTTTTTTTCTATTTTAAATTTTGATTATTTTATAAAAAAAAGTCAAATAAATACATAGCATACTATGATTGATAAATCATAAAAAGAAAACACAAAGTACGACATAAAATTTGCACTCCGACCCAACCAAGTAAGTGAGCTTTTGAGTCATCTCCTCTAGCGGCATTTACCAAGTTGTGGATATGCAATAATTTGGTTAGTGAGAAAATTTTGGAAAAGCAGCCACCAAACACTATTTGCAAATAAAAAAAAATTAAAAAAAAAGCCGAAAAAAAAAAAAGGTAAGAACTGTGTCTGCAGTTAACGCACGCCACCTAACCATAAAATTACTCACAATCAACAACGTCTCATCTAATTATCATTATTTAATGTTAAAGATACCTACGGCCATTGAACCATGTAACACATTAAGCATTCATGTACCAGACATGTCCCGACATGGATCTGCATTAAAATGAATCCACCATGAAGAGCCTGCGGCGGCCTTGTTGTCTTGATGCTAATTCTATTTTGCATGATGATTATATTGAGTATAAATCTTGACCCTAAGATTTTGGATATATTCATGACTAATCTGGTTTTTTTTTTTTCACGAATTTTCTATTGTGCTCGTTTGACACGAGATGCAATTATGCAAGTATTATGCAAACATTTTGGTCAAACACTAACAATAGTACAATCACTAGTTTATGTGCGCAGTCATGCTGTGCTTATTCTGTATTATGATCTGTCCCTCGTGTTTCGCAATATTTTTGAATCTTTTCTCCTGTTTTGATATATTATGGAATCACCTTCTAAAGCTTTTTTTCAAGATTTTGTGAAGTGGGTACGTACGAACTTATCATATATGTATGCCGGTTTGAGCAATTGTTGGCTTTGTAGATACGCTTTTAAGCTTTATCTATTCTGTATCTTAAGTATGGATTAAAAAACAAAAAAAACAAAAAACAAAAAACAAGAGCCCTTTCTGTTGAATCAAGTTCAAGATGTTTATTCAAAATTTTGATTTACTATCCTACTGTAAATCTTCTTTTTCGTTTTTCTATTCTTTGCTTTCTTACTTTCAACCCTTCTAGTTCGCTTGGCAGCGTTACTTTTGCTTTCAGCTTTTTGCCTTTTGTTTCGATTTTTACCTTATCATTTATCTTATAAGATGTGATTACATCAAGTGGTTTTTTATTTTTTTATGCGACACTACGATCTCATTAATTGGCTAAAATTCTTTTTCCTAAGTCAAAATGAATCAATTGAAATCTTTTTCTATATATTTTGTAAAGCTTATGAGTTTTGAACTAAAAGAAAGATGACTAATTCTAATACAGTTTCTTGAAGGTGTTTGGAGGAACCTTCATTTTATTTTCATATGGCTTGGATTTTTTTTTTTTCAACGAAACTGCTATTAAGTATTAACTATGCCATTGATTTAACAAGGTAACTAATCATCAAAGAGGACTATCTAAAGTCATGTAACTCATGTAGGAAGTGTTTTCTTACCGGTTTAGTGTGACTTGATGCCAATTACCACTTTCATGCCAGACCACTTCTATCATATGACACTTTGTTGTTACTAAAAAAAAGTTGTGTTGAGCAATCTGAAGAATTCCCAAAAATTATTGTCACGGGATAATTAGTCAACAAATCAAAAAAAGGCAAAAATTGCAGCTACTATTCCAATTTATTGCCAAAATAATAACTTCCAAACAACTTTTTAATGCTCAATATAGATGCCTTTATAAATCACAATATGGCTAGGTGCCAAACTGCAAACTCAACATCAAATACAAGAGAACCAACAAGATAACCATGTACATCAAACCTGTCGGGACCCCAAACCACTTTTAGCTTCCGATGCTTCATGCTTGTTGCTTGGAATCGTCAAAAAAAAAAAACTTTCCTCCATTTTCTTCTTCTTGTTGCTCAAGATCTACATATTATATCATCATTTGAAGTTAGCTAAGCACATACTTCATCCATCTCTTCAAACATGTTCCAACAGTCAAAGCCTACATGTTTCATGGTCAAAAGATAGTTTTGAAAAATGGTTTTACTAGAACAATAATATTTAAAAGCTATTCAAACTTAGCTGTACAGGACTAAACCCCTAAGCCTAATTAAGTAAAGGACTGTTGAGACATGACTGTTTTGACTACCAAGGTTTAAAGCTAGGTTGACCCAAATTGTATAACAAACAAGCCTTGATGAAGTCGTAATTTGTTTGAGATTAGACAACCGTTCCTACCCAATTCATATATTCAATTATATGGGTACTGCATCAAGTCCTCGTGGCACCAGTTCTTAGAGTTTAGATGCATATAATATAATTTCAGCTCCTTGTCAATGAAGAACCCTGTAAAGGCGAATTAAACACACAGTAATTGCATGACAAAAAATTATGAATACTTTGCCATGACTGAGGAAAATGGGCAAGGACTCAGGATGCCTTGCAGCTTTGTCCAATCCTTTTAACTTGTTTAGGCAAGATCCTGGAAATAATACAGTGTCAACTCAATTGCAAAATGAAACAGTACTGTTACATCGGGTAGAGCAGAATGCTATTGCTAGCTGCTGGCTGCTACCTGTTACATCGGGTGCAAGCATTTCATATGCATCTCAACTATTGTCCACCATCAAATCCTAACCAATCAAAAGCAACAGCAAAACAAAAACATCAAATTTTCAGCACAACACTAACATCAACTCCCTGATTATCCAAATACAAAGCCACAGCAGGTCTGGACAAACTGAATCTCTATGAAGCAGTTTATTTTTTAGGCTGAATTTTTATGAAGCATTTTAGTCAGGACTTTTTGTGAAAGAAAAAAATCCTCACCCAAAAAAAGAAAAAGAAAAGAGACTACTATTGACTATTGACCATATATAAATGAGCTGAATATTAAAAATTCAGATTTAGTTATTTAATATTATTTTAAATATGAGTCAAATTCGAGCTCAATACCAAATAATATTACATATTCAAGTTTGGTTCATTTTCTTGTCGAACAAATTTGAGCTTGTTCATGAACTATTTAATTAACTTAATTTTTTCCCTTATATGTCAAAATTAGAACCATATCTAAAAAATTTATATGGAATTAACTAAAAGTTTTATTCCTTCATAAATCTATAAAATTCTATTATAAGCAAACTAATTATATTATCAATAAACTATAAATAATATTTTATATAATGTGGACCTATTTACAAACTTACACAATCTAATCTCAAGTCTATATAAATTTATTTTTACTTTTTAGAAAATATATATATATATATATAATATTAATTATTTAGTTAAATCGAGCCTCGTGTTTACAAGCTCATCCATGAACACATTATAATGTTTGAGTTTGGTTCATTTTATAATTGAGCCTATACTTAAACTTGATCTTACCTTGTTTGCTAAATAAACGAACTTAAACAAGTTTTTTTTTTTTTTTCTTCTGTGATGTGCTCGAAATTTTCACAAACAATTTGATTCATTTTAATAGTGGGGCCTAAACTTTTTTTTTTTATTTGCCTAAATTTCAAAACTCACTCCCTAAGTTTTACTAGTTTTCATTTTAATCTTCTAAATTTGCATTTTGTCATTTCAATTCTATAAGTTTCAAAACTCCTCATTCAATCTCCTTTTAACTTATCATACACTATTTCCATTAAATTCTCAAAATGACGTGGTTTTGCCCTTAATTTAATATTTAAATTTATTTTATTATTTATTTTTTAATTTATAAAAAAATGTTAGTTCAAAAAGTCCACAAAATAAAATAAACAAAAAAAAAAAAAAAAGCCTATCTATACGGTGGTGTCATCTCTCCTCCACCGTAAAATCAAAAAACTCACCCCCAATTCCCTACCCTAACTTGAAAACTGAGAGAGAGAGAGAGAAAGAACCCAAAAATAATTCAGTCTTAGCAACTCCAAGGAGGTATTTCCAGGCTACTTCGGCCACTGCTCGGCGACTTTGGCCAAAACTTTTGATTGGGTAAGTTCACAAAATTTTTAAATGGATAAACTATTATTTTGGTCTCTAAATTTTACCAAAACACTACAAAAAAGAAGGGTTATAGCCACATTTATAAAACGTGGCTATAGTTTGTTTTTTGTCTTTAAACTTTAGCCTCTGTTTGAATATCAATAAAAAATGAAAATTATTTCACTATTCAGCTTATTTTTGGTAGTATTTGTGGACCTTACTATACTTTTTGGTACTATTCATGACCCCACTGTACTATTTCAACTAATTTTTACTTTTATCTACAGTATTTTTAATAATAAGTTTTTAGTTTCAACAAAATAAGCAATATCTAAACAGACCCTTAAAGCTTGTTTTTCGTCTATAAACTTTAAAAAGTTCATATTTCATCTCTAAACTTTGTAAATAAATTTTTCAATATTTTAAAGACAAATTTGGATTAAAATTTTTTTTCAACTGTTTAGAGATGAAAAACAAATTTTTGGTCAAATTTAAAAACATAAATAAAATATTTTTAATAATTTAAAAACGAAAAATAAAATTTTCAATAGTTTAGAAACAAAAAAAAAAAAAAAAAAAAAAAAAAAGAAAAAAAAAAAAGAAAAGAAGAAGAAGATCTTCTTACCGTTTATGAATGAAAAATATACTTTTAATAAACTTTAAAGGTCAAAATAATATTTTACTTTTTTTTTTAATTTTTAGAATGATGTGGCAAACAACATTTTGTATTTAATGACGTGGCTGATTTCTATTGGTCAGGAGTACAAGATCAGCATGCTGAGTTGTACTCCGACACTATTCTATAATTTCCGCTAAACTCATCCGCATAATCCCAAGGGAAGAGAGAGCTAGTGAAGTCTGCGACCTGCGGTACGAGAGGTGAGTGTTTTTTCCCAAGTTGTTGGTTTGTTTGTTGTTGGGTTTGGAATAAATTATATGATTTTTGTTGGGTTACCATAATCAATCAATCATGGTGGGAACTTTGACTGAAGTCTGAGAATTTGTTGTTAGCTACTAAATAAGAAACAGTATTCGTTGCTTAAAGCTATTTGACTTTGGCCTGGCTTGGAATTGGAATTGGAATTGGGTTTTCATTCTTTGTGTTTATTAGTGCTTCTTGGTGCTTTCTCTTTGAAATGGGGGTTTGGGTTGATTTTTGAGTTTTAGAATATTTGGTTTTTGCTTGATTGTTGAATTTAAGTACTGGTTTTTTTTTTTTTTTTTTTTTTTTTTTTTTTTTTTTGTGTTTTAGTTGATTTTAGGTTCTTTGTGTTCATTAAGTCTAGTGTGCAAGTGAATTCTGGTGCTTTTTTGTAATTTTTTATTTATGGGGATTGGGTTGATTTTTTATTTTTGTGATATTTGGTTTTTCTTCATTGATGAATTTAAGTTTTGGGTTGTGATTGTTGGAATTTTATCTCAAGACTGGGTTGTGAAATCTTTCTTTCTGTATATGTAGGTTGATACAAATTTTCTCTCTTTTTATTTAGACCTTCCTCTTTCTTTCTTATTTTGCATTATTGGTTGAAACTTGCTGCCTCATTGTAATCTGTAGATAAATGCATCTTTAATATTTGTTCTATATGAAGAGGGAGAAGGCTCTTTTTATGCCTTTATCATGTACGTTATGATCGGAAATTTTGATGTTATACTATCTCTATCATCCTTATTATTGCCTTTTATAAGTGATTTGTGTCAAGATTTGTTTTTAATTAATGATTCTTTAACATATATTATGAAGAATGATTATTGATATTTTTTCATTTATTTTTTAAAACAGATTCTACAAAACCCTCTCACTGATCCTGTGTACAATTTCGATCTTGACAACCTCTGTGATCTGATTGGATTAAAGTGATCCTGTAACCATGGCTGCTTTGGCCTTCACACCCCATATTCAAAGACCCCCAATCCCACCACTTTCAACACCCACCAAAGCTCCCAAATCCAGAACCAAAACCAGGGTCTCTCTCCAACCTTCCCCAACCTTCTCTGACCCCTTTGTTCTCCAACTGGCAGAAACCCTTGAAGACTCGCTCCCCTCTTCTTCTTCACCACCATTACCTCTCCAAAAGCTCAGAGACACCTCCTCTGAGGCCCTTCTATCAACCCCTTGGCCCTCCCGCAAAGACGAGCCCTTTCGTTTTACAGACACCTCCTTCATTAGACACTCCCAAATCCACCCAATTCCACGCCCTCCTCACTCCTCAGCTCTCTCAGGCATTTCGTCAAACACCCAGTTCCCCAATCTTGTTGTAGCCGATGGCTATGTAGTAAATTCAGTGAATTTGTCCGAATTGCCAAATGGGGTTTTTGTTGGGAGCATGTTGGAGCTCTCTGAAGTGAGTATTTTGAAAAGGGTGAGTGAATTTGTGAGTAATTCAGATTGTGGTGACTTGTTTTGGTCTATTAATGGGATTGGTGCACCAGATTTGACAGTAGTGTATGTTCCTGTGGGGTGTAAGGTAGAGAATCCTGTTTGTTTAAGGTACATTTCAGTTGAGGGTTGCGACGAGGGGTCGAATGAATTGCCTGTATCAAATCCAAGGGTGCTTGTGTTGGTGGAGAGGGGAGGGGAGATTGGTATAATCGAGGAGTTTTTGGGTAAGGATGGACAGAGTAGATATTGGGCGAATTCGGTTTTGGAAGTGATGGTTGGAGAAGGGGGAAAGGTTAGGCATTCTTATATTCAGAGGCAGTCTTTGAATGCTGCTCATATAAAGTGGACATCGGTTATGCAGGTGAGTTCTGTTTCTTGGCTTCTTCTTTTTTTCTTGTTCTTTTTTAAATTATTAAAAGTAGTCTGCAGAGCTCATCTGTAATATCTATTTAGGAATGAGAATGGTGTTCATTTCTATGCCATCATCTATTGTATTTTGTTTCTTAAGTCATTAAACATGGGGCAAAACATGGATCATCAAGATGTACATATCTTTGTTTATATATGATTGAAATTGTGGTCTGTTAAAATGACTAGTTATTAACGTGTTCTTGAAAAGCCTTCTCATATGATTCTGGATGGCTTAAAACTGATAATTTCTTTGAGGAATTATGATAGGTATTGCTATAAATGGTTGAAGTTCAAATGAGATTGTAATGTGCTTAGGGAAAAAAAATAATTCTAAGTTAGGGCTAAAACTATATCATCAAGGTCATTGAAAAGAAACTGCAATATTAATAGAAAGAAAAAGGATTTGGACAAAATAAGAACTCCATTTAAATTGGGTCATCAATAGTTGAGAAGCCATTGCATTGGATTTTTGAACTATTTCTCGGTGGCTATGCAAGCATGTGCTCTGATTTGTGCACGCTGGCAGGCCCTCAAACAAAATGGTCCTTTTAGCAAGCACACAAGTATTTCAATTATTTGCTTCTTTTCTTCGACAAAGTTTATTTGGCAATTGGCATGCAAAATCTCCTATTACAATTGAGCACTAGTTTGGACTACGGATTACATATATATATATATATATATATACATATATATACATATGTAGATTATTTCTTTCTTAAAGCTGCAAGCTATAGACCTCATTTCGTCTTTCTTCTTCACCCTGTTGTCCTCTTTCTTCTCCATGGCTAATTTGGGTTTTGTTGATGTAGCTGATACTTTCTTCTTTTAAGGATTCATAGGCCTCCTCATATTTGCTTCTATGAATAATTTGGGAGAAAAGAAATAGGTGGTTTCTTGTAGCTAGCATGCTACTTTGATTTAATTGGTTGAAATTTTCAAATTAAAAAATAAAATAAAATACAATACAATTAAAGATTCAGGAGGAATCCCTATAAATTATTACTATTGCGAGGGATTTATACGGTACTAAGCTATTATATGTTGTTAGATTCAAAGCAATGGCTTTTTGTTTAGTGTTGGTATTGGACTCAGTATTAGGCTAGTAATGAACTTTGAGATGACTCATCATTTGATATGCAGATTGTAACTAGATAAATAATTGAGGTGCTTCTGATATTCAGAATTGCAAAATGGGAATGTTAAAATCTATAATAATGAGAAGAACAAATTGAAGCAGTAGAACTTTTAGAACAAATGTATGATGCAGAAATATGAGATATACAATAATACTTTACTCAAGTATAAGAAAAAAGGGTCAAGGGCCTTGTAGCTCAACTAGCATCTCCTAATGTTTCCAACGGAGATATCTAAGTTTTGAATCCCCCCTCCGTCATTATATCTATTGAATTATCAAAAAATTTGTATAAGAAAAGTGGGGAAATGTTTTAGAGAGTTCGATCTATCTTGCCTGAAGGTGATGCAACAGAAGCAACAGTTGCACCAGAGGGTTCCTATTTCCTAAGCTCATGTAAAACCTGTTCTTTTGAGATCTCTGAAAAAATATATTCCTGGGAGCTTGTTCTTGTAATATATTTCTCAAGTGGAATCTCTTGAATTTTGATGGCTAAATTGTGTATTGTTTTTCTTTTTCTTTTTTTGGTTGAAGGGTTGGAGGTCTATCATACATCCCAAACCATTGAAGCCTCTTTTTTGGGTTGCTTCCATTTTGTGCTTTTAAGAGAGCTGGATGCAACTGTGTGAAATTGGTACTTGCATCATAAACTTTGTCCTTTTTAGTAGAAAATAGCGTCTTCTTTCATCTCATCTTTTTCTTGGATTGAATTTGCAATGACTTCCCAATCTGCTGTGCTCAGTTCTACTAGTGATTATGTGGGCTATTTAACATATGTCTTATTGCAAAAGATTTAAAAAGCTTAAACTTTAGCCTATTATAGGGACTACTAGGGAAATGCTACTACAAGTATTCAGCTCTGGTTTAAGAAAATTTGCATCCACTTCATTTCCTCCGCTGTCTCATTTTTAGTGCAGTTGATATTTATGAAACAACCCTGGAGTTGATTTTGTAAAAAATGACTATGCTATGCGGATATAGGTTTTGAAAGTGCGCACCTCCACAGATGTGGATACGGTTGATATTTATTAAAAAAAACATGTAGATGTAGGTTTCAACAGTGACTTTTGGCTTGATTTCCTAGATCATGATAGGACTGACCATACATGACTTGGGCATATCGTCCAACAAAGTTTGTAAGATCACTTAGTTGATTGTGCACCTTTCTTTATTTCATATCGTCTCATGTGCATGTGCATTTGTGAATGTGTGCTTTTGTCAATCTCTGGTTTATACTTGTGTGTTTGTTTGTTTTAGAGTTATTAGCGTTTTTCCATTACCTCAAATGTGCTTTTGGAGACATAATATTTTATTTCATGAGCATAATAGGATTTTAGCATAATATACTCCACAAGAATATTGGGCTATAAAATATAAATTTTCTACAAGATGCTACATGGGTATGGAGGAGTCTGCTTATAGACTTAGAAATCTTGCTAGGCAGTTTCTAAAGCATAAAATTGGGCAAGGAGGATGACCCTTGCTTCCTAGCATGATTTTGGAATTATATATGATGCTGGATGCATGCAAGATCTAATGCTTTGGTTGAGATTCAGGCCGAAGCTCCAGGTTAGTCTTGCTAAGAAAGATTCTGTGGAGTTGTCTGCTGCTAGGTCTGGTATTTTTAGTTGTGCTAAAACTGGGGAGGCAATA
The DNA here is from genome assembly GCF_040712315.1 of Castanea sativa. Lineage (NCBI taxonomy): Eukaryota > Viridiplantae > Streptophyta > Magnoliopsida > Fagales > Fagaceae > Castanea > Castanea sativa. Next base: position 6,307,226 of record NC_134022.1, read on the forward strand.
AAATTCTGAGCTCCCAGTTGATGGAGGTTGGTTTGGCATTCATCTAATATACCAAGACATTCTTTTATCTGCTGGTTTCCTATCAGAGATAGATTGACTGCCTTGGATAGACTATTGAAATGGGGTTATCAAGGTGACTATATGTGTGTTTTCTGTAGGGGCTGTGTAAAAACCAGGGATCACATCTTCTTTGAATGCTCTTTCCCCATGAGGATATGGCTCCAGATTGAAGGATTCTTTGGTTAAGAAGGCAGACATGGTCTGAAACCCTTCAATGGGGTGTTTGGGCTTGAATGGAAAGTGTCTAAAATCTGTAATCTGCTAAGTTGCTTGGGCTGCTGCAATGTAATTTGGTTCCAAAGAAATGTGAGAATATTTAATGAAATCATCATGACTAAGAAAGCATTTTTTTCCCCTCCAAATTGGTAAGATACACGCATCCAATGGGCCTTGAACCCATGACCTGACCTGCCAACCAATTATTACAGGAGAAGGAAGTTCCAGTTGAGATATTCATGCTTTCAAATGGGATGTAAAGGCTAGGATTTGTTACTGCAGGAAGTTTACATGCTGCTTACAGAACAAAATTCTTTGCAACTTGTGGGGCATTCCTTGCTCAGTGTTAAAAGGGTAGGTGGGGCAGATTTTGCTATAGGCTGGCCTTGGTTTTAGTTTTTTTTTTGCTGGCTTGTATTTTTGTTTGTTTTTTGCTTGTATGTAGCTGTGTTCCTGCAGTTTTTGTTGGCTTTGCCTATTAACTGATTGTTGTATGGATTGTTGTGATTTATTAAAGGTTTTGGTCATTCATAAATAAATAAATAAAAAGGAAGTATTTCAGCAACTAGTATTAATATTTTATTTAATGCTTGCTAGATATGTTGCATTCTAATCTTGGTAAACTTCATGTTTATGAATTTCTCTGTAGGGTGTGACTTGAACAATGAGTTCCCAACCTTTGTAAATATCTACTGCTTATGTCACAAGTCTGTCAATTTGTTAAGCCCATTATATGTATCTCTTATAAGAATTATGTACGATTTAATTTCTCCAGCAATGGTAGATCAGTAATTCTAAGTTGATTGTTTACAGGAAGCAGCTAGTACATACGAGCTTGTAGAGGTGAGCAGTGGTGGAAAATTGAGCCGACACAATGTCCATATTCAGCAATTGGGCCCAGAGACAGTGACTGAGTTATCATCGTTGCATTTGTCTGTCAGTGATCAAACACAAGATCTACATAGTAGACTAGTCATGGACCATCCACGAGGTTATTCTCGACAACTACACAAGTGCATTGTGGCTCATTCTCAAGGACAAGCTGTATTTGATGGGAATATAAAAGTCAACAGGTAATTCTGTTTTAAATGATTGCTTAAATTATAATGAGTGCTTTTTCGTTTTTTTTTTCCCCCCATAATTGTTGCTGCTATATGCTATTACATCCATAGTGGCAATCATATTTAGTTCATAACAAGTGACTGTTGTCGAGAGCTATTGCCCCTCATTGTCTACTAGAAGTCTAAAACCCTAAAACTCTATGGGTTATCTTTTTTCTTTTTTCTTTTTTAAATTGAAGTTGACACTAAAATAACAGCTAATTATGTTACTGACTGGAGTAGCTTTGTGATTTAATTCATGTATGATCTAATGCTTTCATATCCAATTATCAGGTGCTTGCTGATAGATACAGGCTAATATGTGGAGTCAATAAAATTAGAGTTAAACATGCTATATATCAATTTTATTCTTGTTGTATCACGCAGATATGCACAACAAACAGATGCAGGACAATTAACAAGGAGCCTGCTCCTTGAACCTCGTGCAACTGTGAATATCAAACCCAATCTCCAAATAATTGCTGATGATGTCAAATGTTCCCATGGAGCTGCAATAAGTGACTTAGAAGAAAGCCAACTCTTCTACTTCTTGGCACGTGGCATTAACTTAGAGACAGCTAGAAAAGCTCTTCTCTTCTCGTTTGGAGCCGAGGTGGTAGAACGGCTGCCTAACCCTGTCAGAAAGGAAGTTGAGAGTCATATTAGAGAATTGCTGGATCCTACACTTAAAGGATCCTCATAATGAGAGATAATAGATGCTACGGTTATGTGTATCTAAATTTTGTAATGATTATTTGTTACATTGTTTAAGAGCCTAGTCATTGAAATTCTAGAAATTTTTGTCCTTTGATTTGTATGTATTCTGCCTAATGCTCCATTTGGTTTCTAAGCAAGAGGAAGAGAGAAGAAAGAAAAAGAGTATTTGTTTATTTATTCAGACGCACAGTAGTGTTTGTTTATTTTTTTAAAGAAAAATAATAGTAATTTCATTCACTTGGTGGATATTGTACAATCAATAGCAGAATGGCTGCCTCTTTGGGAACAGTTTATTTAATTTTTTACTGAAAATTTTTTGTTGAAAATGTACTAAAATATACTTATACCTTGAAAATTTTGGAAAAATTGGAAAAATGATTGAAAAAGTGAGGTTTTAAAAAGTTGTACATAAAATCTTAAAGATAAATGCTGAAAATGATGCCAAATAGGTTCAGAGTCTAGTTGCTAAAGAATCTGCATCCTATTCCCAACCAAACTCTGATTGCAATGAAACATTTAGGAAAAATCAATCCCATTTTGGGATTTTGTGGTGTTAGAAGTTGGAACTTGTGATTTTGAACTATGAACTTTATCGTTTGTTCATATATTAGGAATTTGGTACTTATTAATTTTGCATTTCAAAAGTAACTGGTGTCAAATTTTACTTTATCTTATTCTTTGACATATATTATGACTGGTCTTTATTTTTTTCGTTTTCTTTTAACAGAAGGTATACTCAATCTGATTATATGATTCAATCTAATTTTAAGAATCAATCCACAAGACCCTATTATCAATATTATCTTTCCCAGGAGTCCGGTCATTTGCTTAAAAAAATAATCCAAGAGTCTGTATATTATATATGTCTAAAAATGTCACAGGACAGAGCACCAAGTATGTTTACCACTTTAAAAACAGAGCAAGTTAAGAAGCCACAGGATTTGTTCTAATACACGCAAAGCAAACGATATGGTCAATGGCAACTGATCTGATCAAATCTCAGTATTAACAGCAAAAATTGAAGCTAAAATTACCAGGCTCATCACATGTCATTAGGAACAATTCCTAAACTCTTCATTGCTGTCAATCTCATTTGCTGCCTTACTTGCCTTCCACTTTCTCTCACTCATCGAACTCGAATTCTCAACCTTCTCAATTTCACCTTCAACCCAAAACACAATGGAAACAAAAATATGAGTCATGTTGGGAACAAAATTAAAATTTACAAAATTTCCAAATTAGTATTAAAAAAAATTATACTATCTCACATTGTGGTGGGCCTATACATGAGGTGATGGGCTATTTTAAGAATATTTTGAAATTGTTGTGAACTTTTGTTATCTTCCTAGTTTTATTTGACTGATTCACAAGCAGGAATTTTAAGCCCAATAATAACGAACGAATAAAGTTTATGTCTATAAACTCTCCTTATATTTCTTTAGTAGATGTGAAGTTTGACAAATTCAATATTAGACTGCATTTTCTTATTTTATCCTCCATACTTGCAAAATTTCAAGAAAATTAAAGATCAATAACATGTCATTAATACCACCATATACCATTGGCGTGATGATCACTCTACTAGTATGAGTGTTTGTGAGATTTCGGGGTAAGGACCAGAGTTCAAGTCTTTAGAAAGGAGTTTCAAACACATATATACTTAAATTATGCTATAATAAATTTTTAAAAAAAAAAAAACTTGTTATCAATCAAATATTTAAATTTCAAGTTTTTAGTATTAAATTATGCATAAAAAATTAGTTTAGGGATCAAATACTAAATAATATACAAGTTAGACGAAATTTGACATGCATGTTAAGAACATAAGGAATATGCAACTTAAGAGCATCAACAACGAAAAGGGGAAATGCTAAATGTAAGAGTATTTTAGCATTCAGGCCCAAAATGCTCACTCCATTAGAACTTGTAAGATGTAACTATTGCAAAAAAAAAAAAAAAAAAAAAATTGTGCTACAATGCGATTCTAAATGTAGAATCGCACTGCAGCTTAATTGTAAAAACAAATTTTTTTTTTTTTAATTAGTTTGGTTCTTCTCTCTCCTCTCTCATTATTTCATAAATTTTCATTATCTTTCTCTCTCTTTCTTTCTGCTCTTTCTTCTTCAAAGGCATGGAGGCAATAACGTGGAGGCTCGATCAGCTTTTGTGGGACTCATCACACACACACACACATCACACAATCAATCAAATTGGGGCATCACATAAACCTTTGGAGTTTATTCTTTAATTAGTTTTGTTAAGAATGGTGCATATGCCTGCAACTTGATAATTATCAAAGTTTTTGTTAGTCCTAAAAAGTGTACAAATTTATTGTATTAACGTGAATTATCTATAATGGATTTTCTGCCTATGAGCTATGGCTTAACTGGACAGAGCTATGCAATGAGGTGGGGGGCCATTTTGAATTTTTTTTTTAAATATATATAATTATTTTAATATTTTCAAAATTTAGTCTACAAAAATAAGAGTTGGCCCCCCTAAATATTTGAATTAGACCAATGATGCTTTTATAAAAAATAATTAGTCTAATAGTTATAGAGATATAACTTTATTTTTGCAATTCTATTTTTTATTGTAAAATGTGTTTTTATTTATGTTAAATGTTTAATAAAGTTTGGTACTAAATATGTTTGAATTTATCTTTTTTCAACCTGTTATGTGACGATTAACAATTAATTGACTCATTAAAAAAAATCTTGTCATTAAAACTACACATGAAATGTCTCTTTAGTTACCACATAATAGGTTAGAGTAAGATAGTTTCAAATATGTTTGGAGCTTAACTTATTCCTCCAAATTTTGGATCATTCATATTTTTGAAAATTTCATTAGTTTAATTAAAATATTTTTTTACTTACTTTAGTATAAAATTTGATAATTTGTATTGAAAATGATAAAAATAAATTTTATTTTATAAAGGATTGCCATCAAACATAATTTTAATTGAAAATACTAAGCTTTTTTTTTGTTGGGTTTATATATATATATATATATATATATATATATATATATATATATATATATATATAACTTATCAAATAAAAAGTGTGTATATGTAATAAAAACGTGTGTGTATACATATATGTATGTTTGAGGTTGTCTTGATAAATACTCTATTAGTGTCACAACTTGACCTCCCAAACAAAAATTTCTGACTCCGCTCCTGCTTCTTCCATAATAATGAGATGGAGGTTCAGATTGTTGGTTCAAGAAACATTGGGATTTGGGTGTGTGCATAACTTGCTACTATTAAAAAATAATAATAAAAAAAACACTAATGGATTTTCTATTATTTCTTTAGCCTTCTCTCTGGTAAACTCCCGCCAAAGTGTAATTCGTCTTGTACTTGTATTTCTGCTTGGTTGTTACTGGTATGTTAATACTTTTCACAAAGTTTACTAGTTTCGTTAGTTATTCCAAATGAATCATCTTGTTTGCAGGTTCAAGGTTGGAGAAATGGGTGTTAAGCAAGCGGAACCGCGTTTGGAGCCTAAGAAGCATAGGCGAAAATCTCGTAAGAACATCAACCAGTCAATACTAGATGGGTTGGATGAGCATGATGATGACGACAACTTAGATATGGAAAATGATCCGATTCTGAGGGCAATGAAGGAAAATCAGTAGGAAGTTAACTGCTGTACATCTTATACTGTAAATTATAAATTTCTTAACCCTTTTTCTCTTGGTGGTTAAACTGAATTTACCAGTACAGGCTAGTGAGAGACTAATTAGATTTCACTTTCTGATTAACTGGGGGCAAAATCTTTTTTGATGGCAGTTAATCAGATTTGACATGTAGAGCTAATCAACTAATGCAATGTTCACCTTTTCATGCTGATCTTTAATGCAGATCTTGCATCTGTCCAGTTCGTTGTATATGCATCTTTAAAGCCTTCTATATTTTCATGAACCGTTCTTGAACAAGTCTTGTTTGCAAAATTTCATGAGTCCAATGTTATGTTCTCCATGGATTTTTAACCTTTTGTCTTTTGGGGATAACAATTGCTATAACAGTTGGGGGGTTGGCATGGGCAAATGCCACTTTTTAACGTCACAGGCAATTATTTAGCTCCCCCCCCCCCCCCCCCCCCCTTTTTTTTTTTGGTAGGGTGATTGGGAAATTTATTATTGGCCCAAAATGCAAAAAAAATGCATGGATTTGGGTCAATTGCAAAAACACCCCTAGGGTTTTAATTCTTTCTTAGAACTCTTTAAAGTTTCCATATCTACCATATTGACACGAATCAATTGGTGAATCTTCTTAATGTGGTCATATAATGGTCATGTGAATTTTCTGTCTCAAAAGAAAACAAAAGTTAAAAGAGAACAAAAGTTAGTCACATGTCAATTTGGCAAATATAAAAATCTTATAAAGTTATAAAGAAAAATTGAAATCCTAAAGAGTGTTTTTGCAATTTGCCCTTTCTTATTGTGTAACCATGGCATGTAATATCAATCTTACATGAAAGTATACTCCCCACAAGTGCGGAACCCCTTACCAAGCGTGGGAATTTCGCATCTAACCCCTTAGTTGAGGGGGGCAATGTGCAGTTATATCAAGATTTTTGGACACACTTGCCTAGGATGTGAACAAGGACTTTAGTATGGATCGATGAATTTCATTCTTGCATGCAGTTCTTTCACAGGAGTCTTCGAAATAAAAGAGAAAACTCTGTCATCTGCGGATTACTAAATAGTAAAATATACTCCTTTGTGTTTGCATTGTGAAAGTATACGTATTCTGTTTGCATTGTGAAAGTTGGTTTTCAGGGATGTTAAGCAACATTCGTGAAGCCAATTTGCTGTGCATATAGGACCTCAGGCTGCGATAAAGTCCTCAAATTGCTTTAACAGCTTAGCCAATAAAATCTCGAAAATTGTCCTGTTCATGGCTGGAAATCAAAACCTGATATCCAAGGCTTGCAGGTGAAGCTCCTGGAATGTTCTGAAGCTGGCTGATATATCATATATGTTGTTTTAATAATTTTAAACGTCTTCGTACATCACAACACCAGGTTTAATCCCTTTAAATGTTCCTCACCTTACAAGATACAGTTCTCTTTATTTCAATTTAGTGCTTTTGCCCTTTGAAAGTTGCTAATTCCAGGCCTCATCAATAGCTTAAGGTACCAAAAGAAGGGGAGGAGATAAGCCCTCCGCAATGATTCATGGCTTTACGCTCCATACATATTTTAGTGGTGAACAAGTGTAATGGTTATCTGCAGCCTTGGGTCCTGTGGAATCTAAGGTAGACAATGGATTGACTGATTCGGGGTAAGAAGAATGAGAGGAAGATCTGAATAAGCTTATGACTGGTTTTCTTATTGATATTCATCACTTAGAGCATCAATATTGGTGGTGCAAAAATTTAACAATTTGGTATAACAAAAAACTAATTTTATCTATTTTACTACCTCACTTTACAAAACACCTAACATCATGCATTCAACATAATAAAATAATATAAACAACTTAATAAATTTTTTTTTTTTGTTTGTTTAACATTTGAGCTACGGTGCACATGCAATCTTTGCATGTGCATTTTAGCTCAACAACAAAAAATTTTGGCTTTTCCTCCACAATAATATAAACAACCTAAAAATATATTGTTTTTTCGTTTAACATTTGAGCTATAGTGCATACGTAATCTTTGCATGTGCATTGTAGCTCAACAACCAAAAATTTTGGCTTTTCCTCTAATGATGCACCCCACTTTTGTTATACTTGGCTGGTAAATTTAGCATTTTAGCAATTTGCCTCCACCAATACTAGTGTTCTTAGAGCATTAGTATTGGTGGTGCTAATTATCTAAATTGTTATTTTTAGCATCATATACAAAAAGTGTGCAACATTGGTGGTGATATAGGTAAAAATTTTACCCACTCAGTTACGGTGTGCATCCATCTATGGCTAAAATCAAATAATATTTTTTATTCCCACCTCTTATTAAAAGAATATATATTTTTTCTCTTTCTTTTTTCTTCCATTTCACCCATTTCAGTCATTCTCTCATTCTCACCAAAAAAAAAACACACACACACACATGAAAGGTACCTGAAATTGGCGGCAAGGAGGAGGAGCCTTGAGAGAGAACAAATAAAATCCGAGTGCCTGAGCCTGAGTTTTACGCTGCAGCAAATATTTTGACTTTTGAAGGTACGATTGATTTGGGTTTTATAGTAACAAAAAATTGGGCCATTCAGTTTCTGATATGGGCCTCATAGTTTTTTTTTGGGCCCATTTCCTCTCGCTGAAATTCCTAAAGATAAGGACACTGACAGACAGAGTACTCTTCAGCATTTTTTTGTAGTGCTATCCTTTTTCTTTTTTTCTTTTTTTTTGGTGAACAGAAGCTTTATTAACGAACTAAGAGGAAAAAACAGCCTCAATACAAAGTTTGTTAAGATACACCCCATTGAGGTCATCTTCAAAAACATCAACTAAGTCCACAGGCGGACTGTCAAAAGTAGAAAAATCAGCATCTAAACAATAGCTCATCCTAGCAAGATTATCCGCACATCTATTCGCCTGCCGGAAGCAATGCTTAATACATATCTGCGGAATGAGAGATATCAAAAGCCTGCAATCCTTCAACAAAGGAGAAATGATGTTATTTACATAAGAAGGATTTCCTAAGGCATCTACAATAGCCTTGGCATCAAGCTCAATCTCAAGAAAAGTAATGTTTAGGTTGTTGCACAGAAGAAGCCCCTCCCTTAATCCCCACAGCTCAGCAGCAAAACTGCTTGTCATGCCAATACGCCTACTAAAACCAACAACCCATCTTCCTGCATCATCCCTCACTACCCCTCCACAACCTGCCAAGCCAATATTACCACAAGAGGAGCCATCTGTGTTGAGTTTCCACCAGCCTTGGATCGGCTTCTCCCATCTAATCCTCATCAAAGTCTTTCGGGTCAGCAGCCTAGGGGAGGCGCAATGAACAAACTCTAAGGCTTGATTCACTATCACCACAGCTAGCTTCGGGTTCCTGCTCTTCCCATCAAAAACCAAATTGTTCCTACTCTTCCACACATTCCAAATAGCAAAAGGAAAAACAACTCTCCAAGGTGGGTGAGAAGCACCTAAACTGGAATTAAGTTTACTATTTAACATCAGCCATTCCTGAAGGTTACTCCTCCAAAAGGCTTGATTGGAAGATAACACCCCCAACTGGTTCCACAAACCTCTTAACATAGGACAGTCCTTAAGGGCATGCAGAATACTTTCAGCTCCTTCCTGACATATTGGACATGTAGTATCCTGAATAACACCCCTCCTCTCGGGGCAAACCTTAACTCCAATGCTATTATGGATGCATTTCCAAGGAAAGGTTCTAATTCTAGGAAGAGTACCCACTTTCCAAATCCAGTTAGCGGAAATCGGTTCTGAGCATTCAGCCCCCATGGCAATCCGATAAGCACTTTTCAAATCGAAAGTGCCTTGCGGAGACCCCGACCAAGCCAACTTATCCCCAACTCTACTCAAAAGCGCCAGGGGGGTTGCTTGAATCAACCTTTTAACTCCTAAGGGAAGCTCAAAAGGGATCTTTTCCCAATCACAACCCGTATCCATCATAAAGTCTTTAACTTGTAAAAGGCTAGCCTCCCTAGTAATTGGACCCTGGATCAGCCCTCTAAGAAAGCCTTCATATGTCCAATTATTTTGCCACACATTAAGCCCACTATCCCTACCAACCAGCCACCTGCTACCCTTATTGAAAGTATCCATACCTTTCTTCATTGCAGCCCATATGGAAGAACAAGGAAGTCTATTGGCATTGGCAGCAAATCTTCTTCTCTAATTACAATATTTCAGCTGCAAAACTCGAGCCCAAGGGGCCTTCTTTTCAGTATGAAACCACCAATTAAGCTTTGAAAGGAGAGCTATATTCTTGCCCTTAGCTAATTGCAACCCAAGTCCCCCTTCCTCCTTAGACTTTATCACCTTATCCCATCCAACCCAATGCATTTTTTTGAGTGAATCCAACGATCCCCAAAGGAAGTTTCAGTTAACTCTATCTAGCCCATTCAAAATTCTTCCGGGCAAATGGGTACATTGCATGACATATGAAGGTATAGCAGCCAAGGAAGCTTGGATAAGAACAGCCCTCCCCGCCAAAGAAAGCATATTTGCCTTCCAACCCGGGAGTTTTTGTTTCACTCTATCAAGAATGAAATTGTAATCCTAAGATGAAGAGCCAGGATGCTTTAGGGGAAAACCAAGATACTTCCCCAAATAAGGTAGAAGCAAAACCAAGAATGTCACAAAGTGATTCCCTTGTGTCTCTATCCACATTTAGAGAGAAATAAACTCTTGACTTAGCTTCACTTACTGATTGACCAGATATTTCACAAAACTCATCAAGAACATCTCTTATAGCGGAACAATTAACCCAATCAGCTTTGGCAAAGAATATGAGATCGTCCGCAAAGAGAAGATGAGAGAATGCAGGACCACTTTGAGAGGCTTTAACTGGCTGCCATGTCTTCATATTGCACTTCTCTTCTATTAATTGGCCAAGAAACTCCATGCAAATGATGAAGAGGTAAGGGGAGAGCGGGTCACCCTACCTTATCCCTCTAGAGGGCCAAATCAGGTCTAAGGCTTCACCATTAAATAAGATGAAAGTGGAGACCGTCGACACACAACTCATTATGACATCTATGAGCTTTGTGGGAAGATTAATCCTAATAAGCATATCTTGGATAAAACCCCACTCAAGTTTATCATAAGCCTTCTCCAAATCTCTCTTCAATGCCATGTACCCCGTCTTCCCTTTCTTTCTCCCAAGGGAATAAATTATCTCCTGAGCAATGATGACATTATCAATACCTTTTCTACCCGACACAAAGGCCGTTTGTAAAGGGGATATAAGCATATCCAAGAAAGGTCTCAACCTTGCCACAATAATCTTGGTAACCATTTTATACACCGTGTTACATAGGCTAATAGGCTTGTAATTGCCCAAAGTCTCAGGACCTTGGATCTTAGGAATCAAGGCAATAAGGGTTCTATTCAAATGCTGGGGCATCTTCCCGCTGCTAAAAATCTGCTTGACCTCATCAATCACTGAGCCCCCCACTACCGGCCAAAAATTTTGGAAAAAGCCCACATGCAGCCCATCCGGACCCGAGGTCTTAAAAGGTTTTAAAGACCACAAAGCAGCCTTAATTTCTTCTTCAGTTACCTCCCCACTGATGCTCTCTCTTTCCCCATCCGAGAGTCTAGCCTGCCAATGCAATATGATAGGATCATCCCTTGAAGCAAACTCATGAGATATTGAGTATATCCCATTGAAACCACTTCTAATAAACTCTTTAACGTCACTTTCCTCATGCATCCACTCCCCCACTGCATTTTTTATTGCTATAATCTGATTCCTTTTCCTCCTCACTAACGTCGAAACGTGGTAGAAAGCTGTATTTCGATCACCCTGGATCATCCAATTCACCCGAGATTTTAATGCCCACAACTCCTCCTCCTGATTGAGCACAAGGTCTAGATCCCTAAGGAGATCCTCTTCCAACTTAAGGAGAAAGCTTGAAGGCTTGATAGCAATAGCCCTCTAAATACCATTAATCCTAGCCAGCAGGTTTTTCTTCCTTGTAAAAATATTCCCGAATTGATTTTTATTCCAATCCGTAACATTTCTGGTGAAACTATTAACGGCCTCTACTAGATTATTTGCACCTCCCCATGCTTGAGAAATAACGTCAGGGAAGGTTGGGTCCAACAACCAGCACGTTTGAAACCTAAAAGGCCTCTTCTTACCACCGCTTGAACCATGTTGCATCTCTAACAGAACAAGGCAATGGTCAGAATGATATCTTGGGAGATGGGTAACTCTTGCATCCGGGTATAACAAGCACCAACTAGGATTCACAAAGAACCTATCTATCCTCTCCTGAATCAAAGCTTGAATTTCCTTTCTATTAGTCCAAGTGTACCGAGGCCCCAAAAACCCGATATCTATCATATTGCATTTATCTAAACACTCCTTAAACAAGAGAGACCTGTTGACACTCACCGCTCTACCTCCAAATTTATCATCATTAACCAAAGGCTCATTAAAGTCCCCTGCTATAACCCAAGGCATGTTATGGAGGTCTGCTACGTTCATGAGATTCTTCCACAAAATGTGCCTTTCAGCACTCCTAGGACTAGCATACACAGCAGAGAAAAGCCAAATGACATTAGAAACTCGTACCTTAATCGTGATGTGGATTTCCTGTTCAGTGCTGGACAGATGGGAAACATCAACTCTGTCTGAATTCCACAGCACCCATAACCCACCAGCAAACCCAATTGCGTCAGTGCGGATAGCTCCATCAAACGGAAGTCTATCAATGATTTCCCTTGCTCTGTTACCTCCAACTCGGGTTTTCATTACCACCAAAATAGCTGGATTATGAAATTGCACCAGCTCCCTAACACGATTCTGAAAGGAGGGCTTCAGAGCGCCCCTACAGTTCCAAATGATGATATTCATGAGAAATTGATAGACTAGAGTTGGACATTCATCAACAAGAAGAAGCCCCAACATCTCCTCCTCATTCGAATTCCATCCAGTCCGCTTCAGGGTCTCCTTCAACTGACCCCCTCCTAGAAACAACGTGACCATGCGCTGCCACACACCCATTTCCATCTTTCGAAGAGCAGTGAGCAGATTGGAAATCACAGCTGGCTGGAAGACCATCACCTCCTCTGTCACATTCTTCTCTGTTAGCGGGAAGAAAATCTTCTAATCCTTCCTGACCTTTGTCCTGAACCAGCCCAAAAACCGTGTTGAGTTTGCTCGAATCTTGGCCAAACCGATCCCCAGAAAATCCACCGCTGCTTCCTCTATTTTTCTGACCGGTCTCAGCCCCAACGGTGGCAGCGAACTTAAAATTACCAACAACTGTCGGCTCTGAAACTCCATACCCAAACTCACTGCCTTTCAATTTTAGAGCACTCGGCTCCTTACTTTGCCCCACAGCAACAACACTCATGTTTTCCTCCCCAACGGCGCTAGATAGATAAGTTTTTTGTGCCCTTGCACACGCAAAATCTTTCATGCTCTTTACAGAATTAGGCTTCCTCTAACAAAGAGCTAACGCATTATGGGCTATGTCAAATTTAGGCTCTTTTAGTTTCAGATTTTGGGCCGAGTTTGGTTGGGCTTGGATAATTGCTTCTTTCCTTAGTTTTTGGACCACCTGCTCCACTTGGGCTTTATCCAAAATCCTCAAGGGAGATAACTTTCTCTTAGTCTCCCTAGTCGACCTGTTGGGACCAGCAGCCCTCTCCACACCATCCCATTCCCTTTTGTAAGCTTCCTGGAAACCGTTACTCCTACGATCAAAAGCTGGCCCTTGGTCAGGTAAGGACCCACCACTCCTCTGAACCTTTGTCTTATTCTTCCTATGAGCCACTACCAGCCATGGGCCATACGATCCTTCATGCACGTCCTCAAGTATGACATCATGCTCCTTATCGTTTGGCCCCACCTCCACCTCAGTGTTGTCAGCAACATGCACACCTTGTAAGCTTGCTCCTCTCTCGCCTGTACCTCCCATCTCCGCTTCCTCACACGGCAGCACCAGTCTAACAACATACGGACAGGTCTCTCTTCTATGTCCCATTCTGCCACACTCAAAACATAATTTATGGATACCTTCATATGTAACCATTTGTTGAAGCTTTCCTATCATAACCGTAGTGATAAGTGGCTTATCCACATCAACCTGAATACACAACCTTGCAAACTTGCCTCCAGTTTCATTTGTAGTGAAAGTATCAATCCTTAAAACATTGCCAATAGCCTTCCCGATGTGCTGGAGTGCCTTAGCATTGTAGTATTCAATTGGTAACTCACTAAGTCTTATCCAGACTGCAATAGAAGACACATTGGCTAACGCAGGTTTGAAGTCTGGTTCCCATGGTCTGAGCGAGAGGAAATGCTCTCCTATAAACCAAGGACCTTTCTTCAGAACATTTTCAAAATCTTCTCTCAATGACAGCCTTATGAGGAAGAAACCATGTCCTAAGTCTACAACATCCAATCGCCCTGCTGGCTTCCACAAAGACAATAGCTTAGCTTGAAGGAAATTAAATCCTACAACTCTGCCATACACCTTCACAATCAAAGCCCTCGCCCATGGTCTCCTAATCTCCTATTTGAACTCCTTCGAAAACTTCACAGCTACCATACCTTGCCGAAGCGTTTCCACTTCTTCATCTGACTCGGCATCGTCATCCATGAGCTCCTCAAAGCTAAATGCCTGCATGTATGCACCTAGTATTTCGCCCATAAGTTTTTCTTTAAAGGAACCATTTTGGTTACTAGACCCCCCAGGGAAGCTAGGAGATGAGGAACCTGAGCTTTGGCCATCACAGTAGCCAGCATGATAAACATTTTTAACTTTCTTATTGCTGCGGGCAAGTTCCTCTTGTTCTTCACAGGAGAGGGAGCGTTCCATTCTCTCGGTTGTCACCTTTGGGTCATCATTGTTTACTTAAGGCTTCACTGCTTTTCTAAGTACCAAAAGGCACATATAGACATTCCACATCCTCCTATTAGATGCCTCATGATACCATCTTCTTACTAAACGACTCAATATCATTGAAAGCACAGCTTAAAGGGGGGCATTTCCTTTTGGAGAGTCAGACGCCCTATATTACACATGCATTTAGTGGATCCTAAATCCATAACCTAACCCTTCTCTATATTTGGCCATTTGCGTTAGAGCTCACTGGCAAGTTAAGACTCCCTATCAATAATTTACCAAGCTTCAATTTCAACAACAACAGAGCCTTGGTCCCCAATTTTGTGGGGTCAGCTATGCATCCTCAATAGATTAGTTAGGTTTAGTCACATATGTTATTGATAACAAACCCCAACATCCAAAGTCCATATTGAAAAATGAGTAGTCATATAAAATGTTATAACATGAAACCAACACAAATTAATTCAATAAGAGCCCATCATCATATTTCAACTACAATGGTGATCAAATCTTCAACGCCAGCTCGATCACACACATCACCATTCACATAGATATATCATCACTTGAGCAAATTTAAATTTTTCTCAGAAATTTGACTAAGAGGAAGGCAAAATAAAAAAGAGAAATAGTAGTAAATCAGCAAACATAAAAGACTAGCAAAGCTGATCAAAACCAAGAAAAGAAAATTCTTTCTACCCATTGTCTAAAGGTCCAAAATTCAGGGCAATCAAGTACACTGCATCATCCATATCAGGAAGGAAAAATAAACGCACAAAAATATCGATTTTTCAACCCCTGGCAAATTTGCTTATTTATACTAAGATAGATCAGTCGAACTGACCTACTTCTTAGTGGGTTTCTTCTTCGAACTCACGGCCTGCTGCTGTTGCGGCTTGGGATGCTTCTCGGCCACGCTGGGGTCCAACCACTTGAGCGGGTGGCGATTGAAAAAAGGCCAATTGGGGACTGTCACCAATGTGGTGAGAAACACACCGCCAGCGTATATTAGCATCATCATCTGGAAAGATCCCAATACATAGCCAGTCCCGAAAGAAACAGCAGCGAATGCCAATAGCAAAATCTGCACCAGCTGCTCCGCTAGCTTTTGCCCTTGCCAATCCATCTAAAACACAATCCACAAACAAGTTCAATTTTTCAATCAGAATTTATCAAATTTATGGAAACTTAACCCTAGATCATCAATCCAATCGATGAAACACCTAAAACTAAATAAATTTTTTAAGATAATAAATTGGAATTTGAAACCCTAGGTACCTGTTTGGTTACCGAGAAAAGGGACGGAAAATAAAGTTGAAGCCTTTGTGTTAAAAATGGCTCCACTTTAGTCGTTCAATAGTGGAAAACGTCAAAATTGAGTTAATTTTTCATTTCAACAGAACCAAACAAAGGATATGTAAAGAAAGATCGATTTCCCATGAACCAAACAGAAGCTAAATTACTCAGAAATGGTGGGAATTTATGAGTTTGGTATTAGGAAAAAGATTAACAAGACAAAGCCCTAATCCCAAGAAAAGAGAGAGGGAGAGAGAGATGTACCAGAGTGAGAATGTGAAGAATACAATTGTGTGAATGAGGAAGAGAATGGAGTATTTTATAGTTTCGGAAACTACTTTTATAGTGTAATATTTGGGGATTTGGTAACCTCAGGCTCAGGATTTATCATCAATCAAAAACGAGTTGAAACGCTTTTCTTTCTTTCTTTCTTTCTAGTCGAGTTTTTAAAACAACAATCGAAGGGTCGGAATAAGCATTTCCTGTTTCCATATGCCTAAAAATAAATAAAATTGGGTCAAATTATTTTTATTTATTTTTAATTAAATCTAAGTACTACTTATAATAAATAATTGAAACATAATCAAACATTATAACTACCCAATTGTCGTGATAATTCATAAGGTTGCAATCACTGAAAATATAACATTATAAATTGATTTACATCACATAAGTTGTAACTATTCAAAAAATTATTAAAAAACCAAAATACCCCTTACTTTGTTATTGATAATCTAGTTTTGTGTAAATAAATTTTTTAACAACCATCACAACATCAGTACAATTTTTTTTTTTTTTTTAAAGAAAATTTTTTTCAACTAACCCACCATCAAAATTGCAGCACAGATCAGAGTCTGAAGAGGATACTTACTTCAAGTAGATTAGAGGAGGCTTGTGGAGTTTGAGAGACTGTGAGTGCAATGAAAACTTTGAATACTGTGGAACCCCTGAGAATTTTCTGAAACAAAAGCCCAAGCCCATAAATATTGACCCAAATAAACTCAACTAAGACTAACGTTGGCATCTTAGTTTTTTTTTTTTTTTTTTTTTTTTTTTTTGAGAAACTACGTTGGCATCTTAGTTGAGTTTCTTTGCCCTTCAAGTCTTTGAAGAACTATTTTCTATTTTCAAAACTGAAAATAACAAAATGAATAAATAAGTTTGTTTAAAGCGTTTGAATGTAAGTTTGGATTATTTTTTGCTAAAATTTACTAATTAAAAGTTGACAAAAATACAATTGTACCTAAAAATAGTGATGCTTTAAAAATCAATATAGAAAATAAGTAACTAAGTTAGAATGCAAAAAGAAACCAGCTAATCAGAACTCAAATTATACTTTAAAAAAAAAAAAACAAATTATAAACCAGTACTCAAAAATATTTGTGTATTACAGTTTTTAGAAAACACCAAAATGATGTTTTTAAGGGTATTTTCTATTTTGTGTTTTCACAGTTGCAAACTTTTTGAATAGTGATACCCCCCCCCCCCCTTTTTTTTTTTTTGTTGTCTTTCTACCGACCCACCCAAACCTCCTTAAAAATATATATATTATTTTCTTCCTCTGCAAGTGGAACTTCCACTTTGTGGAAGAAAGTGGAGCTTAATTCAGGTGCGTTAATGGCATGAAGCGTGGCCAATGGTGGCAACTTGAGATTTGAAAGGTAGTAGCAACATCAACTTGAATGTGATCTTGATTTAGTGATGTGGCGTCATCGTAAAGGTGACGTGGATGTTGGGTTTCTTGGCTGACAACTTTGGAGTTGATTGAGTGTGATTTCTTAATTGATTTTTATTTTATTTTTTAAAACATGTTCTTAATTGATGTTGGCAAAAGTTAAGTGAGTAAAGGTGCTATAATTGAGCTTGAGTCTAGTATTTTGACGCATTGAATTCAATACAATAGGAATAAATGATTAATTTTAAACACTTGTGTTTATTCAGTGCTTTAGAGCACTCAACAAAAGTAAATAGAGTTAGTTGGTTTTGGTCATTATATATGATTTAAGGGTTTGGGTTGGTTTGGTTATTGTATATGATTTAGGAGTTTGGGTCATTCTTGACTAGGCATGAGTTCAATCTCATATAGGGGTTCATGAGTTTGATTTGGGCAATGAGCCTCGACTTGGTTTTGGGTGTAGATTTGGTTTTGGGGTGTAGTTTGTTGGAAAAATAGCATGGAGCGAATAAGAAATTAATGTTTTTATATTCACTTAAAGATGTTCTTAAAAGTGGTAAAAATCCTGAGTCCCACATAAAAAATGAAATAGATAATATATGAGTTTATAGGCTCATGGGTTGGACATTGGGTTGGACTTTTGGTATATGTGGACTGGGCCTACATGTCCAAATAATAATATTTTATTATTTTAATTTTTTGAGTCAGTTAGTCTGTGCACATCAGTTATTACTGAAACAGAGTATCTATTCAGTAATGTATAATTTTGCATAGTCTCTCATTCACAAAAAACTACTTTTCAGAAAAAACTCTCCAATGAGAATTTTTGTGCATTCATATTGTGTCAAAGAGAGAGCAAGAGACATTGAGTAGTTCGCAAAGCACGACCTTGGGTGTTTCGTTTTCGTGCTGTAAATCATTTTATCCTGGAAGGCAGACGTCCGTGAGTCTCAAAGCACCACCGTGTGTCAAACACAAGATTTAATCTGATTTGTTCATCATTCACGCATCTGGTTTGTGACTTTTTAATTATTTGTAGATTTCTTTATATATATATATATATATATATATATATATATATATATATATGTATATATATATTCAGTGTTTTTTTGTTATTGTTGCCTTGTACATATTTTGTGTTATTGTTTTTTCATAGATCTGTGTTGTATTCCTTTTGCTTTATCACAAAAATAAATTATTGATATATACCCAACATAGTTTTGGTTGGGGGTTCACTTTAGGCACATGAGTTTGACTAGGCAATTTGTAATATAAAACTATAAAAGGTAAATCGATTTTTGTTACGAATTATTCTCCCTATGTTGGAATAATAATTTTATGAATGTGTTATTCTTTTTTATTTATTTATAATTCCTGTAGTAATTTTATGACTAGGCGATTTCTAATCCCACATCGCAAACATCTAAGAAAGTTTGCTTCTTTATAACAATCCTATTCAATTAAATACAATGTGTTCGTAAAAAGGAGAGATGGTTGGCATCTCCCCTGACAGGGACGGGAACGGCTTTCAAGCTTACCTGTTACCTACACATCCGGTTAAGGCTTCCCACCCTTTGGGGTGGATCAATAACCCAATTTTTTTTTTTCGGGTCATAATTTTTTATCTTTTTTGGGTCATAAATTTAGGGTGCCTTCAATTCGGATAAGGTGAAAAATATCCTCAAATCTATGTTAAACTAAAAGGGGGATTTTTTTTTTCTTAAACCCTGTCTCTCTCTCTCTCTCTCATGGCTACTTCTCTGTCTTCAGTTCTGGATGTCCATTTTACAGTCCATCTCTCAGTCTCAGACACAAAGAAACCCAATATTATCTTCAACTCTCCATTCAGACAATACACAACAACCAAAAGAGGATTTACCATTTTGTGTAACTCTTCCAAGTCTTCCCCAAAACCCTCTCCAGAACCAACCCAGAAAAACCCAAATTTATCTGACCAACTCAGGCCTCTATCAACAACCACTCTCCCTAAACCCACCACTCACCAAAACCAGCTTTTGTCCAAGCCTAAGTCCACTTGGGTCAACCCCACCAAGCCCAAACGCTCTGTGCTCTCCCTTCAGAGGCACAAACGCTCTTCTTACTCATACAACCCTCAGGTCAGAGAACTCAAGCTCTTTGCCCACAGGCTCAATGACTGTGACAACTCTGAAGCTGCTTTCTTGTCTGTTCTTCAAGAAATCCCACATCCACCCACTAGAGAAAATGCACTTTTGATACTCAACAGCTTGAGGCCATGGCAGAAAGCTCGCCTGTTCTTGAAATGGATCAAGACCCAGAATTTGTTTCCCTTGGAAACTATATTCTACAATGTCACAATGAAGTCTTTGAAGTATGGGAGGCAGTTTGAGCTCATAGAGGAGCTTGCACGTGAGATGATAAACAATCAGATTGAGCTTGATAATATCACATACTGCACCCTTATTACTTGTGCCAAAAAGTGTAACCATTTTGATAAAGCTGTGGAGTGGTTTGAGAGGATGTATAAAACAAGTTTGATGCCTGATGAGGTGACGTACTCTGCTATTCTAGATGTGTATGCCAGATTGGGCAAGGTTGAGGAAGTGTTGAATCTGTATGAGAGAGCAAGGGGTAGTGGGTGGAAACCTGACCCCATTGCATTCTCTGTGTTAGGGAGGATGTTTGGTGAAGCTGGGGACTACGATGGTATTAGGTATGTCTTGCAAGAGATGAAGTCTCTTGATGTGCAGCCTAATTTGGTTGTGTATAATACATTGTTAGAGGCAATGGGTAAGGCTGGAAAGCCTGGTTTAGCTAGGAGTTTATTCCAGGAAATGGTGGAATCAGGGTTGACCCCGAATGAGAAAACGTTGACTGTACTTGTTAAGATTTATGGCAAGGCTAGGTGGTCTCGAGATGCTTTGGAATTGTGGAAACAAATGAGTTCGAAAGGTTGGCCGATGGATTTGATATTGTATAATACGTTGTTGAATATGTGTGCAGACCTTGCATTGGAGGCAGAGGCTGAGAGGCTGTTTGAGGACATGAAGGGGTCGGAGCGGTGTAGGCCAGATAGTTGGAGCTATACGGCAATGCTTAATATATATGGGAGTGGAGGGAATGTTGACAAAGCAGTGGAGTTGTTTGAAGAAATGTCTGAGTCAGGTGTTAAGCTCAATGTGATGGGGTGCACTTGTTTGATTCAGTGCTTAGGAAAGGCTAAGAGAATTGAAGACTTGGTTAGAGTTTTTGGTGTTTCGATTAAAAGAGGGGTCAAGCCAGATGATAGGCTTTGCGGATGCTTGCTATCTGTTGTGTCCTTGTGTGAGGAAAGTGAAGATGTTGATAAGGTCCTTGCTTGTTTGCAGCAAGCTAACCCAAAGTTGTTTGCCTTTGTGAAATTGGCAACAGAGGAAAAAACTAGTTTTGAAACTTTCAAGGAAGAGTTTAGGGGTATTCTCAGTGAAACTGCAGTCGAAGCACGGAGACCCTTCTGTAATTGCTTGATTGATATTTGTCGAAACAGAAAGCTTCATGAGAGAGCTCATGAATTGCTTTACTTAGGAACCCTATATGGGTTATACCCAGGTTTACACAACAAGACTGTACATGAGTGGTGCTTGGATGTTCGGTCATTGTCTGTTGGTGCAGCTCATACTGCACTGGAAGAGTGGATGGGGACTCTTTCCAAAATTGTTCAGCACAAAGAGGAATTGCCAGAGATGTTTTCGGCTCAAACAGGTTCAGGAACCCACAAATTCTCTCAAGGACTAGCCAATTCCTTTGCTTCTCATGTGAAGAAACTTGCAGCACCGTTTAGACAGAGTGAACAGAAAGTTGGTTGCTTTGTTGCAACTCGAGAAGATGTAGTATCTTGGGTGCAGTCAAGGCTTGCATCCTCTGCGGCTACAGCATAATTGATGAACCAAGTGTAATTACAAAGGCAATAGTTTTCACTTTTCATCATTGCTTTTTTCTTTTTTAGTCTTTTAAATATCATGGCATAAATATGTTGATAGATGTCATCCGTATTTGTTACATTAAATTGCACACTTTATTCTGCTTTAGATTTTTGAAATGTAACATTGATCTTGATATCAAAACAGAGAGGACTCTTTAATTGGCTTTGGTTGCAGTGAGAATACCCTCAATAATTATTGTTCTTCAAGCTGCAGCGCAAAGTAGTTTTGCTTTGGCACTGAAGATTATGAAAAATGTATTTTTCTACTCGTTTGGATGATAGTTTCCGTACAGGGTCAATCCAGCTTTATTTGTAAAGATAACACATTTTCTTTTTCTAGATTTATGTTGCCATCCAAGCAAATGGACCAAGATATGAAACTACTTCCTATCGCAGAGTACGTAGCTATTTGGTTTTCTTGGGGTTAATTGCACTCATGAACAAAGTTACCTATACACCAACTCGTTTCCCTTGTTGGTAGGCTTGGGATTATTCTTCCTTTCCCCATTGCTCTTTCACAGCTGATTTATGAACATGCTTTCTTTTGGAAAAATTGTGCTCAAAAGTGATTCTGCATTCTATTTCTACGGCTAAGCTACGCAAGGATTTGAAATAAATTTCCAACTCTTTTACCTGCAGTGGTGAAAATACCACTTCAAAATTACAGATGCTCATTTTGGATAAGGGAATGCTCAAGTTCAGTAAGTAAATTTGTAACCCCACCAATTTACAACCACATTTTCTTAGCTCTGAACAAAAAAGGGATGAGAAGCACAAATGAATGGAAAGAGCCTCCACCTATGCAAAATTTCTATTTTTTTCTTTTTAACCAAAAAAAAAAAAAGTCTAAAATCTTAAAAACAAGAAGATTTCTTTTCTTTTTCCCTACAAGAGCATTTCCCTACAACCCCAATCTACAAATTCCCATTTTCATCCTCAAAACCAATTTTTTTTGGCATCTAGTCGAAACCTTGATTATCTAAGATTAGCCTTTTTGCCATTATCTGCCAGGGTTCCTCTATAAGCTGTATTCTTATGCTGTGCAACAAAAAATACTAATGAGACCCAAGAAAAATGGGTCATTTACTTCTGATACCGCTTGCGAGTAGCTCAAGTTGAAAATTGAAACTGCTACTTCACTTGTATAAAGATCGCTTGTTTATGAAGGTTTCAGAGGTACTTTCCTGATGACTTCCAAATTCTTCCTTCAAGTGATACAACCATAACAGTAACATCATCATGATACTTTCTGCGATCTCCTTGCGGGATGTCCAATAATTCATGGAAGTCCATTCCTGCAAACAATACCACTTCAAATTTAACATTTGCAAGCCCACAAAATAGAAGTAGAATAGCAATGGATTAAGTTGAAATTGATGGGGCCAAATGAACACAAACTGAATGAAGTAACTATCCTAGATTGAGCTGACAATTTATTTCATAAGAGATATTTCTCTCTCCATTTAAAGAATCCAACAGACTACCAAGATAGCTGCAGATGCTACTGTTTCCCCTCCATTCAAGAATAAAGTAAGTGAAGTCAAGCCCCAAGCTGGTAGAGGAGAAGAAAAATGAGACAGATAAAGACGTTTAGCTCTTATCTTATTTTGGTAGCTACTATTTATGTGGGGAAAAAATAATTGGGCCCTGATATGGGTACATTTCCTAACCCATTTGTCTTAAAGAACCTCTAACATAAAACAGCACAAGAGAGACCAGTAACCACTAAAAGCATGTTTCCTACCTTACCAAAAAAAAATGTGTATGTTTCCTTCAAATGAGTTTCTTCTTATTTTGCAAAAAAAGGGAAGGGGGATGAACTCCAAGCACATGTATTTCTCAAAAGGGTTAAATAAGTTATAATTTCACTTAATCTTTTCGGTAAATAAAGAAAATTTTATAAATAAAAATAAGAGGGAGCAACTTAGGTACAGGCTGTATACTAAAGATTCTATCTTCAGAGATTTCAACCTTCCTTCAATCTTTTTAACAATGTTTTTAGCAAACTTTTAATATTGTAGAGAAATGTTTTTACCAAACTTGACAAGTCAAAAACTCTCTTTCTCCGTTCTAGTGAAAAATAAAATAATAATAATAATAATAACAACAACATAAAAGTACTTTTACTTTTTTATGGTATGATTAAAAATACAGATCCTCAAATTAACAGATCAGAATGATGATTTTGACCCTGATAAAATAAAATCCCTTGCAGCATAAATATTTGTTCATCAAATTTGATCCTAGGATGTCAGGCACAATTTATGATGGTAGGCCATAGCCAATTAGCCCTGATGCCCACTCTGATATCCAAAGTGGTAAGAACTGAGACTGACAAGGTTTCCATTCCAAAAAAATAAAAACAAAGACTGCCACAGCTTGAAAACTTTATGCAAACATGCAACTACACATAAAAGTATCCACTTAATTTGCAAGTATTTCCAATAAGAGAATCGCAAGTTAGGGTTAAGGCTTTAGTAGAGTTGTAAAAAGTCTTAATTTTGATATCCCACAATTTTTCTAATTATGCTTGCATCATTTGAGAAACCAGTTCTACATAATACATAATACATAATATATATATATTTGTGTGTGTGTGTGAATGAGTGTATTTATACACATTATGTATCCACACAGAGAGAAATACAGTTTACAAAGGCAAAATGATAATATCAAGATCAGTTTAGTTACTTCCCATGGAGAAGTACATGACCTGATCAGTGTCTTCCTAGACTAGAAACTTAAGTTGGGATTAAGGAGTAATTGAGTTGAGGTGAGTTGTAGTCTTATGCTGACATCACGTAATTTTTGTACTAATTCTTCCATCAATTCAGAAACGACATCTACAAATCATATATGGAGAACAGTGTGCATTATAAATGACATGATATCAAACAGTAGGAGAATGACTATTTACCAGCTTTCTTGGCAGCGCGGTAAAGAAGCTCCTCTATCAAATGTTGTGCAGGATCTCCATCAGGGAACTTCTCCATGAAACTCTCAACTTGCGAAACCACTTCCTGATTACTCAGATACTGATACAGACCATCAGATGAGAGAACTAAGAACTGGTCTCTAGGACAGAGTCTATGGTGGCGAAGAGAAGGCAAGCAGGATATGTAAGGTGCAGTGCCAATGTACTCGTTCCTAAACATTTCCAGCAGTGCATCATTCCATCTGGGCTGCACGAACATGGTTGTTGCATTATTATGTTAGTCTATATTCCTATAACATATGATGCATCCCAAAAAAAAACACCATACATGGAAAGCTTCATACAGTAGACAAAGCACAAAAACATAATTCTGATGGCAGTACTTGTAAGTTAGTACGCTTATACCACAAGGAAAATAACTTCTAATTTAATTTAATTGTATCATGAAATGCATAATTTTTCATGTGGAATGCACACAATGGATACATGCATAAGTAAGCCTGACCTCGTAAAACTTAAAGCAATTAAATCCCATTAATCAATAAACAGACTAGAGGACAAGCTTGCTAAAGATGGGTCACTCCACAAACAAAACAAGTTTGTTTCACACCACAACCTATCAGAAGATGTGGAAAACATCATGCATGAATAGCAGAACATATTCAGGAATAATTTCTGACACACTTTTTTGCATTCATACATTTTTTTATCTTCCATGCTCCATACCCATCTCCCCAAACCCCCACTCAAACCCACCTCCATGACAAGGAAAAAATTAATAGGTTCTTCATTCACATCATTCAATGATATTTAACACCTTGTCTTATTAAGAAATGCAAAAAAATGTCCAAAATGAAGTCCATCTTACTTAAAATATATATATTTTTTTTTCAAAGATCAAAAAAATTATTATCATTACACAAAGACTACAACTAAAAAGATGTAAACCGTTTGCATGTACTCAATTGAAAGAGTTTACCCTTCAAGGCTTTTATTCAACCTACTCAAGAGAAAAGGCGTGTGTGTGTGCCAATTAGCTGAATCTGTTTTAATTTTATTTCATACCAATAGTAGACTTATGGCCCATAAATTGCTTACATTTCCCTCTTTTGTAGAACCAAGTCTCATTTAGATGCCATGATGACCTCTAAAATGATGAATATTCAGTCATCTTTAAAATAAAAAAAAATCTGAGGAAGTACCAATCATTAACTGTTTGATGTTTCTATGACAACAGTGTGATGAGTTCTTGTACAATAGAATTAGTTTAGAAGGAAAAATTCTCAAGAAAAATTATGAGGAAGAACAATAAAGAGAACCTGTTTCAGAGATCCTGCCCCAAACGCTCTGGTGACCTTGAGACGACCTTTTACTCTATCATTGACAATGCACTGTTTATCATCTGGGTGCTCATTCTTGATTCTTATGACTTCCTGCACATTGAAGACAGTACTTTTTAGCAAATCTGAGCAACTACACATCAATCACATGACCAGGATGCTTAAGAAGACTAATACCAACCATAAGTACCAAAAAGGAAAACAACTAAACAGTCATCATTAATAAGAGAAAAATATGAGCGTGCAAGTGCACACATGGGTGTGACACAATTATCAAGTGTCTCAAAGCTCATGAAGGAACCAAAGTAATGGCTGACATGAATGTACAAAAGTATGGAAATCTGCAAAAAGCACAGGGCTGTCTCAATAATTGAAAACACTCCCATTGCTAAAACAGTCATGCATTAGGTCTGTACGAATTAGTATTGAGAAAAAGATAGAAGATGCTGTAAAATTTATCCCCCAAAAGACAGAACATATCTTAAAGACAACTTGTGAAGCAAAAAGAAGATAGGGAGTGAAAATTAACAACACAACCACCCCCCCCCCCCTTTTTTCCTTTAAAAAAAAAAACAGAATAAGAATAAGAAAGAGTAAAAATGCAACATTAGTAGCTTGCATATTTGCCCACGTAAATATGTATCATTCTTCTGAAAAAATGTATCAGCTAGAAGGCAAATGCACTGAAAGAAGATTCAGGCGGTTCAGCACAGAATAGCATAAACTTAAAAATGCGACAAGGTCTCTGAGTTCAGCAATTTTGATCTGATTGAAGCACAGAGAGGCAAACAAAGTTGTGCCAAACTAGAACTGATTAAACTCTTAAGCTAAGGTACAAGAAAAGCTCAATGAGATTGAAACTTCTCCTTGAAAAAGGCTGAGTCTCCAGGAAATGATCAGTTTTAAGCTATGCAATCCTGCTTGATCACTTCCTCAAAAGACATAGCTACAACCAAAAAGTTCTAAAACCATACAAAACCACATAAAGAAAGATCTAAAGAGAGTAAAAAAAGTTCGGCAGATCTTAAGAAACTACCAAAATATGTACATCATAGAGAATTTGACAAGGAATGATTTGCACACATAAATGCATCAAGTAGACATCAAGAAAGGTAACATCTGAATCCAAGATGATTTGATATGAAAAAAATGAAAAAGAAACTGATGAGGAAGCTTCTGCACATCTTCCTTGTTCACTTGCAAATAAAGGGTTTAGTGACAGCATGTGTCAAGACAAATGACAAAATGGGAAGTAAAGAAGGAACAAAGGAAAAGGAAGCTTCCTCATATCACCACTAAAAGACAACTAATAAAACACCAAATACAAGTCATTAATCTATAAGTTCAATATCTTTTTATTATTATTAGTGATACGGATTTCACTGCCCTTTAAGATGACATTGGAAGTTTTAGGACTACAGACATGTACAATTCTTCACTTTCATATATTCGCTTTAAAGGCAATAGAAAGGTTCTAGGTGGCAATTTCTAAGGTTCAGATTGAAGGCCATCATAAGAGAATTATAAATTATGAGGAATCACAATGAATCCATTTCGACCATATGCACTGCAGGCAGTATTTTGCACAACTTAAACATAGTAAGCACCTTATCAGGTTGACCTTTCTTTTCTCTCAGAGTCTATGCATTGAGGAAATACAGCACAAAATCTTAGAATACCTAATATGCATATTACTAAGACAGTAGAATGCACAATTAAGTGAGAAAATAATTATTTGGCCATATTAATCAAAGAAGATAAAACTGGCAACACGCAATTATGATTGCCAAAGATCTGAAATGGCAACAAATGCAGGTCAAACTTTTATTTCCTTTTTAAGCATCTAAATCTATATTTGCCAATAAGTTGAATTCAAAATAGTAATAAAAAGAGATTGACCTCTTAGATACTCTATTTCCTATTCAGTAAACCATACCCCAAAAAACTCACAAATCACTAATGGGGGGATATGGACAGTGGACCCATAATTCACAGACTCAACAAACTAATGGGACAAAGGCATGTGACTTCTGCCTAGATGGAAGGTCTTAGAAATTTTCTAATCCCAAATTTCCATCAATAGCTCTATCATATAACTCGTTCAAGCTATAAGTGCCATTCCAAATACAATCCTCTGTTCAAGGCAAAACAAGAGTCAGTACAATCCTCTAAAGGTCACTGGGCACTAAGTTTGTATGTCAATTTGGAAACAGAGCAAGTTATGAAGCCACATGATTTCTTTCCAATACATGCAAATTAAACAATATGTTCATGGAGAATTTCAATAGCAACTGATCAAATCTCAGTATGAACAGCAAAAAATGAAGCTAAAATTTCAAGGAACATGTCATTAGGAACAATTACTAAACTAAAGATTCTTTCCAAAATTCAAAACTTACCTCTTCAATGCTAGTGCTGTGATCAGTAGAAAGCTGCAATGCAGTCAATCTCATTGCTTGAGCCTGAGCCAGAGTCTCATTTGAGGCCTTAATTGCCTTTTCACCCACAGCTGAGGACTCCTCAGCAATACCCTCGATGCTTGACCCAATCATACTGGAACCAACCTCTTGCGGCTCATACTGCGCAACAATAGCCCTACTATCACCCACATTCATCACATACACATCCTCATCCCTCATCAACACAACCAACAAACACGAACCCATCAATGCAAGCTCTGGATTCGTATCAATAACCTTATCCGTCATATCCAAATACGCAAGCTCTGTCAGTTCCAGAGCCTGAGACAATGCCTTCAGAACCAATTGGTGATCCACGGGTCCCTCCTTCCGCTTCCTCCCACTCCTAGAAGACTTCTCCTCCACTCTATTCTCAACCTCAACCTTCTCTTTCTCCTCCAATCGAAAACTCCATGGAAACAACCTCCCACCATGACCCTCCTTGTGCTTCGACAACCCCTGCTTCAATTTCGACAGCAGCAGCCACCGTCTACTCACAGCCGAACCCGCATTGCTCACTCTAAGCGCATCATCCACCGAAAACGCAAACCTATCCGACCCAGAAAGATCTAGGCCATCTTCCGCATCATCCTCAGCCAAAAACTCCCAAAGCCGCCTCCTCCTCACCTCTATCCCCTCCTCCGATTGAAACGTCACTTTCTTCGGCACTGCCACCGTTCCTCTATCACCAGAAATTGAAATGAAATCATTCCCATTTCCACTTTCTAAAGCTACATTTACTGGGTTGTTGTTGTTCTCGTTATTAATGTTGTTACTATAAGCATCATCATTATTAATTACACTAATATTAATGTTATCACTAGGTAGCTCAGGCTCTTGTTCTTGCTGCTGTTGTTGTTGTTCAATTTCCCAAAACAAGCCTTGGAGTTGATTGTATACGGCACGATAGAGATTACCCATTAAGAATTCTGGGGCGTCGGGGCCGTTGAAGCCGTCGTATATTCCGACGAACAACCACCCTTGCTCCTCCGAGACCACCACGTGGACCCGGTCCTCGCCGGCTTTCCCCAGCGCCCACTGAACATTGTCCGACTCATTTCTGGCCTCCGAATCGTCCGCATTCGCATTCCCCGAACCGCCTTCCTTGCGGCCCACGAAATTGAGCACCGGCACTACCCACGGCCGCTTCTTCTCCCACGACAACGCCTTCCGAATCCCCGAAATGCCCTTCTTCTTCTTCCTCCTTACGTACATGCCGCCCAGCGGAGCTGAGAACGGAACGCCTCCGCTATCGGCGGCGCCGGCGGAGGATGCGTCCAGCGGGCCCGAGAGAGCGCCCCGCTCGATTGGACCCGAGAGGAAGAACCCGCCCCGCTCCATGACCGGGTCCATGCCGCCGCCACGTGGCACGGGCTGGAGCGGGAGAGCGCAAAACGACGAGGTGCTCTCGAAGCCGTTGACGATACTGCCCCTGACTCCGCCGCCGGAAGTGACACCGGTGGTGAGAACAGAGTCAGTGGCATCGTCGTAAATATTGTCAAGCTGGAGGACTGTTCTGGGAGTTGAGCTGTTAGCACTAACCGAAGCTCCGGAAATGGCCCGAAAGGTAGTCGTAGCAGTAGAAGCAGCAGGAGCAGTAGCAGCAGGCTCGGGTAAACCGGGTCGGGTCTTGGAAGAAGCAGGAACGGCGTCGTTGGAGTGAGAAGGAGAGAAGCGGAGAGAACTGGAAGGAGAGAGAAATCGATCGGAGTGAGTAGGAGAGAGAAAGCGAGCTGAAGATCGGACGTAGCAGAAAGAATGGCCTAGGGTTTCATCCAACGGCTCAGAAGCCGCGAAAACCACCTCCGGGTTCGGGTTATCGGTTTGGTCCACCTGGTTCCTTGCTTTGAAGCAGGAAAACAGGCTCGACACTCCGTTTCCCATCACATTTGACGAACTCTATCTCCGCCGTTTGGCTCCCGAGAAAATGGAAAAACAAAAACAAAAAAACAAAACAAAAAATTATTATGGAAAATGTCCTACTCCGGCAAAGTCCAAAGTAAAAGCAACTATAAGAAAAAATTTTAAAAAAATTAGTACTAGTGCAAGTACTAGTAGTAAAAAAAATAAACAGAGAGAGAAAAAGTGAGAGAGAGTGTTTGTTTATTTTATTGTTAGAAAGAGAGAAGACTGACTAACTGACCTGGTTTTGGTTTGTAAGAGAGAGAGAAACACTCGCACACTTTTTCTCTACTTACCAAAATAAATTTAAAAAAAATATTTTAATTAGTTTAATTAATAAAAAAATTTTGTTTACACCAAAAACCACTCTTCTCGTTAAAAAATTTTAAAATTCAAAATCTACCTACATCAAAAACTATAATCGAGCCGTTTCACAGAACGGACGCGATTGAAATTCTATCTTATCTATATTAAAAAAGAGAATTTTTAATTTGATTTTGGTTTGGGGTGTTTTTCATTTGTTATTTACTGTAGTGGTTGGCTTTGAGGGTTGACGGTTACACCTGGGGGACACGTTGGATGCCAGGTTGGTTAAATGTGGGTCCATGATGGGTGGTAAGCAGAGAGAGAGAGAGAGAGAGAGAAATTTGATTAGTTTGACAAATATGGGGGTGGAGTTTTGTGGAAATGACGGGTCAGTCCTTGTGGGTTGCTTTTGGGAAAGTTGGTGGGACTGGGGCAGACCGGGCAGGAAAAAGAGTCAATGAAGAAAATCGAGGAGGATGCATAGGGTTGTCTTATAGGAGATAGGGGTACTTTTGTCCTTTTTCTTTTCGGACTTTACCCGAAGGCCCGTTTAAATAGATAAGGCCCTATGGCCAACTTTGTCACAATTTGTCAATTCACCATTTTGTCCTTTTTTATAAATGTGTTTATATTATTCAAACTTCTTATTTTTATTTTATTGTTCAAAACAATAGTCCATAGAATTAGTTTCTCATTCAACCTTGCATTTCCTTAAAACTTATATAATCAAGCTAATTGATGGTTGGTTGTTGTTTAAGGAGTGATAAAACCCATACATTCCTAGTTTTTTTTATTACTTATTTGCTTAAAAGTGCAATAAAAAAAATCATAAGTTCATTTTTTTTTCAAAAAAAAAACTTGTTTTCATTAAAGGCAAACAAAGGACAAAACTTGGGAAACTAATTTATTGCCGCCAGTCGGAATCAAATGTCGTAGTTCATACGTTACTCTCTCGCTTCAATTTGTCTTACTTTATAAATTCTAGTAGTCTGTAGACCCTACCTAAAAAATCTATTATGGTAAAACTATAATAAAATAGTCAAATATCCGTTACTTTCCAAAA
Organism: Castanea sativa; assembly: GCF_040712315.1. Lineage (NCBI taxonomy): Eukaryota > Viridiplantae > Streptophyta > Magnoliopsida > Fagales > Fagaceae > Castanea > Castanea sativa. Next base: position 6,338,747 of record NC_134022.1, read on the forward strand.
AATTTGTTCCAATCTACAATACAAGTAATGTCAAAAAATATTTATAAAAAAAAAAAAAAAACAGATTTTCATAATCTAGCTCATAGATTACTTTGCCACATCCTGATCCTATTTCTCCTTATAGACTCTGATGGACCTAGTCACATGATTTTATTTTGGTAAAACTATTATAAAAATACTAGATGTTCTTTTTCTTTTTTTTCCAAAAATTTTGTTTCACCATAAAATAAAGAGAGGCCAAAAGCTCTAGAAAAAATTGAGTGTTTTCCCATAATCTAGCTCATAGGTTAGTCTATTGCATTCTATCTTTCCTTATAAACTCTCATGGACCTGACTACATGATTCAATTTAGACAAACTATGATAAAAATAAAAGACGTTCGTCTATTTTCAAAAGTTGGTTTTACCCAACAATAAAGATCGTTCAAAAGCACAAAACAAATTTGAGTGTTTTTACAATCTAGCTCATAGGCTAGTCACTTACCACATCCTAACTTTCCTAATAAATTTTAGTGGACCTAAATCATAGTTTATACATTACTCTTTCACTCCAATCTATCTTTCCTTATAAACTTTAATGGACCCAACTACATAATTCTATTTTGGTAAAACCATAATAAAATGTTCGTTTCTTTTCAAAATTTAGGTTTTACGCTACAAGAAAGAAAGGTCAAAAGCTCTAAAAAAAATTGAGTGTTTTTCCACAATCTAGCTCATAGATTACTCACTTACCGCAACCTAACATCCCTTATAAATTCTAGTGGACTAAACATGGTGTACTGAAAACATTGAAAGTTGATCTATTTCTCTAAAAAAAATTTCGTCCTACATAAACTTAGGTTTAAATACCCATTTAAAAGCAAGGGCATCAGGAAAATCCTTCAAGACTCGCCAACTACAAACTAATGAAGAATAATATGCTTACTTAAAAATATTATTGTGTTAAATTGGACTACATCTGTAAATGTTTAAACCTCTAGTATCAATTCAAGACATGTTTGTGAGTGATTATTAATTCACAAATTTTTCCTTGATTTATAAATTGTTCACGTTATTGAAATTTTTTTCTTTCAAATCTTGAGTATTTATTTTAAAACCTAGCTCATAGATTTGACTCCCACTCCACCTTAGCTTTCCTGAAAACTTACAAGAAAACTAATTGATGGTTCTTTAATGTTTAAGGAATAATAAAACACTGATAAAAATAAATAAATAAACAGAGTGTATTTTCTCAGAGTTTATTTTTCTTTATAGTAAAAGATAATAAAACCTTGCTCATAAGACATAGTTCATACCTTAGTCTCTTGCCCCAATCTATCTTTCTTTATAAACTCTAGTGAACCCGACTACGTGATTCTATTTTGGTAAAATTATAATAAGAATACCAGATGTCAACTTTTCTTTTTATAATTTAGGATTTACCTTACAATAAAAAGAGGTCAAGAGCTTGAAAGAAAAGTCTTTTTTAGCTTTTTTCAATAATCTAGCTCATAGGTTAGTCACTTACCACATCCTAACATCCCTTATAAATTCTAGTGGACCTAACATGATGGTTCTTTCTTAAAAGGTGTATGGAAAAACATTAAAAGTCTAATTCTTTGAAATTTTCCCTCCCATATTAACCTAGGTTAAAAGCTCCATTTAAAAATCAGGGCATCAGTAAATTCCCTCTAGACTCATCGACTACAATTATTAATGAAGAATAATGTCAATAAACATAATTATTCTTGTGCTAAATAGGACTATATCTAATAAAACCTAGTATTCTAAAACGTTTGACCTTTCTTTATTAGTACATCTAAAAAAATAACACTAGATACGATTCTTTTTACTTTTCTTTCTTTTCTTTATAAGGTGCTTTTGATCTTTTTCTTCTTTGGGTCCCAACTTGAAGGCCTATATAGATCAAGCCATGTTTCTGAAAAAGATTATTAATTTACAAATTTCCCTTAATTTATAAACCATTTGCGCGCATTATTGAAATATTTTTTTAACTTTAGATATTATTTCACAACCTAGTTCATAGATTAGTTTCCCACTCCACCTTAACTTTCCTTGAGTATTATAATGAAGCATTTATGGTTTTCTATTATTTACAAAGTAATAAAACTCAAAGTGTACACTAAATAAAGTGCATAAATAGAATAAAATAAAAAATAGAGTGTACAATCTACCTCATAGCTTAGTCACTTACCAAATCCTAACTTTCTTATTAATTAAAGTGGATCTAAAATGGTGGTTGTCAATTATAAAAAGTGTAATTGTTTAGTTGTTTCTAAGTTTCTTTTATTTGTCAACAACCAAAACCTAAGAACAAATTAAAATAAAGTGCTATCAAATGACACGTGTCATGGGGTGCTTAGCACTTTCCCCACCCGTAAGTGAATTCTCAAATTCATGATTCTTGTTTGAGACATGAATTTTGACTCCTACTTAGATAAGGAACACCTGATTTTCCTTAAATTTAGCTTAGTAATAAAATCAAATAGATATAAATGATCAATCACAATTTAAAATTCCCAATTATTGGCGGCAAATTCGAAAGATCAGGTGAATCACTCATGATTTCCATACACAATGCTTGCATAGGATTCACAACACCTTGCACACATTTTTCCCGAAAGGGATGCCACACCATTCTTTTTCTAGCAAGTCGTTGTTATGGGTAGTCAATTGACAATGAGAGGGTATTAGCAGCATCTAATATTTTTCATTGTTTTTTTTTCTCTCTCTCTCTCTTTCATAAACTTCAACTTTTCTTTTTCTTTGGGTTGCTTTTTCTAATGTTCCCAAGACCAAACAAGACTCCTCCTCCATCTGCTCATTTTGGTTTCAACAAGGGTGGGAGGTAACCAATGGTCTTATTGAATTTATGGTAAATTTGAAATTCGCTTCTTTCTTCTTGTTATTTATTTTGGCTACATTGTTAAAAATATTTCATGCCTATTTTAATATGATTTTTTTTTTGTTGAGAAAATAGTAGAATATTTTAATAAAAGGAATTGTAAAATAGAGAGTGGAATGTAGGGTAGATTGCAAAATCGGATTTATAAAAATTGGGGAAGTGAATGTTCTTAAAAAATTGCCATTTTATATTGAAAAGGAAAATAAATAAATAAAAACAAAAAAAAAAGCAAGCAAGGGTATTTATGTCATTAAACAAAGCCAATAATGGGCCACAAATCCGAGACAGAAGAAGGAGGTTTGACTTTGACAGGCCCAAACCCAAAAAGCAATCACACATCTCCATCACTACCCCTCACGGATCCCGGTCGGGTATCTTTCATAGCGCACGTCACTTCGACAGGAACCACAGGATGAGACTTCTACCAAATATTCAACGGTCAGGATCCAATATTCCAAGCAAGAGAAAGATATTTGTCTCTCTGCCTGACCCTATTCTAATTAGTCAAAGGGCTCGAATTCCTCTTCACCCTTTGGTTTTGTCCTAATCTAAACAAAAATAGACTAATAAAACTTTAACAATAAAATATTAAAAAAAAACAAAATTTTCAAAATTATAATATTTCTTTTCTAATTTAATATTCAAGGATTAGTTTTGGGAAGTCGTACTTTGGAGCCTTTTCCCACTTATAGTCAAAAAAAATAAATTCCCACTTTAGTTCTGTGTGTTTGATTCTAAATTAAGGAGAGAATTTATTTTATTATTCAGTTTATTTCTGTTTTTATTGATACGTTTTATTGTACTTTTTTATACTATTTATAAATTTTAATATACTATTTTAATTAAATTTTACTTTTATTTACAGCATTTTTAATAAAAAATTTTCAATTTCAACGAAATAAACCAATTACAAACGGAACCAGAAATAAAAAAATATATATATTGAATTTGTTTAGTATAGTAGCAATTTAAAAAAAAAAGAAAGAAAATTTTTATGCATGTGAAGGCGGGAAAAGGGGTCTCTTTTTGAGCGTCACTGCAAGTCAAAGAGTTTGTTGGTTGCGCGAATTCTTGGAGCTAAACGACAAGCAGAGCATGTAATGTCACGCGACTCGTGTGAACGCCCACATTCTTCTTCTCTCCGCTGTTACAAAAATATAAAGAAATAAAAAGGAGACTTGTTACATATAAACAAAGTGAATAAAAACAAAAGTTCTTAACTTACGCCATGGCATTTTGACAGCTTTTAGTTACACTGCTTATTAGTTTAGTCTCTCATGCTTTACATGCAGGTCTTATCCGGTATTTTTTGTCATCAAATTAGATAAATGTTAATTCCTTTCAATTTAGTTTCGAGCCAATTTTGAATGATAATATTCAACTTGGTTTTTAAATTAGTTTCGATTTTATGGATTTTGTTTAGAGTGAATGCATTATAATTAGTAGGCATGTCCCCGGGTTGAATTTGGATTTTGACTCAATCCTGTTGGGTTTACCAAAAAAGAGACTCATAGTAGAACAAAAAGAAGCAATGGGTTAGATGTTTATCGTGGCAATAAGTTTCGGTCAAAATTGAAAGCAATAGTGAGATTTTGGCAAACCTAGTTAGAAATCGTGAGATTTTGGACAAACATGGCTTTTTTGTCGGATTGGATCGAATCAAATTTTGGAGAAGAAGACCGTCATTGCCAAGTTTTGAACGTAGAACACGGGTTGTTGACTACCGCAATTGTCAAATTGAACAATTCTTAGTTTGGGTATGATCAAACGACTTAGGTGGGTTGGATCCGATAGGACTATTAACAACCCTAGTAATTAGGAGTGACGATTTGTGTTAACTAGTAGAACCATGGTTTAAGCTTAGGGAGGTAAGATTGAAAATAAAAGTTAATACAAAAAAATATTAATTGGTATTATAACAAATAAAAACAATTCTATGCTAATTATTGTCATTCACAAAGTAAATTTTAATTATTTTTCATACCTAGAATAATATTTAGACTCATTATTATGATCATGTTTCACTGTAATCTCAATTAACTACAAATGTATATTTCATATCATTTAAAAAGAAAAAAAAATCAATTTCTCGTTAATAACAATCAAATTAAGAGATTAATTAAAAACATCAATTTTAGACATGTTATTTGATTACTTAAGATAAACCGAAAAAATAAATCAACATAAAAATGTTTAGAAAATAGCAATATACTTGCAAAAATGTATACGTTGCTCAATGCCTTAAATGCTTAAAAAATGATATAGAATTCAACCTTTCTTAGTTGTTAATATTTGGGTTTATAGAGAATAAATAAAATTTGAAATTGTGAAGTTGTAAGGAGATCAAAGATAAAAAATTTTAGTGGAGTAGCTCATTTTAGAGCTATGTAAAGTAGGAATTCAGCAAAAGGTAAGGTTTATTATTATTATTATGCTAAAATTGTTACAAATTTTACAATATAAAATTTACAAACTACGTGACAATAAATGTGATTGTTTGACTTTAATCACCTAATAAATGAATATTTGATTTTTTGTAATTGATGAAACATAAATTTATAATCTTTATGTAATAAAATTTGTAATATTTTTAATATCACTCTGCTTCTTATTGTTATTATATGGGACCCACAATTTTAATACTTCACTTGCCATAATAATGAAATGGTAAAAACTAATGTGTCACAAGTAAAAAAATTTTGAAATAGTAAGTTTTAAGTGGCACCGTTAGGAAAAATTAAACAATTGTGTAGACCTATTCTTGTTTTTCTCCTAGAGTAGGCTATTGATTTGTTGAATTTTTGTGAGGGGAAAATTAATTTCTAACTATTATTATAAAAGAAATTTTGGAAAGCTAGGAAGGGGAGTGGGGCAATTGCTCTCGTCTTGCCCCCTTGAATTTGCCATTATTAGTTAGTCGTGTTCATGTCATGTCAAGCCAAAGGTATTTTCTGTTTCACGTTTATAACATTAAAATATTATTTAAAAAGACGTCGTTTTATAAAAGTCAATATTTTTTTTTTAAAGACAATGTTGTTAAAGTTTACAGACTAAAGTGAAAAAAAAAAAAAAACTTAGTGGATTAAAGTGAAAATTCACACTCCTATTATTATTATTATTATTAGATGGACTCACTATTTTAATACTTCACTTGCCGTGAGAATGGAATGGTGAAACTGCCATGTGAAAAGTAAAGAAATTATGCAATGGTAAATTTTATGTGGGGCCCTTAGGAAAAGTCAAGCAATTATATAAACCTATGCTAGTTTTTCTCTTAGAATAGGTTATTGGTTTGTTGAATATTTGAGAGGGGAAAACTACTTTCTATACTATTATAAATGAAATTTTGGGGAGTTAGGAACAGGCAGGGGGTAATTGCTCCCTTCTTGCCTTCTTTGGCTCTGCCATTATTAGCTAGTCGTGTTTATGTTATGTTAGGACAAATATATTTTCTGTTTTATGTTTATAACATTAAGAGATTATGTTGTTTTATGAGGGTAAATAATTTTTTTAATAAAAAAAAGGACAAACGTAAATACTAAAATGACAATGCTCTCAAAGTTTTTTTGTTTTGTTTTGTTGAGAAACAGTGCTCTCAAAGTTAACAAACTAAAATGGAGAAAAAAAAATCCTTAGTGTACTAAAATGAAAATTCACTTATTATTATTATTATTATTATTATTATTATTATTATTATTATTCACGTGGCTCACTATTTTAATACTTCACTTGTTGTGAAAATGGAATGGTGAAAATGACGTGTGACAAGTAAAGAAATTTTGCAATAATAAGTTTTAAGTGAGACCCTTAAGAAAAGTCAAACAATTGTATAGTTGTGTACTTGTGTTCATGTTATGTTGAGGCAAAGATATTTTCTGTTTTATGTTTATAACATTAAGAGATTATGCTGTTTTATGAGAGTAAATAACTTTTTTAATAAAAAAGGGGACAAATGTAAATACTAAACTGACAATGCTCTCAAACTTTTTATTTATTTTTTATTTTTTGAGAGACAGTGCTCTCAAAGTTAACAAACTAAAATGGAGAAAAAAAATCCTTAGTTATTAAAACGACAATTCACTTATTATTATTATTATTATTATTATTATTATTATTCACGGGCTCACTATTTTAACACTTCACTTGCCGTGAAAATGGAATGGTGAAATTGACGTGTGACAAGTAAAGAAATTCTGCAATGGTAAGTTTTAGGTGGGACCCTTAAGAAAAGTCAAACAATTGTGTAGATTATAGACCTATACTAGTTTTTCTCTTAGAATAGGTTATTGGTTTGTTGAATATTTGTGATGGAAAAATTACTATTTAGTTACTACTATAAACGAAATTTTGAAAAGAAGAAAGGGGTAGGGGCAATTGCTCCCCTCCTGGCCCTTTGGCTTTGCCATTATTAGCTAGTTGTGTTCATGTTATGTCAAGGCAAAGGCATTTTTCATTTTCCATGAATAACCTAAAAAAATTATCTAAAAAGATGTTATTTTATGAGAGTTAATAATTTTTTTAAAAAAAAAACTGCAACAGGTGGAAATACTAAAATGACAGTGCTGTCAAAGTTAACAAATTAAAATGAAAAAAAAAAAAAAACTTAGTGAATTAAAATGACAATTTACTCTTATTATTAATAATATTATTATACAAGACCCACTATTTTAATACTTCATTGGCCGTGAGAATGGAATGGTGAAATTTTGAAGGGGTAAGTTTTAAGTGAGACCCTTAGGAAAAGTCAAACAATTGCATAGAGTATATATAGAAACCTATGCTAGATTTTTCTCTTAGAATAGGCTATTGGCTTGTTGGATATTCGTGAGGGAAAAATTACTTTCTACCTACTATATATTATAAATTTTTTTTTGGGGAACTAGGAAGGGGACAAGGACAATTGCTCCCCTCTTTGGCCCTTTGGCTCTGTTATTATTAGTTAGTCATGTTCATGTCATGTTGAGGTAAACTTATTTTTTGTTTCACGTTTATTATATTAAAAGATTGTTTAAAATGGTAGCGTTTTATGAGAGTTATATATATATATATATATATATTAGTTTGTTAACTTTGATAGCATTATCATTTTATCATTTTCACCCATTGCTGCTTAAATAAATAAATTATGGTTTAAAATGACAATTCACTATATTTATCGGGGGAATTTCTCTATTTTTTTCCTTATAATTGATATTTTACTCACTTTTATTATTTATAATTATATGTTACACCAAGACACTTAACAGTATAATTTGATGAACATAGAAAAAACAAATGTTAATTGGATAAAATACTACTATTTTTAGTCGCTTGTATCATTTAAAATTAAAAAAAAAAAAAGAATTTACCATATACTATTTACGTATATAGTATTACTCCATTGACTGCATTTTACACGTTAGAATACACATTTTTGAGGTAACACATGCGACTCACATTCACAAATCTCATCTACTTGCCTCTTTCATCAACTTGTTTAGTCAAAAAAATAAAAAAGGGGGCTAGGTTGCGAACTTTAGAAGCCAGATAGCAATGTTTTCAAATCGAAGCCACTAGTCTTATAAAGGGACAAAAAATTTTAAATAAAGGGCTTGACTTGTCGATTTGCATGAACAATTTCTAGAATTATTTATACAAAGCACTCTACAATCATTTAATAATAATAAAAAAATGAGAATGCACACATAGAACACGGCTCTAGTATTAGTGGCTGAGGCACTTATTTATTAATTGCAATTGTCGCAGGGACCGTGCAAAGGGGGCTCAGTTGGCTTGGGGAGGCACCACTATGTTTGGTTCTGCATATACCGTCTTGCCTTTTTTGGCATGGCATGCATCATCAACATCAAGTGCTTCTCTTTAATAAGCGTGGCCGATTGAGTAATACAAACTTATAATTTAGCCATGTTAACTTAACAGTCTTATTAGTTAGTTGTTTTCTTATTTTTATTTTTGCCTTATAAAACTAGGCATGCCGGCTGTACAAAAAGGCAGATCGAATCTTTTGATTGTTTCAACTGTATCAAGCAGCTGATTCAATTGTTTTCAAACGAAAATGAAATGGTCATACATACCCATTTGTCCATCTAGTTTTTTAAGTGCAAAGATCAAGTCCAGTGTTCCTATGAATTGGAATCGTCACCTGTGTCATGATCTCTTTGGGCTCAAGCCAAGTTCGGGTTTTCTATTTATTAGATTTTACCATTCATACATTTATGAATTTCATTCGACGTAGAAATAATACATTAGAAGACTCTTTTGACTATTATAATATTAATAGATTGATTGTTTCATTCGTATCTTTCAAAAGAGAAAAAGTTCTTGAGAGCAGTTTCTAGAATCTAAAAGATAGCACTTGGACTTTTCCAATAACTAAAAAAATGTATCATGCATGAATCTAATTGAGGTTCACGGATGTAGAGGAACTAGATTGGAAAATAAGAAGGATTCCAATTGTAAAATACCTAATAATGAAATCTTGATTTAGATTGATATTGTTTGATTTAAATTAACATTCAAGTTTATGTGGGCTTTTTATTTTTTTGTAAGTTACAAGAATCTTTTTACCATAGTTTAGGTAGAAAATTTTAAAGTTTCAAAAATTTTAAAAATATAATTATATTTTCACACTGTTAATTTTAAAAATTGATTAAACCCTCTTCTACTGAATACAATTGAACTTATTTTTTTATTCATTTGATCTGGTCCACAAAACCATCTTTCATTTTCATGGAAGTATGACAAAAAAAAAATTATTTGTCTTTGGGAGTCTATAACACTCTGAAATCTTTAAAAGACTGGTCACTGTACTACGAAAATATATAATATTATTAATAATATCAAATATTGATAACGTAACAGGCAAATTTAATTTTAAGAGTAATTAGAGTGAGTAGGTGAACATGGGGTCTAGTGAAAAATGGAAAAAAAGAAAAAAGAGCATTCGTAGCTGCCACATGGTTGACTTCACTCAAGTTTACGTGCCGTCAAGGATTGGAAGTGCAACTACCACTGATAATCCTCTTTTACTATATATATCCACTGAAAAATAAATGCTAGATATTATTGAATAATAAATTATGATTCAGATCTTCTTGTTTATTCCTATCACAAGCTCACAACTAGGTGGTAAACACTTAACTGATCAGAGGGTACTTAACTGATCAGAGGGTATAAGAGTTGAATTTCATTTTAGGTTGGTGGCCTAAATTCCTCTGCCTTAGGATAATGCTTTAAATCTTACTTCAATGCGAATAAGACATGTCCTCTAAGTCTCGGTCCTCATTGGCGTGTGTGATTATCAGAAACCAGACATCAGATACATAATCTACATCAACCACCTATTACTAATTCCTCCCAAGTTACCAAGTTTTTTTGTTGTGAACATCCTCTACTAAATTGACTTGAATCTGATGCATGAAAATGCATCTCTCCTTAATTCAATAAATTATACATAATGGTTTTAGCTTATTTTGTGTGTTAGAGTAGTTGTGTAAGGTGTGAAAGCCTTTGATAGCTACATATTTTATTAAGTACTTGTGTTATATTGAACCTAATGTAGGGCTTTTATAATAGAAAACTTAACTGATTCTAAACTAACTTAAGGTTAAGTTGCTTGTTCTACAAGTATCTGAGTTTATAATTAGTTTGGGCTAACAGCGTGCACCATATTTTAATACGATCAATTTACCCCATTTTGTCTTTTGATATTAACTTTGAACCATCGACAATTTGTTTGGTTATCAATATGGTAATGAAAAGTAGAGTATTGTATCATGTCTAAATCTTGAATTTATTTTGTTATTGAAATGGTAATGAAAAGTAGCGTAGGGTTTCAAGTAATAGGCAAATGACAGTGACACTCTTTGTTGTGTCTAAATATTGATGTCGGTGATTTGAACTCATTTCTCCCTTCTCTCACCATCCATCTTCTATAGTAATGATATTACTGATGAAAAAAGTAGAGAGATCCAGCAGCTCCGTAGTCGTTAATAGGGAGTGAAGGACTTTTGAATGGGTTTACTGGGAAAAGTCCAATTTAAATAGCTTTGAATTATTGGTCCTTTGTGTACAACTTCACAAGACAAAGTGGTTTTCGTCTGAAAAGTGAGAGTGAGAGCTTAACCACGAAAACGAAATGGAAAAAGGAATTCTTTAAGTTCTTCCTTACAATACAATTTTTTTTTGGGGGGGGGTTCTAATTCAAAATCTTCTCATGTAAATATTGTCAAACCACAAGCCTCCCCTGTCCACCTCTTTCTTCTGAAAAGAAAAACAAAAAAAAAACAAAAGGGTTCGTCACCTAACTGACCCTTGCAATCACATTATAGATTTTGTTTGTTGGGTCTGGAGGGACCAGTGAGCAAAGTTTTGCGTTCTACTTTTAAGGTAATTTTTCATTGGTCTCTTTGAGATGTAACCTTCAAAAAAAAAAGAAAAGAAAACCATATAAGAAAAATGGCCCACTCTCTATACTATTCATTGGGGTTGGCTATGGGCCCAAGACCACAAAGTGAGGATAGGTTCAATTGGCAGCACCAATAAAAGAGTTAAATACAGTACAACACGAGAGAAATCAATATATGTATGGATAAAATTAAAATCTCATAAGACCTTTGCTGCCCATGTGACGTGATGGACATATTCTGACTCGTGCAAGTGTTTGATCAGTCAGAAAAGCTAGCCTTACTAGCTGAAAGATACTCGACTTGCCGACTACCATTGCCCTATGTCATATGTTGAATTAATAGACAGTCACTGAAGTGAGTGAGGACCATTGATTATCGACAATTCATTGCTCTTTTGGTCGGTGAAATTTTCCACTCGTGGATATTTTCTAGAGTAGAACTTTCGTCTAGTATTCTTGTGCATGAGAAAAGTCACTAGGTCGCTACGTGTACCATTTTCGGACACATTGTTTTTGTTTGCTCCAGTGCTTCTGTGCATTGAAGGTAAGCCCAACTTTATTTTCTATTGAGATACTAGAACTAAATTACCAGAAGAGGTGCTCCAAATTTTTTACAGTAAATCTTTTTTGCAGTTACTGGAATAATATATACATATTCCCCTCTCTCTCTCTCTCTCCCTCTCTTTTTGTGTGGGTATTTTTAAACCTTGTGCTTCCACTAAAAGCACAGCAACTTGTGAAGGACCAGCTTGGCAAGACTGCAGATAAAGTGAAATATTTGTCTTACAAATTTCCCCTAACCATTGAGAGAAAAAGACAAAATATCCTCATACGTAAACATGAATTATTGATAGGAAGGCAATTTTGTGAGCTTTGTTTTGGTTTATGGAGAAGAGATGGCTAATATTTTGAAGGCTTTCCCCTCTAGGAATTTTAGGGCTCGCAAAATGCTGATATTAATGTAATTGCTCTCCTAGAATTCCTCATTCCATCTTTTGCTTTCAATGTTTAGAAGCTTGCCAAAATTGACAACATATTTCACACCTATTAATTGTTAATGGTGGATAATAAAGTCGTGTTAGTGGTGGACTTATATGAGAATCAATAATAGTCTGCTAACTCAGCAGGTGTGAAATTTATTGTGTCTGTAGGCAAGATCCAACACAATTTCATGGGTTTATTCGCCTGCCCACAACATTTACCAACAAGACCAACCCAAAAAAGAGCATAGTTTGAAAGGAAATAGATAGTGAAGTGTACGGGCAATTTAGATTAAATGATTTCTAAGGGGAAAAGACCAAAGAGAGCACAAAACAGAGTATAAAGTGGTTTCTTATTCTCTCTAGAAAATTTTAAACCACACAATGAGCACATTTTTAAAAATAATGTCCAGTTTGTGTAAGAATCTCTTGAGGCCTCCACGTCTTTTTAAGGGGAAAAATCTTTAGACAATCACATTGTCTACTTAAGAAAGCAAATTCCCCCAACGATGTACTACAAGTTTCTGTACTACCATCACACAAACAACCGAACATGGGAGATTATAGATAAGCTCTGAATACTAGTTAACCCATTTTGATGTCTTCAAGCTGTAGAAGACATTGTTTTGAGAGGTTTGAACAAGCCAAAACATGTATGCCATAAAACACAGTTTTAGCTGCAGCTACTGCATGTCCAAATTCAAGTTCAATTACTCTAATTACACACAAGGTCACATTCACCTTGAACACTCATCCTTGGATAATACCACACTCAAATTTTCATTACTCCTGCTAGTAGGGATTTTTCTTTTATAAGTAAACTGTTGCTAGTGGTTGATGAGGAGATACTTGAAAAATTAGAAACTTTCATGATATACTTAAGTTTGCAATTTGTCAGCTTGAATTCAATACTTCTGTGCAGTTCTGTTGATACACATCATTACAGTATGGCGATGGCCTTAATACATTGGGATGACCACATATGGTGTGAAAGGCTCAAAATTGTCCTGCTCGTATGTCTCTATCAAGACGATCTGCATTAAGTGTCCCAGGCAGTTCTCTAAAATCTTCATTAAAAACTGAGTATGCACTGCAAATATTAAACCAGCAAATTATATGATATCCTTGACATATTAACTGAGTATTGGACAAACAAAAATTAAGATTTCCCTGAAATATTAAATCAGTGATAATGATGTTCAACATGATGCTCATATTTCTTCTTGGAAAAGTATTAAAAAATTAAAAAAAGTAAAAAGATGATAAAAGAATTTATTTGTATGGACATACACACGCATGAGAGAGAGAGAGAGAGAGAGAGGACACAACCATCAAAAAACACCATGAGAAATTAAAAAATGGGCTGGAGAATCTCAAAGCATTGGACAAAGGTTTAGGGCAAACATCATGGTCAGAATTTATATTTTGAGTGTAATAGGTCAATTGAAAATTGATTTTCACTATTTTTATTTCTTTTTTGAGTACATATCTTAAAAGGAAATAAATAAAGAGGCACACTTTATTTACATTACTCTTCGAAGTTATGGTGAATTTCATTCAAATGAAGAATTTATAATTTATATTATTTTTATAGTTTGAATTTCATCATTACCAGAGATTTTAAAATCAAGAGCAGATAATTGCCAGTATCAGTGTATACCTTACGTCACCAGGTTGCCTCTGTCCAAGATTCAGGATAATGATACCAAAACCTGTTCCAAGTATCTGAATGCATAGCAAAAAACAAAGGGGTAAAAAAAGGTATAAGAATCTTTCATACAAAGTCTTTAAAAGGAACATGTCAATGCCCTAGTTTAGGTCATCTGTGTTCTCATTATCATCTGGCCTTGATTACTGATATGTGCCTAGCTATTTCTTCCATTATAAAAACAACGTGGAGATATCTTTATACTCATTTCTATAGATGTCATATCACATAACATGAATGAGAAAATGATTTCCATAGACGCTCTCCATGTAGTAAGATTGTCACCCCTATTGTGCTCAACAAAAATTTCTTTAACTAGTTTGTTTGTTTGTTTGTATGTTTTTCTTTAATGGTAAAAAGAAAAGAAAATAAAAACTTTCACAGAAGCTAATGGCTACATCTCCTCAAATGCACTCAAGACAAGCTTTCTCTACACAATTTAAGCTTTCAAAGGTCACATGTAAAAGGAATTTACTAAAAAATTGCAAATACTATGAATTAAAAAGAAAATTGGAGCCAACTGAAAGAAGGAAACTTACATATAGGGGTCCAAGATCCCATCTATGGGCAACTGGTGCCAAGATAAACCACAAGATAATAATAACCCACATCTTTAGACTGAGAGTGAAAATTGCCATCAAAAGGATATCTATCACAAAAGATCAAAGAAAGCTCAATCAGCAAATAATTTATTTTGAAGAGTGGACGTAAGTCAACTAGATGATTACCAGGAAGCTTCAACTTATTGTGTAGAAAAGAGTATAATCTTCTTTTCCACCGGCTTGATGATTGTGGGAGCTGAAACTTCTTTAAAAGTGAAAAGTAAGAGAAAAGGCAAACACTGAGAAACACTGTATATAAAAGTGGCCTTAAATTCATTTTTAAGGAAGCACTACCAATAAAAAAAAGGGTGCATTTTAATGTTAACACTAATTTAGGGGTACCAGATCTTCTTCTTCATCATCATCATCATCAAATCCATCGCGAAGATGTTTCACTGGTGGCTTAGGTTTGACAGCAACAATCAGGGAATCTAGAAAATGAATGAAAAAGATGCCCGTGTATCAAAAGCTAATCACCAAACAAGCCTAAATCTGAAAACTACAAAAACCTAACAAAGAAATGATTTTCAACTATCATTGATCATATTCATATATGACTCCACTTCTAGTTCCAACTTACAAGTTATGTCAAGATGATGAATTTGGCTTAAAAGAATTAACAATGAGCTGGACCTAGATTCTGTGAAACCTAAAATTTTGAATATTTTCATTTTACAAGCAAATTAAAGTTATTAACTTTTGTCCATCAAAACTCATAATTTTGTTACTAAATGAAAAAGGCTAACGAAACAACTTTTTTCACAATTTTCTGAGGTAACAAGTTGTGATTGGGAACATACTTTCACATGGGATATCATTGACACCACTTTTATTGTGCACCAATCACAATATGCCACCTCAGCAGATTGTGAAATAAATTGTCTCTTCTATTGTATCAGAGTAGATAATGGCTCAGCACTTATTTATTTTCTTATGAATGGACATGGTCACATTTCTACTGCTAATGAGAATCCTAGCTAATACTGAACAGCTATAATACAAATTTCAAATCATCAATGCCAATTCATTCTTAACAGGCTTCATAGAAGTGAAAAAATATAAATGGGACAGATGCTCAAAATACAAAATTTACATTGGGGGTTACTTTTATGTAAATCAACCTATTTCTCAATTAGTATATGACACATTGTAACTTCTTCATATTTGCAGGTATGCTAATTTCAATTACCTTTTCCACCTATATTGGGAAGCTAACCACGTGTTGCCTATAAAAATATAATGTGATGATATATTGACATTATTATGTCTTGTTTAGTCGACCAACTTTGGATAAATATTAACACAATTTCCATAATTTACTACTTTCTCCAAAGCAGTAAAATGATCAACAAAAATACTGTGAAAATTCCATATGGTTTTTGCACACTCAAGGATCCCAAGAATTTAAGGCAGCTTACATTTTATTTCAAAAAGGATAAAATTATAGGGTATTAAATTAATAGGAAAGGTAACAATATTAAGACAAAGACCTATACCACCACTATTGAGTTGTAGGTAGACATCATCCCCATTTTGGCAGTCATGCAATACATTCCCTCGCAAAATAAGCCTCAAATTCTCAATTGGTAGATGATCATTCTCGGCAATCAATTTTCTCAAATGACATACCTAATAATGATAAACAATACAACACATTATAAGAATTTCCAATGACTAACATCTTCAAGATCTTTTCAACAGAAATCCAGGCAAACAAAGTTTTTGTCTTTCTGCAACTGTGTAGATGGAGTTAGATGAGATACACAACATTTAATCAAAAAAACTCAGATATTATTTGACTCAAAATCTCAAACTTTTTTTTTATTGTTGTAAGTAATAAACTTCATTGAAAAAAGATGTAAGAAAATACAGAGGAAATAAAGCACAAAGGCAGTGTGCTAAGAGGCAACAAAGAAATAAAAACTAAGTAACAATGAAAGTACAAAAATCAAGTATATGTAAAGAAATGAAGTAAAAACACCCAAAGCATTTGCCCAATCAAGCAAAGTCTAAAAAAAGAGAAGCTTCAATTCATGAATCGATCTTCCATTTCCTTCAAAGGTATGTGCATTCCTTTCCCTCCAAATGACCCACAAAAGACAATGAGGGATCATTCTCCAAAGCACCTTAGTTCTGAGTCTGTTAAACTTGCCTGACCAACTTGCTATAAGTTCCACAACACCCTGCAATATGATCCAATGAACCCCAAATAGTGAACACATCATATTCCACTACTCTTGGGCTACTGGGCAGTGTAGGAGCAAGTGATCAATGGTCTCCCCATTCCTCTTGCACATGCAACACCAATCCACCACCACTTTTCACCTCCTCAAATTATCAGTGGTTAATATTTTCCCCAATGCCACTGTCCAAATAAAGAAACTAACCTATCTATGAACTTTTGGTTTCCACAAAGGTTTCCATGGAAAAGAAATGGAGTTTGGAGGTTGTACGGCCCTATGATAAGAATGGACATTGAAAACACCCCAAGGAGAGAGTTTCCAACACATTTTATCCACCCCATTCCTTCTCCAAGATCCAGAATATATATAAGGTCCATAAAGGAGGCAACAGATTCTAACTCCCAATCTTGAACCAGTAGAATAAAACTGAAATTCCAACAGTAGTTTGCCTCTGAGGATGATAACAATTCAGCCATTGAGGCATCCTTGTTACTAGCAATATTGTATACTTTTGGGAAGTTATTTTCCAAAGGAAGTCCCTAACACCAAGGATCACACCAAAATTTAATACAAGAACTGTCCCCCACCTTAAAGATGATAAAAGGATAAAAGTCATACCACCCCTTCTTGCTATATTTCCATAGACCAACCCCATATGGCCCCTACACACTAGAAGAACACCAACCCCCCACATCTACCATATTTAGCGTCTATTTGCCTTCTCCACAAGTCATTCCTTTATATAGCATATCTCCAAAACCATTTTTCCAACAAAGGCTTATTAAATAGAACCAGATTATGCACACCCAAACCCCCATCCCCATATTCAACTGGCATACAAAAAGTCTTCCACTTGACTGGGTGATACTTAAACTCATCTCTTAATCCGCCCCACAGAAAATCCCTTCGTAATTTTTCAACA
This sequence comes from Castanea sativa, assembly GCF_040712315.1. NCBI lineage: Eukaryota > Viridiplantae > Streptophyta > Magnoliopsida > Fagales > Fagaceae > Castanea > Castanea sativa. Next base: position 6,356,453 of record NC_134022.1, read on the forward strand.
TGTCTAGCAACACCCACCAGGATAGGAAATAGATATGAGTAGAATGTAGGCACACTGGATAAGGTGCTCTTTAGTATAGTGATTCAGCCCCCCTTTGAAAGATACAATCTTTCCACCCAGCCAACTGCTGCCCCATTTTCTCCAGCACACTAGCCATATAGCTTTTGCCTTGAAAGTAGCACCTAAGGGAAGATCTAGATAAGTCATGGGTAAAAATGCCACTCTACATCTTAAAATACCAGCCAAAGCTTTCAACATTGTGTACATCTTCAAACAGAACTAGTTCAGATTTCCCCAAATTTATTTTTAAACCAGATATAATCTGAAACTAGACAAAAACTGCTTCCAAATGCCAAATTTGCTCTGGATCCTCTCCACAAAAAAAAAAAAAGAGTATAATCTGTGAAGAGGAGATGAGAGATCTCTAACTGACCCACAGAATTTCCACCCACCAAAAAACCTGAAATAAAGTTGCCAATTTTAGCTCTCTCAAGCATCTAGCTAAGGGCCTCCATAACAATAATGAACAAGGAAGGGGATAGAGATTCCCCATCTCAAACCTTGTGAACTATTAAAGAAACCACCCGAACTACCATTCACACTCAAACGTGGTCTTCAACAATCTGGATGTATTAATTTCACAACAACAAAGTAAACTATTTCTTTGCATAATCTTATGTCCACTATAAATTTTGCAGAAGATGTTAAATCACTTATTGCAAACACCCTATGTCAACTATAAAGATATATGTGGAAGTATAATAAAATTATACAAGCACAGTAAAGGTTTTAAGAGAAGAATCTATCTAAAAGAAGCTCTAACATGATCATATAACTTATATTTCACATCCATCCCTACACTACAACCCACTTTTTATTTATCCAATGCACAGTCAAACATAGAAAAACTATGGGTGCTATCTATAATCATACCACAGTCAAATAAACTAATAAAGATGAATTATCCTGGAAAGTGAGAATGCATGTTAGAAACAGTACCGCCACCCCCTCCAAAAAAAAGAAAAAAGAAAAAGACAGAAGCAGCTCTTTAACTTTTGTGACAAATTAAGTTCTTATAATTTGGAAAGACCTGCTGATTGTACCCAAAAAAAAAAAAAATTTTCCTTGAGATACAAATAACTCATACAACTGCTACTCTATGCATGATTTTCTTATCTTTCAGGCTGCAGCCCCATGTACTTATCATATTCAATGGAGATTGGTATATGCAATAGAATTTGGTTCACCAAAGAGTGTATTGAACCAATACTACCATAGAAAGCTATGACACTATGGAGGTAGGCATTGGAAAGGGATCCCTCATGGATAAGGGTGGTATATACTAAGTATGGCAGTATGCGGGGGAGATGGGGCTCTAACAGTGTGCAGGGGTCATATAGGGTGTGCCTTTGGAAGAGTATCAGGAAGGGATGTGAGACTTTTTATTGATTTGCTAGCTTTAAGGAGGGGGATGGCTCTTCTGTTATGTTCTGGCATGATCTGTGGTGTGGGGGACTTCCTCTAAAAGATAATTTCCCAGAACTTATGGTTTTGCTTGTAATCAGGGTGATTCAATAGTGGAGCTGCTATCTTTTTCAGAGGAAAGTTACTACTGGAATCTCAGTTTTAATAGATCAGTGCAAGATTGGGAATTAGAGTCGGTTCCCTCCTTTATGGACCTGACTTATTCAACTTCATTGAATCCAGGTGGAGTGGAGTAGCTATATTGGAAACCTCCCTCATGGGGGATCTTTGAAGTTAACTCCTATTATAAGGTGTGCATTCTACAACTCAGTTATCTTTTCCTTGGAAGTCTTTGTGGAAACCCAAAGTTCCAACAAAGGTCAGCTTTTCCCTCTGGACCACAGCATTGGGGAAAATTATAACTGAAAATTTGTGAAAGTGCTGAGTCGTTGTGTTTGATTAGCACTGCATGTGTAAGAGGGATGAGGAGACTATTTATCATTCACTTTTACATTGCCCCTGTTGCTAGAGAGTTGTGGCACATGGTGCTCTCACTTTTTGAGGTTCATTGGGTTATGCCCAGCAGTGTTAAGGAGCTTCTTGCTAGCTGGATGGGCAAATTCAGCAGCGTTAAGGAGCTTCTTACATTGCCCTTCAAGGTCCCTTGACATGGCCCACACACAATCATCCCAAACTTGCCAGCATTCATCAAAGAAAGAGTCCACCAAGAGAGAGCTCATTCATCAAGAAATTCAAAACCTCTAAATAAGTTTGTAACCCTGCCCCAATCTCACATGAGTAACTTCATTCCTAGAACATATGTACAAAAGAAATTGAATAGACACCAATGATGTAAGGCCAGGGAACTAATGACAAGGACACACAGGTAATCAGGGCAACAAAAAAACTTGGAGCATTGGTCCTACTCCTACCACATTGATCACAAAACAAATTTATAATAGATCCGGAGTACATGGGTGGCGCTCCTTTGGTGTTTAGTTAATGCAATATTTATTTATCAAAAAAAAAAAAAAAAAAATAATGCACATAAGTCCACAAAATGGGGTACCAAACTTGCAACAACTTTTGTTACATACTAGTCCTAATTCAGGGTGAATGTCATTCTTATAAGCATGCCCTCTCTTTTCCTATTTCCTACTTGTTCAGCAGCAAATTATAAAACCTGTTAAACTCTCTTGACATGGAACACAATCATCAATCAAAAACTATAAACAAGTTGATAACCCCGCGAATTTCGCGCGACTAACTTCATCGATTCCTAGAAGATTTGTACAAATGAAATAGAATAGACACCAATGACAAATGCTAGAACTTGACAAGGGACAAACTGGGTTATCAAGGAAAACCCAATTGGAGAATTGGGTCTCTAGCAAAATCATGATAGAACAAACTTATAGTAATACACATAAATAATTCAACAAAATGGGCACCCAAAAAAGAACAAAAACAAAAACTTGCAACAACTTTTTGTTATATAATACAATCCCTAATAATATAAATATATAAAGTTTGCAAATTTGAGATTGAAAAACTTGAAACTACGAAAGTTAATAAATAAAGAAAAAATTAAAAAAAAAAGGGGGGAAATGAAGCGTACTTTGATGGGAGAGGGGACGCGGAGGCGAGAGGGGCGAGCGGGGCCAATGGTTCGGAGAATGATCTCGACTGTATTGTTGTTATTGCTAATGTTATTGTGCAGTTCCACTACTCCTCCTTTGCTGACATTGACCTCTTCTTCTTCTTTAACGATCTCTTCCATGCTACCAAGCTAAGATTTTATATATATATTGCACTTTCTTTCTTGATAATTTTTTATATCATATCAATCCACTACTAACTTACCCAATTCAATTCCTACTATTCTCACAATTACAATTCCACAGATTGATTTCCAGACTCTCTCTCTCTCTCTGCTTATTTATAGTTTTTTTTTTTTTTTTTTTAAAAGAAAAAGATTCTTGAGTTTCGACTCTTCTAGGCTTCTTGACGCTTTGCAGCGTGTAATGGACGAATAGTCGACAAATGGATTATATTTTATTATTTTTAGACGTGTTGTCGGGTCGGGTCACGAGTCAGTTGGGTCAGGTCATATTGACCCGCACAAAAAGGGTCAGATTATGGGTCAACTTTTTTATTTTTTTTTATTTCAGGTGAAAAATTTCAGGTTTTTAGTCAGGTTCCTTTGGGTTATTGACTCGGGTCTAACCATGTCTAAATTGTAATTATGAGGAGAATTTTACTTTTATTTCTTAAGGTTTCAAAATTTGGTACCTAACTTCCTTAAAAAAAAAAAAAAAAAATTGGTACCCAACATTTCAATTGAGAATTTGAGTCCATTAAGAAATACCTAAGCTTAAAATAATGCCGTTTGATATTCAAAACTATGTCATTTTGAGTTTCGTTGAGCAATATCAATATACTTTTTATTCATCAAAAAAATCAATATACTATTATTAATAAATATAAGTATTTATTTCTAAAAAAATTTCTCCTTTTATTTTATTTTTTGTAATTTTTCATTACTCTCTTTCTCTCATTTTTAAATACTTTTCCCCTATAATATTGCGATCTCTAACTTCTCATAATTTTTGTAGATTTAATTTGAGTGTTTGGTAATTCATAGCTAAATTTTCAAGCTCCAATTATAGTGATTGTTCTCGTTTTGGAATCTTGATCTACGTTTGGTTCCCTTGCAGACATAAAAAAGACACTAAATGAAAGATTAGGATTATATCGAAATGTCTCCAAGTCACAAAGGAAGGACAATACACACACAGACACACTATTCTCTCCTCTTTTTTTTTTTTTTTTTTGGTATTATTACTCTCCTTTCTATTTTGCTATAAGTCTTTTATGTTACTTTCCCTACATTAATTGCTTAAGTTTGCTATTACAAATCATATTTTCACTAGGGAATAAAATTGTAACCTTCTCGAAACAATTGACAACTAAAGAATTCCAAATTAAACTTCCTCTCAAAACTTGATGCATGGTAATATGATAGAAAAAGATTCAGTGGCGGAGCCAGAAATCTATCTTTGGAGAGGCGATATATAAATTTTTTTTTTGTATGAAATGGAAAATAGTAATGTACAATTTTTTTTGAGCTTTTTCTTTTTGCTTAAAAGGCTTTAATATATTGTTAAGTGGACTAAATTATGGATCGAAGTTTAATTTTATTGGGCATAAAAAAAACTTAGGGTGGCTACAAATCTTTTTGTAAGCGTAGACAATGTTTATTATCAGGTATGAAGGGCTAAAATGATAAGGTTATTTAAAATTATTTAAGATATTTCCAAATTTTTTTTTAATCTTTTCAAAAATTTTGGAGGGTCTCAGGCCCCCCTTGTCCTTTAATAGCTACGCCACTGAAAGGACTCAACACGAAGATAGACCATATTATGATAGAGATTTACTGCTTTGCTTTATGAGTCTAATGATGTACATAGTGATACATAATTTAAAATCTCATTCAATCCAATAAGTGATGGTAGCTTATTTTAAATGATATAACAGTATATTAAGTCATTTGTGAATTACTTATCCTTATTTAAATTCATGCAATAAATAACTTCTTAACAAAATCTAACTTATAACAAGTTGATCTGGGATCCGTTGAACTAATAGTTTATGCATAAGTATGTAGCCACAAAATCACCGACTTTCCTTTGCATGTGTTATGGTGGAGTGACTTGATTTGATTGGGAGTGAGAAAGTAGAAGGATAGAAAACTGGGAGAATAAAAAAGATTTAGTTTTTTCTTATATATATGTATGGTTGGGAGGGTAGAAAAATGGAGAGATGAAGAATTCATTTATTTGATTGAGAAGAAAAATGAAACGATGAAAAATATAGTTTGTATAAATTTACTCTCATACTCCTATAACATAATTTTTTTTAATAGTTTATAAGAAGTAATTTTTTTCTAACTATTATAAACTTGTAAACTAACACAACTATTAAAACATTTAGAATATACATGTGCTCATGTAGTAAAGATGGAAAGTACGTAAATGAGTCATTTTCCATCTACCCCTCTTTACTCTCATTTTTTTTTCTCCAAATTTGGGAAATTGATTTTTGGTGGATTTAGAGAGAAAATAGCCTAACCCCACCAAAGCATCTTCCATTTTTCCCTCTTAACCAAAAAACCCCATCCTTCTTATTTTCCTCTCACCTTCCATCATCCTCCAAATCACCCCAACCAAATAGACATTAAATGAGATGAAGTACATGAATGAGTGTAAAAGTTCCGTGAAGTTTTCAGTAACATCCTATTTTATGAGGGATAGTAACACTCTAGGAGTGGACAAAAAAAAAAAAAAAAAGTCTGCCAACAAACACACCCAAATTCACACCTAATTTCACGATATGATTGAGTGTCAACTTGTGTTTGGATTTTAGTACTTACACACCAGACCACCATATGTGCTTGCTGGGAAAAAAATTTCGGTGCTCCAAATACAAGGTTATACTGAAACATGTTGTGAATTTAGGTGTCCAATTGGGTGTGTCCTTGCATTATAGCAAAAAAATCATATAAATGAAATGTAATTTTGTTTTTTTTGGTAAACAAATGTAATTTTGTTTGATCTATGGGTACAGAAGTTTTATTTTTTCTGGTGGGCGTGAGAAGAGGTAATTTCCTTGACCATATCACAAAAAAATTTAAGAAAGGGGGAAAAAAGAAAAAGAAAAAAGAAAATAGAAAGAAAAGCACTGGCTCTCTGTATTCAGGTCTTAGGTTAGGATGAGGCTTTCTTTGCCCACCATTCATCCAAGATAACAAAACCAGGAAATATATGAACTTAACTCCTTCATTCTTTGTTATCTACCTCTGCGCTTGAGATAACCAGAAACACAGATAATCTAGAGGATAACATGGCTCTGAGAATGTGGGCTTCTTCCACAGCCAATGCACTCAGAATTTCTTGTGCCTCTAAAGCCCATCTCTCTCCTGCATTCTCTCTCTCCCGCTGCTTCTCTTCTGGTATTCTTTTCCTTCAACCTTAATGGTCTCTCTCTCTCTCTCTCTCTCTCTCTCTGGAATTGTAAGGAAAGTTTTGTTGTTCTGGTTTAAGCTTTCTTCAACCAATATAAGAAATGCTTCATTCTTTAGTTTGAATAGTTATTGTTTGTATATAATAGGTTGTTCTTTGTAAAGCTGATTTCTGTAGGTTATATTGTGCAGTTTTGGATGGGTTGAAGTATGCTTCTTCACATGAGTGGGTGAAGCATGAAGGACCGGTGGTTACAATTGGTATCACCGATCATGCTCAGGTATGAACCCAAAAAGAAAAAGAAAAAAAGAGTAATGTTGTTCAGGTTATTCTTTATACCAATCTCATATTGATTTTGTGATTTGTCCTTTGTCTTCAGATTTATTGAGCCACAATAACTTTATGCTTGCTCTTACGAGCTTAAGTACAAACTTTTAGCTTGTTAAAAAAAAGAAAATTACTCATTTGCCTAAATTATGTTGGATTTTTCTTGTTATTTCTTTGTCACTTAGATTTTAGACATTGAAATTGTAATAAGGAGTTATAAGGGGCGTTTTATTTTTTTTGTAAAAGTAATACAGATTACAATGAGAGTCAGATTTTGTGCATTCTTCTAATATTATTGCTGTTCTTTTTCTTATCTCCGTATATATAAAAAAGCGAACAAAGAAAAAGACAAAAAAATTAAAAAGATAAACAATAAAAATTAATTCTGTCTTTTTTGGTTAATTGGAGACTTTTTAATTTTAAATGATTTAAGTACAGCTCCTTTACTTATAATTCTTAATTAAATTCAAACACGTAATTGTATAAAATTTGACTATCTTTACAAAATATCATGTTTGTGTTGCATTGCACAATGTAACCATGGGTTTGAATTTAATTGAAAAAAATTAACATACAACACCAAAGGAAGTTAGTAACTAATTTTCTGACTTTTTATTATTATTATTTAGTGTCTATTTAGATATTGTTTATTGTTGAAAATTGAAAACACTGTAGTAAAATAACTTTTAAATGTGTGAATAGTACCATAAGACCCAATTTTAAAGTTGCTTTTATTGAATTCCGTACTTGCATGTCCCGTGAACAGTATACGAGACCCACAGAAAAAACATGTTGCTAAACGCAAACGCGTTGCTATCCATACTTATGCTTAGTGTTTGTTTGACAAAGATTAATTTTGCCAACTTATTTTATTATTCAGCTTATTTTTACTACTATTCATGGGTCTCACTGCACTTTTTGGTATTATTTATAGATCTCACTGTCCTATTTCAACTAACTTTTATTTTTATCTACAGTACTTTCAGCAGAAAGGTTTAGTTTCAATAAAATAAGGGATCCCAAATGGACCCTTAAACTTTTATTTTGTGGTATAGACAAATTCAATATGAAATATATTATATACTGTATATGGTAAGGTGCTTTACATTTTGACTGTTGCACACATATTCACGTCCTCCTCTTAGTCGATATTTCTCTAACCTTGGGTCTAATTTGAAGAAAAATGCCGGCCCCCATTCTTCAGGTCTAACACCGGTTGATTATTTTCTTCTGCTAGGGAACCATGTTTCTCTAACCTTCTAATTTGATTGAAGTCTAATTATGGTTTTGGTTGATTATGTTCTTATAGTGGGAGTACATTTTTCATGTACTTTAAATCTATTTTTTTAAGAAATAAACACACACATAAAAGAAGAGAAAATGAGGTTCTAACATAAAAATAGACTATAAACTCGACTAAAAAGTCATGGGAACTTAGCTTGCTACAGTTGGGCTTATCGGAGCTTTCTATTAGAGCTCCAAGGAATCTGGTATATTAGCCGGCCGGAGATTAACAAGCCCATATGTACGAAACCTTAAGTTTTTTTGTGCCTTAACTAACATGCTAGGATTGGTTGGGGTCAAACTGTAGCGGCCTATCTCAGCCTTGAAGTTGGACTTTGGCCTTAATCCAGAACAGAACATTCACACTAAAGCCCAACACATATAACACCCCACCCAAAGCCCTTTTCTCCTAATGCTATGTTTGGTTTGGGGAAGAAAAAGTGGAAGAGGGAAAGTATGGGAGGATAAAATACTCTTTTATGTAGTTGATAAAAAGAAGAAGAAGAAGAGAGAATATAATAAGTTTGTATAAATTTATTCTCACTCCTATTATATAAAAATACAAGATTTTTTTAGTTATAAGAAGTTTTTATTTACTTATTTATTTTTATTTTATAATTATTATAAACTTACAAACTAACAAAACTAATAAAACATATAGCAGAAAGAAGACCTCATCAAAATCTCCCCCATTTTCACCTCCCAACCAAACAACCTAAACAACCATTGCCTACCCTATTTTCTCCTCCCCTTTTCCACCCTCCCTTAAAAGAAACCCAAAAAGCCATTTATCTTTCCCCTCCTAAAAAAAATCATACTTTTGACGGCAGGAAACATTCATTTTTTCCCACCTCCCCCTAAGCAAATTAAATTATATGAAATACTTATTTTGGAAGTAATTCTATCAACACAATAACTTTCATATTAATTCAGTTGACAAATATTTACAAGTTCTCATTTGGAAATGAGTGTCATAAGGCCCATAATGCACCCTAAGGGGGAAAACAAATGCCACTCTAGAAGATAACTCATCCTCATTACGAGAGTTCATGTTGGACTCGTAAGGGATAGCATTGTATCCCTCTAGGCTCTATCCAACACTTGTGTGCTTGCATTGTTTTAGTGATACAAATAACGACACTTATAGACATAATAAATTATATAATTATGTTTTCAAAACTTGTTAATGATATAGATTGTAATTAGTGCAATATCATGTTTACATTGAATTACAAGTAACATCACTTTTATATAGACTAATCACAACATGTGACCATGGTAATTATAAAAAATGTTTAAAAATTGTATTGTCATTACTCATTAGGCTTATTGATCATCTAGTTGATAAACCTCTCCAGCCTAATCTATACTCGGTGGTAGTTAGTTCTAATCTTACTTAGGTTAATTACTATCTTTCAAAAACTCCTGGCCACATGCTAAGTCAATGGGGACATCAGCAGAATATATATATATATATAAATAAAGTAGTCTGATCACAAGCAAAATCAATGGGGATGTCATCAGGATATGTATTTTAATTGAGTGTGATTAGATGATAATCAGTTAATCACTACTATGAAGCTTTTATATATATATATATATATATATATATATATTTATTTATTTATTTTGAGAAAGCACTGTGAAGCAAGTAAATAAAGAGAAAGAAAGTAAAAGAAATATATAAAAACAAAAAGGTTTATTTGGATGGAAGGATTAATTTAAGAAATGGACATTCTGACAAAAAAACACCAGGTGGTGTAAATTTTTTTTAATGAAATATGTCTATATTTTCTAACAGTTTAATTCTTGTGCATTGCATTCATTTTGGTTTTTTTAATCATCTATTTCTTGGGCAGTTGGGCCTGATGACACGTGATTGATGATTGTAGAATGGTATGAGAAAAAGATTATAGAGAAAATATCATTAATTAAACTATTCAATGGATTTTTTATAATTGAAATAAGGAGCTTCAAATTCAATCATTTACAGGACCATCTTGGAGAGGTAGTATTTGTGGAACTGCCAGAGCCTGGTGGCTCAGTTTCACAAGGTGGCAGCTTTGGAGCCGTGGAAAGTGTCAAAGCAACCAGTGATATCAATTCTCCAATCTCGGGTGAGATTGTTGAGGTTAATTCAAAGCTGGTTGAATCACCTGGCTTGGTAATTCTTTCCCTTTATTTCACTTTCTTCATCCTTCATGATTTATTTATTTTTGATTGCTAACAAGACAATAAATTTTTGTAACCATTGCAATATGTTATACGAGTTTGGCTCGTATCCAATGTTCCAGTACATTAAATGGGACACGATACAGAAACGTTTTCAATAGCTACATGACATTCTTTTCTTTTCTGTTGCAATCATGATTCCATGGTTTGTTTATCCTCTACTTTCTTTGGTACCGAATGATGCTGATTTCCATATGCCTGATTGTGTTTTTTTTACACATTTTATAATGAAGATTAATAAAAGTCCATATGAAGACGGATGGATGATCAAGCTGAAGCCAGGCAATCCATCAGAATTAGAATCCTTGATGGGTTCAAAGGAATACACAAAATTCTGTGAGGAGGAAGATGCTGCACATTAGAATTTGTTGCCGCAACAATCTTAGACTAACTGATTCTCAGCTGTTTAAGATCACTGTTATTTTTTATCCTTTGTCAATAATCCCTGCTTTCCATTGGACCTTTTAGGTATCATATTTATATAAAAAAAGGTTATTGTCATCGATATGCCTACTATTCTCTCTTCCACTTTTGTAACTCGGTATCTTCCTGTGGATTCCTTTCTATTTTAATTTATTTCATTTGCGTTTGTTGAAATTTTCTCATCAGCGAGGAGTTAGATGATGTATTCTCATTCACAATATACATGTCTCACAGATGTGTGGGAGTGGGTGTCCCCTCTTAGTCCCCTGTTCTACTATTGATAACGCTCAAAGCGAGGGTGGCACCCACACATTGGGCGAGCGGTTACGTATATAAAAAAAAATGTACACTTTTCTTCTCTAAGTCCCTGGCTCTGCCACTGCTACCAATCTAGTAGCCAAAAAAAAAAAAAAATACCGAATATAGTAATGTCTAAGGGCATGTAAAAATAGAAGTAAAAAAGAGGTTAAATTGAAGGTAAAAGATAAACAATTTCATACACTATCTATATTCTTTGGAATCAGGGTCGGCCTAAGCGTTTTGGAGGCTTAAGGCGAAATCTTCAAATGTAGTCTTTATATTATCACTTAAATAATATTTAACTAGCATTTTATATAATAATTTTTTTTAAATCCATTCTTTTTAATTTTTAATATGATTTTTTTTAAGAAAATGCTAAAGTTATAACAAATTTTACTACAAATTGGTGTTGTAATGAATGTGATCAATGACATGAGGCTTACAAAAATATTAGAAATTTTATAAAATTTACAACATGAGAATTACAAAGATATATCACCAATCATAAATAATCATTCAAAAATGCATTCAAAAGTTTATTGAAATCTATCTATCATATTCATTGTCACATCAAATTATAAAAGTTATGAAGACCATTGGTGCAGTGACCACTCCACAAGTATAAGTTCTTGTGGGGTGTGGGGGGCAATGACCGAGAGTCTCTAGAAGACAGTTTTGCATACATGTACACTTAGATTAGGCTAGAGTAGAATTTTTATCTTGTATAAAAATAATTAATTAAATAAAAGTTATGTAGTAAAATTTATAATATTTTTAACATTTTTCTATTTGAATTACTTGTGATTAGTAACGCGTCTATTTGTAAGACCTATTTATTTAAATTTGTCTTTTTTCTATCTCTAGCATTACTTAATTCTTCTAGCCTTCTTAATAGTGAAAAAAATGTAAATTAAAATGTTTTAATATCTCCCAAAAATATTTATATATAAAATATAAATAAAAAAATTTGCCCCCCAATTTGGGGTCTTCTCTAGCAAGGGGCCCTAGGCAATGGCCTAATTGGCCTAAGCCTAGGGTCAGCCCTGTTTGGAATGACACCTCATTCCAATAACTTCACAAATAAAAAATTTCTCTTGCAAGCTTCTTGATTTTTAGAGAAAAGATTTTCATCCAATAAATTAAAGGGAAACTAAAAATACAATATTAGGTTTTTAAAATAAATTCAAACATATAATTGCATTGAATTTAATTACTTTTAAAAAAGATAACATTATTTGTGTTTTATTAGTCAATGAAATCATATGTTTGATTTTAATTGTTGAATGTAATGTAGAATATGTAAAGGATTGCACCTAAGTTTTACTCTAAATTAAAAGATTTTTTTTCCCTTTTGATTTTGAAGTCTTGTCTTTCCATTAGTAACACTGATTTGTGAATTATGAACAAAATTAAAAATAATTTTTTTTTTAATTGGGTGGATACAAGTTAAATATATCAATCACTTTGGTATTTTTTTAATTGTTTTTTTTTAAATTAAAATTAAAATTAAAATAAATATAAAAAGAACAAAAATACAAAATTATTTATATATTTATAAATTTCACTCAAATTTGTGAGAGCCAGGGGCGGCTTTGGAGAATCGACTAAGAATCAAGATTATACTTCTTGACTAGAAAGATTGTAAAATGGAGTCATCACTTCACTTTCTATAAGGGAAGTTAAAGAAAATATAAAATTTAGAACATAAATATTATGAGGATTTCCTAGTATATACAATGAAAATGACTAATCTATATCCCTATATTCAAATTCAGAGATTACGTTATGAGATAAGAAGGTGTCAAACATTTATCTCAGTCAATTATAAGATTATTTTCTTGACATCTAATGACCAATAAATTTTACATTATTTCCATCATGCCACACATTAATAAATAAAATGAAAATTCATCATCTAATAAAGTGAACATGTCACACTTTTTTAAGAAAATAATTGGCAATGCTTATATTGTGGAAAATAAGAAGTTAAATGAAGAGACCATGCAAGGGAGCTTGGGGGTCTGGGGGGCTACGACAACAGGTGAAGCCAAGCTGGCCCCCGATATTCTTGATCACAGGCTGCCCCATCAGAATTAGAATTCCATTGGATCGTTCACTTATTATAATAAAAAAATAAAAAGTCAGAAAAATTCATGTCTAGCTACTTACGATTACAACATTGTAGACTCCAAGTTAATTAGTCAAATATTCCTATCGTTCTGTCTCTCAATCCTGTAATTCTATATACTATTAATAACAGGATTTCAGATTTGGGTCTTAACATTTTACATAATAAAATCCATTCACACACATTCTTAAACTCTCTAAAATACTCATATTTTTTAGTTAAATATTTTATTTTGAGAAAATAGTTAAATAATTTTAAATTAAAAAAAATACAAAATAGCTAAAAGAATAATTTACTATTCTTAGGTTTTTTTTTTTTTTTTTTTTTTTTTTTCATTCAGCCTAAAACTTAAGACACTATCTTTATCTCATTTTTAAACATTATTTCATGTTACCTTCCTCTTTCCTTAAAAAAAAACTACAAACAATTATTTATACATCACTTCTAACGCTACAGCAAAAAATGAAAAATAAAAAGAAGAACATTATAGCATGTGCAAAGCGCGTGCAATATCGAGATGAAGAATATCCACAGCAAGCTTTTTATACAATGTATATAGTAGTCCTTTATAAGCTTTCTCGGTTTCATATCTCAGAATATCGAGAACAAGAGTGACAGTGAGGCCAAGCACAAACACAAAGATGATCGAGTCAACAGCAAGATAAAGAAGAAAGCTGACAAAAGCTACAGTCGTTTATGTAAACAGCTCTTAAGCTGTATTTAGTTTTTCTATAACCTGTTTTTATTCTTATAATGAGCATGTGGTGTGCACTTGCTTTCTAATACAGGTGTCTTAGTGTGATTACTTACGTTGTTAATTAATATATAGTCATTTATTTCTGTTATTTTTTTTAATAATTTTTTTTATACAAGATAGAATTTCTACTCTAGCTTAATCTGACTGTATATGTGTGTGAAACTTTCTCCTGGAGACTTAAATCCCGACCCTTGCCCCCCACACCCCATAAACATTCATTTTTGTTAGTTTGTTAAGTTCCCTCTGTTGCTCTGTTTTAATTAATTCAGTTAATGAAATCAGTTTTTCCAATTCCTATAACTCAGTTTTTTTTTTATAATTTTTTTTTGTTATCTCTTGCAAGGTACTTGTCTGCATGTAGGCATTGAATCTAAAGTCTTTTAAAAGTACATAACATCATTTAATAAGAATGAAGTCAAAATTCAAAAGTAGGAATTAAGAATTTGATCCAAGTGGTGGATGTGGCTTTAAAGAATCTAAACTTTTAATGTAATCATTCAAACACCTATAGTTCACCCAATATATACCATCAAAACTTTTATTTAATGTATAAATTCACCCATTACAAGTATTATATTCAATATCAAAATACATATCCAATACGTAGCTTAGGGTTGTTTTCCAAGTTCCAATTGAAACCAGAGGGCACTTATATATGCACTTTATTTATAATGTAAATAATCAAGTGGGCTAAGGATCCATTTAGATACAGTTGAAAATTGAAAAATACTTTAACAAAATAATTTTTAAATGTGTGAAAAGTTACTGTTCACGTCTAAAATCACTGTTCATAAGCCTAAAGTCACTGTTCATGAGCCTAAAGTCACTGTTCATGGCCAATGAACAGTGATAGACGCGCATCAAAAAAAAAAAAAAAAGGCTGAAATGCAAACGCACTACGTTTCAGCCCAATTCAAGTGTTACCTAAATCCTATTACACATGTTATTCAATATAAGTTCTCATACACACATCTTACATTGAAATCGTGAAGGTCACAATTTTAATGCAAAAAGTGTGTATACAATTGTGTGAGATAAGATGTTTGTAATAAGGTGGAGTTTGGATACACGTTTTCACGTTTTGAGTTTTGCGTTTTGATTTTTTTTTTTTTTTTCTGCTGCGGGGGGACAACGCGCACTGTGCGCGCACTGTTCATGTACGTTTTTAGCAATTTTTTTTATTAAAAATGGGTCCCGCAGTACTATTTACACATTTAAAAATTATTTTGCTACAGTGTTTTCAGTTTTCAGTTTTCAGTTTTCAGCAATAAGTTCTATCCAAACGGATCCTAAGTACTGTTTTATTAAGTGAGTTTGATTATTTTTGCAAGGCACATGTCAGAAGGCCTTATTACAGGTAAATATTGCACTAGGTAACCTGGATTGAGGGTTTGTTTGGGATCCGCTTATTTTGCTGAAACTTAAAATTTTTTCCTGAAAGTACTGTAGATAAAAGTAAAAGTTAACTGTAATAGTACAGTGGGACTCATGAATAGTATCAAAAAGTGTAGTAGAGCTTATAAATAGTAGCAAAAATAAGTTGAATAGTAAAATAAGCTGGCTTTTTAATTTTTGCTAGACACATACTAAGTAGCTCCACACTGTACCAAAAAGGAACCCATGTAAATAGAGAGAGAAAATTAGTAAGATTTGTTTGGACATAAAGTAATTGCAGTGGTGGCTCTAGGATTTTCTTTTTAGAGGGGTTAATAGTGTCTTGAGCTAGGATTTTGTTGTGGGGGAGTTAAAAAAAAATGATTAATTTTTTTTTTTTTGTATTTACAATTGTCATATTACATACAATAATCTAACATAATATACAATGCAACTATATTGTAAAATAGTCTGAAAAAATTATTAATTGTTTAAAGATCGGTAAGAAAACAACAATAAAATGCATAAATAAATAAAAATAAATAACTAATCATAATATTTGTCAAATTAATAATAATTTATTATAATCATATGTAATATTAATTAAATAAAAATATATGATAAAAAAAAAGAATAGTAACGCACTTAAGAGTAGGTCTGATAGTAAACATTAAACTAAGGAAAATAAATGGTAACTTATATAAGATTTTGCTTTTAAAGTGTATGGATTTTAAACCACACATGTGGTCATTCTCTTGGAATTGGAGCAAGAATTAAAAGACTTTTTGGACTCGAAAAATTGTAGAACACTTATCAAACTACTTGATTAGATAGAAAGAAAATATAGAAAGAAGAAAGAGAGAATGAGAAAAGAATCATATATGTAAATACAGATCAATTGGATGTATAAATGGTGTAATTTATTGTTGATGAAGAAAAAAAGTGTAGGAAAAAACAGTTTCATTTTACCATCAACAGCAAAATAAGCTAGAGTTTAGAGAGAAGGTTTATTTATTTTTTAACTAAGGAGCAATTTTAAGAGTAGTTCTATTCAAAAAACATTTATGCAATAAAATCTAGATGGCAAATTGTTAAAGGTATGTAAAAAAGTGATGTCAGTTATGAGTTTAGATAAAAAGTTAATTACAACTTGTCATTTAATCTTTATTGTAAAAAATTGTGAAAATAAAACTAAAATGATCACATTTCAAGTTTATTTCAATTGGGTTTAAACAAAATTTAGGATCAGAGTGTTCAATTTTATTTTAAGGGTCAAAACAAAAAAAAATTAAAAATTTTATATATAACATTTTTTGGGCCAATCATTTGAACCCCTGGGTTGACTGTAGAGTCGCCCCTGAGTAGTTGATGTTTAAATGTTGCAAAAGTAAAAGTTGCAAACTCACTTGTGGTTAAGGATATAATGATGAAGAAAAATTGTGATCTCAAGTTTGGCCAGATCACTTCTAGGGCAAATTCTACTTCCAGCTCCAAATGGAATGAAACTCCTAGCTTTTGGTTTAAAATTCTAGACCCAAGTCAAGCAAACAATGGTTTAGTTAATTTTATATATATATATATATATATATATACACACACACCCATGTTGATTCAATGTTCCACCCCTGATGCTAAGATCCAAGTCCCTAAAATGATTCAATGGCAAGATATTTCTCTTCCTAAAGAATGGACTTTGGAACAAGTAGCACCACCTGTTAAACTTGTTTTTGATGAACTTGATTCCTGATTTTCTTACCGGTGAATTTCTGCAGTGCCACAATGGCAAGTAGATCCAAGGACAAAAATCTTGCTCCAACACGCAACCAGATTGTGAAAAAAAGCCTGTCTCCCCTGGAGAAATTATTAACCATTTTACCCCCTTAGGAACAATTCCTAAACCTAATTACTCCTCTGTTTTGGCCTCTACCCATGATCCTTATGCTTTGACCCCTGTTAACCAACTTGTCCAAACTATTTACCTAAGAAAAACCAATGCTTCTCAATATATTAAAAAACAATATTCCCAAAACCTATTTTTTATTGAACCAAATAGAGTAGCAATCAAGAATCCACTCCAGATTGCAAAGAGCTACTTCCCTCCCCTGTTACACTGGATCCCAGAACATGGTGGTAAAAAGTTAGAATTTTATTCTGACATTTTGTGCCAGGAACATGCCACTGTTATTAATGCAATCTTTGATTTAAATGATAAGTCCAAAATTATTTACCACAGTGTTTATTTGAAAAATATTGCTCCTGAAGTCAACTGGGGACATTCCCCTACTTCAACAAAAAAGCTTCCTAAGCACCCTATTCCATATTCATATCATGATTATATTAATGCCTGGTTCCGATTCATGCTACATCAGAATGAGACAACGACTCATTCATGGTTTATTAACTTTGACAAAGAATTTGATAATATTGCTGATTTGCCTCTTTGGTTCACTCGATGGTGGAATCAATTTGGTCCTAATATTGATATCTTTCCCAAGCCTCTCTTTGATTGTTTCAAGTTTTTTGAGAGGAACCTTAAGACAAATGATTATAATGCCAAATTTCCTACCCTTCTCCATTTTGTCAAACATTTCAGAATCCCTTAGATTTTAAAAATGGCAATATGAAAAAGAAGGCGATATTCTTACTCGGCATTGGTATGTTAAATGGTGGGATAAGTTTAGCTATATTCCACAAATTCTTGATAATGTTTACCGAAGACCGCCTCCCAAGCATCTAATTGTTAGTTCCCAGTCCACATCCAAGGCTCCCTCTACTTTCCAAACCTCAGATATTGATAACCTGAGCAAAGATGATTTATATGCCCTTTTCAAGAAAAAGATTGAAGAAGAGAAGGAGGCTGAGAACAGAAATTCTGAAGAAGACGGTTCTGTTATCGAATGTCCTTATTACCCATATCCCCAACCTTATCCAAAAGATTGGTTTGGGCATGATGAAGAATATGATAAAAACACTCCTAATCTAGGAGCATGTTGATCCCCTAATCCCCATAATTGTCTGGCCTGCACAAAGGCTAATGATGTAACAATATTCACTCAAGAGTAAAAATATTTACTGCTGCTTTCTCTACTGATGATGGTAACTTTGTTGACTGCTTTCGGCACTACATGCCAAATTACTTTCGGCCTTAAAAGCCGACCTGATTCCTTCTGCAAATGGTGCTCTTGATGCCCCTCACGGATCCTGATATGAATAGTAAAAAGTTACTATTCACTTTGTACTATTCACTGCTTTATTTACTTATATAAAGGGGTTGTCCCTTATTGTTAAACTTAGAATTCTTTTCTAGGAGTTCCTTTAGAACTCTCTCTAGGACTTCCCTTAGTTTAGAATATCTCACTGATTACACAAAGCTTGTAACTAGAATAAGGACTAGCTTTCAAGCTTTGTACTACTATCCCTGTTGATCTTGTATCTGTTCCTACTACTACTACTACTACTATTACTGTAAGTGTTTTGAATTAATTTCAATAAACACTTCTGTTTTCAATACTTTTGATCTATTTTGATATATAACTGCTTGGCTGGTTTTACCGCCTTACTTTCAATTATCATTTACTTTGAATTATTCTATATATATATATATATACACACACACACACACACACACATACATACATACATATATGCGCTAATAGAAATAAAAGATTTGACAAAAAAAAAGATAGTCAAAAAAATAATAATAATAAAAGAGAGAATTTTTTAGACTTGTTATTAAATAGTAATAATATAACTTCTTTAAAAATCTTTTTTTTTTATACAAAAGAATTCTTTAAAAGATTTAACAAGTCATTTGATTTAGAAATACTTGATTGTCACTTAATTACCATATAATAATTTGTAAAGAAACTTATCAACCGAAACTTTGTTCAGAAATGTAAGATACTAACAAAAGAGAATAAGAAAAGAATTAATTTAAGATACCAAAAACTTAATTTGTTCAACTTACATCCCATCTTGAAGGATCAAATTCCTTTGGGTTTGCACGATTTTCAGGATCCATATGAACACCTCTATTCCAGACCAAAACTTTCCATCCTTTGGGAACTAGATAGCCTACGTACAAATAAATAAATTTCTTTAAGAAGCCATAAGATAAAAGAGGGATGATAGAGTTTGAAAATATAGGTGATTGAAGGACCAACCATTGATCTTAACATCCTCTTTCGCTTCTCTAAAAGCCGCAAATGAGATACTAGCTCTGCGCAGCATCTCATCAATTACCTAGTTCATAAAAAAAATTGCAGCTTGTTACTTTTTGTTTAGTTCCTTCGTCATTTTCCATATTGGAATTTGACACAAACTTGTTTCACTTGTGTATAATAATTTTTTCCCCTTATAATTTTTGAGGTATGAGTTGATTTCTGCTCCTTAATTAGATTGTCCCATCGTTATTAGTAGTTTTCTTATAAGAACAGTAATGCCTCACATGCTTTTTAAAACAATCTTGAATAATTTCTCTTCCTTAAATAGGCAATAAAGTGAAAAACAAAAGGTTCCCTTGGCATTTTTGCATGCTTCTTCAATGCGTACATACCTTAGAGAGATATTCCATTTGTCTAATCTCTCTAAGGTTAAGTCTTTTTTGTGTAGATGGCCTTCTCTTCATGATCTCTGCTTGCTCTTCCTGAAAAGTAGAATACAACTTTAGTAAACTTCTTGCATTTTGTGTTTGGAAATCTGTTTTTTGGGTATGTTATCCAATTGGGCCACAAGCAAAGGTACGTGAACTATGTTCTCACTTAAGAAAAGATTTACTCCTAACAATCTAGCTCTGTTGAAAATTTGAAATTACGTTAAACATACACTCAGTTTAAAGCGCAAGTAGTTATAGAAAAGTATACCATTTCAAATGACTGACCATAATGTAGCATGGGCTGAGCTTTCGTGACCAGCTTACATGAACACGATTAAAAAATTTATAACATCTAAATCCTCTAATTGTTTACCATCAACATCTTTGACTCCCATAAGTAAATCTATCATATCTTTTGCCGCATCTGTTTGATTGGTGTTGTTTTTCATCGTGGCCATCTTTTTGTCTAGTACAGTTTGGAATATCTTCACCAACTTCTTTCGTGCCTGATTCAAGAAAACCCTTGTGAAGTCTCATTTGTTTTACCAAGAAAACAAAGTTGGAAACCAACAATTTTCATCTATTGCTACATAAAATAGAGATAGTAAAATGTTGTTATTATACTATATTATTCTCGTTGTTGTTTGTTGTGATTGTTAGGTTATGGTTTGAAAATGAAACATACTAGACCTATTATAAAAAGAAAAGAAATTGCTAAAGTTACAATCAATTTTATCTTGATTGGAGTTGTAAGTGCACAATTGTACCCAGACCCAAAAACAAGTGTTGGGTTCAGGCCCAATGAGCCTTATGCAATAAGATTTGTAGAGTATGGATTTGAAATCTAGGTTCGGGATGTTGGAAGTTTGATTAGCAGGCTAGAGTGCCACAATCTATGCAAATGGTGAACGTATACAACAAAGAAACCTCCTTGGACGTAAGGCGAGAACGATTTGTATATATATACTCTCTTTCTATGCCAAAGTTTACAACTCTTGGTTCCTGCTTTCTCTCAGTAGAAAGTGTCGATCCTCTTTCTCTTTCCTCTCTCGTTTCCTTATATACTTCTCCTTCACTGGTTCATCCACGTGTCAAACAAATCTTCTCCCTGGATACTTGTCCCATTCACCACCTTCTTGAAGTCTTCAAATAATAGCAGGTAGGTTGAATCTTACTGTTCATAGGTCACTTCCCCATTAATGCGGTCAGGGAGGTAGATGTAGGGTCTTTAATGTGGAGGTAACAACCTTTTTCTTAGATATTTCTCTCACATCCTTGCTTCTAGAGGGTGTTTGGATCACCCTTTTACCTATTATTTTTTTAGAATTCTGCCTTTAACCCGTTTAGCAAGTCCCAGGGTCATCGCCGGGCCTGTCCGAGGAGACATTCCTCCTCGAACAACTCCTCGGACCTTTACAGTGCAGACTGACTTGTGGGCCTAGAGGCTATGATAAAAAACAAACTAGTACCAGCCAATCAGGCCCAAAGCCCAAATGTTTATTTAGGAGTTTTTACCCCCCACAATAGCCCTTCAAAACTTTATTTTTCCCACCCATCTGAGGAGAGAAATAGAGTTTTGATCCGACTAGAGTACCTCCCACACGCTTTGTAAACCGCCACGCGTGTATGGGTCCTTTCGTTCCCTGAAAATGCTTCTGACGCTTCGAAACCCGGAACGCGCGCATTTATGACCGCAAGTTACATCCTGTTCCCCACGTTCAACGATAAGATGGACATCCAACGGTCCAGGTTGGCTCTGAAAATTTGAGTGGGACAAATTTAATTTCGAGGCCGCCTCCCGCACGTCAAAACACCTGGAAACCCGCGCCTTCATTCATTTCTTCAGAAATCAATCGTATCAAAGTGTCAATCATCACCTTTTCTCTCCAGGAGCTTGTGAAGAATCACATAACCAACTCTAGTAAGTTCTCGCTTTTCTTTATTCATTCCTTCTCGGCTTCTGTCCTCGGCTCCCATCTAAACCTCTTTTCTTCTTCAAACTCTCATTATCACTTCCCCTAAATGGGTAGATTTAAGTGTCTAGTTGATACTGACGCCGATATGGAAGGGTTTAGGGCCAAGTACCATATTCCCAATGACATAGGCTTGAGATACTGTTTAGTAGAAGCCGTAGGTAGCGCTAGGAGAGACGAAGAAGTCATCATTCCCATGATTGCCTTCATAGAAGGTGGAATGACTCTCCCCATGAGAAATGTGACTAGTGAATACCTTCGCAACCATAGGTTATGCCCAGACCAGTGCGCATCAAACGTGTTTAGGGTCTTAGGTAGTGTTGACGCTCTAAACAAGCAAATGGGCCTAAACCTCACATGGCACGACGTTGCCTTCATGTACGAGTGCCACAAACTAAAAAATGTGGGATATTACATTAAATCCCGATCTAGCATAGTTAGACTAATCTCCTGTCTTCCTAAATCCAACAAAGGCATGAAGGACGACTACCTCATCGCCTTAGGAAACTGGTATGATAGTCCTCACTGCTCAGTTGAATGGGGAGAACCAGGTGTGACTCCTTAGGAGTTAGATTTACTAACCTATGATTCAATCCCGTTGCCTTTACTATTTTTAATTTTTATTGCATACTGTTCCTTTTTGTCTTGATGTTTATCACTAGTCTGACCATGTTCTTTTCCTCGGATGTTTCTACTCACAGATAAACAACACGTATGTGCACGACTCAGCCTCCGCAACGTTGCGGACCTAAATCGTATCCTTCGCTCTGAAGTCTTCGTTAGTGAATATTTACAAGTGAGAGCTGCACACTTGATATTAGGATACGATCCTATATTAGTGGACTTCCAAGAGATTGAGGACACAATCATCGCGGGAGATAAGCGACGTAGAAGGATAGACGTGGCAAGACTAGGCTTCCTTTCCAACCACGATCTTCTCGATGATCCCACCACCATTCTGTACACACGCCCTATCGCAACAATTCTCCTCTCGGCGCACTCCCAGACAACCGCCGTTCGAGAAGAGCAAGCGTCCTCGCTGCACTCGTTGGATGAGGAGATAGACCAGTTTCAACTCAAGGACGTCGAAAGGCCTCGAGAAAGTCCGTTTGTCATTCTCTCGGACGAGGAGCACAAGCCCGCCGAGACTTTGGGGATACAAGGTTTGGTGATTACCCGCCCTGACTCTAGCTCCAAAGAAGAAGAGATGGACACCTTAAAGCAACTGATGCACAAGAGGGGCATGAGAGTCTCTCAAAAGGGAGCAGGGGGTTGCAGGTCCCTCCGTCCTTGCCCCCACCCCCTCCTCCCTCCGATCTTAAGCCTCCCGTTGTGGAGCCTAAGAAGAAAAGGAAGGGTGAGGCCGAGGAGGCAGATAGGGAGAGGCAGATGAGGAGAGGCAGAAGAAGCAGAAACAACAACAACAAAAACAACAACAACCCCAGCAACAAAAACCTAACAAGGGCAAGGGACGTGCCTCCTTAGTGGAAAGCCGGGAGAATAAGGACCTTGCCGAGGTGCGCCGTGCATTGGCTAACTGGTCTCCCGAGCTTAGGCTGGACAGGGCACCAATCTCTTACCAGTCCAACATTAGGGCATTCCAACAAGGCCATGCTCTCCACCTGGCTGATGCCTTGGAACGTTCTCTTCTTCTGCCCAAGGACACGGAAGCCCTGGATAAGATGAGCCAGCCCCATCTGTTCCTTTCGCTAAAAAGGGACTTGGCCCTGGTAAGTATTTGAGTCTTATCCTCGCCTTATTTTTCATTACACCTTACCGTAAGAAATATTTTTATGCACTTGAGACTTGTCTTACTAATAGTACATTCATTTTGACGTTTCACCACAGGCCATCCAAGAAGTCTTCGCCGCTGAGAAGTGGGTGGAGGATTCTCGGAAAAAGGCTGGACTTGAACTAGAACTTAGGCAAGAGACCGAGAAGTCCCTAGGCCAGGCTCTTGCGCAAAATGAGAAGCTAACCACACAGCTGGCGGAGCTAAAAAGGGAAAGAGACGGTGCTGAGGCTAGCTTGAAGACAATGAGGACCCAGGTGGAGGGGCAACGTAAGCTTCTTCGTCAAAAGGATGAAGAGTTATCCAAAGCTCAATAGGAACACTTCGACTTGAAGAAGGAGCTTGCCAAGATGAAGGACGAGGCTCGTACCTTCAAGGACTCGCTAGAGGCTGCGAAGAAGGCTACTTACAAGGAAGGGGTAGCGGTGACAGAAAACCAGCTAACAGAGGAGTTTGTCGTGCTGTGTCGAGAATATTGCCAGCAAGTTTGGGAGGAAGCATTAAATGTAGCAGGGATTCCTTTAACTTCTAAGTTGAGGAAGCCCAAGAACATTTGGCTTCCCCTAGACATCCAGGAGATAGAAGAACTTCCTCCTGTCACCCTTGCCCCTGAGACAGCACCTTCCATGCCCCCTCCTATGATCCCAGAGCCCATTTTTGCTCCTACATAACCTACGAGTTCCAATAAAGAGAAGGAACAGGGTGAAGGTGCCGAGAAGGCTACAAGCCAAAGCGCCGAGCCTAATGCCCCCCCACCTGTTATACTAGACAAGGGAAAACAAGCACAGTCCTCGTTTGAAGTAGAGCTGAAACGCACAGAGGCTGCCAGTACTTCAGAACAGAACCCTCCTTCAAAAGCTTAGGGCCGAGCCTAGGACTTCTCCCTTTTCTTGTTATGTAACAAAGGTTTTCTTCTTCCTCTTTTTTTTTTTGCTTGTAATGTACATTAAAAGTAATTAATGAAAAACTGTCCGGTTTAATCTTCATTTGACTTGCACTTTTTAGTATAAGAGTACCCATCAGCACGAAAATGAATGAGCGGAACAGCTAACTCCACTTTCAATATTTGAACTATCATAACTTTAAACAACAGTACACATGCTTAGCTTATACTTTACAAATTATGCCTCAAGAGTATAACATATGTGACACAATGATGCACAATCAACAGCCTAACTTAGAATTCAATTTGGGGCATAAAGTGATCAAAATGTTTCATCAATATCTCAACATTAATATGACATGGATTTTTGCTAATGTTTCTAAAGTAAAGGATTCAAGGACCTGACATAAACAAACTTCCTCTTAATGATAAGTACGATATCAATTTGTACAAGGTATATGGGCCGAGAACCATACATATCTAAATTCCTGTTTGATACTTAGAATTTGTAACTTAAAAATGTTAATTTCACCAAAGTAGAAGGTTTGTGGACCCGACATAACTAAGGTTCTGTTTAACAAATGATAAGACATCAATTTTCACAAAGCATGTGGTCTGAGGACCATGCATGTCCAAGTTTCTGTTTGATACTTAGAAGTTGTAACTTAAAATGTTAATTTTACCAAAGTAGAAGGTCTGTGGACCCGACATAACTAAGGTTCTGTTTAACAAATAATAAGACATCAATTTTCACAAGGCATATGGTCTGAGGACCATGCATGTCCAAGTTTCTGTTTGATACTTAGAAATTATAACTTGAAATGTTAATTTCACCAAAGTAAAAGGTCTGTGGACCCGACATAACTAAGATTTTGTTTAACAAATGATAAGACATCAATGTCCACAAGGCATGTGGTTCGAGGACCATGCTTGTCCAAGTTTCTGTTTGATACTTAATAAGATATCAATTTCCACAAGGCATGTGGTCCGAGGACCATGCATATCCAAGTTTCTATTTGATACTTAGAAATTGTAACTTGAAATGTTAATTTCACCAAAGTAGAAGGTTTGTGGACCTGACATAACTAAGGTTCAGTTTAACAAATGATAAGACATCAATTTCCACAAAGCACGTGGTCCGAGGACCATGCATGTCCAAGTTTCTGTTTGATACTTAACTAGATATCAATTTTCACAAGGCATGTGGTCCGAGGACCATACATAACCAAGTTTCTGTTTGACACTTGGTAATAGTAAGAGATAAACCCAAATACATATTGATAATTTGAACCACGAACGATAAAAGTGCTTTTTATTAATAATAATATCTTCGTAGGTTATTGACATTCTAGGGGCGTTTTACAATTTTTTCATCTAAATCAGCTAGTCGATATGATCCTATGCCTGCTACAGAGATGATCCAATAGGGTCCTTCCCAATTTGGTCCTAACTTTCCCCATGTTGGGTTTTTAGTAGTACCCACAACTTTTCTCAACACCAGATCCCTAGGCGCTAGTGGCCTTAGCTTCACATGGGTATCATACCCTCGTTTAAGCTTCTGCTGATAATAAGCCATTTGGACCATAGCGGCCTCTCGCCGTTTCTTAACCAAATCCAGGCTTTTCTCCAGGAGACCATCGTTATTTTTTGGACTAAAAGAACTCGTCATTAGCGTGGGGAAACCAGATTCTAAAGTTATCACCGCCTCGGCCCCATAAGTCATAGAGAATGGTGTTTCTCCAGTGGATCTACGCGGCGTAGTTCGATAATCCATAAAACATGTGGTAGCTCCTCTACCCATCTACCCTTCGCGTCATCCAGCCTCTTCTTGAGTCCACTGACTATGACTTTGTTGACGGCCTCGGCCTGCCCATTTCCCTGAGGAAAAGCTGGGGTGGAGTATTTGTTTGTGATGCCCATGTCACTACAATACTTCCTAAAAGCTTTACTATCAAATTGAACACCACTATAATAGCTCCATCCCTTTTAAGCTTGAGCACTTCTTCTATAACACCCTCGGAATGCTCTTTGGAGGAACGCCGAGGTGGCTACCTCCTATGAACAACGGCAGGGTTGACGTTCAAATGATGGCAAATGAAGCTTGGGTCAACCCTCGGAGCCTCATAAGGATCCCAAGCAAAGACATCGATATTGTCTTTCAAAAACTTGACTAATTCCATTTTCTCCTGGCGTGGTAACCGTATCCCCACTTGAAAGAACTCGGGGTCATTAGCAATGAGAAACCTCTCCAGATCTTCACACATGGCCTCCTCCGTTGTCACTCCATCGGGCGCAGCTAGAGTTGTTAATTGCTATAAGTCCTTTGTAGCCGAGGCCGAGGACTCTGATTTGGCTTGATGCAGTACCGCATTCGATATGCATAGCCTTGCCATCGCTTGGCTGCCAAGAATTTCTTCGATGAATCCCCCCGAGGGGAATTTTACTTTAACATGCAAAGTTGAGGAGACAGCACCCAAAGCGTGCAACCAAGGCCTGTCAAGGATGACCGTGTATGGGGAATATGCGTCAACCACAATAAAATCCACTTTGACCGTTTTCAAGCCAAACTGTACATGCAATTGAATCTGTCCCTTTGGTATGACAGTCTTCCCTTCGAAGCTTATCAGTGAGGAGTCATAAAGAGTGAGATCCTCCAGTTTTAACCTTAACCCCTTGAATAAGTCGGGATACATAATATTTGCGCTACTGCCTTGATCGATTATCACCATTTTGATGTCGTAATTCCCTATCCTCAAAGTGACCACTAGGGCGTCATCATGGGGTTGGATGGTCCCAACCTTATCCTCCTTTGAGAATCCCAAGACAGGCACATTCCTTTTAATCCTCTTCGGCTTCGAGCCTGACTCCTTGGTTTGGGAGTGTGAAACTGCCATCACCCTAGTAGGACAGGAACCGGTCCTACCAGGTGCAGTGAAGATAACGTTAATCGTTCCCAAGGGTGGCTGAGATGAGTTGTTCTTCTGATTATTTAAGCTGGACTGACTGCCTTGCCCATTAGGTTGGTACAAGTGCTGCTTCAATTTCCCCTCGCTAACAAGCTGTTCCAGATGGTTCCAGAGGGTTTGACAATTTTTGGTAGTATGACCCACATCCTGATGGTATTGGCAAAAAAGATTCTGATTCCGCTTCATAGTGTCCCCCGCCATCTTACTGGACCATCTGAAGTAGGGTTCCTTACGGACTTTCTCTAGTAGTTGGTGCACTGGTTCTCGGAATACAATATTAACTGCTTGAGGAGTGGCTGAGCTAGACTGCCTAGAGTAATCTCTCCTCGACTTATTGTTGTGATACCTGTCCGACCTGAAATCCCTTCTCTCCTGCGGGATAACCTTCGCCTTACCCTTACCCTGCTGTTGATCTTCAACCCTTTTATACTCGTCAATACGGTCCATGAGGCGATGTAAACTCCGTACGGGCTTTTTGGTCAAGGATTTCCTCAAGTCATGATCACTGGGAAGGCCCACTTTAAAAGTATTAATCGCCACCTCGTCAAAATCTCCATCTATCTCGTTGAACATCTCTCAATCCCTGTCGGAGTATGCTTTCAACATCTCACCCTCCTTCATGGCCATAGATAATAGTGAGTCCAATGGTCGGGGAACTCTGTTGCGTGTAATGAACCGAGACGCGAATGCCCTAGTAAGTTTCTTGAACGAACCGACAGACCCCGACTTTAGTCCATTGAACCATCTCATAGCAACAGGTCCCAAGCTAGAAGGAAAGACTTTGCACATCAAGGTTTCATTGTGAGAATGCACTGCCATCCTCTGATTAAAGTGGCTCACATGTTCCATCGGGTCTGTTCGGCCATTATAAATGGTGAAGGTGGGCTAGGCGAACCGCCTGGGGAGCCTTCCATTCTCAATCCTGTGTGAGAAGGGCGATTTGGAGAGTTGGTGTAACGCTCGGCTCATAGCGTCATTCCCCAAGCCCCTAGAGGGGAGCTTTCTATGCCTGTGACCCGGTAGGTCATCCTCTTCGTAAGAGGAGGTTTTGCTGGGGGGCGTCTAGGACCTTGAACTGTAACTGCTTCCTCGGGATTCCCCCGAAGAAGGATTGGATGGGGGTGAAGCCCGCCTTCGTCTGACACGGCGCAACTTCTTCTTGAGGTGGTCAATCTCCCTCTGCATGGCCTTGACATCATCCTCATGGGTGGCACTGCCTCCATCGCGCTTATGACTCGCGCTAGGATATACGGTATGAACGTTTCCCTCTCGATCCCTCCATCGCTCAAGACTTTCAAAAAGATCTTCGGGTTGCGATCCCTGAGATTTTGCATGGGGTGAACCTAAACCTGCCATGATGTTCCAATTCCTTTAACGCTAGATTCCCTACAGACGACGCCAATTGTAAATGCACAATTGTACTCGGACCCAAAAACAAGTGTTGGGCTTAGGCCCAATGAGCCTTATGCAATAAGATTTGTAGAGTATGGATTTGAAATCTAGGTTCGGGATGTTGTAAGTTTGATTGGTAGGCTAGAGTGCCACAATCTATGCAAATGGTGAACGTATACAACAAAGAAACCTCCTTGGACGTAAGCTGAGGACGATTTGTATACATATACTCTCTTTCTATGCCAAAGTTTACAACTCTTGGTTCCTGCTTTCTTTCAGTAGAAAGTGTCGATCCTCTTTCTCTTTCCTCTCTCGTTTCCTTATATACTTCTCCTCCACTGGTTCATCCACGTGTCATACAAATCTTCCCCCCGGATACTTGTCCCGAAAACTTGTCCCATCCACCACCTTCTTGAAGTCTTCAAATAATAGCAGGGAGGCTGAATCCTACTGTTCATAGGTTACTTCCTCATTAATGCGGCTAGGGAGGTAGATGCAGGGTCTTTAATGTGGAGGTAGCAGCCTTTTTCTTAGATATTTCTCTCACATCCTTGCTTCTAGAGGGTGTTTGGATCACCCTCTTACCCATCAGTTTTTCCAGAATTTTGCCTTTAACCCGTTTAGCAAGTCCCAGGGTGTTTAGCAAGTCCCAGGGTCATCGCTGGGCCTGTTCGAGGAGACATTCCTCCTCGGACAACTCCTCGGACCTTTACAGTGCAGACTGACTTGTGGGTCTGGAGGCCATGATAAAAAATAAACTGGTACCAGCTAATCAGGCCCAAAACCCAAATATTTATTCAGGATTTTTTACCCCCACATGAGTAAGATCAATAAAAATAATAAATATGAAAAATATTAAAGGAACTGTTGGGTTCTAAGACTTTAGGTTTAAAGACTTTAGGTTTAAATATATTAGAATTTCATTTTGTAATGTTGGCAAACCATGATAAAAAAGTTTAGTCTTGTTTTTAGACTTGCTCAAAGTATGTTTATGTGCAAAGTTGGAATCGAGTGCACTGCAAGATTTATTGTGTAAATCTTCCTAGCTTGATCGATCGAAAATTAAACTCAATTGATCGAAACTCGTGTAGATTGTTTTTCTGCAAAATTTTTTCAACTCAGCCCAAGCTCGGTTTGACATGTAAGGTTTTATGTTTTGCCCTAGGTATAAAAGGGAAAATCCTAGCCACGTTTTAAAGGTTGTTATAGTTGTTGTTTATGCGGTGTACGTGATTCTCTTGTGAGATCTAGAGGTGTTTGCCTTCACATATACTTAGGGTTATCAAGATCGAGATTGATGTCGAGAGCTTGGTGATCATTAGTTGCTGCATTAAGAGCTCAAAGATACACAAGCTGGAGTGCTTGTACTTGTTGTGAATCTAAGAAAGAAGTAGTTCGTGGACTCAGAGTTGTCACGGGATCATGATAGTATGTTTCCTACTCGAGATAGTAATAGGATGTTAGTGGTCTAAGTCGCTATTGTGTAAAATTCAATTCTTTCATAGTAGATTCGTTTTACCTTGAGGATAGCTAGGTTAGATCCTCCCTAGGATTTTTACCGATTTGGTTATCTTGGGTTATCATATCATTGTGTTATTTATTTACCGCACAGTTTTAATGATATGATTTATATGTGTTAACCTAGATCTGCATAATTTACCTAAGTTAATCACTTAGCTAAATAACTAGGTTAATCTGGTTGTGTTTAAGGGGTCTAAAAACGTACAAGTGGTATCAGAGCAGGTTAGCTCTTGTGTTTAGATCCTTTGATCTAAGAGTTGATCCTTGACCCCTGTTGTCATAGAACACTGTCACTCTCTTGTGATCCCACCTCACTTTGATGGAAACAACTATGCCTATTGGAAAGTAAGGATGAAAGCATTCCTGAAATTCATTGATGAGAGAGTTTGGAATTTCATTGAGTACGGATGAGAGAAGCCCACTACTCCCATTAGTGAGTGGCAAACTTCTCAGAGAGAAGCAGCTACTTTTAATAGCAAAGCTATGAATGCTATTTTTAATGCTGTTTCAATGGAGGAATTCAAAAGAATCTCAAGTGTTGAGGTTGCTCACACTGCATGGAATATTCTCCAAACTGTGCATGAAGGCACAAAGGCAGTTAAAATCAATAAGTTGCACCAGTTAACAACTATATTTGAAAGCATTAGGATGTCTAATGATGAAAGTTTTGATGAATTTTATGCTAAGCTTAATGATATTGTTAATTCTACTTATAATTTGGGTGAAATCTATGATCAACCTAAAATTGTTAGGAAGATACTTAGATCTTTGATTGAGGATTTTAGACCTAAAGTAATTGCCATCACTGAAAGCAAGGATATAGATTCCATCCCTGTTGATGAACTTATAGGATCTCTTCAGTCCTATGAGTTGGATCTACCTAAGACAAGCAAATCCAAATCAATGGCTCTTAAGTCTGTTGATGATGTTGATGTAAATGGATTTGATGATGAACTCTCTACTACAGAGATTGCCTATCTTGCCAAGAATTTTGAAAACTTTCTTAAGAATAATAACATATGGAAAAAGGTAAAAACAATGTTGAACCTAGAAATTTTAAGAGGAATGATCCCACTAAGGTGAATAACGCTGAAAAATCCAAAGAGAAAGTAGGTCAACCTTATAATAATCCTATGGGTCAACAATGTTTTGGTTGTCAAGAGTATGATCATGTGAAATTTGAATGTCCAACACTCTTGAGGTCTAAGGGTAAGGCTATGGCTGTAACCCTTAATGATGATAAAGTTTCTAACAACGAGTCTGATAGTGATGAGGATGGAAACTTCATTGCTTTCACTGCTACTGCTGTAGTTGATAAAAGTGTTGCTATTAAGGAAAACCCTTCTGATGGGGAACTCTCTAAGGATCCATATTTGCAAGAAGCCTATAATAAACTTTGCAAAGTTGTTGCAAAGGATGCTATGCGTGTTGATTTAGGCTTAAAGAAAATTGCATTTCTTGTGCATATCTTGAACTTGATAAGAAAAATCTGCTTGTGAAACTGTTTGATGCTAATGAATTATTGAATAATGTGAAGACTGAGAATAAGTTTTTGCTCGATAAAGTTAAGAATTTGGAACTTGAACTATTTGTTGCTAGAGAACAAACTAATAGGTTTGCAAGCTCTAAACTTAATCACATGCTGAGTGTTCAAAAGTCTCCCTCAGACAAAACTGGTTTAGGTTTTGTAGAAAGCATCTCTAAGCCTGAAACTCATTTCACTAACTTTGTTCCTTCTTCTAAGCCCTCCATGAGTGAGGTTGTCAAATCTGTAGAAGTTACACCTTCTAGGAAAGGTTGATCTTTAAGAATCTAAATCTAAGACTCCTAACTCTCCTAAGGGCAAGTTGCATGATAGACTAGCATGAGTTTGTCATTTTTGTGGAAAGTTTGGGTACATTCGTCCAAATTGTTTCAAGTTGCAAGTTGTTAAGCAAGCAAATAAGCCAAAAGTACCTGTGTCTCAAGCACAAGATCCCATGGTACTTACTGGTAAGCTGGTAAAGGCTTTAAATCTTTATTTCAATTCTAGAGTTGCTCAGGATTCTAATGTGAATAGTAACTTCAATGCTAGAGTTGCATCTAAAAAGTTTTGGATGCAAAAGGCACGATCTAATTGAGTCTTTTTGACATGGTCTTTGTGTTTCATTGCTCTATTCTTTGTGACCATTCTTCTTTGTTGGTTTTTGTTTTTATTTTTTATTTTTTAGGATTTGCATTGCATAACATTCATGCATTTCATTTTAAGATTGTCTTTGTTATTTCTTTTCAAAATAAACCAAAAAAAAAAAAAAAAGGAAAAGGAAAGCAAAATGTGTTTTGCATTATTTTTCTTGGATTTGAAATCAAGGTTGGCCAATTTATTTTTACATAACATGTCTATGTACCTTGTTTTTGCTTGGATTATTTATTGCACTTTATTAGTTTGAGCTTTGTAGTGCATGTTGTATGGGAAGATATTTATAGTTTTTGATCACATGATCTTGATCTTGAAATCACATACTTTTGATTGTCGGACTTGAACTTATTGAGAAAGGCATAAAAGCCATTAGAGATCTCAACAAACCATTTCGCTTTAAGGGAGCCCACTTCAAGAGGTGGAAATGAGATGTCCTCTTCTACTTGAGTCTTCTCAAAGTCACCTACATCCTCACTGACAAGAATCTATCAAAGGTGTCTATCAATGAGATGAGTGAGGAAGAATTTAGTCTCCATCAAGAAAATATAGATAAGTATACAAAAGATGAATATAATTGTCGCTCTTATCTTTTGAATTGTCTTGCCGGTCATTTTTATGATTATTATGATACAACTTATAATTCTGCTAAGAAAATTTGGAAAGCTTTACAAAGCAAGTATGATATCGAGGAGGCTGGTGCAAAGAAGTATGTTGCTAGTAGATTTTTCCGTTACCATATGGTGGATGGAAAATCAGTGGTGGATCAAGCACAAGACTTCCAAATGATTGTAGCAGAATTAAGATCTGAAGGTATAAAGATTGGAGACTATTTGGTGGTAGCTGGCATAATTGATAAACTACCACAATCTTGGAGGGAGTTCCAAAAGACTTTGCGGCACAAACAAAAAGAAACATCCTTGGAGACTTTGATCACACGCATCCGTGTGGAGGAGGAGGCTAGAGGACAAGATGCACTCATGACACAAGAGAGCAATCGTAATTCCACCACAAAAGTAAACCTTACTTCAACCAATAATAATATGCTCAAAAATCATTTTCCTAGAAATGGTCAATTGAAGCCTAAAAATAGAGCCTTTAAAAATAATAATAGACCTCAAGGAAGGGGAAACCCGAATAATAATTACAATAAGAACCAAGGACCCCATTCACAATTGGGATGGCAATTTAGATCCGACCCGCGGATACCCGATCTAGCCCAACCCTAATGGGCCGGGTTTTACCCGGTCTGATAAAGAATAAGGTCGGATATGGGTTTTAAAAAAAAAATCCGAAGCGGGTCCGGGTCAGGTCCGGGTTTTATCAAAAAAATCCAGACCCGACCCGGATAAATACCCCGTATATTAAATTACTAAAATACCCCTTATATATATATTTTCTGATTTTGTAACCCTAAGTCTCTACTCTCTACTCACTACACATAGACACAGCCGCCTCTCTCACACTCAGCCCTCTAGCCTTTTGCCTCAGCACAGCCCAGCCCTCTCGCCAGCCCTCTTGCCAATTCTTGTTTCAAAATATACCTCGACATTGCCACTTCTTGTATGCGAAATGAGGGAAAGGATCGTCCCACAATTGGTGAAGTGGAGGTAGGCCTTGAACACGCTCTGTAGCTGCAACAGAGCGCAGATGCCGAGAGAAAGAATGGTGTGGATCAATATAATTATACCATTGTTGAATATATTTCCGATACTGCGTCTCCTGAGGAATATTTTTCAAATATATATAGCACGAACACATGAGCTAAATTTTCCTTGGACACCGGCATGATAGGGATGCTCCAAGTAACCAAAATGAAAGCATAGTGGCTGAATCGTTTTTGCACTGCTTTTGGAACAAAATTGGGCTGTTTGCCACGGTATGGAGGTATTTTTCGGAGGGTGTACTTTGGTTTTGGGAAATAGATCAGAATTTAGTTTTGTTATATACTTATATTTTTTATGTTGAATTGTAGTTTGAAGTTTTCACGGTGATGGATGCTACACAGTTTTCATTGATTGATGTGCATGATGACTTCCTTTGCAATTTGTAAGCCTGAATTAACAACGACAACAATCTCAACACTGTAAAGTAATACTATTTTTTGTAAAACTTAATGAGATAACTTGGAGAAGGTTGGTCAGTCTTATTCACTTGCTTTCAAATGATTGTTTTTCCTTTGTTACAGAGTAAAATTCTTGTTTCAAAGACAATGTATTCTCTGTTTCCTGATGGAGAAGTTGAGCCAAATTTGGGCTACAATTTTTTTTTTGGTTGGGCCAAATTTGGGCCTAATAAGTTAAACAGGGCCCGGCGGGGCGGGTCTGGGCCCCGAGAAAAAAACCCAATTATTATTCGGGCCGGGTCCGGGTTTCGGGTCTTGGCCCGCGGGTCGGGTCTGGGTATGCAAAAACCCGGCCTGAACTTGACCCGTTGCCATTCCTACTTCACAAGATCAATTTAATAGGTCATGTTTTGTCTGTGGCAAGAGTGGACATATTGCTCGATTTTGCAAATTTCGAAAATGTGAATCTGTCCTGCAGGCTAACGTAACCAAAGAGCCTTTAGTGGCTATGATTATAGACATCAATATAGTGCAATATGTTTAAGGGTGGTGGACAGATTCTAGTGCTAATAGGCACGTCTGCTATGACAAAAATTAGTTCAAATTGTACACTCTTTTTAAAGAAGAAAAAACTGTTATGCTTAGTGACTCTAGCAAAACCAAGGTTCTTGGGAGTGGTGAGGTTGAATTGAAATTCACTTCTGGATGTGTGCTAACATTGAAAGATGTACTTTACACTTCAGTCATAAGGAAAAATTTGATGTCAAGTTTTTTGCTTAACAAGGCCAGCTTCAAGCGAGCTATGAAATTTGATAATTATATAATCACTAAAAAGGGATTATTTGTGAGCAAGCATCTACTAGTTCAGTTTATATGCTTTCTTCTATAAATTTTTGGCATGCTCGTTTGTGTCATATAAATAGTAGATATGTGGGAATCATGAGTAGTTTAGGATTAATTTCAAGACTGTCAAAAGATTTTTAAAAATGTGAAACTTGTAGTCAAGCTAAGATTACAAAAAGGCCTCATAAAAGTGTTGTAAGAAATACCGAATTGCTTGAGTTAATTCACTCCGATTTATGTGAATTTGAGGGAATATTAACTCGTGGAGGAAATAGATATATTGTCACTTTTATTGATGATTTCTCAAAATATACAACTATTTATTTGTTGAAAAGAAAAGTGATGCTTTTGAAAAATTTCAAGATTTTTTAAAAGAAGTTAAAGATCAATTCTGTAGAAAAATAAAAAGAATAAGAAGTGATAGAGGCCGTGAGTATGAATCAAGTGCATTCAACTCATTTGTTCATTCTTTGGGAATTATCCATGAAACTACTGCACCATATTCACCTGCTTCTAATGGTGTGACTGAAAAAAAAAATAAAACTTTAATTGAGTTAACAAATGCCATGTTAATTGAATCTGGTGCACCTTTATATTTTGGGGTGGAGCTATTTTAACTGCATGTCATGTTTTGAATAGGGTGCCACATAAAAATTCACACACCACACCTTTTGAGATGTGGAAAGGATATAAGCCAAATTTGGGATATTTGAGAGTATGGGGTTGTCTTGCTTATGCAAGGCTTACTGACTCTAAAATGCCTAAATTACGTATAAGAGCTACTACCTGTCCCTTTTTTGGTTACGCATTTAATAGTGCAATCTATAGATTTTTTGATCTTAAAAATAAAATAATTTTTGAATCTGGTGATGCAATTTTTCATGAAGAAAAATTTCCTTTTAAATTGAAAAATAGTGGGGGTGAAGAAAATATTTTGTCACAACCTAGTTCTTCTATTTCACATTTTCAAAATCAAGAAAATTTTGAAATGGAACCTAGAAGGAGTAAAAGAGCTAGAGTTAAAAAGGATTTTGGTCCTGATTATTATGTTTTTAACATTGAGGAAAATTCCCAAAATTTAAAAGAGGCTTTAACATCACCTGATGCTATATTTTGGAAAGAAGCTCTAAATGACGAGATAAAAGCTCTAATTTCTAATAAAACTTAGAAATTAGTAGATCTTCCACCAGGCTGTAAGGCCATAGGCTGTAAATGGATCCTTGGAAAAAAGTTGAAATCGGATGGATCAATAGATAAGTTTAAAGGTAGACTTGTTGCAAAAGGCTTTAAACAAAAAGCTGATCTTGATTTCTTTGATACATTTTCTCTGGTAACAAGAATTAAAGCTATTAGATTGTTAATTGCTATTGCTGCAATTTTTGATTTGAAAATTCATCAAATGGATGTAAAAACTGCTTTTCTAAATGGGGACCTAGAGGAGGAGATTTATATGGATCAACCAGAAGGCTTTGTAGAGTCTAGACAAGAAAGCAAGGTATGTAAGCTAACTAAATCCCTATATGGCTTAAAGCAAGCACCTAATCAGTGGTATGAAAAGTTTGATTCCCGCATGATTGAGAATGGTTATAAATAAAATGAATGTGATAGATGTATTTATTCTAAATCATGGAATAATTTACATGTCATTATTAGCCTCTATGTGGATGATATGTTGATATTTGGCTCAAATATGCATGTTATAAATGAGACAAAAAATATGCTTAAAAGCCATTTTGATACGAAAGATCTTGGTGAGGCTAATTTTATTTTGGGCATGAAAATTACAAAAGCACGTGATGAAATATATCTTGATCAATCACATTATGTTGAGAAAATACTGAGAAAATATAATTTTCACGATTACAAAAGTGTAGCTACTCCTTTTGATTCTAGTGTTCATTTATTTCATGTGAATAAGGATGATGAGATTTTTAATCAAAAGGATTATGCTAGCATCATTGGTAGTTTGCGTTATGCTACTGATTGTACTAGACCTGACATTGCATATGTAGTAGGAGTGTTAAGCAGATTTACTAGCAAGCCTAGTAAAGCTGATGTCAACACTTGGGTTATTATGTGACGCTTAATTTCTCTAAAGCAGTCCTAATTCAAGTCAGAGACCACTACGACTCTGGAGTTGAGATCGTTGTTTTACTAAGTGAAGGTTCAATGCAGAGCAAACCTTCATGATGCATAGTGACCCGTCTTTGCCTGGTAATCTCTCTTAAACTAAAAAATTTAATATTAAAATGAGTGGGGATTGTTGGAGCAATTTAGTATTAAATAATTAAAATGAATAAATGTTATAACATAAATGTAAAGATGTGGGAGTGAATATGGAAGATGAGGAGTTAGTGAAAAATGTTTAATCCTACATTGAAAAGGAGATAGACTATATTGTTCTTTTTCATTGTGGTGATTAATGGGCTAACATGAATTGCCTCAGATATTGGGCAAGATACGTGCGCAAGGGGGAGGTGAAGGGTGGAGGTATCAAAAATGAAAATGAATCAGCCTCTTGGATCCTCTTACTTGATAGCCCATTCAGAGTAATTACCATATCCATTAATCGTGTAACCCAGCCCATCAGATTAATATCCAATAATTAATCTTGTAACAACCACTACACTAGAATAATAGACCTAATTAATTAGATTAATTTGGGTAGTAATTTTGTGAGGCCCATTGAGCCTACAAATAGACTCATTCAAACCCAATCTAAGTTAATGCAATATACACTAAACAAATAAAGAGGTTCTTGGCAAGGAAGGATATTCTTTCTGGTGGAACTTTGGGCTTAACCACTTTGGGCAGGGGTTGTTCTAGCCATACAACACTTGTTGGGCTGTTGTATCTTGGGGGAGACAAGTCAGAGATGGTCTGCACCGGTTACAAAGTTTAGCCAACCAAGGACTTGAATCTCCTTAAAGAGAGCGAGTGCCACGCCTCAGTCCAAATAGTATTATGTAATTTCTCTCTTTAAATTAATAAAATTCAGAAGTATTATTCAGTTTTTCTTTGTGTTATTTCCATTATCATTGTGTTTGCACCAACACACACACACACACACACACACACACACACACACATATGTAGGTAAATTAGATTGCATTAAAAACTAAAGACTTCGGAACAAACCGGTACAAGACACTGCTGAATTATCCATTACATCAGCATATTACCAATCAATTTATCACCTAAAATAACTAAAGATATTACTTTTATTGTTTTTTTTTATATTAATGAAAATAAAAGAAAACTATGCTAGGTTAACACTTCATCAAAGATACCATTGCACATCTCTAGTGAGATGGTCACTTCACAAGTATAAATGCTTATGGGCTGTGGGGGATAAGAGCCAAAATTCAAGTCTTTAGGAGGAAACTTCACACACATATACACTCAGATTAGGCTAGAGAAGAATTTCTATCTTGTATAAAATAAACAATTCATCAAAGATTGGTAAGACATCCAACAAAAAAAAAAAGATAAGACATTTCCAAGAGCCTTCTCAATAATTAATTCACATTATATTATTCGTTTCATAGGGAGAATTGGTGTCTGAATATTCATATCTCATCCCTCTTATATTGTAAAATTATTTATTTGTTTTGTTAAGAAAATAGTGAGAAGCCTTTTTTTTTTAGACCAAAATGCAAAACCCGCCCTTTAAATTTCACAATTTTTCATTTTAGTCTTTTAAGTTTGCATTTTGCCATTTCAGTCTTCTAAGTTTCAATTCTCCTCAATTTAGTCCCTGTTAACATTCCATCCATTCTTGTCATTAACTTGCCCTTAATTTAATATTTAATTTTTATTTTATTATTTATTTCTTAATAAAAAAAACCAGAAATTAAAATAACAAACAACTTGCCCCTCCCCATCTGATGAACAAGAATAGAAACCCCACCGGCCCCTTGCCTAACCCATTGAAAACTAAGACTAATGAGGGAAAAAGAGAGAAAGAGAGATCTGGGTTAAGGAAAAAAGAAAAAAGAAAAAGGTATATATATATATATATATATATATATATATATATATATATATATATATATATTTGTTTTACTAAGAAAATAGTGAGCCAAAGAAGATGTCGAGTTTCAGTGAACATGTGATGTTGCCCGAGGAGCTACACCTCCTCGAATGGTAGATCATATTTGAAGTCTGACCAACCATCAAGCCTTAAGCAGTGGGTAACCATGCTTGGGAGGATAAGCTTCAATGAGAGGGGAGTCACCAGAGAGATGAGAAAAATCTGGGCATAAAGCTGCTACCACCGCATTGAATACTTTGCATCTAACCCCCTGACCGCATTAATGTAGAAGTGGTATCTGAACATTAACTTTCAGCCTTACAACTACCCCTAAAGATTTTAGGAAGGTGTTGATGGGACAAGCATCAATCTGACTAGCAATCTGACCTACACGTGGAGGGTTGAGATGAAAGAAAGAGAGGAAGTATATAAGGGATGAACTCCCTTACAGGGGGGATCATCAAAAAAACCAGAGAAAAATAACTGTATACTAAAGAACTATAATTTTTGTGTAAATCTAAGAGAAATATATGAGAACAAACTTTCCTCGGACTTGACCAAGGAGAACTTTTCTTGTTCACAACTGTTTGTCTTGTCCATTTTTATATTGGCTAGCCTATTGTGATCAACATAATTGACCTACTGTGGTCCTTATCCACTTAACTCATTGAACGTTCATTATTCAACCCACTCTCTAATAAATTCATTGTTTTGGGCCCTTTGGGCCATTGTCCAAAACTCTTAGGCTGTGGAGTGAATCATGCTCTTACAATAATGATTTGAATTCATTAAAATATATTAATCCCAAATTTATTAAATTCCCGATTAAATTTTAGACCCCCTATCTTCATCCCACTTATCTTTATAATTTTTTTTTTAATAAATGGGTCAACTTTTTTTTTTTTTGGTGAGAGAAAAATAATATTTTCTCGTATAGTGCTTCTGACTTCAGCAGGTTCGACTCATTTTTAAATCTAAAGTCTTTATCTGAGTCATGTTTCTTGCTTTTATTGCTGTTGTTCTTACAGCTAGATTGAGTATGAATTATGCAGGCCTTTCTTCTTTCATAGATGCAGAAAGCAATGCTTTTGAATTGTTCCTTATTTTCTTCAAATTCCAGTATTGTTCTTACTTCCATTTGGTAGAAGAGCTGCATATTATAAACTTATAATATTACCTACAAACTAGTCAATAGAAAAAAATTGATATTTCTAAATATGATCTGCTCTCACATTATAAGACATAAAATTAATTCGCCAAAATAACAATAGTTGTCGGAATACATTGGCATATTACCATCAATTTATCTATTACAAAAAATCAACCTTTTTGTGGTGTATTAAAATGCCACCAAAAATAGAAAAAGCGTCGTTATAGACACAAATGTGGTTTTTAATCACCACAAAATATATTCACCTACAAAGTCCATCCAAAAAATTCATGATATAACATCTAAATTAACAGAAGCACAATAAACTTGTTACAAAATTGGTTTTATTCCTTCAATTGAATTTTAAGGAAGGTAGTGTATGCAGGATCTGGGCAAGGGTTATTTCCACTAGGGAAACAAGCCATCCATTTAAAGGACATAAGTTGTATTTTAAGATACCATGAATATAAGTTCCATCATTTGAGTTTAGTGCAGTCTCTCTTTTTGCAATTGGGCATGATTAAACAAGACTTTGTGATGTATCAAAATCTATAAATCTCAAAGTGGAAAGTCCCTACACTATGTGTAAGTAATCGGGGAAGGCCTTATTTCAGGGGACCTAAGTCCCTGATTGATTGATAGATTTATATTGTTTCGACCTTTGCATGGCAGGTCACCCCATCTCTTAATAAAAGTTTTGATTTTTGTGTGTTAGAGGTATTAGGCTTATGTGTGTAGGTCTAGGAGGCCCAATTCTATTCTAAGCCCATGTATGTCTGATCCTTGCTCTCTCTCCCTATTTAAACCCTATTAATTATTAAATCTTGTATTATATCCTTTCACTCTATACTCTCTTTCTCTCTCCACTCTCATAAAATCTAACATTAATATTGTGTTTTGAGCAAGGAAGTCAATACTGTACCAGAGGCTATACCGGTTTGGCCACCGGTACGATATATTTCGGATACCGGTCAATACCGTTGTACCGTTTCGGATTTACCGCTATTTTATACACACACACACACACACACACACATACACACACACACAAAATCTCTATTTACCATAAAACATTACCTCAAAAATCCATATTTACAATAAAACATTACTTCAATTGTTCATTGCATACAAACTTACAAAGAAAAAAAAAACACAATATAAAAAACAAAAAACTTAATTGTTCATTGCTTACAAAGAAAATAAATAATTAAGTTAACACAAATTTAATACAAATTACATAGGATCATCTACTCAGTGAAGTTAATACCGTACCGTACCGGCTGGTACGGCCGGTATTTCTCGTTCCGATGGATAAAACGGTACCGAAACACCCTTAAATTGTACCGCTCAAAATACTGGTCTATACCGGATTATGCCGGACGTACTGGCGAATATAGGCCATTTCGGGCGGAAAGTAAAAACCGGCCGGTACAAAAAGCTTCTTAAAAAAAAACACACACACAAAATACAAAACAAAACATAAAAGCACCAAATGGCTCATGTCGCCTTCAAGCCCAGCACCACTTTGTTGGTCGTGGTTAACATTTAGCTGATTATCCCTTCCTCTTCCTCCTTCAGTTTCGTTCCTTTCACTTCCTTTCTTTTTCTTTTTCCACTTCTTCTTATATGATGTTTAGAGTACAGCTGCATCCCTCTTAGTCCTTTTGTTTTGTGTGGTTCCTGTGGTCTTATTTAGTGGTGTGTTTTGTGTGGTTGTTGTGGTCTTATAATGTGTGTACTGACACCACACGTATGATATTGAAATTTGAAAAAGTTTGAAATTTCAATTACATCATTTAAATCAAATTTTCAACTATTGTGTTTTCTTTTTATTTTTTTGCTGAATATTCAACTAACGTCACCCACTAGTTTTATATTTTTATTAATTAATAGGCTGAAATGTGAGCTAGAGATAAACAATAAATGAAATATTATATGTTTATAAACATGGTTTTAGAGATTGTGCGTGTGTGTGTATATATAATATATATAAAATAGCGGTAAACCTGAAATGGTACACTGGTATTGACCGGTATTTGAAATATATCATATCACTGGCTAAACCGGTATAGCCTCCGGTACGGTATTGACTTCCTTGCATCTACTCCCATCCATCAAAAGGATCTACATCAGGACCATAATATACATGAGTATTAGCATTTGTCAACACAACATCATCATCACCATCATCCTCATCAAGAACAACAACATCATCATCATCATTATCATTATCTTCCAAATTCATTGTTGCTAATGGCTTTTCAATGCTAGCCCAATTCACATCTTCCTCAATTAGTAACAAAAATTCAGATTCCTCAGCTACCCAATCCTCCATTAAATCAATATTATCAAGGCTTATAGGATCCAAGTAATCCTTTGTCCTTCTAATGTTCCTACCAAAATCAATATCATACATTAATGACATTTTCTAATCATTCAAATAAAAATTGAATATATTTAAAAACATACCTTTCTTGTAACAATAAATTATAATGAACAAATATTAAGTCATTCAAACGTTTATGCTCAAGCCTATTTCTCCTCTTGGAATAGATAAACTCAAATGTGCTCCAAGCTCTTTCACAATCAGTTGCACTACAACATTGACTTAGCACTCGAATTGCAAACTTTTGTAATTTTGGAGTGTCATTTCCAAATTGCTCCCACCAAGCAACTTCCAAAAATAAAAGAAAGTATTAATTTAGTACAAAGCAAATGAGGTGATGGTTCACTTGCAAAAATTACCCGGTTGATTCTGTGCAAATGATGTAGCAGAATCTACAATTACCCGGTTGTGGTGATGGTTCACTTGCAATATCTCACTGTGCACAGAATCTACAAAGCAAATGATGTAGCAAATGAGGTGATGGTTCTCTTCCAAAAATTACCCGGTTAGATTTTGCCTCGGTGATTTTTCTCATTCTTAAACAAATCATCTGTGTCAAATTTATTTTCCGCTACATTTAATTTAGTTGGTGATTTGTTTGTGCTACCATGTCATTGCATGTAATTGAACCTAATTAATTAATTAATTAATTAATTTACAAGTGTCAATTCATTTTAACCCAACAAAGCCTATTCAAAATTGAATGCAACTTCAATATTAATTAGCATCAACGTTCATGGGCATGGCATCCAATAAGTTCTCATGTTCACATATAAAATTTTGAAAATTGTACCCCATTTCATTCAAGCTTCATTCCGCTGAGTGGTTGTCCTTGTTCATTGAAAAATATTGGTTCCAACCAGATGAACCAACCATTTATGAGGTTCACATCAACAAGAACAACAACAACAAGAATAATAATAATAATAATAATAATAATAATTGCACACCAACCATTTATGCTACCACCTACTTATGCAGCCAAGGTTTCCTACATCTGTAAAAGAGCGGCCGACTTTTTTTTTTTTTTTTTTTGAGAATCAAAAGAGCGGCCAACTTAAATGCAATGTTTGTCCGTTTTCTTCACCTACTTTTGCGATTTCTTATAGTCCTTTCAAAATTATATATGAAGCTAAACTGTAAACTTACCCATTTCACCTATATATTAATTGTTTGAATAAATTAATAAACAGTAACATGTTTTTTTTTTTTTACTCTAATTATTTTTTGTTATATATTGTGATGACCCTTTTACTTTTACTAGGTAGGGTGGCACGTGCTAGATCTTGAGCAAGAAAATTAAAATAAAATTTCTATTGAAGAAG
Organism: Castanea sativa; assembly: GCF_040712315.1. NCBI lineage: Eukaryota > Viridiplantae > Streptophyta > Magnoliopsida > Fagales > Fagaceae > Castanea > Castanea sativa. The sequence goes on from NC_134022.1 coordinate 6,400,862, forward strand.
TATAAAATTATATACATAAAAAATATATGTCATATAAAGTTAATTTTATTTTTATAATAATTTTAATAGCTAATCACACACAAATTAAAGTTATGGTAGTTATTTAACATATGAATATCTATTTTATTATAATAGTTTTTGTCACACCCCAAACCCTAAAGGGTCCAAAGCATGAGAAAGACGTCTCAAAGTACCTGTAGATTTTTCCTTTTTGACAATTCGATTCACATAAATCATATCAAGTACCAATATAAAAAATTATCATAATAATTTCATTGAATATACTCTCAAAGTAGCTCTAAGTATTAATTACAAGGACCATTAGCCACAAAAGAATAAAGATCTAAATAAACAATTACATATCAACAGCTTGTCCCATCGGTGGGCATAAAGTCACAAACACTATAACATACAAAAGAATAAGTCAAGCCTATTCTAAGATGTACATCATCTAAATCTCCATTACAAAAGTTCAGTCTCCATCAGTATTTAGCTTAACTACTGTTAGCCACCAAAAAGATGTCTCAAAAGATTGTTGCCTACTCTAAAAAGTTTATAAAATAATGGAATGAGACAGAGCCCAGTAAGTAGCATAATTAATGGGGGTGGAGGAAATGCAAGTTTCATATTCAATAATAATAATATGACAAGAATGATTAAGTAATGAAACACAAAGTTTCTCAAAGTAAATACCTTGAAACTATATACCATAATTTATAATCTGTGAGCATTAACAATATAATTTTCAAAGCAATAAAATCTAACATACGATAAATTATTACAAATATACCACACCACCACATAGATCAGTTAGGGGATCCACCCATTCACAACTAGCATGATATTGTCTTCTCTGGTATGCAGACTCTTGGCCCCTTGGATAGCAGCCTCACCTATACCTTCAAAGTTTTTGTCTCTCCCCATGGGTAGCAGAGATAGCGCGTCAAATAAGACTTCTCTTGCATGTGGTCTCTTGGCCCCATGGGCAACAGCCTCACCTACACACAATCAAGGAACCTCTTCCCCCCATGGGCAGCAGGGAAGAATGCATTCAAAGTGAAAGGGCACTGACCTAAATTTGATTTCGTTGTCACAAAGACTACGAAAACCAAATCCGGTGATCACTAGGAAATCACACATGGCATAAGGCTAAAACAACATAAAACTCACAGGTTACATATACTTTGAAACACATAATTTATATCTAGGTAGTTTCAGAAAAACCTTAAATAGTCTAACTTCCACAAAGTTTGTAAGGTTTTCAACTTCATTCTTGCCAAAAGATTTTTATCAATTTCTCACATAACAAGACAAGATAAACATCTTTAAATTTTCTAATATGCCATAAAATCCATGATTTCCTTATCAAAGATTAAATAAAAGATGCTCATTTTTTTTTTCCATATCAACAATTCATGCATTTCCCCAAATACAATACCAAATGTGATGCATTTTCATATATATAGGTTACGACACAATAGTTTTTAGGAAAATATAGTTTCTATAGGTAGTAGTTTCCAAAAGCATGCCCAAAACAACATTTATGCAGCATGGTTATTTTTCAAAAATCCCATTAAAAAGCTACTTACCTTGCAACCGCAAATGCCTAATTTTCCAAGCTCCAAGGAGATTAGCTAGAACTTAAACAATATCAAGTAAACCTATCACAATAAGCATAGAGTTTGATATTGTATCTAGCTACAATTTAAGAATTGCCAAATAAGAACTTAATTAAGCAAGCCTAGTATTTAACCTCATCAATAATAATATATTCCACTTCCAAAGTTTCTCAACAAATTGATTCACAAGGCATTAACTCCAAATTATAAAGTTAACTCATTTAATATCATCTCCAACATTATGACTAACTTCCATAAAATTTACACTACATCATTAAGAGACCCATGAAAGCAAAATAAAAATATCCTCTAAGACAAGAAATTTAGGACTTCAACTAACTTCAAATAAACCCAATGGCAATGGAAAAATTAAATTTACCAACCATCACATGTTATAACTTAAAACCCCTAAATTTTTCACCATACATAAACCTTAAGTAGTCATTATTAGCACAAATTATATACCCACTCATCAAATAATTCCACTAATATAAAATCCATACATAAAAACACATAAATATCACTTCTAATACTCATAAATCACATGGGCATCATTATTAAAGCTTAGATAAAAATAACCTCAAGCAAAAGTGTAAAACCCACCAAAAAGATTAGTGTTAACGTATAGTATTGTGGGCTTGGCCCAACTAGGTTACTTACTTGTATAGCACACATTGTACTACACTCTTACTTGTACTGCACTCATATTTACTTGTACAACACCCATATGCCTCCTATATAAAGGCACTCATGTATATTATTTCAGTGAGAAATACAATACTATTGAATTCAGTATTTCTAACAGTTACTCGTCCAGACATTTCCTATGCTGTTCATCAGGTCAGCCAATATTTTACTGCTCCACGGTCGACTCACTATGCTGCTGTTCTGCACATTCTTCGATACTTGAAGGACACTCTCTTCCATGGCCTTTTCTACTTAGCTCAATCTCCTCTTGTACTCCGTGCATTCTCTAATGCTAATTGAGCAGGAGATCCCACTGATCGTAGCTCCACCACTGGCTATTGTTTTCTCCTTGGCTCTTCCTTGATTTCTTGGCGAAGTAAGAAACAAACTTTTGTGGCCCGCTCCAGTACTGAAGCAGAATATCGTGCTCTTGCTAATACCACATTTGAGCTCCTTTGGTTACGATGGCTTCTTAAGAACTTAGGTATGTCTACATCCTTTACTACTCCTCTTTATTGTGATAATCAGAGTGCCATTCACATTGCTCACAATGATGTCTTCCATGAACGGACTAAACATATCAAGATTGATTGTCATTTTATCAGTTATTATCTTGTTCATGGTGCTCTCAAGCTCTTCTCCGTCTCCTCCAAAGATCAACTTGCAGACATCTTCACCAAGTTCCATCCTAAGGTACGCCTTCGTGATTTAGTTGACAACCTCAAGCTGGTCTCACATCCACCTTGAGTTTGAGGGGGGCTGTTGACGTATAGTATTGTGGCTTGGCCCAACTAGGTTACTTACTTGTATAGCACACATTGTACTACACTCTTACTTGTACTGCACTCATATTTACTTGTACTGCACTCATATTTACTTGTACAGCACTCATATGCCTCCTATATAAAGGCACTCATGTATATTATTTCAGTGTGAAATACAATACTATTGAATTCAGTATTTCTAACAATTAGAAATTTTTACTTCAAATAAAAGGATGAAGATGCGTAGGGGTTCCTAAGGATTTTTCTAGTGATCTTGCCGGAAAAATGATGGTGAGATGGTGTGGTTTGGAGTGGAGTCCGGTGGGTGAGTGTGGGAGTGAGTGTGTGTGTTTAAGTAAAGAGAAAAGAAAGAAAATGAAAGAAAGAAAAGAGATGTCCGGCCAAAAGAGAGAAGAGAGGTGTGTGAAAATGAGTGGTGGGGAAGGGGGTTAGGTGGGGCACGTGGGAACTAAAAAATTTGACATTTTTTATTTTATTTTTTATTTTGGGGCTGACTGAGACGTTACAATTTTTTAGTACTTATTTGATAAAGGCAATATCTACTCACTAAAAACTTCTAAGAATGATAATGAATATTATTATCTTCCAACAATTAGCAACTAAGTTTTGCTAAGCCATTGTCAAAATATTTAAAATTTCATAATGAATGATGTAATATGCTACAATTGAAGTTTTTTCATCAAATACCTTCAACCATACACAATGAAAAAATTTTCATTCATACTTTCTTCTTTATCATTCTACATGAGTCTAGGTGCAATATTTAGTTTACTTAGTTTTTAATAAACACCCATTTTAAGCAAGAAAAGAAAAGAAAAGAAAAAAAAGGATAAAAAAAGACATTTGTCATCGAATTTTCCATTAAATTATAATTTTTGAAGATTTAAACCTAGAAAATCAATGTTCTTTAGGTAATAAATAAAACACCTTATATCACCATTCCAACTTTTTAAGCATTACTACCATCTAAAATTCAAAATACGTGAAGAAAATTTTGAAATGTTAAAATTTAGTGGGAGTATTTTAGATATTACACAATGTAATATTTTAAAAATCATAAACTTTGAATAAGGTTTAACTGAGAGAATAATCATATGACATATTTGTTCTTTTCCAAAATATTAAAGGGAAAATTGTTTGATTCTAAAGTTTAAGGAGGAATTGTGAACTACCCCAAACATAAAGGATGAAAAGTGTTTTTATCCTAAGTTATTTATTTATTTTTTGTGTGTAAAACTATGTGTTTTACTTAAAATGGTGCGTAAAGATAAAAATACAATAAAAAAATATAAAAAGTCAACCCAAGGAAATTGTATGTGAATTAGTGAATTTTGGCTCAATAAAGTTGACTAAACCAAAAAAACATTTCTAGAAACACAACATAATGGTACAACATTTTCGTAATGCCATTATAATTTTTTTATATTATATTTTAACTCGTAAAGAATTGACACTTTAGTAGTTGTGAAAATATTATGATGATAACAAAATGTCTTAATATTTTCATAGCAAATCATAATGTAGAGTTTGTTTAGACCCCTTAAACACACAATTGGATTAACCTAGTTAACAAACCAAGTTATTACTTAGTCTAAATTCCAGATCTAGGTTAACACAATCATATAATCATATCAATGTAAAGTGCGGAATATAAAAACACAAAGATATGATGACCTAGGAAAACCAAACTGGTAAAAAACCTGAGGAGGATTTAACCTAACTATCCTCAAGGTAAACCTGAATCCACTATGAAAGAATCGAAGTTGTACAATAGTGACTTAAACCACTAACATCCTATTGCTACCCACCAGTAGAACTTACTGACACGACCACGTGCAAGCTCCGAGACCATGGACTCCTTCTTTCTTAGATTCTCCAGCAAGTACAAGCACCCCAGCTTGTGTATCTTTAAACTCTTATGGCAACAACTGAATGATCATCAAGTTCTTGAAGCTATCTCCTTCTTGATAATCCTAAGCTTGTGTGAAGGTAAGCACCTCTCAGAACTCAGAAGAGATTCACACAAACAGCAATATGAGCAATAAAGACTCTAGAGAGCTTTTGGGTACAAACCCTAAAAACAAAAAGAGGCACACTCTTCTCTCTCTTAGAAATCTTTAAAAACGTGCTTAGGGTTTCCTTTATATAGTGGGAGAAGTAGATCAGAAACCCTAATCCTTAATGGGCTTGAACTATGTTTGGGCCGACTTAAAATTCTGCAGAAAATTCCTAATGCACGATTCTCGATCGATCGATTCTATTGTTCGATCGATTGAGCCGTGCAGAAATAAAACAGTAATTTCCTGCAACTACTTGATTCCAAACTTACATTAAACCAAACTTTGAGCAAGTTTAAACCTAGACTAAATGTTTTGATCATGGTTTGCCAACACAATACACATTGAAGTTCTAATACATTAGTTCCTAAGGTCTTAGAACCTAACAATCTCCCCCTTTGGCAATTCGTGACAAAAGTCACAAAACACATTACAAACATGAAATGCTCAAAGTTACAAAAAACCCAATCAGATTTAAAAAGCACTAAACTCAATTCAACCTAACCACTATCTATCAGTTGCAAGTGTAGACAGCAGCAACGACTGAATTAACCTGTATATTCCTGAAATACTTAACAAAAGCATAAACGCATGTGTGACAGAAAAACAGTAAAAAAACAAATATGCAAACTAACTCTCCCCCTAAGTTAGATACATCAAAAAAAATTTCAACTCCCCCTAAACAGAACATTCTTGTATTTTCAACTCATATTCCCACATTTCATTTAAATCTCCCCATTTTTGTCACGTATTGACAAAGATATCTCAAACAAAGAGTAACAACTCAAAAGGGAACAAGAGGAAATAGAGAATTAAGGGAACAAAAAACAAGATAACTCTATAGAAAATAGAGACAACTCCCCCAATGAAGAGCAAAGGTTAAAAACAAGTTTCTCCCCCTATAAAAATAAGAAAAACAAAACAAGTTTTGAGAAAAATAGTTTTGGGGAAAACATAGGAGGTGGGGAAAATAAAAAACACACAAACCTAACTTAAAAAAATTAAGTTGAGGATACACATGAAGAAAAATATTCTCTCTTTCAATAAATGCAAATTTAACACTATGTGACCCATAAACAGTTGCATGAGTAGAGAAAATATTTGCACATTGATTATCCATCATATCTCTTAAGAAAAATATTTTTTATAGTTCAAACATAAAAATAGCATATACTAGAATGTACAAATGACTCAAAAATTAATCAATCAATTTTTAAATTAAGTTGAGTACCCAATTTAGCAAAGAGTATGCATGATATGTGTGAAAACAATGAGAGATATGACTGCAAAATTGCAAGATAGATACAAAAATTAATGCAACGCATGTGAATCCTAAACACAAATGATGCATGAAAAGACAGATTGGTCAAACAAAAACTGAAAATTTTTCAGTTTTGATCGATCGAATACCAATCGAGTCAGGCAGAACCTAACCAAAATTTTTATTGTAATTTCGATCGGTCGAAAAACACACTCGATCGATCGAAAATCTGAAAAAATCAAATTTTTGAAAAACATAGCAGTTTAATGTAGAAACTCCTTAAAGCATAATGTTTCATGAATGAAATGCATGAGTATGAGATTAAAAGTTTTTTCAAAAATACATGAATTGAACTCAGATCTTTAAAACAAAGATTTTCAAACTCTTAACCATATTTTGCATCAAACACCATAGAAAATATAATTTTGGATGGCCACAACAAGATCACACACAAAAACATGTACCAAGTTTAGTAAAGAGTAACTTGTGAAGTGTGTGCAACTAGCAAGAACTTGAGAGACATGTGAGGTGATATGTGAATAGTAATTAAGCACAATTTCTACAAAATCCATCACATACAATCAAAAGAGACTATTCCTCAAAGAGTTACATCATATAACTCTCACATCTCCTAGAATAAAAGCTTGCAATTATGTAAGTTTCTTGATTTGCCTCATAATGTACACACCAATTTTATTTAATCAGAAACTTATTAGAAAATAGCCAAAATAATGTACACACTAATTTTATTTGATTGATTTAATTATAGTCCAATAATGTACACACCATTTTAGCATTCAACCGAGGCTACACCTTATATTCTTTTTGTGCATGTGCTACACTTTCTCAAGTACAAAATCTTATGATATGCACTAAGGTGTTCATGATTGGCTAGTAAATAGTGGTGAGATAGTTATTTATGCCTTTCTCATTAAGATCAAGTCCGATAATCAAAGACATGTGATTTCAAGATCAAGATCATGTGATCAAAAACTATAAACATCTTTCCACACAACATGCACTACAAAGCTCAAACTAGTAAAGTGTAGTAAAATAAGCTCATCCAAGCTAAATAAGGTACATAAATATGTTATGTAAACATAATATGACCAACCTTGATTACAAATCCATGATATGTAATACAAAACACAAAAATCTTTTTGGTTTAAAAAAAATTTAAACAAGGAATATCAATTTCTAAATGATTAAAAGAAATGCAAATACAATGCATGACAATGCTTAACTAAGCTATAAAGGGTACATAAACAAGGAATATCAATTTCTTAATTAACCCTGGAGTTCATGTACAAACTAGTACATACTCACACAAAATCAAAAAATAGCTTAGTACTTATATAACACATACTATTCAAGTTTCTCCACAATGTCAAGCATGTTCTAAATCAAGAGAGAGATATTATAAATCATGTAATCCTCAAGAAAGATAAAACAAGACTCAAAATAAAATATTTTTTTCTTTTTGAAAATTTTCAATGTTTTTGGATTTTTGATTAATCAAAACAACCTAAGAAAATAAAACACCCAAAAATTAAAAGAAAACATGTCCACAATTAATTGAAAGAATTAAATCAAGGACAAGTAAACAACACTCACCTTAGAGAATCTTTTCTCACCCATATAGCACGAGTCTTTGGCTTTGTAGATAAAAATCTATGAGAAACAGAGTGTATTTGAGGGATTACACCAATCTTCTGAGTAAGACTAAAATCCTGCAAATTTCTTTCACAAGCCAACAAGCTTAAATTTTTTAAAAGCGTATGAAACAATTTATATGGACTTATGGCAAGAGAAATATCGTCATATATCCTAAATTGAAACACAGAATGTTTAAATTTCAATTTATGACAATTAGGACGAATGTGACTTGAGACACCACAAAAGTGACAAACAGGAACAAATTTAGGAACATCAGTATTCTTAACAGCAAATCTAGTTTCAGATTTTGGTTTTTGCCTCAACACAAAACAATTTGGTCTAATATGACCAACAACACCACAACGGTGACAAGTAGGCACAAAAATAGATTTATTATGCTCTCTAACAGTAGGTTTAGACATAGGTTTAGAAACTTCAGCATCTACATCAGAATTTTTACCTTTGTCTAACCTAACAAAATAAGCCTTTTCTTTCTTATTCCTCTTGAAAGGAGGGATATAAACTTTCTCAGTTTTAGGCATAAGAGAAATAGAAACACTTCTATTATCAACAGCAGGCTTGGTACTAGTCAAATTTTCAATTTTAGCCTTAGATTCAACTAATTCTTGTTCCAAGCTTTTCATCTTCTCATCTTGAGAGGAAATTTGATTTCTCAAAAATTCATTATTTTTATTAGATTCATCTAATCTCACAATCAATTCCTTTTTTTCAAGCTTAGCCAATTTTAACTCTTCCTTAAATTTCTTAGCAATTTTTAAATATTTCAATGATTCCTTACAGAGAGTTTCACAGGCATCAATAAAATCAACAGAAACAACAGTGTCCTTTTTATTCAAATCATAAAAAACATAAGCAAAAAGACACTTCAAATTATCCATGATAACAGGGGTCAAAGATCAGCTTAGAAATTAAAAGATCTACAACAAAAGAGCTACCTGCTCTGATACCACTTGTAGAGTTTGTTTAGACCCCCTTAAACACACAATTGGATTAACCTAGTTAACAAACCAACTACTCAATTCCAAACTTACATTAAACCAAACTTTGAGTAAGTCTAAACCTAGATTAAATGTTTTGATTATGGTTTGCCAACACAATACACATTGAAGTTCTAATACATTAGTCCCTAAGGTCTTAGAACCTAACAATTTTCATTGGTAAGTTTAAATTAGAACCAATAATAATTTACCATTTATAATTTATTATAAAAGTGTTGTAAAAAATGTAGTAGATGTCACATTTTTTTTTTTCACAATACCTTTATTTTTAGTTGTGGTTGGTTCCAGTATGCTATTTTTTTGTTTTTGTTTTTGTTTTTTAGCTTAAAAATAATTAATACCTCAACAATTGTGAAAATATTATGGCAATTTGTTTTGATGATATTTTATTCTTTTAGGGTAACAGCTCATATGCAAATAAAATAAAAAGCGTGTTCAATAGGCGATATTTCCAAAAAGAAAAAAGAAAACTAGTGAAAGAGTTTGGATTGAATAAACCAAAACTATTATAGCTTTGCTACTGTAGCTTTGAGCATTGACCTTTTTTTAAATATAGAAGTTTAAATTAGAACCAATAACAATTTACCAATTATAATTTGTTATGAAAATGTTGTGAAAAATATTGTAGATATAACATTTCTTTTTCCACAATACCTTTATTTTTAGTTGTGGTTAGTCCCAATATGATATTTTTATAATTTTATTTTGACCTATAAGAACTTAACACCTCTAACAATTGTGACAATTTGTTATTTTAATAAAGTTCAACAGGCAATGTTAACAAAAAAAGGGCTAGCGGAACAGTGCGACTTGAACAAACCAAATGCACGGTCGCTTTACTCATTTACACTTTCTATATATAGAAATTTAAATTAAAACCAATACCAATTTACTACTATAGAAATGTTGTGAAAAATGTTATAGATGTAACACTTCTTTTTTCACAATACCTTTATTTTTAGTTGTGGTTAGTCCCAATATGAATTTTTTTTTTAAATTTTATTTTGACCTATAAGGACTTAACACCTCTAAAAATTGTGAAAATATTGTGACAATTTGTTATTTTAATAGAGTTTAACATGTGATGTTAACAAAAAATGAAAGAAAAAAGAAAGGGCTAGCGGAACAGTGCTACTTGAACAAACCAAATGCAGGGTTGCTTTACTCATTTACACTTTCTATATATAAAAAATTTAAATTAGAACTAATAACAATTTACCACTATGATTTATTATAAAAATGTTATAGATGTAATACTTCTTTTTCTACAATATCTTTATTTTTAGTTGTGGTTGGTCCCTACATGATATTTTTATTATTTTATTTTGACCTATAAGGACTTAACACCTCTAACAATTGCCAAAATATTGTGATACTTTGTTATTTTAATAGAGTTCAACATGCAATATTAACAAGAAAGAAAAGAAAAAAGAAAGGGCCAGCAAAACAGTGTCACTTGAACAAACCAAATGTACGGTTGCTTTACTCATTTACACTTTTTATATATAGAAATTTAAATGAGAACCAATAACAATTTATCACTATGATTTATTATGAAAATGATGTGAAAAATGATGTAAATGTAACACTTTTTTTTTTACAATACTTTTATTTTTTAGTTATGGTAGGTCTCAGTATGATATTTTTGTTATTTTATTTTGATCTATAAAGACTTAACACTTCTAATAATTGTGAAAATTTGTTGTTTTAATAGAGTTGAACTGGCAATATTTAAAATTAAAAAAGAAAAAAAAAAAAAAGAAACTAGCGGAACAGGAACAGTGTCACTTGAATACACCAAATGGAATGTTCTTTTACTCATTGGCACTTTTTATATATATATAGATATTGAAGACTCCAAGTCAGTCAAATATTCTTATTGTTCCGTCTTCGAAAAGATCAACTAAACAAATATATATGGTGATTACTATCGAAGATAAGGCTGCACTTTTGTACATTATATACAATACTCACTTTATAAGCTTCACCGTTCCTTGCGGAGTACGTCATTTAATAAGAATGAAGTAAAAACTAACTCAAAAGCTGGAATTAAGAATTAGATACAGGTGGTGGTTGTGGTTCTAAAGAATCTAAGCCCTGTCAATTTTGATGTAATCATTCAAGCAGCTACAGTTCACCCAAAACCATCAAAACTTTTATTTTAATGGATAAATTCAACCATTACAAATATTATATTCAATATAAAAATACATATACAAGGCTTTATGCCTAGCACGAAATATATATATTAAATTTGTCCCATGTAGCTTAGGGTGGTTTCCAACTTAAACTAGACCGTATTTATATATGTGGGTGAGGTTTAAATCTAGTGTTCAGTTACATTGAAATCATTAAAATTATAACATGTGTTCACTTTTGAATACATGTCACTCTCTTAACAAGTTCAGTGCATTATATACACTGGACCTAAGCCTCTCACTTTATTGGCAATGTAAATAATTATGTGACTTTGATGATTTTTGCAAGGCACATGTCTGTAGGCCTTGCTACCGGTAAATACTTCACTGGGCAACCTGGATTAAGTCGCTCCACACTGTACCAATTAAAAAAAAAAACCTTGTAAACATATACAGAGAGAAAAAAAGTTAATTTTATTTGACATGAACTAATTAAGGTTTAAAGGTTGCAAAAAGAAAGCATGCAATCTCACTTGTAGTTAAGGACATAATGATGAAGGAAAATAGCGATCTCAAGCTTGGCCAGATCACTTCCAGGGCATATCCTACTTCCTGCTCCAAATGGAAGGAAACTTCCAGCTCTGGGTTTATGATTCTAGACAAAAGTTGAGCAAACATGATTATCAATTTTTTAGACTTGTTATTAAATAGTAGTAATATAACTTCTTCAAAATACCTCTTTTTTTTCTTTTTCTTTTTTTGACAAAGACTTCTTTAAAAGTCTTAACAAAAGAAACTTCTCAACCAAATTAACTTTTTTCAGAAATGTAAGTAACCGACAGAAGGGAATAAGAAAAGAATTGTAAGATACTAAAACTTTGTTCAACTTACATCCCATCTTGAAGGATCAAATTCCTTTGGGTTTGCATAGGTTTCAGGATCCATATGAACACCTCTATTCCAGACTAAAACTTTCCATCCTTTTGGAACTAGATAACCTACGAGTAAATAAATTTCTTTAAGAAGCCATAATATAAAAGAGGGTTGATAGAGTTTGAAAATATATAGGTGATTGAAGAACTAACCATTGATATTAACATCCTCTTTCGCCTCTCTGAAAACTGAAAATGAGATGCTAGTTCTGCGCAGCATCTCATCAATTACCTAGTTCATAAAAATTTGAACCTTGTTAATTTTTGTTTAGCTCGTTCATCATTTTTCCTAAAGGAATTTGACATAAACTTGTTTCACATGTATATAACCATTTTCTACTCCTTAGATTGTCCCATCATTAGTACTAGTTTTCTTATAAGAACAGTAATGCCTCACATGCTTTTTAAAACAATCTTGAATAATTTCTCTTCCCTAGATAGGCATTGCATGCTTCTTCAATGCGTACATACCTTAGAAAGATATTCCATTTGTCTAATCTCTTTAAGGTTAAGCCCTTTTTGTGTAGATGGTCTTCTCTTCATGATCTCCTCTTGCTCTTCCTGAAAAGTGAATCCAAGTTTAGTGACATATTCTTCTTCTTCTTCTTCTTCTTCTTCTTCTTCTTCTTTTTGTTTTTTTTTTGTTTTTTTTTGTTTTTGGTGTGTATGCTATCTAATTGGCCACAAGCAAAGGTTATGTGAGAAGTAATTCTAATTCAACTGTGCCTTTAAACTATGTTCTCTCTTAAGATAAGATTTATTCCAATCTAGCTCTGTTGCGTATCACATTACAGGATCAAGTATACTATTTCAATACATAATACAAACCAACCTTTGCTTTTTTGAAGACCTCTGGATTTTCTGATAGATAAATGACTGACCATAATGCACCATGGGCTGAGCTTTCATGACCAGCTAACATGAACACGATTAATAAATCTATAATATCCAAATCCTCCAATTGTCTACCTTCTTCGTCTTTGACTCCCATAAGTAAATCCATCATATCTTTTTTCGCATCTGTTTGATTGGTGTTGTCTTTCATCGTGGCCCTCTTTTTGTCTAGTACAGACTGGAATATCTTCACCAACTTCTTTCGGGCCTGAATAAAGAAAACCACCATGAAGTCTCATTTGTTTAACAAATACAACAAAGTTGGAAATCAACAATTTTCATCTATTGCTAGACGACTACTACATAAAATAGAGATAGTATGATATTATTATTATTATTGTTGTTGTTGTTATTGTTGTTGTTGTTGTTGTTGTTGTTGTTATTATTGTTATTATTATTTGTTCCAAATGAGGTTACATAACAAAATAGTTTCATTTGAGTTCATATAACAAAATTATTTGTGAAAACAGTATAATGGGCAAAAAAGAATCCTAACTAAGTTAAAAAAATTATTTGTGAAATCATTAGGTCTTTCTTTTTTTTTTGTTTTCTTTGCTGATGAGACTTTACCTTGAGTGCTCTGTGGAATACAAATCCCGGAAGATTAATGGCCTGAGACTTTATTCCTGCATTTAAGTCTGTGTACAAGTTCTCTACTGATGATATAACTGATTCACTATATGTACTGATGAAAATGTTTGTAATGACTTTAAAGGCAACCCCTCTCAACTCTGCCAAGAACTCGACTGGCCGATTCATGCTAGCCCACTCCTCCAAAGAATTAACCACTATGCCCTCTATAAGATCTATATATCCAGACAGTGCCTCATGGCCATTGATGGGAGCTGTGGTTAGCCGGCGCAATCGTTTGTGCTCAGCATTTGTAATGCCATGGAATGATTTACCTGTAAGGATTGTTGTTGCTTTAGGATAACCTAGTTTGAATTGGTCATCATTTGTCAAAACTTTCCTGCATGTTTCTGGGGTACAAACAATCACACTTGGCTTCCCAAACATGTATGTTTTGTAGATACCTGTCCGGCCATATCTGTAGTTCCATAAGAAAAAAAAAACGTGTAAATATGTGCTTGAAAAAAATTGGTTGACAATAAAATTCCATTTGCTTGGCATCTTGAAAGTTAAGAAGTGTTTTGTTATTTATGAAATCATAAATATCGTAACAAATTTCACATTTTTTATAATTATTGAGGTTGTACATTGTTATTGATGTACCATAAAAATGATTTATAGTCTGTTTGGATACTGCTTATTGCTGAAAACTAAAAATATTGTAGTGAAATAATTTTTAAATGTGTAAATAGTGTTGTGAGACCTAATTTTAAAGTTAAATTTGCTTAAATCCATACTTGCAGATCCTATGAACAGTGCACAGAACTCACAGATTGCAGACGCCAAACGCACACATTGAGGAAAATGTTGTATCTAAACTAACATTTAGTGGTGATCCCAACAAGAAAATAATGTTGCACTAATCAAAACAAATTTATTAACCAATTTTTTGTGCTTCACTTTATGCTACACTAATCATGCTACCAAATGCTAATCATAATTTAGAGGCCAATAAACAAAGAATGCCTTTACAGTTTACATGCATGTAAATTACTGTGTGTGATGCGTCTTTGAGAGAGAGAGAGAGAGAGAGATTTGGAAACAAGAGTGTGGATGTAGGAATGAGGATCATCAGATTTGAAAGCTTTGAGGAAGGTCCTATAGCACCATTACATGCATGAGAGAGAGAGAGAGAGAGAGAGAGAGAGAGAGAGAGAGAGAGAGAGAGAGAGAGAGAGAGAGAGAGAGAGAGAGAGAGAGAGAGAGAGAGAGAGAGAGACTTGGAAACAAGGTTGTATATGTAGGAATCAGGGTCATCAGATTTGAAAGCTTTGAGGAAAGTTGGAAGACCCCCAAGGTAAGGCCACCCCATATCCCCAGGAGGGAGAGGATATTGTGTTTTCCCCAGCCTTCTAACATAATACCACTCATTGAATCTCCTGAGAAACCCAAACACAAAGACATAGCCACCCAACAGAACTGAAAGTATCAACCGCAACAACTCTATCTCCATTTTATCTATAGTTCCTCTCTTTCTTAGGACTGGAGGAAACACGTACAATAAGTTCAAGTTCCCATAAGGGGGAGTTTTTATAACCGTTCGTGACTGTTCAATGCTCATTACTTAGTCCATGTTTCTTTTTTTATTTATTTATTTATTTGAGAAGACTTAGTCCATTTTTCTTATTATCATTAATATTATTATATTTGTATTGTTGTTTTTGTTTTTATTATATATATTTTTCCGAAAAGATAATGCGTGTGTTGGAAAAATTCTTTGGTTAACTTCATTTGGGGTTTACTTGTTTGTTATGTTTTGCTCCCTTTCGATGATTTAAACTTCAGAACAAAATGCTTTTGGTCACTTTATTAGTACTACCCATTTAATAATTTTTGAGTTGGTTCTTATTGCCTAATATTTTTCTCTTTGTCGTCCCCTTCCCATTATAAAGATGATCGTAGTGATCAGCCGGAGCCTGCCAATTAACATAAATTATCATTTTCACTTATTCCAAGGAAGTAGACCTTGCCGGCATGGTTTTGAAAGCCAGAACGGGGAACTGCTCCTTGAAACGTTTCTTTAAACTCCAAAACCCGTTCTACACACACACACACACACAAAACCAAGCCAGTGTACAAGGATTAAAAACCATGAACGATGCCGACGTGAACAAGGATTAAAAGAGAAGTGTACTGTCGTTTTTCTGTGGAGTAGACCCCTTGCTGGCTGTTGATGGCTACCATATGATTGGCAAAAACTGATAATGTTGATGGCTACCGTGCGGCTGGCAAAAACTGAAAAATGTGAGGTTTGAAGTAGCCTGAACTTTGTTGTTTCAAGAGAAGAGGATGTCCAATGAGAGAAAGAGATAATAGTGAGATTTATTTATTATTATTATTTTTTTTATACAACATAGAAATTTTACTTTAGTATAATTTAAGAGTAAACGTATAAGAAGTTTTTTTTTAAAAGATTTAAACTTCGGCTCTTGTCCCCATACCTCACAAGCACTTATACTTGTAAAGTGATTATCATACCATAAATTAATACGTATTTTCTCCTTTTACATAACTTTAGGTCTCACTTATTAAATTTATAGTAAAACTTACAATTTAGATGAAATGATGAAGTATATTTTTATAATAATATTATAATATACAATAATTTTCGGATAGAGACAGTGGACTTGTAGTTGTGAATTTTTGGGATTTTGTTTGCTTGTGTGTTTTTATTTTATTTACTTAAAGCTTGCATGCCACATGAGATTGAAAAAGAGTTTTGGACCTCCTACTTGTTGTTGACTTGTTTCTTGGTTAATTTTTTTTTATAGGTGTTTCTTGGTTAATTTTTTTAGTGATTAGTCTAATTCTTAGTTCTACAAAGTATAAACCCACCAATTCGTATGTTAATTTATTAAATTTATATATTACTTTACATTTACCTATCAATGTAAGATTTACACTATATATTAAACAAATACGCATGTTATTATTATTATTATAATATATTTACAACAAAAACTTTGAACCTTGAACCTCGATTTGACTTCAAGATTGGTCCAATATTAAAAAATTTGAACTTCTTTTGGTCAAAAAACACTTTAAGATTAAAGATGTGTTTGAATACCGTTTATTTGCTAAAAACTAAAAATAATATAGCAAAATAATTTTTAAATGTGTGTACTATAGGACCCATATTTATATTGAAATTTGTGTTTGAATGACTTTTGTAGGTCCATGAACAGTGCCGTGGGACCCACAATATTTCAGCAAAACGCACAAAAGCTAGTGATAAACGCTATCCAAACTCCCTCTAAATATGACAATATCCAAGAAGATAATTTGAAATTTCTAGATTATTAAAAATAATTATCTATTTTTTTCAAGAAAGATTATAGTTTACATAGATAATTTAATGAAACCAATTATGATTAGGGTTAATCCAATAAAAAAAGATTCTATCTTAATTATAAAATCTAAATCATAAACCGTGATTGATCTCTTTTATATATAGTAGCAGACAAAAACAAAGAAGCTATATAAAAACCATACTCAAAAGTATCAATTGACACTACCCCACGTAAATGTACATGTTGACATCACTGTGGAGAGTGCACTAATCTCTCTCTCTCTCTCTCTCTCTCTCTCTCTCTCTATATATATATATATATATATACACACGCAAAACTAAGAAAAAATCTAATTAAATTTTAAATTAGAGTTTAATACGTGTTTCATCTAATTTTTAAATTTATATGTCAAGTGAATTTTAGGAATTTTAGTGGCTTCCCTATACACTAGTGTCTTATTAATATACAAGTAATTGTTTTTAATAATAATAATAATAATAATAATGCGAGTAGGATTCTCTGAAAAATTCTAAATAGATGGAGAAACTGTAATGATTGAGATTTGTTAGCTGTTTGATTCGCCAAATAAAAAATTGTAGTTGTTTTTCGTTTTTTGATCAATTTGTAAATGTATTGTATTGTGATCTACATCACAATTCACTAATCTATAAATGATAGAGTATTTTAATTTCGTCTCAAGAGGAAGGACACTAGTGAGCGATAATATCTTTTTTTTATTTTATTTTATACAAGATAGAATTCTACTCTAGCCTAATATTCTAAGTGTATATGTGTGTGAAGCTCTCTTTTGGAGACTTAAACTCCGACCCTTGGCCCCCACACTTCACAAGCACTTGTACTTGTGGAGTGACCATCGCACTAAGGATGTGTGGTGGTAATAATATCCATTTTTAAATTGGAACGGTTATCTTCGATGATGATTTCCTCTTATCTGATTAGACAGTCATAAACCTCAACATAATTAACCCTCTGTCTTCTTCAAACTATTTTGTTTAGTTTTTTGTCCCTAACACATCTATAGTAAAAATCACAAAACACTTTTTTTAAACTCATATTTGGAACCATCTTTTTTTTTTTTTTTTTTGGGTACTCCGGGGTTCTGATATTGGGCTAATGAAATTTATAATGATAGAAACTTAGCAGTGGTTTTTCAAATTTTAGTAAGTGTTGCAATAACCCTTTTTATAACCATACCTGAGTTATAGCAATAGTTTTTAGAAGTTTTTGCTGGTATTTTTTTTTTTTTTTTTTATAGTGATGACTGATGAGGAGCCCTTTGTTTTTGGCAAGTGATAAATATCTAGAATAAAAAAAAAAAAAAAAATGAGTGTTATTTTTAGAAGATTTCAACATTACATGCCAGTTTAGATGAGGTCAGGAAGATTAATTAGGACATTCCTAATCTTCCTAGCTATCTGGAGTGATCATTTAGGATATGAATTAACGTGTGGTCCTTGTGGATCTACAACTATATGAGAGGAATTGTTGACTTCATCAAGCTTTTGTTTTCATTGTGTAGATTGATTCTCATTTCATTTAAGTTTTTATCATTTTAGCCAAACACATTCCTCCCACACCCCTCCTTTTGCCAATTGGCTTATTTGTAGAATTAGTTTTTATCACTTGTTAACATACACTATACACAAACAACGTCTGTAATATTATAGACGATGTTTACATTTTTTTATTGATGTTTATATTTAAAAACGTTCAGCCTACTCTCGTTATCCTACTCATAATAACCCTTGACCTAGCCTGTTGAAAAGGGGAAGGAAACTTGAGAATAAGAAAAAAGAATAAAGACATTCTGAATTCTCGAAAGTGGAAGAAGGTTGATTCTCACAACCGATTAACTAGACTAAGACAAAATTTGATAAATTGGGCAATATTGTAGATACTCCAGCCTTTCAATTGGCTAGATTTGGAAGTATTACGTTCAACATATATAATTTTATCTATATGTTTAACCTTTCAAAAAAGTTGAAAATTTTGTTACTTTCAATAGAAGAAATTTGTTTGATACACTTGTTTGATACACGCACAAACAGTACAATTTTGCTTTCAAGCTTTGAATTTAATTCATAAAGAATATTACGTGTGGTTAATAAAAATTAGGTAATGCTTGCTGTTTACATCATAGATTATCATACATATTTTATATATATATATATATATATATATATATATATATATATATATATATATATATATATATATATATATATCTATATATATATATATTTTTTTAAATACTAAATATTTTTAACATACATACGGGGAGATGGAAGAATGTCTTAAAAAAACTTACAGTGCTGTATATCCAAAAGAGAAAGGAAACTTGAGAATAAGAATAAAGACATTCTCCGAACTCTTGCTAGTGGAAGAGGGTTGATTCTCACAGCCGATTAACTAGACTAAGACAAAGTTTGATAAATTGGGCAATATTGTAGATACTCCAACCTTTCAATTGGCTAGATTTGGAAGTATGACGTTGAAAATTTTGTCACTCTCAATAGAAGAAATTTGTTTGATACACTTGTTTGATACACGCACAAACCGTATAATTTTTCTTTCAAGCTTTGAATTTAATTCATAAAGAATATTACGTGTGGTTAATAAAAATTAGGTAGTGCTTGCTGTTTACATCATAGATTATCATACATATTATATATATATATATATATATATATATATATATATATATATATATATTTTAGAATACTAAATATTTTTAACATACACATAGGGAGATAGGAAAAAGTTTTAAAAAAAACTTACAGTGTCGTATATCCAAAAGAAGAATGAAACTTGAGAATAAGAAAAAACAATAAAGACATTCTCGGAATTCTTGCTAGTGGAAGAAGCTTGATTCTCACAGCTGATTAAGTAGACTAAGGCAAAGTTTGATAAATTGGGCAATATTGTAGATACTCCAGCCTTTCAATTGGCTAGATTTGGAAGTATTACGTTCAACATATATAATTTTATCTATATGTTTAACCTTTCAAAAAGTTGAAAATTTTGTCACTTTCAATAGCAGAAATTTGTTTGATACACCTTGTTTGATACACGCACAAACCGTACAGTTTTGCTTTCAAGCTTTGAATTTAATTCATAAAGAATATTACGTGTAGTTAATAAAAATTAGGTAATGCTTGCTGTTTACATCATAGATTATCATACATGTTTTAGTTTTGGTAGTACTAAATTAAAAAGCTGCGGCCATCTAAGTGACTTGACAATGAAATATTACTATAAATATACGAAAAACTTTAGTTGACTTAATTATTAGAACTTGTAACAATATTATTATGAGTCTTAAGAAAATACTAATTAAGGACTGATTACTCTCTTTGAGATGGACGTATAATCCACCCTTCAATATTTCATTGCCTCTTCCATCTCAATAAATTATTTTTTAAAAAAAATACTTAAAGTCCCCTATACACAACTTAAGGATCGAACATATTTTTCTTTTAACCTCCATTTATTGTGCCACGATGCCATGTTATGATTCTGATGGGTTCAAAATGTCCCATAACACTTACTAACTATTTGACCTTGAAAAATGAAGGAAAAATTTTTATTTTTATTTTTGTAAAATTTAAAAATGGTATCTTAGGTGCATTATATAAGGTTTCATAAAATTTAAACTTAGCTATGTTTCACAAAATTTATTAACTATGGGTTCAAAATGTTTCGATATTAACATTTTTTAGAAAATAAATTATTTTTCAAAAAGTATTCTCAAGAATACTATTTTATTATCCTATATTTAGTAACAATCTTAAAGCGAGTTGAAATGTTTTTTTTTTAGTTCCTTTAATTATCTTGGCGTAAGATAGTGTTGTTTTCCATAAAATATTATGGAAAACAACTCTATCTTACACTAAACTAAAGAGGAGAACTTATCAAAAAAAAAAAAAAAGTTAAAGAGGAGGAGTTAAGATTTTTATATAAGATTTTCTATCGAAACAAAGCGAGCATACATTCGAACACATAATTGTAAAATGGTATTTCTTTTATAAAAAAAAATTAGTGTATATATGTGTGTGTTGCACCTAAGCATCGTATGATTTGTATCTAAATTTTACCATTTTTTAAATTATTTTATAATAGCTGTCACCATCTACGCGTGGTGTAAGCAGTTGGTGAGTCGATTGCTTATCCTTGTTGTCATAGATTTGTGTGAGAGGAATGATTCATGTTTGGGGCTAGCTATAACAAATTAGAGCCGATATTATTATTAAATTTATAAAGTCTCTCTAGGACTTGGTCGTAGATTTTATTTATTTATTTTTTCTCTCATCAAACTTGTTATTCACAAGCAAACTTATTTATTTTTGACTAACAGTGCAGACTTGGTATAAATTTTTGGAGAAAAATAATTTCCAATTTCCACTTGACATTTCAAATAAAGGTAAGCTGATAATTTTAAATATTTTATTTGTAGCTTAAGTTTGTTGAATAAAATAATTTGTTGAATAAATTCATCCTTAAGTGTTAATCAATATAAAAACAAATCTTATTTGCAGCTTAAGTTTTTATGCTTCATCTCTCAATATGTGATACTTTTCTATTGTTGTAGTCGTCACTCTCTCACAGTTTACCTTTATTACGTAATGCATACTATCTTAGTTTAATACAGGTAGAGATAAAGGATTATTTTACTAAAATGTTTATGACAAGGCAAACATGTATTGATCATTTGTAATGGATTAATTGATTAATTAGTCAAGTTCAATTAATTAACTAATTTAACATGCAAACGTATGGTAGCACAAACAAATCACCAATAAATTAAAGTGCAACGAAAAATACATTTGACACGGTAATTTGTTTACAAATAGGGAAAACCTCTAAGGCAAAAATCCCACCGGGTGATTTTAAAGTCACTACTCCCGAGAATATACTATTATCACAACAAGCGGCTACAAGTAAAGGAATCTCAGTAACTTATATCAACCTACAGTTGAACCCTTACCCCAATACCCAATTGGATTTGTTTTGTAGTGGCAATCTCTCCTTTTCAATGCACGGCTCCCAGTACGTGACTAACTAATTGCGCAGATCCTAGTACGCGACTTCAATCACGAACTTAAGAAAGATGTTGGCTGCAAAGTTCTTCAGTTCATTCTCACAATGAAGAACAAGAAGATGCTTGGTTGCAAAACCCTACGGTGCAAAGACACAGCAGCTTCCTCACAAAGAGATGAACTAGGGCGAACTTTGTCTCCGGTCACAAATTGCTTAAACAGACTTTGCTCAATGCTTGTGCAACTTGTGCCTTCTTTGACGGCCCTTAAAATAATCATTTTATATGTCTAGCGTTATGAGAAAAGAAGGTCCAAGGACATATCCACGGATTGGAATCAAAACAGATCTGAAAATTTGTTTTCCTTAAACCTGGATAAAAAGAGGTGCCGAGGTGCTATCGAGCAGCTGTCGAGCCACGGGGCTGGAACAGCTTCTTAAAGCTTGATAGATGCAACTGTCGAGCTTTAATGATAAGCACTTCTCAGCTTGTTTCTTAAACAGACTTGCATGAATTTAACACTTGATCTTGAAACCTTGTTTCTTGAAGTATTAAAAACATCCTAGATCTACCCAATTACGAGTAAAGTGCGTTTTGTCAAAGGATTAGCCAATTACATAAAAGAATGACATATGTTCTTATCAAGTGAACCACATATATCCTAACAGTTTGATTCACCAATGTGAACTCAAGAATACTCACACAAAAAATAATAATAATAAATAAATAAACACTAATTTATTGTAGGTTTGTAATGAATCAAATTGTCTATGAACAACTCGAACCTACCTTGAAAAGATACTTGTTTATGTTCGTTTTTTTAGCAAATAAGTCAAGCTCAAGTCCAAATTTAAACTTGAATATTAAACGAGCTAAGATCTAATATAATAATATGTTCATGAACAACTTAGTGAACGTGAGACTCGATTTAACTATATATAGTATACATATTATACACACACACACACACACACACACACTTATATAGACTTGAGATTGAATTGTCCAAGCTACAATATAAATAAATTGGCCAAAATACAAAACGCACCCTTTAAGTTTCAAAATTTTTCATTTTAATCCTCTAAGTCTGAGTTTTATCATTTTAGTCCTTTATATTTCATTCCTTTTCAATTAAGTACTCTGTTAATATGCCATTAATTTTTGCCATTAACTTTCTTTTTCCCTTAATTTAAAAGAAAAACGTTAATTTAAATTTTTTTTTTAAAAAAAAAAAGGCAAATGAGAGGAACCCAGTAAGGCTCTAATACCAATAGATTGTGAGGAAGAAAGTGAGAGATTGACGCACGTCTAACCCCAGTAGAAAGGCTCTTCCTCCTACTTGAAATAAACCAAGTAATCCACTGTGAAATCGGGTTAAAGAACCCCATAGACCCAGACTAAACCTAGGTACTCAATTTAGTGATGCTCAAGCACCCAAGGTTCTCTAGCCTCATGGTCCATGACTTCAGTGGCCGAGAACACAGGCCCCGTCAATGAGAGACTGAGAGGGAGAGGAGGTATTTTGGCCGGAGTAAAGTACATCTGGAGTGGAGCCGCCAAGGATTGGCCTGCGCCAAGATGCCGAATACACCAAGAGTGGAGCTGCTGGAATACCTTCTCTCCCTCTCAATCTCTTGACCTCTCGGTCTCTCGATCTCTTTTTCTCCCTCTTGATCTCATTGTCTCCCTCTCAATCTCAATTGTTGATGGGTTAGGCAAATAGGCAGGAGTGGGTAGTGGGGTTTCTATTTTGTGTTCTTCAGATTGTTCATGTTCTTCAGATGGGGAATGGACTGGGTTTTTTTTTTTTAATTTTTTTAATAAAGAAATGAATAATTAAATATTAAATAAAGGGAAAAATGACATCGTTTTTGGACAAGTTAATGGTAGGCATGGATGGAATATTAACAAAAGACTAAATTGAGGAGGATTGAAATTTAGAGGACTGATATGACAAAATGCAAACTTAGAGGACTGAAATGAAAAATGGTGAAACTTAGAAGGTGAGTTTTTCATTTTAGCCAAATAAATTCATATCAATTATTATTTATAGTTTACTGACAACATAAACAATCCATGAATTTTCAATATGAATGGATTAATTAATAGTGAAATTCATGGATTTTTCAAGGGGTAAAATGTTTTTAATCATGGTATTACTATATATGAAAAAAATGATTAATTAATTAAGTAACTCATGAACAAACTCGAGCTTGGTCGACAAAAAAATAAACTAAGCTTAAACATTTAAAATTTTTTGGTGATAAACTCAAACTCCACTCATGTTGAAAAAGAAGAAGAAGAACAATACTAAACATTTAATACTTGCCTCAACTCAACTTGTTTACAGCCCTGATTTATTATAGGTAACTTATTTATTTATTTATTTTATATGCTTATAATACGTTGAAGCCTCCTTGGCCTAGTTTGTTGCACAGTGGAAGGAAATTATCTATCTTCCATTAAATCCACTCTATCTTCCCTATCTTTTTTTTTTTGGGGTCAAGAATCCATTATATCATCTATTGATATATAAAATAGGTTTGAGTTCAAGTTACATCTAATGTAACTTTAAGCAATGTTATACCACTCAATATTTTTTAATTGGATACGAAATTTGACAAATCCACAATTAAATTACACTATCTTCATGTATTTTCCATGCTTGTAAAATTTCAAGGTGATCAAAGATTAATAGTCATCTCACCAATCAATTGTTTAAATTCAAGTTTTTATAGTTTAAAATAATGCATAAAAGATGAGTTTATGAATCAAATGGTAAATAACATTCAATTGACATGACAATTGGCATGAATGTTAAAAATATATAGAACATATAATTCAACGGTGTGATTTTCAAAATATCAATTTTATAACAAGTTATTGGGTGGTATAATATTATTTAAAGTTACACAAGGTGTAACTTGAATCCAACTCCATACAAGGTTGGGTTCAAGTTATACCTAGTGTAACTTTAAGTAATATTATACAACTCAATATTTTTTAATTGGACTCAAATTTTGATAAATTTATCGTTGGACTACATTATATACTCTCCATGCTTACAAAATTTCAAAGCGATCAAAGATTAATAACTATATCATCAACTAATTGTTTAGATTCACGTTTTTGTAGTTCATAATAATGCATAAAAGATGAGTTTATGGATCGAATGGTAAATAACATCCAACAGACATGAAAATTGACATAAATATTAAGAACATATAGAATATGTAATTCAATAGTGAAATTTTCAAAATATGAATTCTAAAACAAGTTATTAGGTGATGGGCCAAATTGGCCATTTACCACTTTTCACGAAAATTATTAGCAACGTACCACTGTTTGCAAAATAAGTAGCAATGTACCATTTTTTTGAAACTCAAGTTCATGAAACTCGAGTTTGCTGTGTATGTGTAAATCGAGTTTTAAACACTCGAGTTTCATAAAAATAAAAAAATAAAATAAAATAAAAAATAAAAAACTTGTGCTGATATGAATTTTTTAATTGAGAAAATGCCACATGGAACTCAAGCTTGGTAAACTCGAATTCCATGCAACACAATACTCGAGCTTACTAAGCTCGATTTCTTTGTAAATACAAAATTCAAGCATAATGCTCTTTTTTGTTCTTCTATGGTACTCGAGCTTACTAAGCTCGAGTTCCTTGTAATATGGAACTCGATTTTGGCAAGCACGAGGTCCTTATACTTTTTTTTTCGATAATCAACAAATAAAAATAAACATAAAAATAAGTTTTTTTTTTTTTCTTTTCATTTGAACGCACAAACATATGTAGTGAATAGCCAAATTTGAATGTTTTTTCACGTTTAAATTTCACAACAGTCGAATCTGTTTTTCTTCATTGATAAAATCTATTTCTACATTATTAAAATTTGCTCTCTGCACATCATGTTTTTTAGTATATTCAAATTTGCTAACTGCATTCATAAAATCTGTTTTCTGCATTAATTAAAACTGTTCATTATTTTCTCACAAAAGTTGTTCACTGTTTTCTGCATAAATTGTTTCTAGCATTCTGCATAAAATTCTTTCTGTTCAGCATTATTTAAAAAATTGTTCACTATTCTTTTTTGCATAAATTATTCTTTGTTCACTACATATGTTTGTGCATTCAAATGAAAAAAAAAATACTTATTTTTATGTTTATGTTTATTTGTTGATCATTAGGAAAAGAAAGTATAAGGAACTCGAGCTTGCCAAACTTGAATTCCATATTACAAGGAGCTTGAGCTTGGTAAGCTCGAGTACCATAGAAGTTGTATTTACAAAGAACTCGAGCTTAGTAAGCTAGAATATTTTGTTGCATGGAACTCGAGTTTGCCAAGCTCGAGTTCCATGTGGCATTTTTTCAATTAAAAAATCCAAGTCAACACAAGTTTTTTTATTTATTTATTTATGAAACTCGAGTGTTTAAAACTCGATTTACATAGCAAACTCAAGTTTCATGAACTCGAGTTTCAAAAAATGGTACATTGCTACTTATTTTACAAACAATGGTATGTTGCTAATAATTTTTGCGAAAAGTGGTAATTGACCGATTTCACCTTGGGTGATGTAACATTACTTAGAGTTACATCGCATATATCTTGAAGCCAATCCTATAGAAGGGTTGGATTAAAGCATAGTTTTAAAAACCGGACCGGCCGGTCCGACCGGTTAAACCGGGAACTGGCATTAATCCGGTCCGATTATGACAAATAACCGAAAAAGACTTAAAAACCGGAAATATTCAAAAACCGTCCAGTTCAACCGGAAAACCGGAAATCGGTGTGGTTGAACCGGTTTTGCAAAATTGCTGAAACAGATCTGCAATGGAGCTTTTTTTGCAGTAAAAATCTTCTTTTTTTCTCATATCTGCTAATATTGATGACAGATTTTCGCAATAAAGTATTTTTTCTTAAGATTGGCTATGCTTGAAAGATAGAAAATGACTGAATATTCATGCTTGGCGTTGAAATTAGCATCTTGGAATAGTATCTACAGATCTTCAATGAGAAAGAGAGGAATGAGAGGAACTGATGAGGTATTGCAGAGATAAACAATAGATCTAACTTCCTTTTTTTTTTTTAGAATCAAAAAGAGTAATATATACTCACTTTCCTTGTAACTGTGAAGAAATATTTGAAACAAATGCAAAGTGGAATAGATCTAACTTCCTAAGAGATAGGGAGATGTGGATTCTGCGGAGGACATACTCACTGAAGACTGGAAAAATAAGGTCTCTTGATGGTAAGTAAAGTGGGGAGTGGAGAGTTGCATTAGGGAAAAAAAAGAAGTAAACGTGTGGCTAGGAGTTGGAGTGGGAAAGTGGATTGGTAAGAGTAATAAGTCAGTGACTTGTCTAGTCACCTGACTTTGTGTTTTTTTTTTTAATTTAAATTTTCTTAAATAAATTATTAGTTAAAGTATACTATTATTTATATAAACTAAAAGATGAAACTTAAATAGTTAAATTGTTTATTCTTTGTCAACCATTACTCACAAGAAAAGAAAATTCCAATCAGTTCAGTGATTTCAATTTTCTTAGAGACAAATGAGGCTTGTGTCTTAAAATTTAGTAGTTATTTGTTTGAAATTTTAAAATTTATTTGCTATTTGGATGTAATGAACTTATTTGTTATTTGTCATTTGGATGTAAATGTAATGACTAATGAATTTATTTATTTGGTTTTGTTGAAAATTTATTATGTTAAGGATGATTTTTTTTTAATGTTATTATGTTACATTCTTTAAAAAAAGTTATATATTTGTATTTTTTTTAAAAGGAAATATATTTATTACTATTGGTTGGTTAGTTTTAGTATATTAAAAAATTATTAATTATTTATATAATTTAAATAAATAATAATTAAATTATTTATGACGTTACCGGTTCGACCATCGGTCAGACCACGGTCCAACCTAAAAACCGGTAATTAGCCCCTTGACCGGTTCTTTCACCGTACCGGTTTTTAAAACCATGGATTAAAGTTATACCTAGTATAACTTTAAGCAATGTTACACAATTCAATATTTTTAAATTAGATGCGAATTATAACAAATCTACTTTTAGATTACATTGTCTTTCTATATTTTGAGTTTATATATCGAATAGTAAATAACATCCAGTTGACAAGAAAATTAGCATAAATATTAAGAACATATAGAACATATAATTCAATAATGGGATATTCAAAATATGAATTCTATAACAATTTATTGGTTAGTGTAACATTGATTAGAGTTACATAGCATATGATTTGAACCTAAGCATATAGAAGAGTTGGATTCAAGTTACATATTATGTAAATTTGAGCAATGTTATACCGTTCAATATTTTTTAATTGAATACAAATTTTGACAAATCTATCGTAAGATTACATTATATTCGAATATTCTCCACGCTTGCAAAATTTCAAGGTGATAAAAAATTAATAGTTATATCATCAATCAATTGCTTATATTTAAGTTTCTGTAGTTTAAAATAATTCATAAAAGATTATTTTATTGATCAAATGGTGACTAACATCCAATTGACCAAGAATATTGGCATAAATGTTAGAAACATATAAAACATGTAATTCAACGGTGAGATTTTCAAAATATGAATTCTATAATAAGTTATTAGAGATGTAACATTGCTTAGAGTTAAACTTGGTATAACTTGAATCCAACCCTACATATGAGTTGGATTTAAGTTATAGCTGGTGTAACCTTAACTAATGTTACATCACTTAATATTTTTCAATTGGATACGAATTTTGATAAATCTACAGTTAAATTACATTATATTAGTCTCCCAAGATTGCAAAATTTCAAGGTCATTAAAGATTAATAATCATGCCATCACTTAATTGTTTAAATTCAAGTTTTTATAATTTAAAATAATGCATAATAGATGACTTTATAAATCGAATGGTAAATATGATCAATTGATATGAAAATTGGCGTGAATGTTAAAAACATATAGAACGTGTAATTCAACGATGGGATTCTCAAAATATGAATTCTATAATATATTATTGAGTGGCGTAATATTGCTTAGTATTACACTAGGTGTAACTTGAACCCAACCCTTATATTAAGTTGGGTTCAAGTTACACATTTTTTAATTATTTTTTAGAGATTCAACTTATGGCATTTGCTTCTGATGATAGCTCTATCATTAGACTAAGACACTAATCGGTTTTTGGTATAAGCAGGGATTGAATCTCAAATCTCTTATTCAACTATTAGAGAATTTACCAGTTGAATTAAATAGGGGTTCAAGTTACATTTGGTTTAACTTTAAGCAATATTACACTAATCAATATTTTTTAATTGGATGCGAATTTTGACAAATCCACCATTAGAGCACATTATTTTTGTATACTGTCCATGTTAACAAAATTTCAATGTGATCAAAGATTAATAGTCATGTCATCAATTAATTGTTTAAATTCAAGTTTTTATAGTTTAAAATATTGCATAAAAGATTAGTTTATGGATCGAATGGTAATTAATATCCAATTGACATGAAAATTAGTATGAATGTTAAGAACATTTACAACATGTAATGCAATGGTGGAATTATCAAAATATAAATCTATAACAACTTATTAGGGAGTGTAACATTGCTTAGAGTTATACCTAGCATAACTTGAACCCAACCCTATATAAAAGGGACAGATTCAAGTTACACTTGGTGTAACTTTAAATAACGTTACATCACTCATTATTTTTTAATTGGACGCAAATTTTGAAAAATCCATCTTTAGATTATATTATCTTTGTATATTCTTCGTGCTTGAAAAAGTTTAAGTTAATCAAATATTAATAGTTATGTTATCAATCAATTGTTTAAATTGAAGCTTTTATAGTTTAAAATGATTCATAAAATATGAGTTAATAGATCGAATGGTAAATAACATCCAATTGATATGATAATTAGCATGAATGTTAAGAACATATAGAACATGTAATTTAATGGTGAAATTTTCAAAATATGAATTCTATAATAAGTAATTATAGTGTGATATGACATTATTTAAAGTAACACAAGGTGTAACTTTAAACAATATTACACCATTTAATATTTTGTAACTAGATGTGAAATTTTACAAATCCACCGTTAGATTACGTTTTCTTCATATATTCTCTATACTTGTGAAATTTCAAGGTGATCAAAGCTTAATAGTCATGTTTTAATTTCAAGTTTTTATAGTTTAAAATAATATATAAAAGATGAATTTATAGATTGAATGGTAAATAACATCCAATTGGCATACAAATTGGCATGAATGTTAACAACATATAAAACGTGTATTTCAACAGTAAGATTTTCAAAATATGAATTCTATAACAAATTATTGAGTGGTATAACATTGCTTAGAGTTACACCACTCGATAACTTGTTAGATTACATTATCTTCTTATAGAAAAACTTTTTTCAAGCAATCAATTCTTGTTCAGTGAATTTTTTTGAAAAATTGAATTGACTAGCACCAATTGGTAAATTAGTTTTAATTCTCTCTCATCTTGTAGTTAAAAATTGATTTAATGCCCTTTGTTTGATAACAAAAACTTTATAAATTGAATTATTATATGAATAGATAGTCGATTTATAATCTCCTCTATACAATTATATTTGGTTTTTCTTTACCCAACTCAAAACCATAGTCAACATGCCCCCTAATCCTACTCCATTTATATGATCGGAATGGACCCTAGCCACACCGTGGAAGACATTATTGGAACAGTCATTTGACCAATAGATTATGGGTATAAATTAAAACAGTTTTTCATCACAAATAGGGAAAATTTTGTAAGTTGGCTTTCTTTTTTTAGGTTTTTCATTTCATATCATATAATACATAATAATATGTTTGTAAAGAAAAAAAATTCTCAACCAATCACAACTTACCACATTATACTACCAAGTTTGTATACTACGGCCAATTACAAAGTGTCACTACTACTAGTGGATACCACCGCTACTATTCAAAAACCAACAGAAATTTGCTAAGTGTCACTGGAACAAAAGCAAAAGAAGCATACAAGAATCAATCACATGTCTATACGTATTGGCAATTACACAAGCAATCCAATTGAGTACTAACATGTGTCATTTTGAAAATTAAGACATTTTAGCCAATCAAAAAGTGCCAAGTGTCTTGGAGAAAAAAGTCTTAAATTTTATCTACTTAGATTGTGACATTTGTCACCAATCAAATTCGTTCACATGTTGCTTAACTTATCCAAACTCCTATAAATATAAGTCTTCCTAAGGCATTTTAGACACCCATAAGCATTCAGAAGTCTGGGATACATTCAAAAGTTTAGAAACTCCTTTGGAATCAAGCCCTTAAAGCCTCTAGGAACTTTAAGAACTTCAACCTTCAAATATAAAGAACGTTCAAATAGAATTCATCCAAATTATCTTCTTAAATCTCAAATTTCAATGGAATCCAGGTTAAAAGCCTCCCAAAACACCAAAAGATTACAGATTAGTAAAGTTTTACAGATTCAAGCCTCCATAACCCTGAAGAACTTCCACCATTAATATTCAAAAAAATAGAATATTCAAAGAACACGATGAATGCATAAAGAATATGAAAAATGAAAAAAACAAAGAATTTATAGCAAGCTTATAGCCAAATATTCTTTGTAATTCCATTTTGAAGATCTCTGATCCATTCCTTAATCAAATTGAAGGATATTTAGTGTTCAAATCAAGATTATATTCTTACAATTACAATTAAATTTTTTTTAAAATAGATCGAATCAAAGTATCATTCTTTTGTGATTACTAAGAATAGTACTACTTATTCACCAATATAAATTCTCATTTGTGAAACTACTTTACTTGTTTTATTTTATTTCAAACTTGAATTTAGTTGTTTACAACATGAAAGTGGAAGTTCGATTAAGAATCCAAATTAGATTCCAATTGCACTTTAATTTTGTTTCAAGTGTCTTTCTAATTACCTTATAATGTGATGCCAAGTGTGTAACTCCAATTTCATGACCCATTTCCTTTCAATTATACTCTTTTGTGTCAATCATATTAATATCCAAAGTCATGTATCTAAACTTCGTAAATATAAAAATGATTAATTCAAAATTATTAGTTTCTATATAATACCAATACTATAAATGTGTAAAATGTGTTACTTATTTGGTTAGAAACAATATATACATAGTTTCAAGATCATGTTACATTTCGTATAATTTTAATTAATATTACACCGCATTATAAATTTTATTGGATTAATATTTTAAAAATCTCAATATTAAATTGCATGTTTTTCATGTTTTTAACACGTATATCAAATTTTATGTCAACAAGATATATAATATTCAAACCATCAACTTATTTTTTACACATACTTTTCAAAAACAAAAGCTTAAATTTACACATTTATAGATGAGACAATTATTGTTTCTGGCATAAGAAGAACAATTAATCTTAAGATAGGTTTGTACAAAGCATATTTAATAAAAAATATTGAGTAGTGTAATATTACTTAAATTACATCAATTGTAACTAAACTCATTCACTATATATATATATATATATATATATATATATATATATATTGTAAGACCACAATTTGAACTTGGACCCACAGTCAGAGGGGGATGGGTCTGAAAGACCTTTTACAATAAAATTTGTAAAGAGTAGGCTTGAAATCTAGGTTCTAGTGATGTCTAGATAACAAAGATGATGGGCTTTGATCACAACGATACACACAAGGAACTGTATTTATGAAAGAATCTTCTCCTCGGATACAAGCCGAGGATGATTTATATTATTTCTTCTTAGATAGATTACAATTATGGATCGTGAGGTATACAGTCTTTTTTCTCTGTTTTTTCCTCCCCCTTTGCTGAAGGTCCCTTCTTTATTTTATATTCCCTCCTTCTTTTCCTCTTCATCCTCCACGTCAGGGTTAAATTGCTGGATTAGATACTTGTCTCATCCACCTCCCATGAAGTCTTTGGAGACAGGTGGCAGGCTAAACTCTAATGCTTAAGTCTCACTTCCCCACTAATGCGGCCAGAATAGTAGTTACAGAGCATTCAATGCGGGGGCGGTGGTAACAACTCTATCTTAGATATTCCACCGCCCTTCTTCTTAACTTTCATGTTTACCATGTTTACCCCTACCTATATGATTTTCTAGAACATTGGCTGTGGATATTAACCAGCCCTTTACCTGCCTCGGCTTTACATAGCCGAGGACATAATCATCCTCGGACTATTTTTTTGGACATACATGTTCAGGCATTACCTCTTTATTATTTAGTATTGCTTTATGAGTTGTCATTCGTACATCTCGGACCTTTCAGTGTCCTCAGATTAGGCCTTTAACCCAAAGAATACTCTTGGGCCACCCCCCACATATTCCTAGGCCCAAATGACCCTACATATATACATATATATATATATATATATATATATATATATATATATATGAAATTGTGTTTATTCTTAATTATGTATACTAGTTCATATGCAGGGGTTATAACTTAGTATATAATAAAAGTTTTATATTGAGTAAACACCTTCTCTTTTTTTCATATAAATTCATGTGGATAATTATTTTGCTAAAACTAACAAAATAGTCCTTGCCACACTATAAGTACTTTAAAATTGATAACCTAATTCTATTATAAGTGAAACTCTATCCTCAAATATCTAAAAACTTAAATTACTATTTTGATTAAAATTCAATCACTAAAATTTTAGAAGAAATTTCAGATTTTTTTTTTTTTTTAGAATAGAAGAAATTCCAGTATTTATTTTTTAGTATTTTAATCATCATACATTTTATAATAAAAGTTAGGTTCTAAAAACCGTGGTTATGCCCGGAATCTATCTTCTATCTCATACAAGTGGCTACACAATCAATAATGGTTAAATTAGTCTATCTTTTTTTTCTTTTTTTGAAAGGGGTCATTCATTCATAAAATCATAATAGCAAAACATCGTGAGCCAAGGCCTCCACAGCCGGAGGAGGAGAATCCTCCATCCAATATACATCATTATCTATAGAATTCCTAGTATGCTGAGCAAGAACATGTGCAACCTTATTCCCATCCCTCCTAGTAGTACTAATACTAGCCCACTCCAAACAATAAACCAAATGGCGAATATCATCCACCACATAGCCTTTCAGAGAACAATCTATCTTTGTCGATGAAATGGCTTGCATAACATTTACGTTGTCTCCCTCTATAATCAGCTTGTTGAATCCAGCATCTACAGCAAATTCCATTGATCTTCGACATGCTAATAATTCTGCTTCCATACTAGAGCGCACCTGTGGCCCACTTGCTATCATTGCTGCCATAACCTGACCATGCTCGTCTCGAATAATTGCTCCCACTCCAGTTCTGTCCAGGTTGAAGAAAATAGCTGCATCGAAATTTAATTTATAGACAGAAGATGGTGGGGGCTGCCAAGTCACGCTGTAATTCTGTTCTGGCTGCATCACAGTCAGCTGCATTTGTGTTGATTTATACTCTGTCAGATGCTCCTCTGCTCTTTTATTCAAGTGCCTCGGATCCATCAGATTTCCACCAAACACCACTCGGTTTCTCTGGTTCCATATAAGCCAAGCTTGAATCCAAAACAGCTCCACTTCCTCAGTCATCAACCTGTCAATTAAATATTCCATAAGTTGCAGCATATCAGTGGAAGCTACGCACCTCTTCTGCAATTTTCAACAGCTCCCTGCCCAAATATCTTGCACCGCAGCACACCCCCAAATTGCATGGATTGTACTCTCCGCCTCCCTTAAGCATAATGGACATTTGGCTTCCGATATTACTCTCCTTCGGACCAGATTAGCTCTTGTGGGTAAAATATCAGTACAAGCCCTCTAACTGAATACTTTAATTTTATTGGGAAGTTTCAGATTCCACAACACTTGCCAGACCTTCTTTCTTGCACTATTATTTGATGATTCTGCCCTATCCACCCCTTGTATCCTCCTTGCCACCTTATAAGCTGACTTCACAGAAAAATACCCATTCATATTATAGCTCCATATAATAGAATCAGCAACACGTCGTCTGCTAAGCTGAATTCTACTTATTGCTTCAGCGTCATCCGGATGGAAACTTGAATGAATCATGTCACTCCTCCATGCATTTATCTCCGGATTAATCAAATCTGATACAACCATCTCAGCCATTAATTCATGATTAGGATGTAGCACCTTATTTGTAGGATGATTCGGTATCCACCTATCAGCAACCACCCTAATTGAGCTCCCATTGCCGACCCTCCAACAATATCCAGTTTTAAGAATAGGTAAGGCTGCCACCAAACTCCTCCAAACATAAGAGCAACCCGGAGATTCTTTAGCATCAAGAAAAGATGATCGGGGATAATACTGCGCTTTGAAACACTTAGATAATAAAGAATCAATCCCTTGAATCATCCTCCACCCTTGTTTAGCCAACATCGCTAAATTAAAAGCTCTTAGATCCCAAAATCCCATACCACCCTCCAGTTTAGAAGTTGCTAATTTATCCCAACTCTTCCAATGAATTTTTCTTTCATTGCCTACTTGTCCCCACCAAAACTTAGCACACATATTATTCAATTCATCACACAATTTCAAAGGAAGTTGAAACACACTCATCGTGTATATAGGTATAGATTGGGCTACAGCTTTTATAAGAATTTCTTTCCCTGCTCTAGATAACAACATGCCTTTCCAACCTTGCAATTTTTTCCATACTCTATCTTTTAAATAAGCAAAAGTATGGTATTTATCCCTTCCAAGCAAAGTTGGCAGTCCTAAATAAGAGTCAAACTTCACCACCTCCTTGACCCCCAAGATCTGCAACATATGTTGTTTCTGAACATCTGTGGTATTACTGCTGAAGAAAGCTGAAGACTTCTCCAGATTTATACTTTGACCTGAAGCTCTTTCATAGGTTTGAAGATTTTCTGCTATCACTTCTCCTTCCTTCGGCGTTACTTAACAAAACAACAAAGAATCATCTGCAAATAATAAATTTCTAACTCTAGGAGCTCCTCTGTAGATTGACACACCTCGAATCCTCCCTTCCAATTCAGACTTAGCCAGAAAAGCAGTGAATCCTTTAGCACATAAAAGAAATAGGTACGGTGACAATGGATCTCCTTGACATATTCCTCTAGATGGATGTATCATACCATATGGTCTTCCGTTCACCAGAATAGAAAAAGATGGAGTAGTGATACAGCTCATCACTCTTTCGATCCACCTTGTAGGGAAACCCATCTTTTCCATAATTTTTTGCAAGAATAGCCATTCAACCCGATCATACGCCTTGCTGATATCTAATTTCAATGCCATAGTCCCTTTCTTGCCCTTCTTCCTCACATGCATAGTATGTATGGTCTCATAAGCTACCATAACATTATCTATGATCAATCTACCCAGAACAAAAGCACTCTGGGTAGGAGAAATAATATCTGGAAGCACCTGTTTCAATCTGTTTGCCAACACCTTGGAAATAATTTTATAAATCACGTTACATAGACTAATAGGCCTAAACTCAGCCATTTTCTGTGGATTTTTCACTTTGGGAATAAGAACTACGTGTGTGTGATTTACCTCCAGTGACATATTTCCATTATTTAAAAATCCAATACAGCAGAAATTACATCATCTCCCACTATATGCCAAATTTTTGATAGAATAAGGCATTCATACCATCAGGTCCTGGAGCTTTCGTAGGTCCCATTTGGAATAGAGCCACCTTCACCTCCTCAGCAGTAAAATCTCTCGACAAGACTTCCAGCATGTTATTTGTCACTTTATGAGGAATTGCATTCAAACATTCCTCCATTTGATCAGCTGCACCTGCACTAAAAATATTGGCAAAATAATCTGAAGCTACTTCAACCACCTCCTCTACCTCTTCCACCCACTGCCCTTGTGCATTTTGTATACCACTTATGTGATTTTTTTTCCTCCTTTGTGATGCTTTAGAATGGAAAATTTTCGTATTCCTATCTCCATGCTTCATCCATGAAATTCTAGACCGTTGCGCCTAGTAAATTTCTTGCTTTTGTAAAAGATCATCCATTTGTTTGCTCACATCCAAAAACTCAACTCTATTTTCTTCACTAGCTTCGGCTTCATTCAACATGTCCAACCTTTTTTGTAGCTCCTTCATGGCTACCTCATCAGGTTTGGCCGAACCCCAAGCTGTCAATTCTAGCCCACATGCATGAATTTTATTTTTGATAGAAAGCAACCCATGCGCACCATCTCTAGACCTGCCCCACGCCTCCTTAACAGCTTCTTCACACTCATTAGAAAGTAGCCGGACTTCCTCAAATTTAAATGACTTCCCACGCAGCTGCCTTTGACGTTTAAAGGATTGAACTTGCAATATAATTGGTAGATGATCTGACGCATGTGTTGATAGATGAGTAATTGTGCTCATTTGAAATCTCACTCTCCACTCTTCATTTGCAACCCCTCTATCAAGTCTAATTCTTGTATTTGCATCACCCGGTCTCTTATTATTCCAAGTAAACGGATAACCCCTGTATCCAATATCTTGAAGTTGACAAGAATCCAACGCTTCCCTAAAAGGTTCAACTTGTGCATAATTAGGTGGTCTTGTACTTTGCTTCTCCGAGGCATGTAAGAATGCATTAAAGTCTCCAATAACCATCCACGGACCCTCTACAAACGTCTTCAAGTGTTGTAACAATTTCCAAGATTTTTCTTTATTTTGTGCTTCCGGCCACATAAAACCCAGTCAAGTACCATTTAAATCCATCTTCCTCCGTGACTAGTGGCTAGGATAGCTTGATATCACTAAAATACTATTACATAAATTTCAAAAAATCAAAAATTCAACTCCAACTAAAATTCTATTTATCTTATTAATGATTAGGATAAATTAATTTAAATAAGACTCTAATATCTAAGTTTCAAGAAATTTAAAACTCAACTTCAACTGCAATTCTATTACCAAAAATTTCAAGATATATAAAATAAACTTTAATACTTCTTTTAATTAGTTTAATCAATTGTCATAATCTTGTTTTTTCTTATAATAAAACTTGCACATTACATGGCAACTAATTATTATGATATTCTCAATAATATTTGTAAAATATTTTGTTCTTTTATACATAAATTATTTAATTAATATGTGCATCACATCACACAGGCTTGGTTACAACAAGTGGATACCCTACCTAATTGCCATGGGTAAATCTTTTAATAATAGTTTAATATTAACTTTTTATTAGCCATGATAAACTTTAAATGAGTCAGATAGCATGCTAGTGAAATAGGGATTATGTTTTGTGTCATCACTTTATTTCAATTTAAAAAAAAATTAACATAATGAATATATATATATATATATATATATATATTATTCTTAACGCTCAAAATAGAAAAATCTAAACATTGTCATATTATCGGTATAATTTTCGCTTATGATATTGAGATTAGGATTTCAATTGTATAAAGACTTCTTATAAAACCTTATGCCTGCACTATACAATTATCAACTGTCACAGCATTTTTTAAGAGTAAAAAACGCAAGTAGACTTAATCAAAACACAAGCTTAACATAACCCTAATTAATACTTATTGGATTAGTTTTTGACTGTGTTTCATATGAAATAGAGAATTAGCTACTATAGGTATGATGTTTTATAATATGTCCAAGTAGAATTTAAATTCCAATGAATAACAATCAGTTCTGAAGTAACTGTAATTCCCCCATTGGCCTTACATGATATGCTTCCTGCCTTCCAGAATTTTAATTTTTCCTCTATTCGTATTAATTTTTCAATTTCCATGATATCTGGTAGGTGCTTTTTATCTTATCATTTTTTAAAGTTGTACTTTCTTAAATTATGGGTAAATAGATAAGGGTGAGATAAATTATATATTGTTATATTAGTTTTTAAATAAATCCAATGTACTTGTAATAGATAAAAAATGGGTTCTATTGAATTTTGATTTATGTTCATCTTCTAAAGTCGTCATCTGTTTATATGGCTTAATAATGAATAAAAAAGAAGATTAAAAAATATTGTTATTGAGTGAAATTTCACTTTGGAAGTATAACCTCTCTTGAAATTGTCTATTTATCAAATTAGGATGGTTCCTTTGAAGTAATTTTGCAGATATATTTTATTGATTAGGATGGTTCCTAAATCTTGATTTTTCATTCAAGATAATAGCAAAATTAACAGTGATTTGCAAAGTCTAAAACAAGTTATAATTTAAGATATTAAATGTATATTCTAAAAGTTTAAGGCGCAAAATGTAATTTGTGGTATAATTTAAGGTTGTAATTATCCCAACTAACGTGGGATCCTGGGATCCGTTTATTATTATAAAAATAATTTAGTTCTTACTTGTTAAACTAACTAAAATTCACACAAATAAACTTAGAATTTGCCGTATGTTGGGGTGGATATTTCTTGCTCTTTTATTAAAATATTATTTTGATGAAAGTGATTGATGTGGGGGAGTGCCGGGGCTGAATTTGTAAAAATCAAAATACAAGCGCTAGTACATAAGTTGAGTCAGTTGTAAAGTAGCAATTTTTTTTTTTTTTCTCTTAAAGATTTGAATTTTAACTCTTACCCCTCACATCCTAGAAGAACTTATATTTATAAAGTGACCACCATACCAAAAATACATAATAATAATTAACAAATTGTTAATATTGGTGTTAAACATATCTCTCTCTCTTATTAGGATAAAATATGTTATCCATGACAATAGAGGTATTGATGATAAGTTTCGAGGTAATGCTGTCTGTGCATGTGCCCCACTCTCGCTGAATTAATTGCTTTGATCTTCGTTCAATTATATTTATTTTTTTGATCAATTAAGATCTGTTGACCTGCAATTCGACTGTGAAATAAGGATATATATATATATATATATATATATATTTGAGTACTGACACGATTGTAAGGCAACACTAATAGGAAATAAGTAGTTCACTTTCACTTTTATTTTGATCTTGGTTTGTTAATTGGGAATAAATTCTTTATTGCTCACCTTTTGGGTCTTGTTAACAGGCTCATTTAGGGCAATTACTTATAAACTATTTTTTTAAAAATTAACATTATTTTCAAAGAAAATATTTAAAAGATCAAAAATTAATTTTTTCTATAAAAAGTTTAGTAAAATAGTTTATAAACTAATTCCTTAAAGGTATAAGTCCTAATCTTCTATGTTCCACCTATCACTACTTGTCATGTGTTTTCATTTTACCCGTTTCCCTACTTTTTAATGTTCTATCTTCAGCTTCATTAACTATACATATTCCATCGGGACAGCTTCACTTGGTATTTAGTTATTTATTTTATTGGTGTGAGTTCACAGTTGGAGTAGGAATCCATGGTAGCATGAATTGAACTAGGTAGGGTCATCTTCAACTCATTATAATGAATTTAGGTAGTACTAGTACTGTTAGACTTTTTATTTTTCTATTATGATTCTGTTTCTTCGAATTGCCAATCGCCATTACGCAGGGTCAATTTCAATTCCTTTATAATGAATTTAGGTAGTACTAGTACGGTTAGACTTCTTATTTTTCTATTATGATTCTGTTTCTTGGAACTGCTAATCGCCATTTGAATAATTGAATCTGTACAAGAGATTGATTAGACTTTTTTTTTTTAGCTAGGTTAATTGACTTGGCATCACTTTTATAAAAAATCAAAAATTAAAAATTTTTTTTATA
Source organism: Castanea sativa (assembly GCF_040712315.1). Classification (NCBI taxonomy): domain Eukaryota; kingdom Viridiplantae; phylum Streptophyta; class Magnoliopsida; order Fagales; family Fagaceae; genus Castanea; species Castanea sativa. The sequence continues at coordinate 6,441,611 of NC_134022.1, forward strand.
AAAATTTTCTTTAAATAGATTATTAACTAATACACGGAAGATATTCGTTAGTTTTTTTTTTTTTATTTTTAGAAATGCTAACTTATGTCATTAAGGCATTGTCTAATAATCTATTTAAAAAAAACTTTTATGAAAAAAGAAAAATAGTAATTAATTTTTTGATAGCTTTTTTTTTTTGTTTTTTTTTTTCTATAAAAGTGATGTTAAAATTTTCTTAAAATAGATTGTTCACCAATACCCTAAAGGCACTTGTTAGCATTTTTTTTTTTTTTTGGGTAAAAGAGATTGTTAAGACTTGATACTACAACTTCTACGAGGAATATTTATCTAGTATCTAGTTTATAATGAATGTAGCTAGTGTTAGACTTTTTTTTTTTGAACAATAAGTTGAGTCGGTTGCAAATTAATTAGCAAATCGTTAATATTGGTAGTGCACATCTCTCTGTCTCTTTCATTCCTTATGAAATTATGTTATATATCTTTGAAGGTAGTGATGATAAGGCTGTGTTTGTTTTGACTGGAAAGCATTTCAGGAAATTGTTTTACACCATATTGTGTGTTTGGTAGACACAGAAAATTGGTTCAAACGGAAATAGTTTTCTGCGTTAACTGTAAAATAAGCCTTATTTGGTGTAAAATAATTTCTGTAGTTATTTTACCTTCAATTGGTTTTCGCCTCTCACACTCTCTCTTGAAGGTTCTCACACGCCACTCTCTAAGCTCCAGTTGTGACCGAGCTCCACCGTCTCCCTCATGCCAAACGTAGCTCCACCCTCTCCCTCACGCCAGTCCGAGCTCCACCCACAGTCCGACGAGTGCCGCCGATCTACCCAAGGTGAGTTTCGTCCACTGTTTCAGTTCATTTAGTCCGACAACCACACCTCACCTTCGATCCAACCTCTATTTCAATCCGACAACCTCACTGAACCTCCGATCCACCCTCTAGTTGAGTCAGACGACCTCACCTCACCTCTGATCCGCGCTCTATTTGACTCCCACAACCTCACCTCACCTCTGATCCACACACCTCCAACCCACCCTTTACAAAAGCCAATATACATCCCTCAAACCCATCTAGCCAACATCCATCCTCAAACCCAAATGCTACTTTCACTATCTCCCTTCCGATCTGATCTATATATATATATATATTTATTTATTTACTTTTTTAGTTATCCATATTTTATTTAATTATTGATTGAAGAAATTAACTTTTGTTGGTGTTACAATTATACAGTAATAGAATGCAATGTTGTGTGTTGGTGTAAATATTGATTATGATGGTAAATAGAATGCAATGTTGTGTGTTGGTATAAATATTGATTGTGATGGTATTCTGTTGTGTACGTTGTTGATGTTACAATTATACAAAAATACATGTGCATAAATTTTGGTAGAATACTCAATATCAATGTGATTTGGATGTTTTGGTCAATGTATATGGCACTTGTGAATACTGTGGACACACTACCACAATGGTTGTTTTTTTTAGACCACACTATTTACATACCTCTTAGACCACAGTGTTTGTGATTTTTTAGATGAAGAAAAAAACCAAAGCAGTCATTCTTGCCTCAGTTGCATCTATCCTCGTTGTGGGGATTGCATTGGTAAGGAAATTGCGGCGTAGACGACTGCTTAGGATGCCTTATGTTAATCATGTAGTTGAAAGAGAGCATTACATAAATAGTATTCTGCATGGAAGTGAGAGACTTTGTGTGAGTCAAATTAGGATGAAGCCTTTAACTTTCCACCACTTATGTCACACCCTCACTGAGGGGGAGCATATACGCCTGACTCTTCACATGTCCGTTACGGAGCAAGTGCTAATTTTCTTACACATTATTGGTCATAATGTGAGGTTTTGTGTAATTGGTAGTTGATTCCATAGATCGACTGAGACTATTCATAGATACTTCAACGTCGTCCTTAGGGGGGTCTTGAAATTATATAGAGATCTAATAAGACTGCCTAGCTCCGATACACCCCTAGAGATAAGGGATAGTAGAAGGTTCTACCCATATTTTAAGGTAAATACTGCGACTTGTGTATTTGTGTAAATTGTGAAGATTTGTGTAATTTTAAACCATTATGTTTGTTGAAAATTAGGATTGTATTGGAGCAATAAATGGTACACATGTTCGTGCATCTATGCCACCTGAATTACAAGGAAGGTTTCGTGGTCGCAAAGATGGAACCACGCAAAATGTGTTAGTTGCCATTAGTTTTGACTTGAAGTTCACTTATGTATTGGCTGGATGGGAAGGCAGTGCACATGATTCATGTGTGTTAAATGATGCATTTTCTAGGCCAGGGGGATTTTCAATTCCCGAAGGTATTATAGGATTACTTCACCTTTTGGGTTTATTAGTTTAATAAATTTTGTGCGTTTTCCTAAGCATAGTAGTGATTTGGTTTTATTTTTAAATATATGTAGGTAAATATTATCTTGGTGGTGCTAGGTATGGGAATAAAAAGGAAATTTTGTCACCTTATCGAAGTGTGTGATATCACTTGAAAGAGTTTAGTGATCGTCCTCCTGAGAATGAACGGGAATTGTTCAACCTCTGACACTCTTCATTGAGAACTACCATTGAGCGAGGGTTTGGAGTGTTGAAGAAACGTTTTCGAGTGTTGGATGCAAAACCATTTTGGTATTTTGAAACCCAAGTGAAAGTAGTGTAATTAGCATGTTGTGTGATTCATAATCACATTATGGGGGTTGATCCTGCTGACTATATTATGGAAGCTACAATGAACCAAGTAGAGTCTAGTGGCTCCCAACAAGAAACACAGTCACGTTGGGACTCCATTGAAGACAGTAGAGTGTGGAATGCTAAGAGAGATGGGATATGCCAAGCTATGTGGTTTGATTATACCAGGAGTACAGAGTAGTACTTTATTTAGTTTTTTATGATTGTAGTATGTACTGTATTTTCTACAAATTCTGTATGGACAATGTATTTATTATAGACTTCTTGTGGTGTAAGGATAATTATTTTCAACATGACATTGTTATTTCCAGCATTACATTGTTATTTCCAGTAGTTGTTTTCTTCTGTTGTGCACATCTATTAATGTGGTTGTATGTGTGTTTGATATGTTGTCCATATGTACAGTTATTACTAAATGCTACTCCCATTATTAAATGCTAGTCTCACTATACAATTTCCATATGTAAAAATGTCGAAAGACAAAGAGAAGGTGGGTAGTAAGCAGTTTAGGTGGTTGCCCCCTATGCACACGACCATGCTAACTATACTTGCCGAAGAGGCTGCGAAGGGCAACAAGCCCTTGAACACTCTTAAGGCCAGCTCGTTTGCTACTGTAGTCAGGGCAATATCTACTCAGTTTGGGGTCGAGTGCCACCCTTCATATGTGGATAATTGGATGCGTACTCAGCGGACCATGTGGACTACCATTCAAACTATTCGAAAGAAGAGTGGGTTTGGCTGGGATGATAACTTGAAAATGATCACATGCGATATGAAGACTTACCAAGAGGAAGTTATGGTATGGCTTCCAACTATATTTTGTTTATTTAAATGATAATATATTTTTTTGGCTTTTATAATCTACGAATTGAGAACAAGACAAGGCTGCTCAAGTACCCTCTTTATATGAAATTTACAGTGTCATTCTTTTTAGGATTCCATTGCTTTTACGAATTTTAAAATGTAACTTTCATTTGAGGATCTATTGTAAAATATGGTGTTAGCATGTGTGCATTGTATATCATTGACATAAATCATCTAATGGCATTTATATTGAATTGAATATTGAATTTATGACTGAAGTGATTATTGCATTGTTATTATACGTTCCTTCCTCCCTTACAGGCACATCGAAAGCATGCCGAGTATTTGAACAAGAAAATAGAGTTGTATGACGAGTTGGCTATTGTAGTCGGTAAGGATACGGCCACTGGTAGCTTTGCAAAGTCATATGTTGATATCGACACAGAGCAAGACAATGGGGAGAGCACTGAGAATGCTGACAATGGGGAGGATGGTGTGGTGGATAAAGGAAAGAATGTGGTCAAATCATCCACAAGTGGATCCACAATTTCGAAGTCCTGCAAAAGAGGCCGCACACCTCCCTTTGATGATAGTGCTCTGACTAAGCTGTCTGATTGATCAGCTTAAGGAAATTGTTGTGGCGTTGAAAGAAATGAACCGAGGCCCTATCGATTACACTAGTCTTTACTCGGGGGTGATGGGTATGGCTGCGGATGGGTATAGTGACGAAATGCTTGCTACTGCCTTTGACCATCTTTGTGAAAATAAGAAGGCAGCCCGGGGATTTTTGACCAAGAATGCTAAGCTGAGGAACCTTTGGATGGATGGTTTTTTGCTCACTCGACTCTGACTTGTCTGTTTGGTGCTGACTACGATGGTAGCTTTATGGATTGTCATCTGTTGTAGTACTAGTATTTACCTATCATTGTATTCTATATTTGACACAATTGTATTATCGGTAAGTAGGTTGTGTATGTATTTCTAACCTTCAACATATGCTGATGGTACGCATATTTTGTGAACTGTTATGCTCCAAGGGATAACAATTACGTATCTTGACTGTAGGATGTGTAGTCCTTTGTATTATTGGGACGATACAATTGTCCAAGTTATGTATGTTGACTGTAGGATGTGTAGGGCACGTGTACTGTTTAGATACCACGTGTAGGTATCATTTTTGTACACCATGGATGTGTAATGCCAATGGTGAAAGTACATTATGTGCGTTTTGCTATAAATATTATGTAATTATTTAGATGTTCTTTGTTGATGTTGCAGTAGATGATTATTTTTGTGCTGGTACAGGTTTGTTTTGAAATGCAGGTGTTTCTTTGTAAGACATTTCATATTTTCCCTAAAATGTTTGAACAAACCAAACATGGGAAAACGTATACTGTAAAACGAATTTCGAAAATGTTTGAACGAAGCAAACATGGGAAAATGATTACAGTAAAAAGAATTTCGAAAAATGTTTGAACAAACCAAACATAAGAAAATGAATACCATAAAATGAATTCCGAAAAATGTTTGAACAAACCAAACATTGGAATTCATTTTCTGCCACAAACACAACTTAAGTTTCGAGGAAATGCTGTTCATGTGCTCCACTTTCACGGAAATCGCTTTGTTCTTAGTTCAAATGTATTTTATATATATATATATATATGTGAGTATTGACACCATTGTAAGGCAACAGCAATAGGAAATACGTAGTTCACTTTAACTGATCTGTTTCGATCTTGGTTTGTTGTTGGGGGATAAATTCTTCATATGTTCACTTTTTAATGTTCTATCTTCACCTTCATGAACTACACTATACATATTATTATTATTATTATTATTATTATTATTATTATTATTATTATTATTACTTTCTCTTTTCTTGATGAAAAACTATATATATTCCATTAACCAGTTCGTGCTTCTTGCTTTCAATTTCATTATATATATTATATTGTCACAGAAACAGCTTCACTTGGTATTTAGAATCATTAGATATGAATTTAATTGGTCTGACTTCACTGTTAGAGTAGTTATAATCCATAGATGAAGTAGGTAAGGCCATTTTTAATTTCTAGCCAATGAGTGTAAGTAGTGGAAGACTTTTTAATTATTTTATTTTATTTAATTATTATTTTTTGGATCTAGTTAACGGATGTTCTCAATTCATTTATTAATGAATCATTTTAGAAAATTTTTGATATCATTTTTATAAAATATAGAAAGAGTTGTCAAAATAAGAATAATTTTTTTATAAATTTTTTTTGCCATAACATCTTTTTTAAAATGATTCACTAGTAAGTACCTGACATTTGTTTAATTTTTTTTCCTTTTTTTTTTTAATCATTCCGCCTCCTGGAACTATGAATCACCATTTAAGTTGAATCTATACAACAGGTTTGTGATAATTGACTCTTGGTTGTATTTATAAATTATACGATTATAAAATAAGATCTCTTCTCAAAAAAAAAAAAAAAATTTTTTTTAAATGACTAGCTTAGGGTATGTTTGGATAGAACTTATTGCTGAAAATTAAAAACTGAAAACTGAAAACACTGTAGCAAAATAATTTTTAAATATGTGAATAGTGATGTGAGACCCATTTTTAATAAAAAATTGATAAAAAAGTACATGAACATTATGCGCACAGTACATGCACAGTACGTGCACAGTACACGCACTGCACATATGTCCCCCTTTGAAGCAGAAACCAAAAAAAAAAAAAAAAAAAAACGTGAACGCAGCAATAATGTGAATCAACGCACTCTTAGAGGGCGTTTGGATTTGCGTTCCTGCGTCCACGTCTGCGTTTTTGCTTCTGTTTTTTTTTTTTATTTTAAAACCCAGCCGCATGTATTGACTTTTCAGCCATGAACAGTGCACAAATGCACTGTTCATGGGTCTCACAAATTTCACTTTTCAGCAACTTTTTCATTAAAAATGAGTTCTACAGCACTATTCACACATTTAAAAATTATTTTGCTACAGTATTTTCGGTTTTTAGTTTTTAATTTCAGCAAAATAAGTTCTATCCAAATAGACTCTTAGTCGTGATGATCATTTTCTAACAGGCCCATAGGGAATTTGAAAATTAGTTTCGTGATTCCTTATAAAAATACTTTGGTTTACGGCTCACCTACTTTGATGTGATCTTATCTGGCGGCCTTGAATGATTGATTATTCAATTCCCTAATATTTTTTTTAATAATTTTTAATCCTATCCACACTTCACTGGCTCATCCACGACGCGCCACAAGTTTTTTTTCAACTTTGCAAGAAGGCCATGTTATATCACATTTGTTTTGAATCAAGTATTTTAAGGGTCAAACTTTTCTTTTTCTTTTGTTTTATTCTTGGTCCTTTCGAATTTAGTTTTACTAATGAATATAGGCAAAACCTTTCTTCTTCTTTTTTTATAATTTTTTTTTCTTTTCTGGGAAATATCAGTTGCCATATTAATGTATACCATAGTTTTTGATAATGGAAAATCATCTTAGTCTAGAGCTTATACTATTGTATGGGTAATGATTGGGTCCTGTACTGGATCCTATCCATTGGGTTATGGCATTCATGTCTCTATTTTACATGCACGTCTTTTGTAAGATAATTACGGGACTTAGTCATCATGCTGACTTTTTTGCAGGCCTTGATTTGCCAAATTCATGTGGTATGTACGGCTCACTTACCTTGTGAGACGATCTAGCTTGAGTATATATATTTGAGGTAAAATATATATATTCAATTGCTTGATTTTTTTTTTTTTTTTAAGTTTTTAGTTTTTGTCCATAATTATCACGAAATAGTCAATGCATCAACACCCAAGAAGTTATTCATTTTCTCCATCGCATGCAGGAAGACTATGTTTCAAGAGAGCCAATTTCATACCGAAAGTTGTATCGGTTTTACTAGTAGAACGATAAATTTCAGTACCGTTATTTTTTATATTTATAAATATATATATATATATATATATATTATAATAAATATAAAAATTTACCATAAAACATTTCCTCAATTCAGAAAAAATTATTCATGGTTTTAAACTTTAGTATCAATTAAAAGAAAAAATATATATAATATAAAAAATAAAAAGCTTAAAAGTTACCATTGCATACTAAGAAAACATAATACTAATAAGTTAATACAAATGAGTTACCATTCTGCCCTAACAAAAATTTAAAAATTACGAAACTTAAAAAAAAAAAAAAAACTTTTTTTTTTGTACCGATCGGTATTGCCCGAAATTGGCCAGTATTTAAACCGGTACGAAATGTTGATGTTTCGATACCGGTATAAATACTGATATGGTACATACTGTCTTGTACAGCCAGTACCAGTACAGTATTGACTACCTTGCTATGTTCATGTTGTTTTAGGGTAAAACTTTCTTGTTGTTTAGTTTTCTTTTCAAAATATATATATTTTACTTTTGAAAAGTTAAAGAATAAATTATTCGAAACAAGTACTTAATATGTTTTCCCACCAGTGATATAATTTTCCCACACATACCATCTCAGACCTCTTTTCGAATGATCGCATTTAGGTTTTTCCATGAAACTTGTTAGGGCTAGGTGTTCCTTAGTGTGTACGTTACTAACTCCTGGGTTGGGGTAGTGGAGAATTGAAGTTGCCAACTATATACTGTTCCTATGAACATAAATTAATAAATAAAATGCATTTCATAATTTATATAATGTTATTCCATATACACTATTTTACCATAAAATGGAGAATATATTGAGAGATATTACCTAGTTGGTGCTAGAATGTATCTCATAATATAAGAAATAAATTATTACCATCAATTCCATAAATTTAAAGTTGGTGGACTTGAGGTGCAAATTAGGTCGTTCTCTTGACAACGCTTCACACACCGTTTACAATTTTTTTTAGTGTAATAGACTAACAATTTTGCATGCTATCCCTGAGATACAACTATTCCAGCTACTAATTTGTATACCTTTACAAGTATACACTATTTATAAGGTGAGAAGTTCTCAAATAGTATTTATTTTACCCATAAATGTATATATAAAAATGGTAGTATTTTATTTGAGGCTTAAAGTTGGTATATGTATATATAAATATATAATTAAGCAGATGGCGAAGAAGAAAGTAAGAATTTGTTATTAAAGAGAGAGACTTAGAAAACATATATTATCTCTTCCTCTTTTAACTACTTAGTTAACCACAAATTTTTATTGGTCGGGATGAGTTTCGCATATAGATTCAAGGAGAAATCTTATGTTAACATCCTTTTAACAACAGTTTCAAAATAAATTCTAATTGAAAGACTATTATTTGTGAGTAAAAAAGTTATTGTAGGGGCACTGGGCCCAGTAATTTACCAAAGATGGCCCAACAAAGTCTTTTGGACTAAAAACCCAAATCCGAGGACATCAAATGATCTAGGAGTACATGAATGTACTTCATAAAGGAAATTCCAAGTAAAGATATGATAAACGAGTGACCAATTACGTCCGAGAAATAGAGTTGTCCTCGGGTTTTTAAGCCGAGGTCATAAGAAGAGAGGTTTAGTGTCCCCGGGCTATGTTATAAGAAATCATATGATTACAAGAAGATACGGTACACGTGGAGGACAACAGGAAGAGCGGTGGAATATCTAAGGTAAAGTTGCTACCACTGCCCATACATTAAAAGCTCTGTAAATTGATATACTGACTGCATAGATGGAAAGATGGGACCTGAGCATGAGATTTGGAACTTGGTCCCTGACCCCAGCGGACTTTGGGGAAGAATTGATGGGACAAGTATCCCAAATCAGCGTTACAACCATGAGGTGGAAGATGATAAAGAGAAGAAGAGGAAGTATAAATAAAGAGAAAGACCTTCGGAAAAAGGGAGCTTCTTTCTGGACAGGAGAAAGATAATAGTATATGATAATCTACAATTGTAACCAACCTTAGGAAGCAATATTATAAACTATCCTCGGATTGTGTCCGAGGAGAAGCTTTTAGTTATACTCTTACAAATAACTCTTTATTTCGTGCCATTGGGCCCGGAGCCCGTTCTTCTCTATGTTATTTAAAACCATCCTTGAGAACTAGATTACAAACCCACTCTCTATAAATTTATTGTAAAAGGGCCTTTCAAGCCCATTTCCAACCTTAGATTGGGAGTTTGAATTGTGTTCTTACAGTTATGTTAGTGGTGGGTCCCGCAACTAGAATTTGTTGTAAAATAGTGGTAAAATATTGTGGATGTTGTTTGTTTGTTTGTTTAGACCTCTTAAAATAGATTGTTTAGCCTAAAATATTAGCCAAGTGATTACTTAAGTTAATTATGAGATATAGGTTAAATAGTGAAAGATTATATCATGCAAATAGCGGAAAAGTAAATAACACGCAGACATGATCACCCAAGAAAACCAATGAAATGAACTGTTTCAAGATAAAAACTTGGGAATGATTTGACTTACCTATCCTCAAGGTAAACAAATCCACTAATAGAGAATTGAAGTTTTTACAAAAAATTTAACTCTAAATCTATTGCTACCTCCAGTAGTAACTTACTGACACGACCATGTGTAAGCTCCAAATTTACAAACTCTTCTCTCTTGGATTTGCAGTACACAAGCTCCCACGCTTATGACTTTGAAATTTCACTCAAAGGTTTTAGATTACCACTAGTTGATCTTGCAGCAGCAACTTGGTTTCACCAATTCTTGATTGTAGATCTCTTGATTCGGTAGATGCTTATTGAGTTAGACGGTACAGAACCCTTCAAAACGTGGTTAGGGTTTTCTTTTATACTTAAGAGTGTTAGACTGAAACCTTAAATGTTTTCATGGGCTTGGGTCTGATTGAAAATTCTGTTAAATATGTATTTCTGCGATTTTCGATTGGTCGAATGTAATTTTCAATTGTTGAATTCTTTTTTTGTAGCTTGAATGTTCTTGAGACCTGACTTGAATCACCTTGAGCAATGTTTAACACTCATTCTGGACATATTTTTGTTCTTGGTTTGCTAACTTAAACAAGTAGGACACTAAACATTTAATCTTACATATTTATAACCTAACAATCTCTCCCATTGAAAATCCGTGACAAAATACACACATATATATGAATTGCTCAACTTAAGAACTAGCCCAATTTACAAAGTGTTGTCCTAATATAATCTTATCACAATCCACTAACTAATAGTTGCTAGAATAGAAAATATAGAGATATATTCTACAAAACTATAGAGAGGAAGAACGAATGAGAAATATTAGGGAAAAAGCTGCTACCACCACATTAAAGACTCTGCACCTACCTCTCTGGCCGCATTAATGAGGAAATGACCTCTGAACAATAGTGATCAGCCTTACAGCTATTATTTGAAGACTTCAAGAGGGTGGTGGATGGGACAAGTATCTGAATTGGTGATCTGTGCCATACGTGGAAGATAGAAGGAAGAAAAAATGAGATATAAAAGGAAGAGAAAGGCATTAGAGTAAGGGGGGAGGAAAAAAGAGAAAAAAAGAAAGAAAGCATTGTGCACATCATCTTCAATTTTAATCTATTATTTGGAGAAGGAAAGCCAATACAAGTCATCATCGGTTTACGTCCGAGGAGAATTTCTGTTATTTTTGTCTATTGATTGTGTAGATAGTGGCAATCTAGCCCACATATTTGTTGTCCAATATTCATAAAACCTAGGTTTCAAACTCACGCTCTACAAATTTGATTGTATAAGGTTTTTTGGACTGGAACCCATCACGCGATTGGGTCCGGGTACAAATTGTGCACTTACAATTATTATTTTTTTGAGAAACAAATATTTATTATTCAACTTTGTTAAGTACATGTTTGTTGATTTTACACAGTGAAAAAAGTTATATAAATATATGTATTTTTTCTCTCATTTTAATGTGTTTTTCCAATCAAAATTGTATATAGGTGGAAAGTACTTAAGCCTTGTCAAACAGTAGTCAAAGCTGTTTCTTGTGACCATCATACAACTTGCCTTTCTTGCAAGTGACACGTGGAAAAAGTTTAAGGAAGTCTGTCTGGAACAGTTGATGTGACCTCTTCCCAACATGCCAAGTCGAACTGGCATACAGACAGATTGTCATGTTTTATCCTAATCTTTTTAATATTTTCCAATAATCCAACACTCACACCCTATGCATGCTAGCTGTGGCTAGATAGTGGGATATGATATATACATTATAAGAGCATTCTTATCAAGATGGGCAAATCCTAAAAATGCTAAAATTTAACCTACAAAATGCTATAAATACTAAAATACATGCTCCATCAATAATCTCAAATCTCATTTATTTTACAATTCAGCTATAGTGGACTGCTATGTCTAGCAGCCCATTGTAGCAAGATTGTAAAACAAAAATACATTTTATATTCTTTCTTTCTTCTTTCTCCGGACATTCTTTTCTCTCTATGATTTCTGTTTCGTCTGTCTCTCCTTGCTCCCATTTCTCTGCTCTCTCGCTCCCTCTACTCGACGTCTCTGCCTCCCTCTCCGACGAAACCTAGGCCGGAGCATCAAGCCAAGTTGATCCTTATCGCAGTGGTTTTTTTTTTTTTTTTTTTTTTTTTTTTTAAGTTTGTGATTTGATGTTAGATTCGCCAGTGGTTGTGTGGGTTATGGCTTTGGTGTTTTGGGTCGTGGTCTGATGTGCTTTAGCTATGAGCTTCGGCGATTTTGTGGGTCTGGGTTCGTTGACTTGATCGTTAAGATTATGTGACCAGCGTGGATGTGGGTCTGCATTTGTGGGTGTGGGTCTGTGTTTAGCGTGGATTGTTGACTTGATCGGTCTCATTGGCGTGGGTCATCGAGAGGGAGAGAGGGTGAGACAGCGAGACCGAGAGGGAGACAATGAGACCAGAGAAAAAGGATGAAAAAAAATAAAAACAAAAGAAAAGGAATAAAAAATTATAAAGAAATAATATTTAAATGAAGTTGTAAAAAAAATAGAAGTTTTGATGTTTGGTATATTGTAAAATGAAGTGTTAAAATTGAAAAAGTAGTGTTTTAAGATGGTAAATGCTAAATTTTTTGCAATCCTTGATAAGAATGCTCTAAGAGACCTCATTTCATCTCATCCACCTTGTAGAGAAACACCATTTTTCTAAGAGCTGAAAAAACTCCTAACCTCGCTTCTCCTTTTCTCTCACTATTGTCATACATTTGAGAGAAATTTTATCACCTTCACCTTCTTGTGGTCAAGTTCATCCAGCTATTCCAATTTCATGAAATTTTAATTACTTGAAACAGGCTGGAACTTTCTCGGTTGGATTTAATTCGTTGCAGAAGAGCACTTCACATTCAACCTTTCCTTGACACATTGGTGGCATGTGGAAGGCATGAGTTTGAGCTTGTGGAGTCATGGTCTTCCCAATAATGCATGGTAAGGAACCATTGAGTCTTGGACTTCAAACCTCTTTTTTTTTTTTTTTTTTTTTAATTTCTAGTTTTTTAATTAACATTTTTTAAAATCAAGAAATAAATAGTTAAAAAATAATAAAATTAGTAAAAAAAAGGGTTGTTTTGGAGTGTTAGCAATGCTGGGGTTCACTGAAGCAAATTCTAGAAGCTCCTCATGTTGTTCAAATATGGACATCTCTTCCTCATCTAAGGTTATTAGAACTTCAACTGCACCGTCAGTCGTGTCCTGCAAAGAAATGGTATTGCTCACAAGCTTGTTTATACTTGTGTTCCATACCGGCATGCCCTACCCGAAATCGGTTTCATTCAAAGGAAATTTGCACCAACTTGAGCATTTGTATACCACCAATTCCTTCCTATTCCCGAAGATCTCTGCCTTCTCCTTGAGAGCATCCATTAGAGCCGAGAAACCTCCCTCCCCTCTGAACTTGTTTGCCTTCTTGTTGAGGAAGTCATTCTTTTCCTCCCTCATGCTTTGCACTAGCTTGTGTACTTCCAGGTCGCTCTCTTCTTCAACAATCACTGCAAACGGCCACACGAAGTTTCCAAACACTGTGTCAGGCAAAGGCGGGTCCATTCTACCGCGGAGGTTCATTCCTTGAAACAACACGGTGGGCTTGAAAGACCCGGTTTTTGATTTGACAACCGCTGCTGCACATTTCCAGAGTTTTGCTAGTACTAGTTCCACACGTGAAGGATAGTATTGCTCTCGTGCAATCACGCTTATAACTTTTTCTTTAAGCTCAGCAATTTTAGAGGCCCTGATCACGAACCTCCCTATTTTGAACTTATCGCCGGAAATTTTCAGAGACGCTGACATTCCAGAAATATCCTTAGGCGGCAAGAGAGAAAATCCGGTTAAATTGGGGAGAATAGGTTCGCTTAAACCTCGACATATCTCAGTCCAGCTCTTTAACAGAGTTAGTAGCGAAGCAATATCGATAATCTTGTGTGAAAGGGAAACACTAACAGTGGTGCCACAGCAGCTGAACTTGGTGAACTTGATAAGCCACATGGAACCCTTGGACAATTCCAGGGTTTCAGGGTCAGTGGTGGGAAGGAATTGATCAAGTGTCTCAAAGTTTGGTTTGCTAAGGAAGTCGGAAAGCGGACTATCACAGCGGGCTTCTATGAAGAACCCACCATCGTCATTGCAGTCGATGGCAGAGGCATCAAGGAGGCGGCCAGCAAGGGGGTAGAAGCGGGTGAGGGTATCGGTCATAGATTGCTGGAGGAGTTGGGATTTACGTGAGAATTCCAAATTGGGGTCGGTGGTGATTGCATTGGCGGGGAAGAAGAAGGTCGTGTTGGCATGGATGGGCAGAGACAGCTGCTCAAGAAGAGAGAGTTCAAAAGTTTTGAGGTTGTGAGGAGTAGGTGAAGAACGTTTGATGCAAGTTCTGGAAACAATCTGAGTCTTCAACTGAGTCATGTTTGCTTGCTTTTGATTTTGCTGTTCTTACAGCTAATTGAATTTGGAATGAGTATGAATGATGCAGTTCTTTCTTCCTTTATAGATAGAAGAAGCAATGCTTCAGGATTTTAGTTCATTGGAAGATAGTTAGAGTGGAAATATTTTGCCTGGTCCTCATTTTCTTCAAATGCCCCAGTCTTGAGTCTTGTTTCAGTTTCAGACGGGCATAAGGTACAAGAGCTACATGTTATAATATTACGTACAAAAACTAGTCAACAAAAACAAAATCATATTTCTAAGTTTGATTTTCTCCCAAGTTATAGGGCATAAAATTAAGTATTTTGGATCGCCAACAGAACAATATATAGTTGTTGGAATATACATGGGAACATATATATATATATATATATTAGGTAAATTAGATTGCATTAAAACTAAAGACATCGGAACAAGCCGGTACGAGACACTGCCGAATTATCCTTTACATCAGCATATTACCGATCAATTTATCACCTAGAATAACTAAGGATGTTACTTTTACTATTTTTTATATTAATGAAAATAGAAGAAAACTATGCTAGGATAACACTTCATCAAAGATACCACCGTAAAAACTTGGTAAGATAATTACTTCACAAGTATAAATGTTTGAGGGATATGGCGGGTAAGAACTGAAGTTCAAGTCTCCAGGAAGAAGTTTCACACATATATATACTTAAATTAGACTAGAATAGAATTTCTATCTTAAAAAAAAAAAAAAAAAAAAAAAAAAAATTCATCAAAGATTGGTAAGACATCCAATCAAAAAAAAAGAAAAAAAAGGTAAGACATTTCCAAGAGCCTTCTCAATAATTAATTCACATTATATTATTCATTTCATAGGGCGAATTGGGGTATGAATACTCCTATCTCATCCCTCTTATATTGTAAAATTATATATCTGTTTTATTATGAAAATAATGAGAAACTTTTTTTTTTAGGCCAAAATGCAAGACCCATCATTTAAATTTCACAAATTTTCATTTCATTCCTCTAAGTTTGCATTCTATCATTTCAATCCTCTAAGTTTCAATTCTCCTCAATTTAGTCTTCTGTTAACATTCCACCTATTCTTGTCGTTAAGTTGCCTTTAATTTAATATTTAATTTTTATTTTATTATTTATTTCTTAATTTTAAAAAAATTTCTTAGAAAAACCAAAAATTAAAATAACAAACGGTTCGTCCCTCCCCATATGAAGAACAAGAATAGAAACTCCACCCACCCATTGCCTAACCCATTGAAAACTGAGACTAAAGAGGGAGAAAGAGAGATTTGGGTTAAGGAAAAAACTAAAAACTAAAAACAAAAAGGTGTATATATATATTTGTATTGTAAAATTATATATTTGTTTTATTAAGAAAATGGTGGGAACCCTTCTTTTTTATTATTATAATAATTTGAATTCGTTAAGAGATATTAATCCCTAATTCATTAAATTCCCAATTAAATTTTAGACCCCCTATCCTAAATTCATCGCACTTATCTTTATAAAAAAAAAATCAAAAATAATATTTTTAATAAATGGGTCAACTTTTTTTTTTGGTGAGAGAAAAATAATATTTTCTCGTATAGTGTCTGACTTCAGCAGGTTCGACTCATTTTTAAATCTAAAATCTTCATCTGAGTCATGTTTGCTTTTGTTGCTATTGGTCTTACAGCTAGAATGAGCATGAATTATGCAAGCCTTTCTTCGTTCACAGATGCAGAAAGCAATGCCTTTGGATTCTAGTACATGGGAGGATAAGTAGAGGGGGAGTATTTCTATTTTACTTGTTCCTTATTTTCTTCAAATTCCAGTATTGTTCCATACTTCTATTTGGTAGAAGAGCTACATATTATAAACTTATAATATTACCTACAAACTAGTCAATAAAAAAAATGATCTGCCGAAATATGATCTGCTCTCACATTATAAGGCATAAAATTAATTATTTTAATTTGCCAAAATAACAATAGTTGTTGGAATACATTGGCATATTACCAATCAATTTATCCTATTACAAAAAAAATCAACCTTTTGTGGTGCATTAAAATGCTGCCAAAATAGAAAAAGCGTCGTTATAGACATAAATGGTTTTTAACCACCACAAAATATATACACCTACAAAGTCTTTCCAAAAAATTCATGATATAACATCTAAATTAATAGAAACACAATAAACTTGTTACAGAATTGGTTTTATTCCTCCAATTTAATTTTAAGGTAGGTAGTGTATGCAGGATCTGGGCAAGGGTTATTTCCACTAGGGAAACAAGCCATCCATTTAAAGGACATAAGTTGTATTTTAAGATACAATGAATATAAGTTCCATCATTTGAGTTTAGTACAGTCTCTCCTTTTGCAATTGGGCATGATTAAACAAGGCTTTGTGATGTATTAAAGGCTATAAATCTCAAAGTGGAAAGTCCCTATACTACGTGTAAGTAATCGGGGAAGGCCTAATTTCAAGGGACCTAAGTCCCTGATTGATCGGTAGATTTCTATTGTTTTGACCTTTGCATGGTAGTCTGGCCGGTCACCCCATCTCTTAATAAAAATTTTGATTTTTGTGTGTTAGAGGTATTAGGTTTATGTGTGTAGGTCCAGGAGGCCCAATTCTATTGTAAGCCCATGTATGCCTAACCCTTGCTCTCTCTCCCTATTTAAATCCTATTAAGTGTGCGCTTGGCATGACTTAATTTTGCTAGCTTATTTTACTATTCAACTTATTTTTGGTACTATTCATGGGTCTCACTGCACTTTTTGGTACTATTCATAAGTCCCACTGTACTATTCTAGCTAACTTTTGCCTTCATCTACAGTACACTTTTAACAAAATAAGTGGATCTCAAATAGACCATAATTATTAAATCTTGTGTTATCTCTCTTCTCTCTATACTCTCTTTCCCTCTCCACTCTCATAAAATCTAACATTAATATTGTGTTTTGAGAGAGAAATCGCACAGGGATTTTCCCGGTGTCTCTTTCTCTCTCTGTGGTCCGCTAAGTCTTTGTTTTTTTTTGTTTTTTTATTTATTTTCCTTTTTTCAAAATTTCCATCCATCTTGATCCTGCATATTTGAATATGATACACAAACATCCAAGCATAACACCGTTTTGATCTTCATTGGGTAGGCTTAACCTGTCAGGTTTAAGGGTACACTCAGTGGCAGCTCAATGATTTTTTTCTAGGGGGGTTAGTAGTGGTGGAGTTAGGAATTTGTCATCGGGGGCAAGAAAAAAAAAATTTTATATGTACAATTTCCATATTATATACGTTATACAATAATCTAAAATAATATTCTAGATATAATTTAATCTAAATATAGATAAGACAACAACTATTGAATGCATAAACAAATATAATTAAATAACTAATCATACACGTGGTTAGTTTCTTGGATTTGGACTAACAGTAAATGTGAAATTAAGAAAAAAAATAGTAATTGATATAAGTTTTTTTATTTTTTTTTTGAGGTGTATGACTCCTTAACCATACACATGGTCAGACTCTTGGAATTAGAGCAAGCACTAAAAGACTTTTTGGATTTGGAAATGTATAGAGCATTTATAAAACTACTTGATTAAGGGAAAAAGAAAGATAGAGAGTGTTGAGTTGTTTATACCCCTTAAAGCACACTTGAATTAACCTAGTTAACAAGCCAAGTTATTACTTAGTCCAAATTCCAGATCTAGGTTAACACAATCATATAATCATATCAATGTAAAGTGCGGAATATAAAAACCCAAAGATATGATGACCCAGGAAAACCAAACTGGTAAAAAACCTGGTGAGGATTTAACCTAACTACTCTCAAGGTAAACCTGAATCTACTATGAAAGAATCGAAGTTGTACAATAGCGACTTAGACCACTAACATCCTATTGCTACCCACCAGTAGAAACTTACTGACACGACCATGTGCAAGCTCCGAGACCACGGACTCCTTCTTTCTTGGATTCTCCAGCAAGTACAAGCACTCTCGCTTGTGTATCTTTAAGCTTTTATGGCAGCAACTAAATGATCATCAAGCTCTCGAAGAAATCTCCTTTTTGATAATCCTAAGCTTGTGTGAAGGCAAGCACCTCTCAGATCTCACAAGAGATTCACACAAACAGCAATATGAGCAACCTCAAAAACGTGACTAGGGTTTGCCTTTTATACCTAGGGCAAAACATAAAACCCTACACATCATATGAGCTTAGGGCTGAGTTGGAAATTTTGCAGAAAAAACAATCTGCACGACTTTCGATCGGTCGAGTCTAATTCTCAATCGATTGAGCCAGGCAAAAATGCACAGTAACTTCTGCAGTTAACTCGATTCCAACTTTACATAAATAACATACTTTGAGCAAGTCTAAACATAACTAGACACCTAATTTGATCATGGTTTGCCAATAATACACATTAGAGTTCTAATACATTAGTTCCTAAGTACTTAGAACCTAACAAACTCCCCATTTGGCAATCTGTGATAAAACACAACTAAAAGCTCAAAGTTTACAAAGAAAAACCCTTTGCAAAAATATGCTCATTATAACAAATCCAATTCTAACTACTATTCATCAGTTGCAATTGTAGACAGTAGCAACGACTGAATTAACTTGTATATTTCTGAAACACTCAACAAACGCATAAATGCATGTGTGGAAAATACAAGTAAACCAATATGAAACACAATATAAAAACAAAAGTAAACTAACTCTCCCCCAAAGTTAGATACATCAAAAAGTTTTTATATTCTCCTCTTTCAAAAACAAATTCAACTCCCCCTAAAAAAAACAAACAAGATTCCCAAAGACATTTCATCTATTTCTCGCCCTTTTTGTCACGTATTGACAAAGACAACTCAATCAAAGAGTAAACAGAAAACATACGCAATAAAGGATAAGAGAAAATAAAGAATAAAGGGAACACAAAACAATTCAACTCTATAGATAATAGAGACAACTCCCCCAATGAAGAGCAACAACTCCCCCTATGAACAACAAAGGTTTAAAAACTTTTCTCCCCCTATAAAAATAGGAAAAACAAAACAAGTTTTAGAGAAAACAGTTTTGAGGAAAATTTAGGAGGTGAGGAAAAATAAAAACACACAAACCTAACTTTAAAAAATAAAGTTGAGGATACACATGAAGAAAAATATTCTCTCTTTTAATAAATGCAAACTTGACATTATGTGACCCATAAACAGTTGTATGAGTAGAGAAAATATTTGCAAATTGATTATTCATCATATCTCTTAAGAAAAATATTTTCTATAGTTCACTCATAAAAATAGCATATACTAGAAAGTACAAAGGACTCAAAAATTAATCAACCAATTTTTAAATCAAGTTGAGTACCCAATTTAGCAAAGTGTATGCATGGTATGTATGAAAAAAAATGAGAGATATGATTGCAAAACTGCAAGATGGATACAGAAAATAATGCAATGCGTGTGAATCCTAAACATAAATGATGCATGAAAAAATAGATTGGTCAAACATCTAAAAAACTGAAAATTTTTCAGTTTCGATCGATCGAGCATCGATCGAATACCAATTGAGTCAAGCAGAACCTAACCAAAAATTTTAACGCATTTTCGATCGGTTGAGAAACAGCTTCGATCGATCGAAAATCTAGAAAAATCAAATCTTTGAAAAACACAGCAATTTAATGCAAGAACTCCTCAAAGCATAGTGTTTCATGAACGAAATGCATGAGTATGAGCTTAAAAGTTTTTCAAAAACACTTAAATTCAACCCAGATCTTCCATATTTTGCATCAAACACCATAGAACACATAATCTTAGATGGCCACAACAAGATCGCACACAATATAATGTACCAAGTTTAACAAAGAGTAACTTGTGTAGTGTGTGCAACTAGCAAAAGCTTGAGATACATGTGAGGTGATATTTAGATAGTAATCAATCACAATTTCTACAAAATCCATCACATACAATTAAAAGAGACTATCCCTTAAAGAGTTACATCATATAACTCTCACATCTCCTAGAATAAAAGCTTGCAATCATGTAAGTTTCTTGATATGCCTCATAATGTACACACCAATTCTATTTGATCAGAAACTTATTTAAAATTAGCTAGGACAATGTACACACCAATCTTAATTGATTGATTTAATTATAGCACAATAATGTATACACCAATTTTAGCATTTAAACCGAGGCTACACCTTATGTTCTTTTTGTGCATGTGCTACATTTTCTTGAGCACAAAATCTTACGATATGCACCAAGGTGTTCATGATTGGCTAGTAAACAGTGGTGAGATGATTATTTATGCCTTTTTCATTAAAATCAAGTCCGACAATCAAAGGCATGTGACTTCAAGATCAAGATCATGTGATTAAAAACTATAAACATCTTCCCACACAACATGCACTACAAAGCTCAAACTAGTAAAGTGTAATAAAATAAGCTCATCCAAGCTAAATAAGGTACATAAACATGTTGTGTAAAGATAATATGGTCAACCTCAATTACATATCCATGATGTGTAATACAAAAGAAATAAAAATCTTTTTAGTTTAAAAAAAAAAAAAAGTTATGACCAAAACTAAAAGCACACATTATGATATAAGATTAAAAATGCAAATGCAATGCATGACAATGCTTAACTAAGCTATAGAGGGCACACAAACAAGAATATCAATTTCTTAAATAACTCATGAGTACATGTATAAACTAGTACATACTCACACAAAATTAGATATAGCTTAGCACTTATATAACACATACTATTCAAGTTTCTCCACAATGTCAAGCATGTTCTAAATCAAGAGAGATATTTTATAACTCATGTAATCCTCAAGAAAAATAAAAATAAGACTCAAAATAAAATATTTTTGTCTTTTTGTAAATTTTTCAATGTTTTTGGATTTTTGAAAAATCTAAACAACCTATGAAAATAAAACAACCAAAAACTAAAAGAAAACATGTCCACAAATAATTGAAAAAATTAAATCAGGGACAAGTCAGCAACACTCACCTTAGAGAATCTTTTCTCACCCATATAGCACGAGTCTTCGGCTTTGTAGGTGAAAATCCATGTGAAGCAGAGTGTATTTGAGGGATTACACCAATCTTCTAAGTAAGACTAAAATCCTGTAGTTTTCTTTCACAAGCCAACAAACTTAAATTTTTCAAAAGCATATGAAACAATTTATTTGGACTTATGACAAGAGGAATATCATCACATATCCTAAATTGAAATACAAAATTTTTAAATTTCAATTTATGACAATTAGGACAAATGTGATCGGAGACACCACAAAAGTGACAAACAGGAACAAATTTAGGAACATTAGTATTCCTAACAGCAAATCTAGTCTCAGATTTTGGTTTTTGCCTCAACAAAGAACAATTTGGTCTAATATGACCAACAACACCACAAAGGTGACAGGTAGGCACAAAAACAGATTTCTTTTGCACACTAGCAGTAGGTTTAGACATAGGTTTAGAAACTTCAGCGTTTACATCAGAATTTTTACCTTTGTCTAACCTAGAAAAATAAGTCTTTTCTTTATTATTCCTCTTGAAAGGAGGGATATAAACTTTTTCATCTTTAGGCTTCAGAGAAACAGAAACACTTCTGTTATCAACAGCAGGCTTGGTACTAGTCAAATTTTCAATTTTAGCCTTAGATTCAACTAATTCTTGTTCCAAACTTTTCATCTTCTCATCTTGAGAGGAAATTTGATTTCTCAAAAATTCATTCTTTTTATTAGATTCATCTAATCTCACAATCAATTCCTCTTTTTCAAGATTAGCCAATTTTAACTCTTCCTTGAATTTCTTACCAATTTTCAAAGATTTCAATAATTCCTTACGGAGAGTTTCACAGGTATCAATAAAATCAACAGAAATAACAGTGTCCTTTTTATTCAAATCATCACAGTCAAAAATAGTAAGACACTTAAAATTATCCATGATAACTGGGGTCAAGGATCAGCTCAAAGATCAAAAGATCTACAACAAAAGAGCTACCCGCTTTGATACCACTTGTTGAGTTGTTTAGACCCCTTAAAGCACACTTGAATTAACCTAGTTAACAAACCAAGTTATTACTTAGTCCAAATTCCAGATCTAGGTTAACACAATTATATAATCATATCAATGTAAAGTGTGAAATATAAAACACAAAGATATGATGACCCAGGAAAACCAAACCGGTAAAAAACTTGGGGAGGATTTAACCTAGCTATCCTTAAGGTAAACCTGAATCCACTATGAAAGAATCGAAGTTGTACAATAGCGACTTAGACCACTAATATCCTATTACTACCCACCAGTAGAAACTTACTGACACGACCACGTGCAAGCTTCGAGACCATGGACTCCTTCTTTCTTAGATTCTCCAGCAAGTACAAGCACTCATGCTTGTGTATCTTTAAGCTCTTATGGCAGCAACTAAATGATCATCAAGCTCTCGAAGAAATCTCCTTCTTGATAATCCTAAGCTTGTATGAAGGCAAGCACCTCTTAGATCTCACAAGAGATTCACACAAACAGCAATATGAGCAACCTCAAAAATGTGACTAGGGTTTGCCTTTTATACTTAGGGCAAAACATAAAACCCTACACGTCATATGCGCTTAGGGCTGAGTTGGAAATTCTACAGAAAAAACAATCTGCAAGACTTTCGATCGGTCGAGTCTAATTCTCGATCGATCGAGCCAGGTAGAATTGCATAGTAACTTCTGCAATTAACTCGATTCCAACTTTACATAAATCACATATATAGATACAGATTTGTTTGTTGTAACAATAATATACTTTTTTTGTTGATGAAAAAGAAAAGTCACTACAACAAAAGTGAACTATGGTGACGAAACATTTCGTCACAATATGTCCTTATTTCGTCACCAAATACATATGGTAACGAAACAACATTTGTCACCAAATACATATGGTGACGAAACAACATTCGTCACCTAAGCTCCGTCACAGAATGTATTGGTGACGAAAATGTTTCGTCACCAATAAAAAAATGATAGGTGACGAAATTTTTTCGTCACCAATAAAGAATGATAAGTGACGAAAGTTTTTTGTCACCTAATATTTTCGTCACTAAACCTTATTTTCAATGACGGAATATTTCGTCACCAAATGTATTTTTTTTTTCCAATTTCAATAGATTAGGTGACGAAGTTTTGCGTCACTGATTTTTTTTTTATTTTAAATTCAATAGATCAGGTGATGAATTATTTGGTCACCAATTTCTACTTATAGTCAGATATGGCAACAAAAATTATTGTCACCAATTTTATTTTTTTTATTAATATTCTTTACGTTTACTTGCCATTACATTAACCTGTTCATTTCTAACCAAATCCATAAAAACAAACATCCATTCATTCTAACCAAATCCATAAAAAAAACATCCATACAATCTAAAAATGCAATAAAGATGTTCACAAAGTAATTACAACCATTTATATACAAATGATGTCTTAGCTTCCAAACTTTACAGAAAATTATTTGAGCTCAAGTAGTCCCACAAAAGCTATCTTTTTGCCACCAATCCCATATTTGCACAAGTATAAAGGAAAATACATCAATAACAAACTAGATTGCAAACCTATACCTCTAATAAGATGTACTACAAAAAAAAAAATTATTAGTAGTAAGACAATGCAAATATTGTCCACAGAATACCCAATAACAAACTAGACAAAATAATCATAATGCAACATCATATGAAGCCAAACTATCAAAGAAAGAAGACCCACAACATTCTCATCAAATAAAAACCAAACCCACATTACAAACCATGGAGAAATCATAAAGAATACAAAAAAAATCACAATTTAAAACAAAACAAATAAAGTGAAATCCAAAAAAAAAACCCAGCCACCATCATAAACACAAACCCAACCACCATAATGAATAAAAAATCTAGCCAATACTATTTTTTTAAAAAAAGAAAAAAAAAAAACTAGCCACCACCATTAACACAAAAACCCAGCCACTACCATAAACAAAAAACTCAGCCATCACAATAAACAAAAAACTTAGCCACCACCATAAACAAAAAACCCACCACCACTATTAAACAAAACAATACAGTTACCACCATTAACACAAAAACCCAGCCACTACCATAAACAAAAAACTCAACAACCACCATTAAACAAAAAGCACAGCCACCACCATTAACACAAAAACCCAGCTACTACCATAAACAAAAACCTCACCACCACCATTAAACAAAAAACACAACCACCACCATAAACAAAAAACTCACCACCACCATTAAACAAAAAACACAGCCACCACCATTAACACAAAAACCCAGCCACTAACATAAACAAAAACCTTACCACCACCATTAAACAAAAAACACAGCCACCACCATAAATAAAAAACTCACCATCACCATTAAACAAAAAACACAGCCACCACCATTAACACAAAAACCCAGCCACTACTATAAACAAAAAACCTAGCCATCACAATAAACAAAAAACTCAGCCACCACCATATACAAAAAACCCACCACCGCTATTAAACAAAAAAACACAGCCACCACCATTAACACAAAAAACCCACCACCGCTATTAAACAAAAAAACACAGCCACCACCATTAACACAAAAGACCAACCACTACCATAAACAAAAAACTCAACAACTACCATTAAACAAAAAGCATAGCCACCACCATTAACACAAAAACCCAGCCACTACCATAAACAAAAACCTCACCACTACCATTAAACAAAAAACACAGCTACCACCATAAACAAAAAACTCACCACCACCATCAAACAAAAAACACAGCCACCACCATTAACACAAAAACCCAGCTACTACCGCAAACAAAAAACCCACCACCACCATTAAACAAAAAGCACAGTCACCACCATTAACACAAAAACTCAGCCACTGTCATAAAGAAAAAACCCAACCATCACAATAAACAAAAAGCACAGCCACCACCATTAACACAAAAACCTAACCACTACCATAAACAACATGCAAGCTACCTGCTTGCTCCAAATCAACAACCCACAAATATATCAAGCATCACCAATTTCATTAAAAAAGTTTAAATTAATCTATACTACTATTTAAGGGACTTCCCCTATTTAGATTCCTCAATCTTGATCCCTAATATACCTTCATCATACCCACTTACAAGTTTTCAACTGATGGGAATAAATATATAAATTAAAATTTCTACACTTTAAGACCCACATTGTGTGATCCATAAGAACAAAATTTTCCTACTATCAATTGATCATAATTAATCCAATTAATAAATATTGGCATGGAATTTTTTGTATAGGAATTTACTCTCTTTGTAAAATAACGTGACATAACAGGCCTACTACTTGGTTTGGTTTTTTTTTTTTTTTTTTTTTTAGGATTTTTTTTTGGGGATTATGCTACTTAATTGGTTTCCCAATTTAAAACAAACACAAACTCTTTTTTTGGTTTTTTTTTTTATTGAAGTTTTTTTTTTCTAACTCTTTTATCCCTCTCAGGTTGACAAATACAAAAATTTATTGGATTGCATCGAGGAGGCATTGGAATGGAATATTAGATAAGTTCGCGTGAGAGAGTTTACAAAAATTATTGTATGATTCAAACGTTACATGAAGTAGTTGTTATCTAAGAAATTGTTGTAAAAAATTTTCTTTTGTAACATAAACTAAATTTATCATTTGTATAATTCTATGTGAAATTCAATTTACATTTTTTTTTAATAATTATTAGCCTTCACGCACGTGCTCAGAGACACTTCTATATTTTTGGGATAAAGGTTAAAAATTTGCATCCATTATAATTTGGGATTACTAAATTTTTCAATCACAAAAAAACCTTGGGGTGTGATGAGTATTATGTAAGGGAAATAATTTTTTCATCACACCTCTAGGTTCTATTGTTATTGAAAAACCCAAAAATAACCAAAATACCCCCCCAAACCCATAAAATGACCAAAATACCCCATTGAAACTTAAAAAATGACCAAAATACCCCCAAAACCCCAAAAATGACCAAAATACCTTTGAAACCCCAAAAAAGACTAAAATACCTCCGAAACAGAAAAATGACCATAATACCCTCGAAACCTAAAAAATGACCATAGTACTCCCAAAACTTAAAAATTATCAAAATACCCCCAAAACCCAAAAAATGACCAAAATATTCCCGAAACCAAAAAATTACCAAAATACCCACAAAATCCAAAAAATGACCATGATACTCCCAAAACCTATAAATTACCAAAATACCCCCAAAACCATAAAATTACCAAAATATCTCTGAAACTTAAAAAGTGACCAAAATACCCTCGAAACCCAAAAAATGACCAAAATACCCCTAAAACCCAAAAAAATGACCAAAATACCACAAAACTCAAATTATCAAAATACTCCTGAAACCTAAAAAATGACCAAAATACCCCCGAAAGCCAAAAAAATGACCAAAATACTCCCAAAACCTATAAATTACAAAAATACCCCCAAAACCTTAAAATTACCAAAATACCCTTGAAACCTAAAAATGACCAAAATACCTTCAAAACCCAAAAAGAAACCACATTATTTGTAGTAATAAGCGACGAAAATTATTTTGTCTCCTAAAACACCTAAATCTTTATATTGGGTGACGAATATAGAATTTCATCACCCAAGATAGGCCTTTGGTGATGCAAATATTTTGTATCGTTACATTTGTGTTTTTTTTAATGACTTATAGTGATGAAATAAATATTTCGTCACCAATTTGAACATCTTTAGTGACGAAATAAATATTTCATCACCAATTTGAACATCTATAGTGACGAAATATTGATTTCGTCACCCATTTTAAATTTTTGGTGACAAAATCTTCTTTTCCTTACCGAATGCTAACATTCAGTGACGAAATTGTTTATCCTCACTAGATTTCGTCACAATAGCCCACTTTTGTTGTAGTGAGTATAGGGAAAAACGACCTTTTTTAAAATAAAAAAAGGGGGAAAAATAATTTTATTCAGCTATCAATGAAAAAGTAAGCCAAAGTCCTAGAAAAAAAGGTTTTTTCTATCATTTTTTTAACGAATGAGCAAAAATTTGAAATTTTTTTTTCTTATAAAATTAAATATATTTAGAGTAGTGTTATTGACACAATACTTTCACAATAAAACCTAAGTGACAAGTTATTAAAGGTAGGAAAAAAGTGATTTAAGTTGTGGGTCGTGATAAAAACCAGTTACAACTTGCCACTTAACCTTTATTGTTAAATTATTGTAAAAATATTGTGAAAGTAGCATTAAGATAATCATATTCAAACTTATATCAGCTGTCAGTTGGGTTTAAACAAATTTAAGGTCCAGGGGTCAAAATTTTTTTTAAGGGGCTCAAAAAAGTTGTTAAAAATTATATATATATATAATTTTTTTTTTTTTGAGAATGTCAGGGGGTTGATTTGAACCCCCTGGCCTTTAAGGTAACGTGGCCCATGGGTACACTACTTTTATTCAAGCACCAAAACTTCATTTTGTATGTTTATTTGCGTTTGTATTTATTTTTTTTAACAGTCAAAGGGAATTACAATTTTCTATAAAGGGCTTAGGGTCCAACACCAAAAATTTACATAATTAAATATGTACATGGAAGCCTATTCATTATATATGCCTAGAAATGGTTTGTCCAAGCCAATTGCGCATTGCCTTTTTACTGAGCAATGTTTGATTTTAGTGTCTTATGCAGTTAATTTTATATGATACTAAAGTTGGATGCAATTATTTTGTTGTTTCAAGTGGCATACGCTACTTTTTCCAATTCTAATTCCATAGCAACCCTTTTAATTGTTGTAGCTTTGTAGAGTTTTTCAATTTAAGCTTGGATGAATTGGAAGTAGCTTGACACAAAACCCCGGATCCACAAGCATCGTAGCAATTACTGTTATGCATGTGTCTTTCTCTCTCTCTCTCTCTCTCTCTCAAATGACGGTTATAAAATATGTCTTTTATATACTTTAGAACCTAATGCATGAATTTCTAGAAGGTCAAGTCATCATGAGTTGAAAAACAGAATTTAACATTCACATTCAGCTTTTCTTGAGCACTTTTTTAGGAAGTCTTGAGTTTTCATTAATACCACTTGTATGTAACATTAGGATAAACTTAAACTTTGACTTAATTGCATAAAAAGTGCATTTTGATTTCAGATATGCCAACAAAAAAAATATGACTCTTACGCATGTGGATTCTATGTAGCAAAGCAAGAAATAATTATCTCACTTTGCTTATGGATTAATTCTTTGGAGCTTTTAACTGACCCTTTAGTGGTTACAATAGCAAACTTGAATTGAGAATGAAGCCAATTGAAAAATGATGTAGGACAGAATCTACAATTTAAATTTTGTAATTATTTCATTTTGGTATTTTTATGTAAAAAAAGTTATTTTTAGGTTTAGGTGATTGATTTCCTTGTTTTTAGGAAATTTTAATGTTTTTTAGGTCAAATGTGGTTCCTATTATAGTTAGGTATTAATTAAGAGTTATTTTAGAATATGTTTTCTTGTCTGACAATTTTTACAGAGCTCTTAAATAGGCCTCTAAGTCTGTAAACTTTTTTTAAAGTATTATTGATATTAATAAAAAATTTAGACTTTTGTCTATTATGTCTTTGGTGGATTCCAGGATCCTATCTCCTTGTGTATTTAAGGATATTTGTGGATTCAAGGAACCCTCGTTGATTCGAGATTATTTTCAGAAGCAAACATGTTTTGTTTCTTATTTTCTAGAAGTAAATATGTTGTGCTTCTTGACGTAGCAATTGGTATCAGAGTCTTAACTTATCCTAGTCTGGTGGCTAACATATTAGACGATAGCAATTCCAATGATAGAAAACTTTGTAAGTATTACGTGACATATGACCATCACTCACAAATATCTTTGCTAGGATTCCGTCGTTGGAGTATGGAAACAATAGGGATAATTTCTGTGGAGACATAACTCACAAGCAACCTATTGGTAAACAAATTTCATATAGGCCTTATAGAAGAATAGAAAGTTTTAATGGTTAATTTTTAAAGGAAGATTTTCTCGGTTGGTTACTTGATCTAGATAATTTATTTGACTTTGAGAATATTTATTATGAGAGAAAAATTAAACTTGCTTTGTATAAACTTAGTGAGTATGCATTACGTTGGTGGGAATGAATACATGCACTCCAATAGAATTAGACGAGGTAAAGACAAAATTCGTTCACGATCAAAGATGAAAAAGATGTTTGCTATCAACTTTTATCCTTTGGATTGTGATGAACATTTGTCATATACAAAACAAGATTATTATTGACCAAGAAGCTTGTACTTGAATCATTTTGAAGAGCCATATATTTCACCATTAAAGAAAGAATTACATGTTGAAGAAAATATTGTTCTTGAAGATTATGTAGAAGTCAAAGAATAAAATATAGAGATTTATGAGGAAATTAATGAAGGCCTTGTTATGGAAGAAGATCCTAAAATTAAGATTATTGTGGAGGGGAATAATGAAGATCCTATTATAGAGAAATATCTTGGAGTCGAGATGGTAGAGACCATTGAGGAAGAAATTGAAGAGGAAAGTTTCAAGGATCTCAATGAAGTCAAATCATATGATTGTCAATCTCAAGATCCTTTTATTTTGGTGGTAAGCAATACACCGAAATTTATTGATTTAATTGGGGTTCATTGATTTGATTCAATTGTCAATTCTTATTTGGTAAATCTCTACAATTACATGAAGACTAAGGAAAAAAAATTTCAAGTTGATTTTTTTATTTCAATGATGGGTTCCAAGTATGGAAAGTAGTTCAAGGGGCTCAAGCATTCGAATGATTTGTTTATTTGGAGGAGAAGATTTCAAATTTCAAAGATGAACTCGAGGACGAGTTTGTTTCAAGTAGAGGGATTTGATGTAAGACAGAATCTATAATTTAATTTTGGTATTTTTAGGTAAAAAAACGTTATTTTAGGTTTATGTGATTTATTTCCTTATTTTTAGGTGATTTTAATGCTTTTTGTTAGGACATATATGGAACATGTTATGAACATATGTCATATAGAATTGGCTAATCATTTGACAAAATGCACTTAACTTGTAATTGGGCAGATCTAGGATGTGTTTAATACTTTAAAGAACAAGAGTTCAAGTCAAGTATTAAAGCCATGAAGATTGGATTAAGAAACAAGTGAAGAAAAGCTGTTCATTAAAGCTGGATAGACTCTCGACAGCCGCCGACAGATAAAATCTATCGAGGATTAATGAATCTCAATAGATAACTTGACAGATATATTTATCGAAGTCTCAACAGATAGCTTGACAACTATATCTATCGAGTTCGAGAATTACGAAATTTAGATTTCCATATCTGTTTTCGGGCTATGCTGACATGTATGTGTAAGGTGTCTTTTCTCACAATCTTAGACATATATAAGACCTATTTTAAAGGCCGTCACATAGGAGAATACAAGGACAATATATGCAAAAAGTGACCGAGTGCTTATTCTCTTTGAAAGAAGCTAATGCGTTTTTGCGCCTTCGGGTTTTGTAACCAAATGCTTCTTGATTTTTATTATTGATGAAGTGAAGAACTTTGCAGCCAGCATCTTCTTCAAGTTGGTGAGTTAGTTATGTATTGGGAGCCGTGCATCATTGATTAGTCACGTACTGAGATCCGTGCAAAAGGGTGACGTTCATATATTGAAGAGTTCAGAGGTTCTGAAGCAGTAGAAGATTTCTGCTATAAGTTTATCTACGGGGATTGTAGAGTCTAGGGAAAAATTTTTTGTACTAGATTTGAAACTTCTCTTTACTATAGTGAATTGCTTTTTAGGAAGGTTTTTCCCTAAAGTTTTTTACTGTGAAATGAGTTTGTTTTATTGGTTTTCCTAGATCATCATATCTTGTCTTATTTACTTTTCTGTTGT